>NC_067482.1:63213789-63961289 GCF_947179515.1 Apodemus sylvaticus | reverse complement strand
TTCTGTTTATTCACACTCCAAACTCTCACTGTTCGCATTTCACTTTGACGGGAGGTCTTCTTCTTTTTAACACAGTGACTCTCAGTGTATGACCCCAGGGATTCCAGAAGCTCTTTGAAAGGATTTCTTTTCCAGCTTCTGGCTATTATAAATAAGGCTGCTATGAACATAATGGAGCATGTGTCTTTATTGCATGCTGGGGAATCCTTTGGATATATGCCCAGGAGAGGTATAGCAGGGTCCTCCGGAAGTGTCATGTCCAGATGTCCCTCAAAGGAGGAATAGATACAGAAAATGTGGTATATTTACACAATGGAATACTACTCAGTAATTAGAAACAATGAATTCACAAAAATTTTAGGCAAATGGTTTGATCTGGAAAATATCATCCTAAGTGAGGTAACCCAATCACAAAAGAATACACATGGAATACATTCTCTGATAAGTGGATATTAATTAGCCCAGAAGCCCTGAATACCCAAGGCACAAATCCCCTAACAAATGACTCCCATGAAGAAGTATGGAGAGGGTCCTGATCCTGGAAAGGATTGATCTAGTATTGGAGAGGAATATAAGGACAGAGAAAAAGGAGGGTGGTGATTGGAGAATGAATGGAGAGAAGAAGGTTTATGGGACATATGGGGAGGGGGGATCTGGGAAAGGCGAAATCATTTGGAATGTAAACAAAGAATATAGAAAATAAAAATATTAAAAAAAGAAAGGATTTCTTTTTATCAAAGCAGTTTTTAAATTACACTAAAACCCCTTTCACTTTTTAAAATTAAATAATGCTAATGTTAAACCTATATTTGTAATAAACTAATTTCTTCAGTATGGATAAGAATATAGTATCTGTGGTTTGCAAAATTTGGTAGAAAAGAGGAAAAATAGCATGTGCATCCTATATGTTTACAGTAAAAAAAAGAAAAATAAACAATATGGTAATTGGAACTTTAAAAAACATGATGAATATATCTGGTTAAGATATCTACTGTGAAGCTCTGTAAAAAATAAGATCAAAATGTTCTCTTCAATCAGAGGCATCCTAACTGTAATAATCATGGTACCTAGCTTGTTGCCTCTGATTCTTGACTGATCCATTGTTCTACAATCTATGAGGTGTTAGACTAGGAACAAAGTTAAGACGAGGCATCAACTACTATATCTGGAATAACTTGAACTTTCCTTCAGAGCTGTAATGTTAGCAGCCCTTTAATGCCTTCTTCTATATACAGCCTAGTCCAGGGAGAAATACATGGAGGGGCTGGCAAGACAATGTGGATGGAAATACTTTGCCTATTATATACATATCTTCCTTTGTGGGAAGAGTTAGTCTATAATTTCAACAGACTTGAATCCTGCGAGTTTAGACACTTCAGTCTACTTTACCCACAACTCTAATTTCCCCCCACAGCTATCCTATATTCCATAAGCAAGGAAAATACTGAGTAAAATTGAATCCATTGAATAGAGAGTTTTATAGATGCAAAGAGATAGTTTAATGATCAAACATACTGAGTGAACAAACATCAAAAGCTAGGTTTTGAAAATCCACATCCAAGACGTGACAAAATACATAGAATGAATTATATTCTACTTTGAAATGCTCCTTTTAAAACCAACTATTCTCATTTGCAAGGTAACTTCAGTCACAATGGAGAGAACATAACCTAAAATCCAAGTAAGGATCCACTCAGTAACACTGCTACCTTGTCCGAGGGCTACTAAAAATTCACATACATTGAGGATACATACAAAAAGCCTGTCTCCAAGGACTACTGAGAGCCAAGATGTAGAAAGGTCAATCCTGATTCTTCCCAGCTAAGAGATCCCCTTCTTTTGAACAAATTTTATTTTCTTTGCCTGCAATTATAAGGACTCTAAATTTCCATGTAGATCTGCGAATTCTATGACTTTAAGTAAATATATACTTTTAAGCCATTGCATAAATGTCAGATCCAGGCATTTATTCTCTGAGGCACACCCCTCTGTGATGGGGATGGAATGTGTGGGGGGGGTCTGTCTGGAACTTAACTGTCACTCTGATTTCTCTCAGGTCTTGTTCCCAACATTTCTCAAAGGACAAACCACTCAACTGTACAAAATAAGACAAAAAGAAGTGACAGGCAGACAACTGTCTTGGTCACTAAGGTGCATTCTTACTGGATGCTTTCCATACATGCTCAACATTTGGGACCATGGGCCAACAGACCAAGTAAAATGCTTAGGTACATTTATTTCATAAAATAGAATGGTTTACTTCTTTTGGATACATTAATGGGGAATCATGGGGAGAAAGGTGAAATCTGGTCACTTTAAATTACAGATTTATAATCTGTAATCAAGGTAGCAGTGTGATTGAGTGGATCCTTACTTGGATTTTGGTTATGTACTCTCCATTTTGACTGAAGTTACCTTGCAATTATAATTAAAATTATAATTATTAGCAGAGATAATGAAACCAGTACATATTCTATTCTTTTGTATCTAAACTGGACAGTACATGCTTATTCTTTAGTTATACAGTGGAGTTCATCAAATGGTTTCTTCAGAATGCACATTGAGGGGTTGGAGGTGTAGTGTACTTATAAAATATTTGCTTTCTTAGGGTGCCTGTGGCCCTGGGTTCAGTATGCAGCACTTAAAACCAGCAATGTGACATGACCCAACCCCAAAGAAATTTTACTGCAAGTTGGTCTTGGTTTAAATGTTTGCATGTATATGTAAGCTGATTTTTAAAATCAGAACCACATTCATTTGTGTTTGCTAAATCCCCTGCAGCCCTCATTAAAAATGAAAAGTCACTGTCTCATAACTACTTAGGTTGTTGGGTATTGCACACTTAGCATTACCGCTTCCTGAATTTTTATTTTATTATAAGTTCAATAGGAATGGTTATCTGCACTTGAAGATTGCAGGTTCCCAAACATATCTCATATAAATAAATATTGAAACTTAATTCTGAATTGTATTTGTCACCTGTGCCTTAGAGGCAAGATTCTGAGTGGGGCAGAGTACTCTGCTAATATCGTAGTTCTTGTATAATTAATTCTTATATAATTCCTACTTAAGTTGTCAGTTGTGGTAAGAGGTTTAGGTCTTCCCCAACAGTCAGCAACAAACTGTACTCCTATCCCTAATGCATGCACACACACACACACACACACACATACACACACACACACACACACACACAAAGAGAGAGAGAGAGAGAGAGAGAGAGAGAGAGAGCAGAGCTGACTGTTGCTTTTTCTTAGCTAGTGATCCTCATATGTTGTCAATGCAATGTTATAAAAACATTTGCATGCTAGGTTGTGAATCAGAGACAGCAAACTGAAGAGCTTTGTTTTGTAGAGAGGGAACAAACATTGTTTCAAATGTAGGTAACAGCAGTGCAACCTGCCTCTGTGTGGATGCTATCAGTGAGTTGATTTCTTTCCTTAGAATTGTCTATTTCCCATTTTCCTCTTCATACACATTGTCTATAGTTTCTTTCAAAGAAATTTCCTTAGAAACATTAAACATTTAATCATTCATCACTGAAAAAGTCTCAAAATACCCAGGAATGCCACTAAGATATTTCTGCTGTTTGACATAGATCTTCTTTTCCTTGGACAAGATTAGAGGAAAGTGGTTGCCAACTTGAGGTGGAAGAACGGACAGCTAAAAGCTGAAGATGTTTTATCCATTGCCGATGGTCAGGAACATTCTCCTTTTATCCTTGTCTACCAATTTATGCCAGGCTGACTGCATTCATTTCATATGGTAGAATGTGCCTGCCATCCTAACAGCTGGAAGAGTTAGCATTACCTCCAGAGATAGCTGCACAGAAGTCCTGAGCACCAGAGAGTGTGTGAGCTCGGAGGGAGAAACAATTAGAGAGCACTTCATTAATGCTTAATGATGCAGGGCAGGCCTAGAGCAGATCTGATTGTGTTGATTTGTCTTAGCTAGTGATCCTCACACGATGCCAATGCAGTGTTGTGAAAGCTTTTGCCTGCTAGGTTGTGAATCAGAGAGAGCAGAAGGTGAAATTGTCTGGGGGAAAGCTAGTATGACAGATTGGACAGAAACCAGAAAATGACCGCAGTGAATTACACTGCCAGTCTTAGATCAAGTTGGGGGAAATGTTGTATTCTTTTCATATTTGGTTCTCTAAGCCCAATTCCTAATAGGCATGGTTAAATCCCACTGAGGATTTCTGTTCCTAATAATGCATTAAGCATCTCAGTTGGAAGGTTCTATTAAGCATTTCCCTCTGTTTTTATTCTATCATACTGCAGTGAAAAAGGATTAAAAAAATACTGCACAGGTGCATGTCACAGCTGTTGAGGCTAAACTATATTCTACTATATTAATTCATGTCCCATTAGGGGAGTTCGAGAATATTTTAGTTCCCTCCCCCAAAAAAGGGAAAATTATCTTCATCAAAGAAGAAAGGAGTTTCCTATCTGGACTACAACATTAATTTTGGCCAAAAGGGCTTTTATAAATACAATTTCCTAACCTAGTGATACAACCATAAAAACAGAAAGGGGATTCTTTGGTTTAGTTTAAAATTACACATTTATAATTAAATTTGTGTTTTTGTGTATATACAGATGTATTCACACAGAGTATCTCTACACAATCTAGCATGCTGATACACACATATGAACTTCCAAGAAGTCACACTTTAATTAAAGTTTAAGCAATCAAGGCTATATAATCCAGACCTAGGTCACCAGATTTTTTCATTGTGTTTAGCTCTTGGGACATGAACATAAATCAGTGGTGACATGCATGCTTCTCATACACATTTACTTCAGAAACTCAGCCAGATATTGAGATGCATTTGTTACAAAAACATGACTTCTGTGTTTTTTGCTTCCTATAGTTTTATCTACAGCTGTAAATGTTAAATATTAATGTTGAAAGCATGATACAAAATGCAAAACTAATAAATGAGGACTTATGCATTTATAGTGTAATGCAATAGAAGTAACAGTCAACCAACAGGACTGAAGCCAGAGAAGGAAAAAGGGAGAAAAATAAGAGGAGGAAAAAACGGAGTGTAGTTAGGAATGGAGAAAGGAGCTGAGTAGGAGATGAATCAAACACACACACACTCCCCACCCCCACAAATAAATAAATTCTGATTGATTTGCTATGCAATTCACCACAGTTGTTTTAAACTCCAAGAGCCTCAATTTTTCTATCAGGTTAATAGTCTTTGAGTTGCTCTATAAGCTTCATAGGAATTTAATAAAATAATCATGAGAAATTTATTCTAATGGATTAAGAACTATAGGAGCCTTGATCCTTGTTGTGGCTTAAATAGGAAATGTTTTCTGGAAGAGCTAATATATTAAATACTGTGCCTAGCTAGTAGTGTAGTTTCAGGAGATCGTGGAAGCCTTGGAAAGTGGAATTGGGTGGAGAAGGGAGGTCACTTAATGAAAGTCTAATAATTTATCCTAAGTCCCTGTATCGTCTTACCTGCTCTGTTTTCAGCACATCATTCTAGCCATCTCTTGCCCTGTGATGTCCTTTCTCCAATTTTATGCCTAAACACTGACATCATGAACCAAAACAAATGGTTTCTTTCTTGTTCAGACAGACATTTGGCCACACAGATAAAGAAAGTATCTCACCAGGCCCTGTTATTTGGCACCGAGGTCATTCAGCCTTTTGACATTTTCTTAACTTCATCTTCACAACCCTTTCCTATCTCCTAAAATGTATTGCTTCTATGGAACATGTGCAGCATCTATACACTCATAGTTTCTTTCTGCTCTGTGTTCTTCGTGTTCCTACTGAACTATCTAACTTAATAATATCTCTACATCTTAGGGTTTTCCTCTTCTCTCCAGTCCAACTCTACAGACAAAATTGCCCCCAACTCACAAAGCATTGCTTAGAATCTGTGGTTGTTTCAGAGGTTCATCTCCAGGGTCCATGAGTTGCTCAGCTTTTTCTTTCAGGAAGAAGCTCCACTTTTCATATTTCTTTGACCAGCATATGCTTTTGTCTCTCCTATTTCTCTTTTCTGCTCCATTATTTCTTAAACAGCCTTCATCATATACTTCTTTTTATAAAGCTGAATGTCTCTCACTTATTCTTTTATTATATAAGGGCATATGGGAAAGTTAAGCATGTCTTGGTTTTAAGACACAAAATAACAAACAGAAAAATAAAAGTGTATTAGAGAGACAAAAAATGGGTCCTGATTAAAGAGTTTTATATAATGATTTATGTTCACATTCATAGGAAATCACAAGGATGTGGGCTTCATAATCCTTCAGCCTCCCACTTAATCATGGTATGTGTTACACATTACCATACAAATAGAAAGTTAGAAATCTCACTTTTGATAGTGTGCCCTAGAGCTGGTATAGGAGATTGCATCTCTTTGTGATGGTTTATGATGATTGGCAGTTTGATGGGATGAAAATTCACCTTAGAGACAAATGTCTTGGCATGCCTGAAGGAGTATCTAAGGGAGGCTGAGGTAGGAAAGTCCACCATAGGTTTAGGAAGCACCATTCTATGGGTTTAGGTTCCAGACACCTTGAAAAAGAGAAAGCCAGCTGTCCACAATTACCTCTCAGTGCTGCTCACTACCTCCTGTCACCACTCCTTCAATGCCACAGTGATGGCACCCTTCTTTCCTCTCATAAGTTGCTTTTGTAGAGTATTTTATCACAGCAATGAAAAATGGAAGTGCGATAGTTTTCCTGTTGGGTGGACTAAGACACGAATGACAAACACCGTACTAATTGTTTCAATAAGCACGTAGCAGCACTTAAGTGCTGTGGTGACAGTTCAGAGCATCTATATATTGACTTTCCTAAAGTGGAGGAGAAATACCTGTCAGTAACTGAGACAACTTAAAATGTTCTGTGACAGAAGTATGGCTGAGGACATGCAAATTCTCAGTGAATAGTGCAGATTAGCAAAGATTTTGCAAAGATGAAAACCCTTTAGATTTGCTCTGGAAATAGATGGGTTCGTGTGTGCCAAGTTACAGACAGGCAGGAAGGAAAGATACTGATGTTCCATCACATGTTAATAGAGCCATAAAGAAACAATGCAATGTATATTTCAAGGAAGAGTTTAGTAAGTTTTTCCTACAAAAAATGAATTCATTTTATCATTTATGTGAGCTATACATGAGCTCATTTATATGAGCTGTACATGATTGACTTGACATATATTACACAGTGTATATGTGTGTTGAAATCTTACTTGGTAAATCCCTAATATGTGCAATTTTCAGGTTTCTATGTATCAGTTACTACTCCATTGAATAGATCTGGATATTTATTATTTTAGGTGAAATATCACAGAACCAGAGAGACAAATACCATAAGATTGTGTCTAGTATTCATCTTGAATTTAAGTTTTATATGTGTGTATTCATGTATGTGTATGTGTGTGTATTAGAATATATTCTGTTGGAGAAACTATGTGAATATGTAAGTTATAGTTGTATTAATATCATCATTTGGTAAAAAACATCCTAAATTTTACAGCAACATAATTTACTCTTTTGAGCATATTCTTGTTTCCAGGAAAAATATAATTATAAAGCTACATATATTAAATATTTTTGGATTATTTCTCACGTAAATCATTACTTGTTTGGATCAATTAATGTTGTGGTAGTGATGTTGCTATATTTACTTTTATTGCTTTCTGTTTATCTCTCTGCTATGCACTGCCATCACTATTACTATTTATTACTATCACTATGTTTTTGTTATTTCTGATTTATCCACTAGGCCATATTGTCAGCTATACTGGTAGTTCCCGATCTTATACAACAAAGAGTGAGTATATCTTATTATCTGTTGTTGCACATGCTATATTATTATGTTTAGCTGTTTCTGGCCCTTTCACTGGCTTAAATGCATGAATCAGTTTGTTAAATTTACAAAGAATAAAACAAGTAATGCACATCCACTTTCACAATGAGTGTGGCATATTTGGTGAGTCTTTGCTAAGGCAGCTGCGGCCCCTGTGCAGAACACAGAAGTAATTGATTTTGCTTGAAGCGTTTTGTAAGCATGGATAGTCATTGAAAAGCTCTTCTGTGAGATGATCTGGGTGTCCAACAACAATAAGGCAAACGGACTGAAGAAAGAGTGCTGGTAAGAGCATACATGGGCATACCAGCCATGAAGAGAAGGATGTTCAAGACAAATCACTAAACCCATCTTCACCATCTGCCAGCTAAGATAAGTCACAATAAAAGGGAACAATATTATATGATCTCTGTAGAAATTCTCAAATGGGCTATACCTGAGTTTAGAGATTGTTAGTACTTTCAGCTATATATTATGTTTTTAACCTCATAATTTCTATAAAGGAAAGTAACAAATCCCACCTATATGATAGTTATTCTCATAGCTCATGATGAAGTTGTTAAGACTTCTGCTATGAAGCAGTTCCTTGGGAAATGATATCTGCTATTTACACTTTTCTTATAATTTACACGGTAGATATTTAACATAGGGAACAGTTAAAATGCTTACTTCTATGTTATTTTTCCTTTCCCTAAAATATTCTCTAAATCAGTCTCACTTCAAAAGTCATTGAATTGTCTAGGATTACATATTTTTCAGCTCAGTTTCAATGTATTGTACTTAAGATAGTCCTTAAATCTGAGATAAAAATCAATAAAGTTTAAATGCTCTATTGATTCCAATCTAGCAGTAATGGTGGGTAGTCAGAACCTTGTTACTATCCATTACCCAGATGGGCTCTTGATAAGACATTGTACCAGGAAATTTGATAAAGTCAAGTGGTTTTTGTCCCCTCCTCTTTCCCATCCTCCTCATACTATCTTCCTCTTTTCCAGTGCTGGGAATTCAAACCAGGTCCTCATATTCATGAAACCATTCTACAGTTGTGTTATATCCTCAGGCATTTTTTTTTTCCTTTTAAGACAGATTCTTGCTTGCCTTGAACTTGTTCAGTAGCCTGGACTTATATTCTTCCTGCATCTGTCTCCAAAGAAATAGAGATTACAGGATTGTACCACCAGAGTCAGTTCAAATGCTTTTTGATGATCACTGAAAATGCTTGACATATATAGACCATTTGAAACTATCATATTTTTAAAATAATTTTCTCATGATAATATATTACTAATTCTTATTTTCATTTTTAGGAAATGTAGGATACATTGAAACTGAATGGCTTGAACAAGTTAATTCTAAACTAATGGAAAAGAGATTTGATATTTGTGTGAGTTTGTGGCATTCTATATATTAAATTGTGTCTCTATCACAGGATATTAGTGACAGGTCTTAATAATGTGACCAAATATTTTTCAAGATACAAATTAAGAAAGAAATTTATTTTGGTTGATGATGCTAGGAGATATCTTCCATCATGACAGGGAAGGTATGGGGGCAGCCAAAGGAAGTGGTTAATCATGTTACATTTGTAGTCACTAAGAGAATAAATTCTAGAGCTTACCTGTCTTTTCTTTTTTTATTCACTATAGAACTCAAGCCCTAGGGAATGGTGCCACCCACAGTTGATGATAATTTTCCTACCTCAGTTAATATAATCTACATAACTCCCTGCAAATCTGCCCAGAATCTTGTCTTTTAGATAATTCTCAATTCTTTCAAGTTGATAATACTAGCCTTAATATTCTCCATACAAGCAAACAATCTTTTGTTTGACATTTTATTATAGTCATCCATAGTACAGAATTTCATTTAGTACAGGAAGTACAAATGCCTGAAAAACAAAGGTAGGGGAAGGTCTTGATGACATTTCTTACTAAAGTCATAATTACTGAGCCTTAAGGGTGATTGGTTTTGAACCTTACGGAAAATGATATTTTCAATATTTCAGTGTTCCTTACAATTGTAATGCTAGCAAGGATATCCAGAGGTCATTCAATATGACCAATTTTGTTTCTAAGCAAAACACTGCAGCAGGAAAAAGAACTTTCTCTTAAAGTCACTAACAAGGTGTCTTTCTTATTTCTGATTGTATCTTAAGTAGCTAGAGATCTAGTCTTGTCAGCAAAAAGAGCACATTATCAGCCCTTGTTCTGATTTTGAATGTTGGTGCTCTGACACTCAGAGACCTTGTCTAGTGTTCTATGGCTTATGGCATCAGTATATGAAAGATACCCCCTCCCCTGAAGACTTCCTCAAATGTGTCCTAAAGGATATCCACATATGTTGATAACAAAAATGTAAATTTTACACTATCAATCCAGTATCAGGAATGTCAGAATGTTTCATAAGGAAAGGAGTCATGTTTAGTTCCCAGTCTCCTTTATCTTGTTTGATAGGTGGGAAACATTCAAAACATGCATCCTAACCAAAATGACAAGAGAACAGATGCTATTATCTCCACAACTTTATTAGAAGCCCGATAGCTGAACAATTCTATCAGCTCTATTTTTTTAGGTACTAAATATACCTTAAGAAATCCGATTATCAGGTAGAATACAAAAACCACTTTGGTGTCTGTGTGTGTGTCTATGTGACTACAAGTAAAAATTTCTGTTTTAATTTCATCTCTGTTGCTATGTTTAAAATATATGTACAAAAAGTAACAAGTTGGAGAAAAGATTAATTTAGTTCACAGTTCTAAGTTAGAGTTCACCACTGTGGAAGAAGTTCAGGCAGGAACTGAAATAACTAATTATATCAAATTCATTTCAAGAACAGTGAGACATAGATGTATGAATGCTGACTTGCTTTCTTGCTTATGGTAAAGACAATTTTTCCATTTCACTCCACTCCACTCCTCCCCTGCTAATGGACTGGTGCTGCCTATGGTAGGTATGTGTTTTAGTTAGGGTTTTAGGGCTGATGAACAGAAACCATGATCAAGCTAACTCTTACTAAAAAACATACAAACAAACAAAAAAACAAAAAAACAACCAACCAACCAAACAAACAAACAAAAAACATTTAATTGGGGCTGGCTTGCAGGTTCAGAGATTCAGTCCATTACCATCAAGGTGGGAACATGGCAGCATCCAGGCAGGCATGGAGTAGGGGGAGCTGAGAGTACATGTTAATCTGAAGGCTGCTAGCAGAATACTGGCTTCTTGGCAACTAGGATGAGGGTCTTAAAGCCCACACCCACAGTGACACACCTACTCTACTAGGGCCACACCTACTCCACCAGGGCCATACACTCTTATAGTGCCATCCCCTGGGCTGAGCATATACAAACCAAAATTGTATGGTTTTCCCAGGCCAATGAATTTAATGAAGGAAATTCCTCACAGGCAACGTGCTCAGACTGTCCCAATGCAGTACATTATTGACACTCTCTTTATAGGTGATTCTCGGTTTTGTGAAGCTGATTAATAAAGCCACTCATCAAACTGTTTTACTTGTCAGTGATGTTTCCGATATTTCTCAGTTTTTTGGTCTGGTTCATACTTCTATTCACTGACACCTGTGACTGGGTTTTCAATATGTGCCAGATTTTGTACTAAAACTAAGTATTTTACTTTACTGAACTTTTGCAACACCCTAATAAAATAGGCTCATATAATCCATCTCAGTCACTAGTAAATGATCACATTAAAATGGATTATATGGTTTTTTTTTTACCCAAAGCATGCCATGTAGTAAGATAGTTCAGTAATAGACTAAAAGTCATTTTCACATCTTTTGTTTCAGATGATTAACATGGATAGCTGATGAATGACTTGCATGTCGTATTTAAACCAAGTATCACTAAAGGATGTTCCCACATTCTCAGCTAGACAGGCTCCTATTCTCTTTCCAACCCCATCGAAACAGCAATAGTGATGTATCTGTCCAAAACTGAAAACGTTTGAGTTGGAGATATAATTCATCAGCTTATTGATCTCATGAGGGCTGGGAGGTTCAGCTCCCAACATCCATACAATGGCTTACTTACAACGATCTGTAATTTCAGTTCCAGGGGACATAGCATCATATTCTGGACTCTTTGGTTACTAAGTATCCATGTGGTACTCACAGGTTCATGTAGAAACTCATAAATGAACTTGAAATAGAAATAACTAAATTTTTAAAAATAGAAAAATTTGCTAGCAAACAGAATAAGTGAGTTGGGCTAGAAAATGAGTCATATGTCCAATAAAAGACAGCCTTACTTTACTATACTCTTTCCTGCATTTAGAGTAGAAAGGAGATAAAGACCTTTTATATAGGATAATTTACCAGGGCTCTCTGTGTGACCTTTAAGGCAAATTCAATAATTATAATTATTGTATTTTGTACTGTACTAGATAGTGAGATTTTATCACATCAACATATTTAGACAAAATTCTCAGATCAAATAAAGAAAACAAAGCGGTACAGAAGATGAGGAAGGAAAAATCTCATTCAGTCATTCCGTCATGAACTATTGATTGCTAAAATGCAGAGGGTTGCAGTCCTAACAGGACATTAGTAATGCTCAAACAAGGCAGACCTTAGCCAGTCTTGGTATATGTATATTAAATACAGAAAAAGTTCCTCATGGCCATAACAATGACAAAGACCAATAGAAGACTGAATTGAGTTTTGAGAGTAATTGAATCAAGAATGTTGTCACTTCTAGTACTCTCCTGAGAGTACTGTAACACAAGGCTGACTTGCAGGAAGCATATCTCCATTATCCCTTTCTGTCCAGCTTCCCATGGGCCATGCTTTTCGTTTCATCTAAAGTAGAATAAATAATATAAACATTCTTTTGACTATACATATGTTCTTGAAGGACTTTGAGAGTGGGTTACCAAAACACATTTTCCAAATAGCAAATGCTCTCCAAAAGTAATAGTTGTTCAGCATTATAGTATTCTGTTCCTGATTTAGTTATGATTCAAATCTGTATACTCCTTTCCATGTGTGTACACATGCTGCTCATTCCTTAAGGCATGACCCTTCTGTATATGTGTTTGGATTTCTGTAAGAAAGCAACATAAACTTTCAATCAACATGCATCCTCAGTGTTCCAAAGACTTGGAAATCTGATATCCAAATGCCTTGGTCCCTAATAGTAAGTGCTGGACTCTGTGTTTGTGTTTGTATATGTGTTTTATATATATATATATATATATATATATATATATATATATATATAGAGAGAGAGAGAGAGAGAGAGAGAAGCATAGAGAGAGACAGAGAGAAACAAACAGAGAGACAGAGACAGGGAGACAGAGACAGAAAGAGAGAGAGAGAGGAAAGAAAGGGATTATTTCATAATTGGTTTGTCCCTAATGAATATATTTGATTATAAATCAGGGGATGTTTAATTCTGAGACACATACCTATCTATCCTGCAGTCAAAAACTGAACTAATACTCTTTAGATGAGAGTCTCTTGTGTAGCAGCAGTAGTGAACATTAACTAAGCATTTCTGTGAAATTTGATCTGTGCCTATTGGAAAATTTAAGATGTATTATATGCTAAAAAAAAAAAAACCATAAGGTTTACTTTAGAGTTTTCAAGAACTGTTGTGATAGAGATCTGGAAATTAAGTAGAAGCTCATGTGTGAGAAAAACACTAAGGATACACACATCATAGGTGACTGCCAGGATATTTGAAAGGCTTTTAATGTCAGAGAAACTGGCTAGGGTCTTGCCACACAACCCAGCAGAGTCATATGTTAAATACATATCATTTTGGAATTAAGGGCTGAACATAGTATATAGCACTGCTCTTTTAAGTAGCTTCCCTTTTCTGCTTCTTCTCATGAGAGTTGGGAATATTTTGTTTTGTCAAATTTTTCTGATTCATCAATTTGTCTGCTACTCAATTAGACATCACTTTCAAATATGGGTGCTCCCTCTACAAACTAACTTTATGTTGATTGTGGTGTACACTAGGACATGTGTGTATTTCATCCAGAGGGATCATGGGTATGTGCTAAACACAGGGCTACATCACAACTAGAAAGATATTTTTTCAGTTAATAACACATTTATCAGGCTTAACAGTGAGATCAAATATCCTGTATCCTTACCCCTTTGTCTAAGCTAAAACTTGGACACAGTTTACTTTTTACAACAGAAACATTTAACAATTCTATAAATTTACTAGTCATAATTCAATACACATTATAGGAGTTATACAACTTCTCTATCTAATACTTTAGTAAGTATAACTTAATAAAATTATTATTAGTACCATTCACTAGACATAAAGTAGTTGTGGTAGGTTTTAGCACACAGCAATCAATTCTACCTATAATTTTCTGTGGAACATTCTAATATTCTGTGCCTAATCATCACCTGTTCTGCCTTCTAATAACAACATTAAATTGTACTCAGGAGCATAATTTCTCCTTACTTGAAATCCTTGGTGAGATCTTCTATTTTGACTCGAGGTTTGGGCCAATGGACATATTGATGTGTAATTCCAATGATTCACTTACTTCTTCCTACTCTGTGAACGGCACTCTGTTCCTCAAGTCTTTACCAAATTCAATGGAAGAGATGCTTCTTTAACTTGTGGAATGTAAGTTCACCAGTATAGTGACTCTCCTGAGAATGAAGTCAAAATTGAATACAGCAAACCTGAAAACCAGTTAACAATAGATCTTGTCAATATATTTGAGAGTTTTCAAACACTTCATGTTTATTTTTGTTAAATTGGTAAAAGCATGCTTATAAATTTATCATTTGTTTCACCATGGTGTTGTATGTCCCAAAACACTATAATCCACTGGCTTCCCCAAGAATTTTCAAGTCAACAGGTTGATCAAGTAGAGGCAGATGGAAAGGAAATCAGACACTGATCCAGATGCCTCAGGATTGAGTTCAGTTATTTCTTTTTTTTAAATATTTTTATTTTCTATATTCTTTGATTACATTCCAAATGATTTCCCCTTTCCCGGATCCCCCCCTCCCCATATGTCCCATAAACCTTCTTCTCTCCATCCATTCTCCGATCACCTCCCTCCTTTTCTTTGTCCTTACATTCCCCTATTTCTAAGAACACATTTGATACTTCTTCATGAAGGAAATTCTTCTGTCCTCAAGTCATCTCCGAAATGTGGTCTCAAAAGCTCAAACACTTGTAAACTACTCAGGATAACTGTTCTGATCTGGTTTCCCCATGCTCTGGATTCTTTGGTTCGTCTGGTATATATCAGCCCTGGTTGGTTTGTTTTCTTAACTCGTGATAAGAAATCTACACCACAGTTAATCCACAGCCAGTGACAAGAAACCATTGATGTAAACACAGATGAGCATGCATTTTCCTTCAAGACTGAATAAGAAATCCTGTTTACTTCTCCGTGAGAGAGAATATATTAAGCATTTGTATCAATAGAATAGAAAAACTTGAATATGAGCAGATTTTTTTTAGCTATTCTAGATGAAACTATAAAGAATGAACTGAATTAGGAGGTACAATAGATCAATCAACTCTGTTAACAGCTTCATGTATTTTAAAATGGTATGCTTGAAAATGGTGTTTTATCTCTCACATGAAGATTCTACATTGTATTTTATAAGTGTATAAACAGAAATAAACGTAAGGAAATAATAAAAAACTAGAAAGGGGATGAGGAGATTTTAAAAGAAAAAAAATCATGAGGTGGGGTTGGGGTTGGGGTGGGGGTGGGGAATTGCAAGGGACCAGGAAGGAGCTACAAAGATGTACACTGGGGATGGGGCTTTTGTTGAAAATGTTGCAATGGTGCTTAGTAGTTTGTATGCTAATTTTAAAATGCCTTGTTTTGTTTATATAAATTGATACATGTTGCATACTGCCTGAATGTTCCTTTTTTATGAGCTCTGGAGTCATTGTGACATGAGTTTGATTTCTATTTCTTTTACTTATTAACTGCTTTACCTGGAGAATATTTGAAATCTTCTGTGCCATCTATTTCTATTGTATAGAACTGATTATTGTTAGTGTTTGATTCAGAAGATGGTTCTCAAACCTAAACAAGACCCTGAATTAAAGACATTTCCAATATAAAGGAGTATAACAAGAATAATAATTGTATATATTATAGTTACTTTCATGATTGCTATCATTTATTAGAACAAAAGCAGAAGTGGAGACTCAATAGAGTCCAGTGAATCTCTTGTTTGTAGATTGTTTCATAACTGACCATGTCAGTTGGAAAATATTTTTTTTTTTCAAAATGACAAAAGCAATACATCAGGGGTTTAATTTTTTTCTTCTCCCTTGGGAGAGGTACTGAATTTATGATGATTGATTGTGACCTTGAAATATAATTATTTCCACAGGACTGAAAATGCAATTTATTCTTTTCTACATTTAGGACAGGTGGAGGGATCTCACACTGACCCGCAGAAGTGGTAAGAGGGCACCCGCAAGTCAGTGAAGCCAGTTCTGCAGATGTGCCTTGCAAATACATTCTAGTACACATCATTAAAAGTCCCTTATTTTAAATCACAATGTTCACTTATTATTGAAAAATGCTAGTAATCAAAGCAAGGGACAAAACTAAAGGATGCATCATGTTTAAGTTATGCTAGATAGTCCTGATGTGAGCCACAAAAATGACCTTCAATATTCCAGACTCTAAGAGACAAAAAAAACAGAGAGAAGTTTCTGATATTTACCCTAGTTCCTGTGGTGGCAGATATTTGCTGGTTGAAAGTTTAAGTGCAGTGTTTACCAGCTTTGTTTACTCAAATCAAAAATCAATTGCTCTATGTCTTAATCCTGTATCTGTGCATTTGGGACAGCAAAGTCTGGACCTTTTTCAGTCTCCTTCTGTCTAGCCCTGTCCAGAGAGTATTTGGACAGGCTGCAGCCAGGATCCTTCAACTACTTATGCTATGTGCACATCGCTGACATGAATGGCATGTGTGGCTGTTGACTGTTTTTTTTTTTTTTTTTTTTTTTTTTTTTTTTTTTTTTTTGCAGCGTGACCCTTGTTGATGGATATGTATTCCTTCTAGGGAGCTGCTTTGGTTTTGAGGTAACTAAAGTGCTTTTACTCTTTTATGTTTTGTAAACATACTTATCTCTTACATTCTAAAGATTCTGTTTATCCTTGCCTCTTTAGTTAAAAAAAACAACTCTAAAGTATTGTATGCTCTGCTCTAGGTATTCTGTGAACCACCTCCTTTCTAACAACAATCATTCTTCTATAAATGAACACTTATACCTGCAGTTTGGTCAGTTTTTGCGGGTTCACGATAATTCATATTATGTTGTTAAAGCAGAAATGAAGCCATGGGGCAACGTTATTATTTGTGAAGATCTTTGGACTCTTGTTCACTCCATAGTCTGGACTCTAAACATTTTTTATGATAGTTAGAAGTACTCTTTTACACATTTATACCTATCCATCTTTTAGATTTCTGACAGCTTCAGAGCTTCAGTGGTCCTAACTGTAAGAAATCCTTTCTTTCTTTTTTTTGGAAACAGAAAGAAAAAGAATTGAAGCAATGAACTGTTTAGATTAGATAAGAATAAGCCTTAGTTTAGTAGCCAGAATAATGACATCCAAAGAATTTCACATTCAAAACAATAGAACCTGAGTGTTTTATATCAGCTGACAAACAAAAGTCAAGATTACAGATGAATTTAACTGGTTAATCAGCTAACTTTGGGTTGGAGAATTTTCTGACTCTACTTGTCATTGACAAGATTATTAAATAGAATTAGGCAAAAGGATCACTATCGAAAAGATAATAAAAGAGAGGGTCAGAGTAATGCATCATGACAAGATTGTGACCTTGGCTTTGACTTTGACTGGCTATAGCTACTCTGAAAGGCAGGGACCAAAACCCAGAGAAGTTCCTTAAACTGAAAACCTCAAGGAGTTTTGAAACACCCCCACTGTTAAAAAAAAAAAAGTAATGTGGAGCTTCTGAAAAGTTGGCTTTAGCGCAGTAAAATCCATTTGTCATTTCTGAGTTTTGTAAATGTAAGAAGATAAATTTTTATTGTTTAAAGCCATTACATTTTTGGAAATTTGTTATAGATGTAGCTGAAAACTTACACAGTAAGCAAATATCTTTGTTCAAGAGCCAGAAAGAAATGGTAATGATGTTAATGGCCATATTCTCTTTTTTTACAGTCTAAAAATATTGCCACTCCAGTGTAATGGAAGACACAGCGAACACTGAAATAAATTGACATGGCTGTTATTCAATAGTATTTTGACTAGAAAAAGTGGCCGACCAAGTTCAGAATGTGGATCATGATTTGCTGAGTGTTAGCTCACATCCATTAACCACTAGTTCATATTCTTGGTTCTTTAGGCAAATTATTTAATAACCATGCACCTCAGTTTTTTTAAAATGTATTATGAACAGTGAAGATAATTCTCCTCATGTACCAGAGGTAAATGCCCATCTTCACACAATCAACTTCTTGTTTGGTAATGAAAATCATAATGAAAATATGGCTGTCCTTTCAAGAATGCATCTGCTACTATTCTTACCTACATACATACGTACATACATACATACATACATACATACACACACACACACATACACACACACATACCCCACACACACATACACACACACACACACACACACACACAGAGAGAGAGAGAGAGAGAGAGAGAGAGAGAGAGAGAGAGAGAGTAGTGCTTTAGATGTAGCTCAATTTGCCTACTTTCTATATAAAAGGTTTACCAATTCCTTGCCTGCCCAAAAGAGAGGTGAAAGCCAGCTGACATGGATGAGGTAACAAAAGGTCATGTTGCCTTCAATCTGGTCATAAGGCAACACTAAGATATGTATAGGGCATCGTCCTGCTGCTGATAGTCTCAAAATCTCAATCTCTATGCTAATGGATTCTTTGTATGGGAAAGGAATGTGGCTTTTGTGAAATAAAGAGATGATGGCTGGATCTGAGGCAGAAGGATGGTCAGGACAATCAGTCAGAAAGACAAGAGGCAGGAGACCAGAATGAATGAGCTAGGTAAAGAGAGAGCTACATGGCAGAGAGGCAGTGGTAGAGAAGTTGGGTTAAGTTAGATGCTAGCTGAGAGACTCTCCCAGCAAAGTGGCCAACAGCCTTAAACTACATAGATGTGTCCATGCCTTTATTATTAAACCACTAGCAGGACCCTGAACGCATGTATTCATGGTAAAATCCTAAATTATTGAACTTCAACTTCTTTCTATATGGCTACATTCTCCTGTATCACCTAAATTCCTAAAAGTATATTTCAGCTTTACATCTTTTATATATGATATTCAGTAGATAATATAAGTGTATTATGTTTAATTTCTGTGTGTACATTGGTTGTATATAAAGGCCATAATAAGTAATAATTTAGACATCTATTTACTTATCAATTAAGCAACATTTATAACTTTCAAAGTGTTATTCCTTTTGGTCTACTCTTACAGGATTTTGCTTGGTTTTGCTTTTTCAAGAACTTCGGGCACATCATTAAATTATTAATTTGTAATCTTTCAATGTTTTTACTCTTTTTTAAAGTTAAATTTTGTTTTTATTTTACTTGTTTACATCCTGTTTACTGCCTCCCTCCTGGTTACCCCCTCCCACAATCATTCCCACATCCCCATGCCATTCTCCTCTGAGCAAGTAGGGGCCCCCTGGATATTCCTCTACCATAGCACTTCTAGTGTCTGTGAGGCTAGGTGGTTCCACTCCTACTGAGGCCAGACAAGGCAGCTCAGGTAGAATAACATATACCACAGATAGACAATGTCTTTTGAGTTTTTGGGATAACTCCCATTCCAGTTGTTTAGGATCCACATATAGACAAAAACTGTACATCTGCTACATATGGACTGGAAAGCCTAGGTCGAGCCAGTATATGTTCTCTGGATGTTAGATTAGAATCTGAGAGCCACAAGGGTCCAGGTTAGTTGACTCTTTTGGTCTTCCTCTCCCTCAAGACCTGGTTATACCACTCCTGGGCATATACCAAAAAGATGCTCTAACATCCCCAAAAGACACTTGCTCAACCATGTTTATAGCAGCTTTATTCATAATAGGCAGAAACTGGAAACAATCTAGATGTTCCTCAACTTAAGAATAGATAAAAAATATGGGTACAGCTACACAGTAGAACACTGTTAACTATTAGAAACAAAGAAATCATGAATTTTGCAGGTAAGTGGATGGAACATGAGACTATCATCCTGAGTGAGGTAACCCAGTTCCAAAGGAACATGCATGGTCTCACTTATAAGTGGATATTAGCCATAAAATACAGGTATCATGCTATATTCCACAGAACCAAAGAAGCTAAACAAGAAGAAAGGCCCATGCTAGGAATCTAGAATCTCACATGGAAGGTAAAAAAATATTGTCATAAGAAGCAGATGGAGGGAGACAACTGGGTGAGAGAGGATGGGAAAAGGGAAGAGGGGTTTCAGGATCAGATGTGTGGAAGGACCAGAGACGTGGTTGGATGACTATGAAAACAAATGAAAATTTGCAACTGACAGGGGTCAGGAGGTAGGGGGCATCTCAAGGTCTAGATAGAGACCTGGGATGAAGAAGGCACACAAGAAGCAACGTGGGTAACCTTAGCAGCATCTCACTGCATTGTAGATATAGAATCTGAGAAGGCCACTTCCTGTAGCTAGGCAGGAACCCCAGTGGTGCGATAAAGACACCAATCCACCCACAAAACTTTCAACTTAAAATTTATTCTGTCTGCTGTAAAAAGTACAGGCACGGGACATAGAACAGAGACTGAGGGAATTTCTAACTAATCACCTGCTATGCTTGCAGACAGAGGCATGTTGTCCTCTCAGAGGCTCCACCCAACAGCTGACTCAGAAAAAGAGAGACCCAGCTAAACAGCAGATGAAGCTTGGGGAATCTTGTGGAAGAATAGGAGGAAGGATTACAGGCCCTGAAGGGGATAAGAACTCCACAGGGATCTTTCAATTTTGATGTAGGTACTTTTCTCTTAAGACTACCTTCAGTGTGGCCCAAAGATTTTAGTATGTTCTATATTCATTTTTGTTCAGTTCTAAGAATTTGTCTTCTTAATTTCTCATCTGCACCATAATTTATAGTAGGGTGGTTAGTCTCCCGTAGTTTGTGTATATCCTGTACTTTCTATTGCTGTTGACTTCTAGGTTTGCTTAATAAAGGCCAGATAGAACTTAGAATATCATCCCACAATTTTCCCATATTTGTTGAAATTTAGTTTGAGATCCTATATCATCTATTTCAGAAAACATTCTATGGCCTACCAAAAAGTAATGAATATTAATGTTTGGGTGGAACACTTCATAAATGTCTATCAATTTCATTTAATGCCAATGTTTCTTGGTTCAGTTTTTGGTACAGATGACCTACTTGTTGGTGGCGATCATGTCACCCATGCTTACTGTGTTGGGGTCATTGTGTGGTATTAGAAGTAATAATACACTTTGTGCTTAGTGTATATATACTTAAAATTGTACTATCCTGTTGGTGAATTGTTCCTTTAATGAACATGAAGTGAACTTCTGTAATTACCTATTTGGACTAGTTTCAGTTTATTGTCAGATAGTATAATAGCTACTTACACTTTTGTTTATTTCTTACTTACATGTTCGTAGAATACTTTATCATTTCACTCTAAGGTGGTGTCCATCATTGATGGTGAAATATGTTTATATAGAGGCAGGAAAAATACAAATTCCATATTCCAATCTAATCTGCTATTCTGTCTACTTTTATTGGTGTAGAGACTCTCTATGTTAGGAATTTTTGTTGAAAGTTCTGTTTATTTTGTGTGTACTGTTATTCTGTTGTGTTTAGTATTTCATTATTCATCTTTTGATTAACTGTTATGAAAATATGTATTAATTTCCTGTGACATTTTGGGTGTGTTTATTTTTCTCTGCAAAGGTAATTATTACTTTCACTATCCCATGAAGAACTATCATAGTTGTAGATTCATTTAACCTAGTTTTAAATTGAAATTTTTTTATTTGTTCTTCAAGTGTATTAGATAATATTCTTTGGTATAAAAGTCTAGGTTGATGATTCTGTTTTTTCCAGACTTGTATACTCCTTTCTAGAACTTCTGGTTTTAAAAGTTTCTGTCAAATATATTAAGATTTGTTATTTTGATTGCCCCACCTTTAAAAGTTATTTGACCCTTTTCTCTTCAAGCTTTCTTTTTAAAAATTTTTTATTGGATATTTCCTTTATTTACATTTCAAATATTATCCCCTTTCCTGGTTTCCCCTCTGAAAATATCCCATCCTATCTCCTCTTCCCCTGCTTACCAACCCTGGCATTCCCCTAAACTTGAGCATCAAGCCTGCTCAGGACTAAGGGCCTCTCCTCCCTTTGATGTCCAATAAGGCTAGCATCTGCTACATATGCAGCTAGAGCCATGGGTCCCTCCATGTGTACTCCTTGGTTGGTGGTTTAGTTCCTGGGAGCTTTGGGGGTACTGGTTTCAATATCACACATTTGTTGCATTTCTAATATTTCAGGTATAATATAAAGAATTTCTGTTTTGATCCTCTCTGTTTAGTACTTTAGTAAAGGACTTTTGTGTCTGAATCAGCCTTTGCACACATGAACTCACATTGCTCATTACTTCATGCATAGGACTTATCTAAGAGCATGCCAGTCAAAATCCCAAAACTGCTTCATGTAGAGAGTTTGAGATATCTCATCTTGAGCCAAGAAGATGTTTGCAGTTGGTGACTACTAGGGGGAGGAGAGTCGATTTTTTTCAGGGGCAGCCTCTAATAGTCTATCCGTGTTCCAGTAGATGGTCCTTTACCAATGCACTAAATAGAATCAGTATGTTTACATGTATATCCAGAGTTAGGAAGAGAAATATAGTGAGGGAGGTATGCTGATTTGAATATGAATGCCCCTACAGGGTCATATATCTGTATGCTTGGTCCTCAGGGAGTGACACTACTTGAGAACAATTAGGATGTATGGCCATGGTAGAGAAGGTACAGCCTAGTTGGAGGAAGTGTATCACAGTGGCTGTGGGCTTTGGGTTTCAAAAGCCCATGCCAGCCTCAGTATCTCTCTCTTCTCCTACCTGTGGATCTGGATGTAGAACTCCCAGCTGCTTCTACAGTGTCATGTGTACCTGTGTGCTGGCATGATTTCCTACATGATCATAGTGGATTAAAACTCTGAAACTATAAGCAAGTCCCATCTAAATACTTTCTTTTATAAGAATTACCATTAGTGGAACAATGACTAAGACAGGAAGGAAGGGGAGAAACTAGAGCAGAGGAACTAGGAGGTAAATTTAATCAAAACATATTATATATATGGATGGATGAATGAATGTTACACTTAAGAAAAACAATAGTAGAATCATATATGTGCATGTGTATGTGTGTAGTATGTAAACACATATATTTACTCATTTGAATTTAATTTGAAAATCTTCTAGGTTAGCATGTTTAAAATAAAAATAAACATTTTTTGTGATATTTAGAAGGTATCATTTTTCAGCCTTTCTTCCAATTATCTGGCTTTTCAAAAATTAGATATTTCTTTATTTATATTTCAAATGCTATCCACTTTCATCTTTCCCCTGGAAAACCCCATATCCCATCAGCCCCCTTGCTCACCAACCCACTCACTCTGGCTTCCCTGACCTTCCATTCGCCTACACTGGGAGCCTTCATGGGCCAAGGGCCTCTCCTCTCATTGATGTCTGACCAGGACATCCTCTGCTACCCATGTGACTGGAGCCATGGGTCCCTCCATGTGTTCTCTTTGGTTGGTGGTTAAGTCCCTGGGAGCTCTGTGGGTAATGGTTGGTTCATATTGCTGTTCCTCCTATGGGGCTGCAATCTCCTTCAGCTCCTTGGGTCTGTTCTCTAGCTCTTCCGTCGAGGACCCTGTGCTCAGTTCAATAGTTGGCTGAGAAAGTCCCCCCTTCTGTATTTGTAAGGCCCTGGCAGGGCCTCTCTGGAAACAGCTATACCAGGCTCCTGTCAGCAAGCACTTGTTAGCATACACAATAGTGTCTGAATTTGGTAACTGTATATGGGATAGATCTCCAGGTGGAACAGTTTCTGGACGGTTTTTCCTTTAGTCTCTGCTCCACACTTTGTCCCTATATTTCCTCCCATGGTTATTTTGTACCCTATCTAAGAAAGACCAAAGTATCCACACTTTGGTCTTCCTTCTTAAGCTTCATGTGGTCTGTGAATTATATATTCGCTATTCCAAGCTTCTGGGCTAATATTCACTTATCAGGGAGTACATAGCATTTATGTAGTACATGAATAATGCCAATTTGCATAATTTGTTTGTGATATTAAATGAGGAATCAAGCTTAAATATAGTTAAGAATGATGTAATTAAGTAAAAATAAGTCTGAAAGGAAGTCTTCACTTATTGTGTTCCTGGGTGTACCAGCCACATGTCCCTCTGTATAGTTAATGTTGAACAGTCTCCTAACTTCAATGTTTGTAAGTGTAAAGTAGAACAACCAGAATGAGTTTTAGAGAAAAATCCATGAGGACATTTCAAAGCTACTGACACAGATTCTGATACACTGTAGATACTCATAAGTAACCATTATTAATATTAACATTACTGTTGTAAAGATGAGCTACAAGAATACTCAGAATATCATCACTTTCGAGATCAACCATTATTATCACCAAGAGTTTCCACTGTCTTGCTAATGTGTTCTTCCTGCTGAGTTCAAAGTCCTTGTCCTAGAAGTGGCTATGGTCCCACTGTAACATGCTGAACTCTGCAAGAGTAGAAGACTCACATAGACATGTATTGGCTAACTCCTGAAGATGATTAATGATTTTCATTAAAATTCAACCTGCTCTATGTAAACCCAAATATTGTATGTACACAGTTAAATCTTCGGATAAATCAAAAGTGTCTGTTTGAAGGCAGAGGTCATCTGGGAAGTGAGACTGGTTAATCAATTCATTTGCATAGATGTGAAGGCATCCTGCTTAGCTGACCATCAAGCAGTCATGAAAATATAAATCACTGTTTTAGGTTGGCTTTATAATATCAGACATTGAGTAGCCCTTGCTCCCAAAAAGCAAAAGATTATTCTCAACAATGCTAACCACTCAATCACAGCCTGCCAGGGAAGAAGCCACCACATCAACAGTGTCAAGCATCTCAGGAAAGCCTTTTCTTTCTCTCCATATTAATCAACCTATTGATTTTAACCTCTGCCTCTAAAGAGATGTACATCTGACACATCCACAGTCCTAGTTGTTGTCTCTTCTCATACTGTGCTTTTAGACATTTCTTGTATTTTCTGTAGTCAGGATTGTTATTCTTCCAGTTCCCGAAGCTCCAGTTTCAAGGATGTATCAGATTCCAGTTTTCTCTTTTACTTCATAACAATTGGCCAAAGAGTCAGAGAGATGGCTCAGTGTTTAATATCCCTTGATGCTCTGTAGAAGGCCCAATTTACTTTGCAGTACCCACATGTGTTGGATTAGAAGTTCCTGTAACTCTAGCTTTGAGAGATCCTATACCTTCTTCTGACTTCTACAGGCATCCTCATATATGTGAACATGCACACAAAGACACTGTGATGTGCATAAATCAAAATAATCTTCAAACAGTAACAACTGACCTTTATGCTTCCTAGTTCACTGTTAAATATCACTCACACACCTCTTAGTGCCCCTATCTTAGTACTTCTAAAATTGTCACCTAGACTCCGTCCCGTTTTCAAAAGATATGGGCACAAGAATCAAATTGTGGCTTCTAAAAGCCACAAAATTTACAAAGTTGAGGCTAGCTGTCTATAAAAGTATATGCTGCATATTATACATAAAAGTTTATTTGCACAAGTATGCATAAAATATCCTGGCTTCATTAAAACTACCTATTCTTTCCCCCAATATTATCATTTGACAATTTAATATTTGCTATTATCAACTAACATTTGCCTATCTTAAAAGGCAAATAGTAATGCAAGTTTCATAGAAAAATTTGCTCTCCATGTCATATTTAGCACTCCTTATTGTTCTGAAAAAAATAAAACAGCACACTTTTAGTAAATCCTTCTTCCATGACAGACTCAGTTCTTTATTTCTTAATAATGCTCTTAGATTGGGGTTATAGAGTTGGTTCACAGGTTAGGAGCACTGGCTGTTCTTCCAGAGGGACTAGTATGAATTCCTAGCACCCATGTAGCAGTGCATAACTGTCTGTGACTCCAGTACCAGGGAACCTGACATCTTGACATATATGCAGGCAAAATACCAATGCACATAAAATAAAAATAAATAATTCATTAAAAAGAAGAATCCTTTTATATTACTGTTTTCCATTAATATTATACTTAGGAAAGGAGTGTTATTTTCACAATTGCCTTTAAGACCGGTAACTGTATCCTGAAAAAAAAAAAACTAACAGTAAAGGTTGTTAGGTGGTAGCATGCATCAGGATGGCATAGGTTGAGGAAGCACAGAGTTTTTCCTCAGTATTTCTGATTCAGTAATTCTGAAGATAAAGACAGTAATTTGCATTCCACATCAAAAATGACACAACTCTTCAAGTGTTCCAATTGATGCTGTTCTGTGACATATTTGGGGAAAACACTGAATTTTTATAGCATTATTATTTGTAAAATCAATACTTGATGTTGTTACTTTAATGACCTAAATATCACTACAATATGTTCCACATGGTGTATGCTTGTTATAATTCTGTTACTATAGTATATAGTATTTTGTTATTCCTAGTGGTGATAATTCTTTCAGTTCATTTCTAGCCTTTAGAAGAGAACTAACACATCCCAGTGTCCCACGACATTCAATCAGACGGTATTTCATTTTTAAATTTATCTATTCTGGAGTCACACAAAACTAATGTATAAATATGTATGCATATCTAACAAATATATATATATATATATATATATATATATATATATTTGTGTGTGTGTGAGAGAGAGAGAGAGAGAGAGACAGAGAGTGACACAGAGAGAGAGAGAGACAGAGAGAGAAAGACAGAGAGACAGAGAGAGCGACAGAGAGACAGAGAAAGAGAGAGAGACAGAGAGAGACAGAGACAGAGAGACAGAGAGAGAGAGTATGTGTGTGTAAAGTAATTCTATGACAATGTTTTGTCCCAGTAACCAGGAATTTTCCTTGCCTTTGTTTTCAGTTTTCCAGCCTCAGCCTCTTGAGGAGTTCTCCTTACAGATCACACACCCATGTTTGCATCTGTATTGGCTTTTCTGAAGCCTGGATTTAATTTCTTGCATTTTCATGGTTTCCACTTTCATTTTATTAAAACGAATCTTGCAAAGATGGTTCCTTAAATGAATTCATATTTATGTATACTTTCTATGTCTACATACTTGATTGCCATTTTGGCAGTTACATTCTTGTATGTTTGAAGATTATTTAGATCTTAGTATTTTTAAAGCATCACTTTAAATGTTATTAAAGATTCTGACATTATTATCCTGGAAGCTGTATACATTTGTATACACACACATGTATACACACACACACACATACACCCGCACACACACACACACACATACACAAACAGTCACACACAGAGACATACAGATACACACTGTAGTATACCATTGAAAAGCAGTGGTACTCCAATGAAGGGTGTGGTGAAAATTTATTCAAATCATTAAATGACATTGTATAAAATTACAGAAATGGAAAATATTTCCCTGAGAGAAATGATTTCTTTCTATAGCATCTGAATTATTAAAGGTTCTGTAGAGATGTAGAATTTATAGAATAAATATTTTTCATCTATCTATCTATCTATCTATCTATCTATCCATCCATCCATCCATCCATCTATCTATCTATCTATCTATCTATCTATCTATCTATCTATCTATCTATCACCTATGAGAGGGAGATTATCAGAATGACTTACCTCCAGCTAATCGTACAATGGCTAGCTGTGAAAGGAAGTCCAAGAATCTCATAACTGTTTAACACAAAAGGTTGAAAATCTCAGCTGGCATTCAGAAGACTCTGGAGTGCAGAAGAAGTAGGCTCTAGTGCCAGTGAAGGAATGGATTTGCTAGCAAACTAAGAGCAAGAAGGCAAAACACAGATGCTTCTTTTCTCCTTGTCTTCATCAGGAGAAGATATGGTTCTTATTAAAGACATGCTATGGTTCCTCGGAGGAAGGGAACATAATACTCACAGGCGCAATAAGGGAGGCAATGTGTGGAGCAGAATCTGAAGTAAAGGCCACCCAGAGACTGCCCTACCTGGGGATTCATCCTAGAAACAGTCACCAAACCCCAACACTATGACAAGAGGTGTATACCAAAATGAGCCTGCCATGGTTGTCTGCAGAGGGGCCCTGCCAGAGCCCTACAAATAGAGGCAGAAACTAGCAACCAACTATTCGACAGGGCTTGGGGTCCTCAATGGAGGATCTGGAGGGTGGTCTAGAGGAGATGAAGGGGTTTACAGCCCCATGGGAAGAACAATGACTTTGGAAACCAGAAACCCCAAGACTCCCAGGGACTGAACCATCAACCAAGGGGTACACATGGTTCCAGCCAAAAATGTTTCAGAGGAATGCCTTATTGAATATCAGTGGGAGGAGTGGTCTTTGGTCAGGTAAAGGCTCAATAGAGGCCCCAACAAAGGGGAATAGACAGGGGTGGGGGGAGTTGGGGAGGAGATGGGAGCATGTTGAGTAGAGGGGCATATATATGGAGGCAGGGAGTGGGAGGAGGGGTAGGGAATCTTTGGGGAGGGGGGCTTTTGGGAGGGAGGAAATTGGAAAAGGTTTTACCACTGGCAATATAAATGAGGAAGATACTCAATAAATAAAATAAAATAAAATAAAATAAAATAAAATAAAATAAAATAAAATAAAATAAAATAAAATAAATGCGTATTTCTTTTTACATCAAAATTCAGATTAGAAGTAGACCTTCCTACTTAAAATTTTAGCAAAAATTTCTTACCCCATGCATTCTTTAGGATTCTTAGGGATTGTGACATATTAATCACTCTATCTGCTATAATACTTTTATTGTATCTAAGGCTAATAATATCATTTAGGACAAATGCGATGACATGCTATGACAATTCTGACAATCTTTATCATAACCTATCCCAATGCCACATACTCCTCCTTGCTCCCATGATTCTGAATCTTTTCAATGCTTCTCTTTTGTGTGCCTTGCCTCTTATCCCCTTCAATCATAATCTCGCTTTAATTGCCTCTTCTCTGGCAAACACAAACATTATCTTCCTTACTCCTGGAATTAATAACTTTTTTGATGGCTTATCATCTTTTTTGTTCTCCAGTGTGCCATTTCCAATTAAAATGGAAATTAAATGGAACAGAGTCTGAACACCAAAGTCATGTGTTTAGCTTTTGGTGGATTTGGATTATAATGAGTGCTAAACAGAACTCTTTAGAAATGAATCTGTTTCTGGCTTTGTACACATAGACATAGGCCCAGACACACACACACACACACACACACACACACAAACACACACACACACACACACACACACACAGAGAGAGAGAGAGAGAGAGAGAGAGAGAGAGAGAGAGAGAGAGAGAGAGAGAGAGAGAGAAGTCTAGAAGATGTTTCTATGTAGTTATCCATCTCTGGTTCTTATAGTCTCTGAAGCCCTTTGTGGAAGAATGAATACAATATACCTTCTATTATCTATCTGTCTGTCTGTCTATTTGTCTGTCTGTCTGTATCTATCTATCTTTCTATCTATCTGTCTGTCTGTCTCTCTGTCTATCTATTTAACTATTCTATCCACCATCTATCTATCTACAGATATAGGCATATATATAGATATTATTATATTTAGGGCCAAAAATTTTACAGTTTATTGCTTTCTGCACCTTAGTCAGTTTCGTGTCTCTGAAAATAGAATAGAATTGTGTCTCAAATAAAGCTTGAGAGGTGCAATGTTCTGAAGGTTATATGCAGAAAGATTCACTCAATTAAAACATATTGAGTGATTTTTTAAAAATGTGAATAAGTGTTTTGTCTCTGTGGATGTAGGTATACCACATGTATGTCCACTGCCCTGGAGGCAGTAAGAGAACATCAGATATAATGACACTGTAGATACAAATGTGTTCTGGGAACAAAACCTGCATATTCTGCAATAGCATCAAGTGCTCTGAAACACTATATCATCTCTTCAAATTCCCCCTTCACTGTTATATTAACAGTGGAATACATAACACTTCAATACTCCTTCCTCCCTCCAGTGCTTGGCACTATTACTTAAAGATGTGAGCATATGTTTAACACATGCTCCTCAAAAAACGTGTGTGTTGAAAGGTATGTGTTGGTGTTGAATCATTGGCAACTTTATCCAGGTAGATACTATAAGGTTAACTAGGTCATGAAAATAGTCACTCTTTGAAGGCTACAAAGAAAGGGCTTGTTTAATTTACAATTTTAAACTCAAGGATAAAGCCTGGACATGAGGAAGGTTCTTATGAAGGCTGTATTTTGGGTGATTAATGGGTGCCTATGCCATATTTTCTGTCAGAGTATGTGGAGGGAGTGGCAAGAGAAACTGGGGTGCCACAATCCATTATGAGTGCCTGTGGCAAATAACCTAAGGACTTTCCCTGTGGACCTCATCTCTCAAAATCTCCCAGGAAGGAAATACTGTGGGACAAGTTCAGTCACATAGTTCTTTGGAGGATATTACATCAAACTATCTATAGCAACTTTAAATCCACATTTTGGGGAATTGCATTCATATTTGACTAATGTTGTTGGTATTGTTTTTGTGTCTTTGTGTATGTGTGTATGCGTGTGTGTGTGTGATAGAGCTAGACATAATGGCATTCTTACAGTTTTCTGAAATTTTGAATAAGCTTTCAAAGACTTAGCATTGTTTATAAATTTAGAAAAATAACAATGTATGCCTTTCTCAAGTTGCTTGTATGTTTAATATTTTATATTTTAAGGATTTATTTGTCATAATTAGGGATCAGTATTAGCACATTACCTTTTACCTCACATTATTAGGATACTTTTCTCCCATAGTGTCCTTCTCTTTTTAAACTATTTTCCAGGTTATTTAGTTATCAACATTGTTACCACTTTTTTACTTGCAATTTTATGTCATGATTTCTTTGGTATTGATATTATTGACAGAATTAAATAGCCTTGGCATCCATTTGGCAGAATGTTCTCAGTTTGGATATTGCCAATATTGCTCTTCTTGGCAGTTGGATTTGGTATCTCAGCCTATTGGAACTGCCATAATTAGCCATCCTAGATTGGGTAGCTTGTAAGCTACTTTATTTCCCTATAAACCGAGAACATGAGACAGTCCAAGAAGAAAGATGTCAGTAGATTTGGTGTCTGATAAAAACAAACTTTCTAATTCTGATGTGGGGCTGTTTTTTTGTTGCTTAGACCATGAGTAGGGTAAAGAAATCCTTTCTGCCTTTAAAAAAAAAAGGCAATTTGACTGTAGAGATTGCTCAGTGGTTAAGAGCACTGACTGTTCTTCCAGAGGTCCTGAGTTCAAATCCCAGCAACCACATGCTGGCTCACAACCATCTGTAATGAGATCGGATGCCCTCTTCAGGTGTGTCTGAAGACAGCTACAGTGCACTTATTTATAATAATAAATAAATCTTTTTGCCCAAGGGAGTGGGGTTGACTGAAACGAGCAGAGGTCCTAAATTCAGTTCCCAGCAACCACATGAAGACTCACAACCATCTGTACATCTACAGTGTGCTCATATGTGTAATAAATAAATGAATATTTAAAAACATAAAAAAGGCAAATCATTTATTAATGGTTCCCCCTCATCTCCCAATTATCTTCTGTTATCCCCTGGGGGGGTAAGAGTTTTCAATATTACTGCTTAGAAGAACGAAACCTGGCCATTCTGGTTGTTAGTAGTGGAAGATTTTTCCACTTTCAATTTACTTTTATCTGATTTTTATCAGTTGCTAAATATTATTCTGAACTATGATCTGTACGTTGTTTAATTTATTGTTCAAAATGTTCCAGATGTGAACATTGGGTATCTTTTATTCCAGTTCCTATAAACAGTTCACTACGCTTTGTCATACTGAAAAACCTAAAGCTAAGTTATCTCATAATGAATTAAATGTCAGCATATCAAGATTCAGGAGACTGTCAAGTCCTTTTCCAACCATAGAAAGCCACATACCCCATTGATCTCTCCTTAACCCGTTGTCTCCCTGAATACTTCTTTATTTTCTGATATCATGCAATGTTGGTGATGGATTTTATAGATAATACTTTAATCATTTTTCAAAGAATTCTGTTTCTTTTATTTTTTATTAAAGAATGGTCTAAAAATTTCAAAGTTAAATACAATATTTCTATATTTGGTAGATTCCCTGAGTTAAATGTTAGAAGTAGTAATGTTATTACTACTTCTAACATTTATCCACTAGGCAAATGTTAGAGAATATATCCTCTGTCCACCAGATGGGATTCCATGGTCCTAGTCAATACCTGAAAATAACCTTGGAATCTTACCTTCTGTCCTGTGGAAGAGTCCATGCTTCTTCCTTACAAATCTAGGCTGACTGATTTGGTTTGCATTTATGTGAATTTCATTCCTCACGAAATTGTTCCTCATTACTTTTCTTCCTCATGAGTCCAAATCATGAAGCTCTAGCCCAGTAGTTCTCAGCATTCCTGATGGTGCAGTCCCTCAATACAGTTCCTTATTGTATGGTGTGGCCCCATTGGTAAAATTATTCTGTTGCTACTTAATAACTGTATTTTTTGCTACTGTTTTGAATCTTAAATAATATCTGATATACATATGGTCTTAGGGGTCTCTGTAAAAGGGTTGCTCAATAAGCCCCCATCCCCCAAGGGATTATACCCACAACTTGAGAACTGCTGCTCTACAGTTTCATATTAGAGCATCCTCTTACAATTTTTTGAAGGGCCTGAATAAGATGTAGAGATTTTGGGAAGAGAGCAACAGGTAAGTTTATTCTGCAAATAAACTCAGCCACTGAGAAGAGCCTTGTTTATTAATTGTAGTAGGTTTACAGAAGTTAAAGATAAGGTATTTTTTTTTTAGAAAAACTTTCTTAATAATGTAGTATCTTGAAGTTTAGAATACAAAATGTAAATAATAGACTGACGTAATAGGTTTGCTCATAGTACTCAAGCTTTGATGGTTTCTCTTTTTATAGTTATATGTATATTATAGGCAGTAGGTAAAAGAAGAAATCTGAACATGGGAGTGCTAGTATGAAGCAAGCTTGTTTATGTTTAGGCCTTCAGTAGTTCATCCCATGGCCTGTCAGAAGTTCTTTGGAGTATGGATTAATATACTGTAATGGTTTTAAAATTTCTACTTTTGAGATTTGCAGGGAGCATATGTATGTATGCACACACACACACACACACACAGACACACACACACACACACACAGAGTCCTTTAATCAAATGTACACCACTGACTTTCTCTAATTTGCATATCTCCCACATTGTTTTTTTCCAAACTTTATTACCTCCCTGCCCATAACTCTCATATTCAGTGAGTGTTTACTATTGTGTGTTTGAACTTGGGTGTAGTACCAGTACACGGAGAGTGGGTATCATTTGGGGGAGGCATTCCTAAAGAAAATTGACCCCCTTTTACCTCCAGGGAATTTGTGGAAGATCATGAGAATCATGTTAACTATTTTGGTCACACTATGAGAAAATCTATTGTATATAACCCCTTATCAGCTGATGATTTACCTGGAAGTCTCTATAATTTTAAAAGTCTCATATACTGTCTGTATTTAAATAACTTACAATCCCTCAAAAGTAGTTGTATTTTACCTTGAAAATATTTATTGTTTGTAACTTTGTTCCAAAAGTGCTTTAAATTTAGTTTCCTAAAATGCAAAGAATACTAGTTGCCTTTTTCAGAGGATTAAAGTTCACCTCTCAGTACCCACATGGTGGCTAAAACCTCTGTTAACATTGGTTCCAGGACATCTAACACTCTCTCCTGTTGACTGGAGATTCATTCAAGCAAAACACATTTATACATAAAAAAAATACTGCTGGTGGGGTTGCAAATTGGTACAACCACTCTGGAAATCAGTCTGGCGGTTCCTCAGAAAACTGGGCACCTCACTTCCAGAAGATCCTGCTATACCACTCCTGGGCATATACCCGGAAGATTCCCCAGCATGTAATAAGGATACATGTTCCACTATGTCCATAGCAGCCCTATTTATAATTGCCAGAAGCTGGAAAGAACCCAGGTATCCCTCAACAGAAGAGTGGATGCAAAAAAATGTGGTATATCTACACAATGGAGTACTATTCAGACATTAGAAACAATGAATTCATGAAATTCTTAGGCAAATGGATGGAGCTAGAGAACATCATACTAAGTGAGGTAACCCAGACTCAAAAGATGAATCATGGTATGCACTCACTAATAAGTGGATATTAACCTAGAAAACTGGAATACCAAAAACATAATCCACACATCAAATGAGGTATAAGAAGAACGGAGGAGTGGCCCCTGGTTCTGGAAAGACTCAGTGAAGCAGTATAGGGCAAAACCAGAACAGGGAAGTGGGAAGGGTTGGGTGGAAAAACAGGGGGAGGGAAGGGGGCTGATGGGACTTTCGGGGAGTGGGGGTCAAGAAAAGGGGAAATCATTTGAAATGTAAATAAAAATATAACGAATAAAAAAGAAAAAAAAACCCTAAAAAAATAAAAATAAAAAAAAACTTTATTGAGTTTGTAAAATCCAGTGACCATAAAATATTATAAAATAGTCTTGTGTCACTAATCTTACTGGTATATCCTCACTTCGGTGTCTGCTGGGTTAAACATTTTCACACTATACTTTTCTTTATTTCATAAAGAAAATATATTTCAAGAATAATCATAGCTACGTATCCAGGGGGATTGTATATTTTATTTGTTTTTCCTCATTTCCTGGACAATTGAAAGAATTGTTTTCATTAGTTTTTAGAAAACACTTGTCTAAAAGTGCTTAAAATGCCCTGTGGGAAGAACGGGTAGAAGGTAGAAATACGATTAGAAAAATAACTTTATCATGTAACATAAAACTTTCTCATGGAGTTGTTAGATGAGAGAAAGGAGAGAGGAGAAAGGGAGAGAGAGGATGGAGGGAGAGGCAGACAGAGAAAGGGAGGGAGGGAGAGAGAGCGCTTCTCTAATACTATGAGGTCAGAAGCTAGGTTCTATACCATGATTCCAATTTAGAGCCCTGTACCTACCAGTTCTGTGAGATGAAGAAAGTTAGAAAGTTATCTGTCCTGTCATAGCCAGTGTCCCTGGCACTTTTAATGACACCTTGTTATATTTGCATGCAGCAGTCTAGCATAACTCTCCTCTGATCATCTCCACCTAGAAGCTGGAAACAGATGGAGAGATCCACAGTCAAATATTAGATGGAGCTCTCAGAGTTTGATGGACAAGTATGGGAAAGGATTGAGGGAAATGAACAGGATAGAGACTACACACAAAAAACAACAGAGTCCATTCACCTGGACCCTTGGAGGCTCCCAGAGACTGAATCACCAACCAAAGAAAATACATGGACTGGATCTAGCTTGGGCCTCCACATATATAGCATACATGCAGTTTTGTCTTCTTGTGGGTTCTCCAACAATTGGAGTGGGACTGTCCCTGACTCTGTAGCCTACCTATAGATCCCATTTTCCTAACTGGGCTTTGTTGTCTGGCCTCATTGATAGAAGATGTCCCTAGTCTTGTAGTGACTTGATGTGCCAAAGGAGAAGGGAATTGGGGAGGGACTATGTGAGCGGGGGACTAGGAAGAAGGGGCTGAGATCAGGATGTAAAGTGAATAAATAAATGAATTAATGAAAGTAACAGAACTGGTGCCATGCTGACAGCATCAGAGAGCTGTGATGTTCTTCAGGAACTTGCATGTGGCATGGTAGCACAGCATCCTACTTATGAGAAGAGTTCAGTCATTATTGCAGTGTTTCTACACACTAAAGTTCAATTGAGAGTTGCCATAGCTAGTTTCTTATGTTCACAGGACTGTGCTATGTGATGCCTAGATTATTATTTGAACATTATTTTGTGAATGTCTGCAATGATGATTTGGATGCAGTTAATAGAGAACTTGATGGGGGAAAGCAAACTTCAGTTCTTAGGATAGGCCTCATCCAGTCAACGAAGCGCTACCTAGAACAAAGTGCCTCACCTTCTCATATATGAGAAAGTAGTTCTTCCTAACTTCATTTTAACTTGGAGATTGACTTTTATCTGCTTTCTTCTAAAACTGATGTATTGAATTCTGGATCTTAAGGTGGGTAGTTTGTGGACATTGCAGACTCTTGGATCTCTGGTTTGTTAAGTTGTTCTTTACATTAGAGGCTGTCCTGGCCTTCTTCTAATGACCCAATCCAACATCTTATTGATGGCTCTATCTAAATCACTGACCTACTGTCCCTCTCTTTCTCCCTCTCCCTCTCCATCACTTTTTCCCTCTCCCTCTCTCTCTCTTCTCCCTCTCTCTTCTCCATCCCTTCTCCTTCTCTCCCTCTCTCTTCTCCCTCTCCCCCTCTCCCTTCCCCCCTCTCTCCCTCTCTCAATCTATCTCCCCCTCTCTCTCCCTCTCTGTCTCTCTCAGTCTCTCTTTCTCTCTCTTTCTCTCTCTCTCTCTCTCTCTCTCTCTCTCTCTCTCTCTCTCTCTCTCTCTCGCAAACAATTTCCTCTATTTCTCTGGAGAACGCAAAATAATATAGTGATAAGATGGAGATAACAAGATAAGATACTAAAATGTTCAAATGTTCTAATTTCTAATGGCTGTGCCATTCCCTTCAGTTGTAATTTCTCCAGCCTATGCTTACCTGTCAGTGTCACAGTCATTACAGTACAGCAGCAGTGGTATACATTTATAATTGGTGTAATCTTTATTGCTGACATGTCAATATTTAACTTGCATTAACCTTTCTTCTGAGGCTGACAAATTGTGCATCTGTGGCTTCTTCAGTCTAATTTCTCATGTCACTGCCTTGCAAAGCATACAGATTTATAATGTCACCATGTGATAAATGCAGACTCCTCCTTTGCCTTGGGGAAGTGTCTCAACCCACTTAGATTATCTCTCTTTTATTTATTTATTTCCAGCACCACCTAGCACCTATATTTAAATGCTTTCTGTGAATTTCTTTCCCAGAGGCTCATATTTTTAGGATGGATGGAAGGGTACCCCTGTCATGAATCATTAGCATGCTGCTATAGAAGAACCAATGCTGTCCTCCAACCTGTCACATACAGACTAGCCTTCATCTGTGTATCTACTTTGTCACTAACAATTTGATGTCTGAATATAAAGACAAGTACAGAAAAATCAGGTCAGAATAATATGTGGGAAGTAAACTGACAGTTTTTGTTCCATTTACCTGTGGCCAGTACCAGACCATCCAGTTACATTTTCCTTAGGATATGAGCAGATGGAACAGCAACTAAATTATTTTTGTCTTTTTATTTCTTTTTTTAAAATATAGGATCTGCCTTTATTCAATACAAACTTGAATATGACATCTAAGCAATTGTCCAAGAATTCTCATTTGAACTTCTTAGAGAGAATGTTGTGGAAATGAACACTTAGGAGACTGTCTTCCTATCAGAATTCACCCACCATACTGGTACCCAGGAATTATTTCTAAGATGGATTTACATACAGATCAAGAAGGAAGTTATGATGGCTATTTCTGGTTGTCAACTTGTCTATATCTGGAATGAACTACAAGCCAGAAATTGAAGGCATACTGTGATGCAGATCTTGAAGGCTAGAATACACAGGCTTCCCACCAGGATCTTGGAAAATCTTGAGGCATAGTGACCATAAAAACATTTGGCCCAGACAAGGTAGTGCATTACTTTAGTCCCAGGAGATGGAGGCAAGCAGATCTCTGAATTCAAGACCAGCCTGAGACAAAGCAAGTTCCAAATTCAGTCATGGTAACATACACCTTTAATCTGGGCCACACAGCTGCAGATGGCCTATATAAGGACATTGGAAAAAAGACAATTCACTCTCCTTCACCTGCTTGAACTGGCCAGTGCCTCTGTTGGAACCTAATTCTTCAGAAGACCAAAGGAAACAACTATCTTTGTGGGACTGAGCAGCTACTGGACTCTTAGACTTTCACTCACAGCATCCCATTGGGTTAGTTGAACTGCAGACTGTAGTCATCACAGTAAATTCCCTTAATACATAGAGACATTCCATAAGCGCTCTGACTTAGAACCTTGGCTAATATAGAAGTTGGTAATAGAGACTGGGGTATTGCCATGATAGGCCCGAGCATGTTTTTGATTAGAAGGATATAGATTTGGAGAATTTCATTCTGGAAAGCCATGGAATGCTCTAAGTAGAGCTTAATGGGCTTCATCCTAGTAGGAATATAGAAGATGGTAGTGCTGAGGGTGATTTGAAGTGTGTAGGCCTGCTTGCCCAAAAGGTTTCCATGGAGAAGAATGTTAGTATATGGCCTAGATACTGCTTGTGTAATGTTTTAATAAAGAACATTGTTGCTTTGGCATTGTTTGAAGACTCTGCCTGAAACTATTGGTGAAACCTGGTTGCAATGAAAGAAACCAGCAAATTGAAGATGCCTGTACCATGGGATGTTTACCAAGAACCAGCAGTGACTTTTTCTGAAGAAAATCCAGGGCAAGACCATAATTATGTTCCTCAAGGCCCACCAGTATTTTCTTCTAGATCTATAACAAGATTCTAGGCAAAGATGGCCCCTAGAGGAAAAGTAGAAAGTGTATTCCATGAAGAAGTGTGCTACATGCACTTGATAATTCATTCAAGCCAATGTCTGGGAAATATGTGTGAGAATGGATTTTAAGGATAATGGTGGAAGGAACGTAAAACTAGACCAGGCTGAGTTTATAGATATGGGTCCTCTGAGTGGAAATTTTAGGTTTAATATGGAACCTTGCCCAGTTAAAAAAAGTTGTTAGAAGTTTGTTTGAATGGTTGGCTGAAGCGTTTAACAAATGATGACCTATTGAAAAGGAATTGTAAATGTCTGATATTCCTTGACTTAGTGTTGATAAAAGAATTTTAAGGCTCAAGGAAATTGCAATGCTAGAGTGGATATGCTATGTAAAACCTAATCCTCTAATATGGGAAGTTCAAGAATCTAATAGTTGCTCAATCCAACCTGGCTAGTTGTTTCAGTTAGTCTTCTGGACTAGAATCCTGAAGTAGTAGGTTCTAACAGATGTGCTGGCAAGTAAGTACAAGCAGGTGAAGAAGAGTGAGTCTTCTTTCTTCCGATGTCATTATATATAGGCCTCAAAGAGGAGATTAAAGGTGGATATCAACATGGCTGGAGTTGGAAATTGCTTTGTCCAAAGTTGGTCTTGAACTCAGAGATTTGCTTGCCCCAGTCTCCTGGAATTAAAGGCATATACTACCTTGCCTGGGCCCAAGAGTTTCATGGCCACTATGCCTCAAGATCTCCATGTCATAAGCCTGTGTCTTCCAGCTCAAGATCTGAATCACAGGTTTGTCCTCAATTTCTGGATTGTAGTTCATTCCAGATATAGTCAGCTTGACAACCAAGAATAGACATCACATGTGTCTTGCTTGAAATCAACTGCTCCGAGGCTACTTTCTTTAAGCATTGGTGGACTATTTTATTGTAATGTAGACACTCAGATTCTATAGTCTGTTCAGTTTGTTTGTTTAAAGAAAACAAAGAAAGAGTATGAAAAATAACTAGGCAATATATTTAGGGGTATAATGATTATTTTAATTTACAGTTTTAAGATGTTTGAAAAATTCTAAAGCACTTACACTGAAATGTGCATCATAATTTTTGAAATATTCATTCATATGCTATCAAAATATAACAGTTGTGGGTTGAGCACCTCAGTCCTACACTACATGCTAACATATGTTTAATAGCTTAGGTGATTTATAGAACTTAAATATGGACATATGTTTGATCATCATTATACTTGGTTTACCTTCACCTCTGGCCTGTTCTGAAGAAGCCCATTGAAAGATACATGGCATATCTTCAATTACTTGTTTCTCTGTATGTATATAAAGAAAACTAATATGTATCAATGCAAAATTACAAAGAGAGGATAATCTGTGGTAAGGTTGTATTGACTATCATATTTCAGTTTGTTTTCACTTTATGAATGAGTTATAGTAGAATAGTTGAGCAAATGTGGATAGCTGATCTTAACCGAAGGGCTAAGAAATGAAATAGCATCTAAACTGCTCAGCTTTGTTTTCCTCCACTCCGAGAGTTTCTCTTTAAACAGTAAACCTACATTCTACATGATCTGTTGCCTGGGAAAGGTGGGAATAGAGAAATTTTGGCTCAAGGTAGGATTGTATTTTAAAGCTGAAGAAGCAAACGGTGCTCTGTGAAAGTTCCTGCACAGATCTGTGTTTTGTTCAGTGTTTAGAAACTGGAGCTGCCTCCTAATATTTTATTTGAAATAAGAAAACCAAAGCCAAAAAAATATCAAATGAGCAAACTCAGTATCTTATTTTAATATGCCCAGAAAGGCAAAAGAATCATAATTGCATTTTAAGTCCAGCTCATTTTTTGGTTATAATAGATCAGGTATCCTCAAGTTGTTATACATTCATTAATTAATTTAACTCAAAATCTATCCTGCATTTATTCTATGTTTATCCCTGCTCCCTAGGTTCAAGACACACATATTTTTTTTAATGAGAAGTACTTCTATCTTAATAGATTTTATTTTACTGAATGGCACAGCCAATACATATATTAATATTCTTTTAAAGGTTATTGTCATAGAAACCATTCAAGACCTATCAAGTCCTAAAGAAAGCATCACAACTTTGAAGTAATTGCACAATGTAACATATTTTAAAAGAATTGTCCTTTGTACAGTACAAAGGATGAGCTACAGAGACAAATTCTGAGGTGCACATTAACAGTGGCAGAGTATGGACAAAATTTTTATGTCTGTTAAATGTATTTTTATACAAAGTCAGGGAACTTTAACTTCAATTCTATAATTAATACAAATACAGTTTCATTTCATGGTATTAACCCAATTCAGTCAATAGGAAGTTAATCTAGTAAAGCAGGAAAGCATGTTTATATTTCCAGGCCTGCATTCTAGTACACAATAATGGCTCTTTTCCTTTGACTGATTGTCAGGGTGACAGTAGTAAAGAAGTTACATGTTTTTAACTAAAATGAGAACAAGAATCATCAGCCTTCACCTGTTGGCTTTTCTTTTTCAAAACCTACTTTAACAAGTGTACATAAATTCTTTAAACTCTCTTCTAGCTCATCACCAACCAGACATAGTGGAAAGGAAATGTTGACAGGGCTAAGGAGAAACTTGCTCTATTTGGAGAAATAGTTCTTTGTGGGTGAATCCAAACTGTGTTGTCAGGATATCAGCACTTCAGTTCACACGGATTAGGAGAGGTAGCTCAACCTAGTTGCAAACACCATTCATGATTTAGAAATTGGCCCAAATCCACAGAAGCAGCAAGAAGCTACCAGAATACCACCAGAAATTCTTTGGTGAATTTCTCTCTATGAGGACTGGTTAAATGATAATCAACAAATAGTGGCAAAGTGAACCAATACCACACAATGTTGTCCACTGTCTGTTAGGTTATATGTTGACCCTTTCCAAATATCACTTGTTCTCTCAATTGTACACTTTACCGAAATATCACATACTCTTTTGCTGGGCTGCTTTCAGAAAACTGGCATGTGTCTGTTCTCAGCAAAAACAACCTCCCGATCTTTGCTGGCCACCAGGGAAGAAAAGCATCACTAGGTACTGTATTATTCCGAGCTTAAGATCTTTTGGGGTGCAAACCACCAGGGATCTGCCTGATCCCAGGATGTGAGCACATATGCGGTTCATCTGCCAGCCTGCTGGTTGTGGGGCCTGTGTCCTGTGTGGAGAACAGCAGAGGGAGAGACTCCCCACAGACATATTTGCTGCCTGCCAGGGCAGAAAAGCATCACTAGGTACTGTATTACCCTGAGCTTAAGATCTCTGGGGATGCAAACCACCAGGGGTCCGCCTGCACCTAAGAGAGCCTTTTCAACAAATGGTGCTGGTTCAACTGGAGGTCAGCATGCAGAAGAATGCAAATTGATACATCCTTGTCTCCTTGTACTAAGCTCAACTCCAAATGGATCAAGGACCTCCACATAAAGCCGGACACTCTGAAGCTAATAGAAAAGAAACTGGGGAAGACCCTTGAGGACATCGGTACAGGGGGAAAGTTCCTGAACAGAACACCAATAGCTTATGCTCTAAGATCAAGAATTGACAAATGGGACCTCATAAAATTACAAAGTTTCTGTAAAGCAAAGAACACCATCAAAAGGACAAATCAGCAACCAACAAATTGGGAAAAGATCTTCACCAACCCTACATCAGATAGAGGGCTAATATCCAATATATACAAAGAACTCAAGAAGTTAGACCCCAGAAAACCAAATAACCCTATTAAAAATGGGGTACAGAGTTAAACAAAGAATGATTGCCTGAAGAACTTCGGATGGCTGAAAAACATCTTAAAAAATGCTCAACTTCACTAGTCATCAGGGAAATGCAAATCAAAACAACCCTGAGATTTCACCTTACACCAGTCAGAAGGGCTAAGATTAAAAACGAGGATGTGGAGAAAGAGGAACACTCCTCCACTGCTGGTGGAGTTGCAAATTAGTACAGCCACTCTGGAAATCAGTCTGGTGGTTCCTTAGAAAACTGGGCATGTCGCTTCTGAAAGATCCTGCTATACCACTCCTGGGCATATACCCAGAAGATTCCCCAGCATGTAATAAGGATACATGTTCCACTATGTTCATAGCAGCCCTATTTATAATTGCCAGATGCTGGAAAGAACCCAGGTATCCCTCAACAGAAGAGTGGATGCAAAAAATGTGGTATATATACACAATGGAGTACTATTCAGCCATTAGAAACAATGAATTCATGAAATTCTTAGGCAACTGGATGGAGCTGGAGAACATCATACTAAGTGAGGTAACCCAGATTCAAAAGATGAATCATGGTATGCACTCACTAATAAGTGGATATTAACCTAGAAAACTGGAATACCCCAAACATAATCCACACATCAAATGAGGTACAAGAAGAATGGAGGAGTGGCCCCTTGTTCTGGAAAGACTCAGTGAAGCAGTATAGGGCAAAACCAGAACAGGAAAGTGGGAAGGGTTGGGTGGGTAAACAGGGGGAAGGAAAGGGGCTGATGGGACTTTCGGGGAGTGGGGATCCAGAAAAGGGGAAGTCATTTGAAATGTAAATAAGTATATCAATAAATTAAAAAAATTCTTTAAGGGATGTGTATGTGTGTGTGTGTGTGTGTGTGTGTGTGTTTGTGTGTTTCCTTTTTAAGGGATTCTGCCTGTTTACCCACATTCTCCTGTATTTCTTTAAGGGATTTTTTGTTTCCTCTTTATGGGCTTTTACCCCTTGACCCATATTCTACTGTATTTTTTTTTTTTTTTTTTTTTTTGCCATTATGCCTGGCTAGTCATTTTCCCTTCTTTTTTTTTTCTCCTTTTTTTTTAATTATTCGATATAATTTATCTACATTTCAAATGATTTCCCCTTTTCTAGCCCCCCCCACTCCCCGAAAGTCCCGCAAGCCCCTTCTCTTCCCCTGTCCTCCCACCCACCCCTTCCCACTTCCCCGTTCTGGTTTTGCTGAATACTGTTTCACTGAGTCTTTCCAGAACCAGGGGCCACTCCTCCTTTCTTCTTGTACCTCATTTGATGTATGGATTATGTTTTGGGTATTCCAGTTTTCTAGGTTAATATCCACTTATTAGTGAGTGCATACCATGATTTCTTTAAGGGAGTTATTTTAAGTCCTTCTTGAAGCCCTCTATCAGCATCATGAGATGTGATTTTAAATTCAACTCTTGCTTTTCCAGTGTGTTGGGGTATCTGGGACTTGTTGTGGTGGGAAAAGTGGGTTCTGATGTTAGCAAGTAGCCTTGGTTTCTGTTGGTAGGTTTCTTGTGCTTGCTTTTCACCATCTGGTTATTTATGGAGCTAGTTGGTCTTGCCGCCTCGCCTCTGGCTGGAGCTTGTCCCTCCTGTGGGCCTGTAAGCCAATGTCTGTATTCCTGGGAGACCAAGTCACTTCTGGCAGGGTCTGTTCATAGAAGACTGTGGAGTCACTTGGCTTCCCAGTGCAAATGTCAGCCTTAAGACCTCTGTCCCAGCTGCTCCACTGATCTATGCCCGTGTGCTCCTAGCTGGTCTCCTCCAGAGAGAAAGTGGAGATCTCACTTCTGTGCTCAGAAGTGAAAGCACTTCTGGGCGATCACTGATCACTCTCTCTCCTGCTGGGCTGTGCACAGAAGGCTATGGAGCCTCCCAGCTCTCTGGTGCAAATGGTGGTAGAAAGTCTGTCCCAGCTGTTCCACTGATCTTATCATTCAACATCTTTATACCACTCTGGGAACTGCATCCTGTACGTCTTTATACTTCAGAGATTTATTGTGTTTGTGTGTTTGTCAGATATTTAAGGGCCAGAAACAGGAATAGTAGAGGAAATTATAAGAATAATATTCTCATGTATGGAGGGCTACAGAGATGGGCAAGCAGTTAGAGGCACTTTCTGCTTTTGTAATAGACCCAACCAGCATATCTGAGGCCTACAACTACCTATTCTTCTAGCCTCAATGGACCTGATAGACTCTTCTGGCCTCTATGCTTACTCACAGACATATACTATACAGGTACACAGACACATGTACATATACATAAATGAAAATAAAAACAAGTTTTAAAAAGTTTCCATTTATGGGAAGAACGGTGAAGCAGGAAGTATGCTGGTGAGTGCATAACTTAGAGATGTGCATTTAATGTGTAAGTAGAGATCTGGAACTTATAATTAAATACTAGATAAGAATGAACTAATAACTTTTTTAAAATCTATGCATATTTGCTACTTAGAGCCATGAAGTATGATATGATTTTCAAATATTTATATACTAATTCAACAAAAATCCAGGGACTTCTAGGTGGGACATAGTGGTAAATGTATAGTTCTTTGGAATAGGAATTAGATAGAAACTATATAGAATGTTGGATTAGTACTTAGAGTGATTCCTTTAAAGTCAAGTGTTCAGATAATTCAAAGGCAATAGAACATTACCATATATACAGTTTTACCAAGTTCAGTGGAATGGGAAATAGAAGTTATTAATAAATGTAGCAAATGAAATTGTTTGGTAAGTAAATAAATCAAGTATGGTTGAATTAATGCAAAGAAACCCTTACTGTATTTTTTAAAATGAAAGTAGAATGTATGAGGACAGTTGATAAAAATAACTATAGTATTTTGATGGAAGAATGTAATTAATTATGAATACAATGGAGTTGGCATAAGGTTCTTAGGAATGTTAATCAGAGATGAGTGTATTTTTTTTATTTTCTATCTTGTCCCCTCTCTTTTTTTAAAGAGGAGACATAACTGATGTTATATACAGACATTAATGACCAAGATGATGGGAGATGTCATGACACAAAAAGGGGGATGTTATCAGGAGTGGTTGTTTGAGTTGGGAATCTGAGAAGAGTTGGGATGCAGTAGATTAGCTGTTCATAGGAGGGGGAAGAGGAGGAGGTAGAGGAGAAGAAAGAGGGGAAGAGGAAGAGAGAGAGAGAGAGAGAGAGAGAGAGAGAGAGAGAGAGAGAGAGAGAGAGAGAGAGAGAGAGAGAGAATAGGTCAATGGAAAGGATCTAGGTTGCTTGACTTGATCATATAAGTCTGTGGGTACCTTAATGTTCCTGAAATGTTCTTTGTGATTTGGACAGAAGCCACAAAAAGAAGTAATATATAGTGGAAGACTGAGGTGACTGAAAATTGTACATCTTATTCAGAGGGAAAATGAAAGTCATGTAAATGAACAGTTTGCATAAAAGGTGATGTTTCTTAAATAGTCAGGGGGAAAATGAGGTCATAGTTACTAGTTTTATTATCCAGTCACATCCAACTGTTTTTTTGTTGGTAGGATTAACTAGGACTCTAATCTGTCCAAGTAGAGAGGCCTAGAAGACATGAGAATTAAAGGAATTAAAGGAAACCTACCAATAATCTATAGGTCCAGATATGGGAAAAGTAAAAGATGTACAGGATACTAAGGATGATGAAAAATAGACGTGGGGTCTTGGATGGGTACAGGAAGTGGTGTAGAAAAATGAGGTATATAAGAATATGGAGATGCAAACATAAAAAGTGATGTTACAGGGAAAGAATCATGAAAAATAACATTGGTATTTTGTTAGTAGTATTCCTTATAGGCCAGTTTGTTTTCTAACTAGAGATAGAAAGAATATGGATCCAGATGAGTGTGGAGGTGGAGAAGAACTGGAATGAGTGAGGACAGGAGAAACTGTAATCACAATACATTGTTTAATTAAATAAAATTAAACAAAGTGTAGCCTGATACAGTAGCTAATACCTACATTCTCAGGTCTCAGTGGGAAGATTGTGATTTTGAGGCCAGCCTCCTATATAGTAACTTACAAGATACATTGTACCAATTAATTTCAACTGACTAATAAATCAAATAGACCCCCTTCACAATAGCCACAAACAGTATAAAGTACCTTGGGGTGACTGTTACCAAACATGTGAAAGATCTGTATGACAAGAACTTCAAGACTCTGAAGAAGGAAATGGAAGAAGACCTCAAAAAATGGGAAAACCTCCCATGCTCATGGATCTGCAGGATCAATATAGTTAAAATGGCCATTTTGCCAAAAGCAATATACAGATTTAATGCAATACCCATCAAAATCCCAACTCAATTCTTCACAGAGTTAGAAAGAGCAATTCTCAAATTCATCTGGAATAACAAAAAACCCAGGATAGCTAAAACTATTCTCAGCAACAAAAGAAATTCTGGGGGAATCAGTATCCCTGACCCCAAGCAATACTACAGAGCAATAGTGTTAAAAACTGCATGGTATTGGTACAGTGACCGGTAGTCAGATCAACGGAACAGGATTGAAGATCCAGAAATGAACCCACACACCTATAGCCACTTGATCCTCGATAAAGAGGCTAAAAACATCCAATAGAAAAAAGATAGCCTTTTCAACAAATGGTGCTGGTTCAACTGGAGGTCAGCATGCAGAAGAATGCGAATTGATCCATCCTTGTCTCCTTGTACTAAGCTCAAATCCAAATGGATCAAGGACCTCCACATAAAGCCAGACACTTTGAAGCTAATAGAATAGAAACTGGGGAAGACCCTTGAGGACATCGGTATAGGGAGAAAGTTTCTGAACTGAACACCAATAGCATATGCTCTAAGATCAAGAATTGACAAATGGGACCTCATAAAATTACAAAGTTTCTGTACGGCAAAGGACACCATCAAAAGGACAAATCGGCAACCAACAAATTGGGAAAAGATCTTCACCAATCCTACATCAGATAGAGGGCTAATATCCAATATATATAAAGAACTCAAGAAGTTAGACTCCAGAAAACCTATTAAAAAATGGGGTACAGAGTTAAACAAAGAATTCTCACCTGAAGAACTTCGGATGGCAGAGAAACACCTTAAAAAATGCTCAACTTCATTAGTCATTAGACAAACAAAAAACTTTAAAACTCAGTTCGTCAACTAAAACATCCCAAGGTCATGTTTGCCCCATGACTGAGAAACAATATAAAGTTCTACATCATCTGTTTTTGAATGATTGTAATTCTAGTGTTTATTTAAAATCATTTGAATGCTTAATACTTCTGGAACAGAATAAAAATGTATGAATGGTATGCTGTAACATCTTGATCAGTTTTGCTGAAGATAATCATCTGATACTGTACACGACGTTAATACTACCCGTGTAGTAACATATTTTACGGTTATAAATAAATGGTTGCCATGATTGCTCTTTCACATATCATCAACTAATAAGAAGTGAATTCTTCTAAATATAAAATGGTGATTGATTGAAGAAGTCACGTTCTGAGTTGTCTTGTCAAAGATTGTACTTTTAGGATTGAGAAAATTTTATAAGTAAAACCACTGCCACTTATCTGGGCACTGTACATGTTAATTCTTAGATCAGTTCCAAGGTGAATCTCAAAATGAATCAGCAATGTTGATAAGGAAACCAGTGATTCCCTGCAGACTGCAAAGCTTGCAATTTATGCAGAGGATTATTTGTTTTGGAAGAAAATAGCTGAAGCAAAAATAATGTTTCTGATGATTAGTCAGCTAATTCATATATACATATAGGGTTATATATATGCTGCATATATATGCTGCATGACATATTTTATGAGTTTGTCAGTTGAGAGAAAATTGCTTTCAATTGAATGCAAACTTATGTAAAATAAAAAATTATATAAACTATTACTTGAGTACATGAAATAGTTGCTATAGTTGGTTAGTTAATCTTTATAGCACATATTTAGATGTTTGATTTTCATCTCCTTCTGCATATAAATCTACTTTGAATTATTAATATCAAGTAACGCCTTCATATTCTTGAATTGTATGATGTCCACAGGTCAGTCAACCTGCCTTTAAGAAAACATTATCCCATATAACAGTAATACATGTTACTTATTTTACTTTCTAGATCAGTAAGTGAACACTTTCAGTAGGTTGTTTCTTTGGGTCATTTAGACACAAAAGTATCAGCAGGCAATGATATATTGAATAGATTCACCTTGTGTGTTAGATTATGAAGTCTAAACTTAAATTATGTGAGCATCCATTGAATGTAATAAGGTTTGTAGCCACTATATTGATGAGGGTAAATTCTACAGGAAGCACACATTTGTGTTCATTCCAATAACTGTTCAACTTTCTTCAATTTCATTTGTAACTTCTATTGCTTTTTGTCTCCAGTTGCATGACATTTCATTTGATCTTATGTTCTAACACCTGGATTCTGACTTAGGCTGTTTCTTTTTAATTATTTTGGTCAGTATAGATATTTACAGCTCCACTAGGTCCTGTCAATGTGTGTTCGTGCTTTACTTTTGGTTTTTGGTGTCTCCATTTTTCTTTGTCTCCACATATTTCCTATTTTCATGTGAGTTCTTCCTTGTTATTGGATAACTTCCAAGTGTATTCTTTAATGTTCACATGTAACATTTGTAACATGTATTTTATATTGCCATTCTATTGTAGTAAAACCACAAGCTTTTCTAAAAGGGAACAGGAATAGTTATTTCCCCCTCCCTTAATACCGAAGCACATAAAATACCACATGATCTACTTAATTGGTAAGGCTTGCCACAGTGTTTTTATATTTGGCTTATTAAGTTTTTCATTTCCAATACCATTATTTTTGTTTGATTTTTCTTGGCTGCGGAGCACTCACCACAGACAGGATATCTGTATCTTAGCATGTCTCCTAGGCTCATGGAACATCAGGATAATTGGGATGAAGAACTGTATAAGCCAGATGTCAAGAATGATGTGATCTAAGTCATGGACTCATGGAAGCTGTGATTGCCTGCACCTGACCAAGCCAGTCAACATTTTAGCATGGAAGGATCATGAACTCCCTCCCACCCTTATCTAAGATTGATTTCTCCTAGGGATAGGATAATCAGTTTTCTGTAATAGTATGTTCCTTGGTAGTTGACCAACTCTTGTGCATGAGCCCACACTTAGAAATATATGAACAGATTAAAGTTTCTGGGTAATACAGCAATCCTAAAATAAAAGAATACACTAAATTGGAGTAGAGAGGGTTATGGATGAGGTGTTGAATCTGGCAAGAGATAAAGGTAAATATCTTTTGGGGTAAATATGAAAAAAACATACATTATAGAATTCTCAAAAGTTTACTTAAAACTACAAGTATTTATAATATATGATATATTATGTAATATATAAAATACTGATTTATTATACAAAGAAACTAATGTTTAGGAAAACATAGTATGTTCAGTTTACACAGAAATACATTGATTTTCATTTCTAAAGCTGTTAGAATAAAAATCTTATTTGTATGTGTATGCGTGTGTGTGTGTGTGTGTGTGTGTTCATCTTCCTTTGAAGATAAAAGGAGTATATAATCTCAAAATATCAAAAATAATAAAACTGAATGAATCATAATTTTTCTTTTCATATTTGATTAAAATCCTAGAGTAAACAAAATGGTATGTCTCTGACAACAAACAGAAATAAATATTTTAAGTGAAATTTATACTCTTTTATACTTATTATAAGCTGATAGTTGACAAGGTACCAAATTCCATTGCATAGGAGAATCATAATATTTTGATAGTGCAGTGCATCCATTTAACTGAATGATTTAAAAACCATTACAAGATTATGAAAAAGAAATATAAGTTTAAATCCCAGAGAATACTTATACTATAGTATAAGAATGCTTATACTATTAGAACTTGTGTATTTGATGTGTTCATTATTTGGAGTATATAGACAAATATCAAAATTTTTAAGAGAAAGTCAATTTAAAAGTGGGGGATATTAAACATGCTTTTATCCAAAGCAGTGCTAATAATTTTCGATGAACATATGAAATGATTCTTAGCACCCTTAGTCACTTGGATCAAAAGCAAGTATATTACTGCCCAGTTACTGGGATGCCTTTTACAGAATTCCACATATCTGAGTAATGATATATATTTAAAAAGTTGTCTTATTAAATACTTTATTATTTATTCTTGCAGCTAAAAATTAGAATTTTCATATGCCTCAGATATTCCACTTTTTTATACACTGAAGCAAAGTCATTTATGCACACAATAGTCTATGTGTGAATGTTTTTATAATATAATCATTAATTGTAGTATATCAAAGACAAACAATTTCATACCTGGTATTTAACTAATATTTAACAAAATGGTACATGGATATATGATTGAATCATTCTTAACTATAAAAACAATAAAATGCCAAACATATCACTACAGAATGAACCTTGAAATACAGTAAATGGGAAAAAGTCGGACAGAAAAGACATTTGTGGTGAACTATGCTGCAGAATTTCTGAGGTGACCAACTGACCTACTTCATCTATAATCATTGTAATGAAACAAACAACACACCTGACAGAAGTCTTCAACAATGAGGCATATCAAGAGACCCTTTCCCGACATCCTAGCCTATAGTCACCCGTCTCTATTGCAAATGGTCTTTGAGGATTCTGGATTATTGAGGATATGGAAAGCTGCCTAAAGTTTGAGATTCTTCAGTGCTGTAACTGCTCCTTAGCTGGCCATGCTGATGGAAATTTTTGATGGCACTGTCCTTACTAGTTAACTCCAATAAGCTCATGGTACACCATGCTGGGCTTGGACTGAATTCTTTCTCCATTCCTTTGGTATTATTTTATCTGGGACTAATAGATACATCTATACTTCTCCTTTAAACAAGTCCCTTGACACTGTTTGTTATATCCTATCATTTTTATAAAATTCCACAATAGGTAATGAAACAGTACACAGAATAGCACGTAGCAGAAACTTTGTGGAAGATTTTCGAAACCCTGTTAGTGTGAAATGAAAATTAGAGTCCTGTGAGCACCCACTGGGATGTACTGGGTCTTGTGTCCTATAACAATATGTAGGTTATGTTATAAGCAAAGACAGTTTATTTCAAGGAGGATAACTTATACTAAAGCTGGTGAAATAGTCAAAAGCTCAGTTACCCCATGATCAGTAGATGGGAGCCATGTTATGATTATAGTATGCACATTGGCACTTTTCCCTGCCCAGGCTCTGCTAGACTTTCACTTCACTGCAAAGGTTTTCAGGTCTGATTTATTTTTGTAAGATAAAGTTGACCTCACTGTCATTCTTGTGCAGGACAAGGAAGATGCAGATGGAACACATATGAAAGATTCTTAATGGGAGAGGTATTCATAAGATGTGCAGACATAGGGTTGGGGAAGCCAGTCAGTCTCAGCGTCGAGTTGCAGGGAGGACGTTGAATATCCAGAGAGAATATGACTAACTTCTTTTTTGCCCAGAAGGTAATGGAAAAGAAGATACAACAGCAATAAAGAGAAGGGAGCATTTTGTATCTAAAGGATGAACAGTTCATATGGGAATGGGGATGCCCCATTAAGATGATATTTAATTTAGTCTGCATTAATTTAAAACTATCATATAAGTATATATGTACATATTGAACACTGAGCATATCCCCACCACAATCTCAATCCTCCTCTTTTGTTACCTTCCCTTTCTCTTGTTAGAACAAAGGACCCTGTTATACCTCTCCTGGGCATATATCCAAAGGACACATGCTCCATTATGTTCATAGCAGCCTTATTTATAATAGCAAGAAGCTGGAAAGAACCCAGATGCCCCTCAAGGGAGGAATGGATACAGAAAATGGGGTATATTTACACAATTGAATACTACTCAGCAATTAGAAACAATGAAGTCACAAAATTTTTAGGCAAATGGTTTGATCTGGAAAATATCATCCTAAGTGAGGTAACCCAATCACAAAAGAATACACATGGAATGCAATCTCTGATAAGTGGATATTAATTAGCCCAGAAGCCCCGAATACCCAAGGCACAAATTGCATAACAAATGACTCCCATGAAGAAGTATGGAGAGGGTCCTGATCCTGGAAAAGATTGATCTAGCATTGGAAGGGAATATAAGGACAGAAAAAAAGGAGGGAGGTGATTGGAGAAGGGATGGAGAGAAGAAGGTTTATGGGACATATGGGGAGGGGGGATCCAGGAAAGGGGAAATCATTTGGAATGTAAACAAAGAATATAGAAAATAAAAATATTAAAAAAAAAGAAAGCTAATACTCTGGTCTCGAGAGATTTCTTCTCAGAAAAAAAAAGAACATTTCGTTCTCTAAGTAGCTTTACTTCAACTTTTATGTTACATACATGATTTTTTTCTTTTTTTAATTTGATAAATTTTTTATTTACATTTGAAATGATTTCCCCTTTTCTAGACCCCCACTCCCCAAAAGTCCTATCAGCCCCCTTCCCTGCCCCTGTTTTCCCATCCAACCCTTCCCACTTCCCTGTTCTGGTTTTGCCCTATACTGCTTCACTGAGTCTTTCCAGAACAAGGGGCCACTCCTCCGCTCTTCTTGTACCTCATTTGATGTGTGGATTATGTTTTTGGTATTCCAGTTTTCTAGGTTAATATCCACTTATTAGTGAGTGCATACCATGATTCATCTTTTGAGTCTGGGTTACCTCACTTAGTATGATGTTCTCCAGCTCCATCCATTTGCCTAAGAATTTCATGAATTCATTATTTCTAATGGCTGAATAGTACTCCATTGTGTATATATACCACATTTTTTGCATCCACTCTTCTGTTGAGGGATACATGGGTTCTTTCCAGCTTCTGGCAATTATAAATAGGGCTGCTATGAACATAGTGGAACATGTATCCTTATCACATGCTGGGGAATCTTCTGGGTATATGCCCAGGAGTGGTATAGCAGGATCTTCTGGAAGTGAGGTGCCCAGCTTTCTGAGGAACTGCCAGACTGATTTCCAAAATGGTTGTACCAATTTGCAGCCCCACCAGCAGTGGAGGGGTGTTCCTCTTTCTCCACATCCTCGCCAACATCTGCTGTTTGCTGAATTTTTAATTTTAGCCATTCTGACTGGTGTAAGGTGAAATCTCAGGGTTGTTTTGATTTGCATTTCCCTAATGACTAATGAAGTTGAGCATTTTTTAGAATGCTTCTCCGCCATCCGAAGTACTTCAGGTGAAAATTCTTTGTTTAACTCTGTACTCCATTTTTTAATAGGGTTATTTGGTTTTCTGGAGTCTAACTTCTTGAGTTCTTTATTGGCTATTAGCCCTCTATCTGATGTAGGGTTGGTGAAGATCTTTTCCCAATTTGTTGATTGCCAATTTGCCCATTTGATGGTGTCCTTTGCCTTACAGAAACTTTGTAATTTTATGAGGTCCCATTTGTCAATTCTTGATCTTAGAGCAAAAGCTATTGGTGTTCTGTTCAGGAACTTTCCCCCTGTACCAATGTCCTCAAGGGTCTTCCCCAGTTTCTTTTCTATTAGCTTCAGAGTGTCTGGCTTTATGTGGAGGTCCTTGATCCATTTGGATTTGAGCTTAGTACAAGGAGACAAGGATGGATCAATTCCCATTCTTCTGCATGCTGACCTCCAGTTGAACCAGCACCATTTGTTGAAAAGGCTTTCTTTTTTCCATTGGATGTTTTCAGCCCCTTTGTCGAGGATCAAGTGGCCATAGGTGTGTGGGTTCATTTCTGGATCTTCAATCCTCTTCCATTGATCTGCCTGCCTGTCACTGTACCAATACCATGCAATTTTTAACACTATTGCTCTGATTTTATGAATACATATATAATCTAGAAACCAAACAGGAGAGAAAACACATTTCTGTTTCTGAAATTGGCTTGATTTACTTAATATGATTATCTCTAGTTACTTCTATTTTATCACAAATGGCATGAACTTTATTCTTCTTTATAAAAATAAAAAGTCCCACTGTAAGTTGCACACATTTTCTTTTTTTATTGGATATTTTATTTATTTGCATTTCAGATGTTATCCCCTTTCCCAGTTTCTCCTCCAGAACCTCCCTATCCACTCCCCCTCCTCCTGCTTTTATCAAGGTGCTCCCTGCTACCTATTCATTTCCACATCCCTACCCTTCCCCTACACTTGGGCATTGAGCCTTAACAGGACCAATGGGCCTCTCCTCCCATTGATGCCCAACAAGTTCATCCTCTGCTATATATGCTACTGGAGCAATTGGCCCCTCCATGTGTACTCTTTGGTTGGTGGTTTAGTCCCTGGGAACTCTTGGGGGGGGTCTGGTTAGTTGATATTTTTGTTCTTCCTATGGGGATGCAAACCTCTTCAGCTCTTTCAGTCCTTTCTTTAACTCCTCCATTGGGGGGACACATACTCAGTCAGAGGGTTGGCTGAGAGCATCCACCTTTATATTTGTTAGATTCTGGCAGAGCCTCTCAGGAGACTGCTATATCAGGCTTCTGTCATGAAGCACTTCTTGGCATCCACAATAGTGTCTGGGTTTGATCTCGGTATATGGGATAGATTCCTAGGTGAGGCAGTCTCTGTATGACTTTTCCTTCAGTCTGTGTTCCATACTTTGCCTCCATATGTCCTATAAATATTTTGTTCCCCCTTCTACCGACTGAAGTATCTATACTTTTGTCTTCCTTCTTCTTGAACTTCATGTTGTCTGTGAATTGTATCTTGGATATTCGTGTATTGTACACCTAGATTGGTCTGGACTTTAGCTATTGGGGTAGAGCTGCAATAAAAATAAAGAAAATAGAACTCATCATCTTTTGCTAAATGTGCCCACCACTAAAACTGCTGAATTTCAGTAGCTACCTATTTATGATGATCTATTATCTTTCAACCCAGATGTTTCACCTTTACTAACCAGGTGGTAAATTGTAAAAGAAACAAATGGCTCACTTGTGCAATGAGATTCTATTCCCCAAATGTTCTCAGTTCAGAATATCTTTCATGAATCAACCTGACCTTTACTTGTTCATTAGAGCCTAAGCATAGATAGGTCAATAAATATTTCCAGAATTTCTGAGAGCAATCAAAATGGATGCTGCAGCAGACTTGACCTGATTCTTGGGTTATGGGATCATGCATAAAGAGCTGATGCATTCAATTCTATAACAATGATAAAAGGAGGAAAGGTAACTGAAACTCAGAAGCTCTCTTGGCTCCTTATATGTGGTAGATATGTACACATTGTGTCATCATTTAGATGTATACAAGAGATGGGGGCAGCATACGTAGTTATCACCCAAGCTGGTTAAAACAGAAAACACATGCAATCTGATAGTTACTACAAATCCAAATAACATGTTCTTAAACATGTGAAATTTACTGGATGATAGTAGTCTTGTATACTATTTTGTTAACCTTACACTTTGACCTCCAAACTCCTTCACTGTCTTGTAGCTTTGCTCAAGACTCAGAGCCTCTTCATGGGCTTTTACTCAGTCTCAGGTCTTCCTCATCAGCACAATCCAATCATCCCTATTTAAAAAAAGCAAGACTTAACTTCTTGGGTTCTGTGTCATTATCCACAATTTTCTTCAAGAGAAAGAACTTGAATCCTGATGGTGGAAAAATACATACAGCCTCCTGGCCTCACAGTAGTCTGACATCGAGACAGAAAAGAAAACATCATAAGATGCCTTTTGATTTTTACCAATTTGCTGGCAAAGAATTTGTGTCTTCTATTATGTTTGATGATGGCAATGGCCTCCACATACTTTAAGATTCATTAAAGTCCTCCTGATGTGTGTTGTCAGACCAGCAGACAGCTTGCATAGATGTATAGAGTAAGGGTATACAGCATGTTTAGATGACTCAAAAAAACTAGTGGAGTAGGCTGAAGTGAATTTCATAAAGGAGCATGTGCTGTTAGGAGCTGAACCTTAGTTCTGGGCCAAAATAGTTTAAGAAAATCAAATGTACAAAAATCACATTTCACAGTGATGTTATTTTCTCCATGCTGAATACAAATCTAAATAAACACACATATGTACATATATTTATGTCTGCACACATATAAATAAAACAATGCAAAAATACATTGATATTTATATTTTCGTATATACTCAGTGTTATTTACCTTGCCTGCAAAGTTTTTGTAGTTTCCAGCAAAATTATAAAATGAATAGAATATAAAAATGAATAAACTAAGACAAAGGATTATATAACTAGGTTAGCCTATGATAAATATTCAAAAATTCTGTATATTTTAACTGATTTTCTTGGTGTTTATATGCAACTCAAAGTTACTGTAAATGTTCATAGAAATTTAAACACTCATCCATCTTTCCAAGAGAGCTGGGTATGAAACCCACTTGAGAATTTCTTTCAAATATTGACAGTATTGTTCCTTCAGTATGGAGGATTTGAAAACTGTGTTGGCTCCAAGGCACCTCCTTAGTTTTCAGTGGTGTTTGATGTTTGGGTCTCAGAGGTACTTCAGGAAGCAGGAATTCTCAAAAGGCCTATAGAAGCCAGTCTGCTTTATGTTAAAGGGCCAAGTCAGGTTTACACTAGAATTGCTGTTGTCTGTGGTACCCTGGGGCCTTGGGGATGACAAGTATTTCAAGGTATTCTTATGTGCTCTGAACTGAGGTTACAGGCAAACTTAAATCAGAGATGTGTGGCTCTAGCTGTCTGAAAGTAAATTTGATTTTGCTTCATGTATTACTAGGTAAATTAGATCACACTTTTAGTTTATGACTCTTAGGTTATTATTTCACTTGGTAAATTTGTACACAATTTATTTTTGTAAATGTCAAATTTTTATCATTCCAGTTCAAATTGGACTACCACTAAGAAAAGCTTAACCTTGAAAATACTTTTGTTTCTTTCTTAAAATATAAATCTATTATTTTACCCTGTAAATTTAATTTTAAAAGTTTTGTGCTCTTCCAATTCGATAATTTTTGCAATACATATCAAATGGTGAAAAAGAAATATTAGCAAATGTTTTAACTTCTAGAGAACAAAGATGGATTGTTTAAGAATAGATCTAAAAAAACAAACAAAAGCAACAATAGAGATAGATGTTTTCATATTTGAGAGTAAGAAAAATAATCTTTTACTGTTAATAGCTTTTCAGGGAAGTTTCCTAAGAATGTGCAAGACAAACTGTAACCTTCTGTAGAAGAGGTTGGTGTAAATGTTGTTGCTCCTGAGTGAAGGATTGTGTCAAAGCGTTTGGCTACATGAGATCTCAGGCTACCTGAGAGGATGTGATAACTGTTTTCACATACATTTTCATGACTGCTGTCTGTATGATACCCAAGAGGACCAATACCCAGGCTGCCATGCTGCTTGACTGTCTCAAACTATAAATGAAACAAGCCTCTTAAAATTGAGACACAACCCCAATGGAACCCACATAGCTGAAAAAAACCTGTTTGAACTAGAACAAAATTGGATATATCATCCTTTCTTATTTCAAAATATTCTGTAGTGCAATATTGATGATAAACAGCATGTTCTGTGTAAACTAGTAATGTCCACAAAGCAAAAGAAGCATATTTTTTCAAATACCGTATATTTGATGAGGTGCTAATTTTTAAATACATGATGGGGCCTATGTTACTTATCAATTAGCTAACCTCCCTAAGCTTGGCTCCTCATTGAATAAACCGTAAAAGAAAAACTATTTTGAACAGTTTAAAGTTCACAGCAGGCTTTGGGTAAAGACATATTTCCTGTGTACTTTCTCACTTTACACATGCATGATATTCTTCATGATCAACATACCTCAACTGAATGGAGCATTTATTATAATAAATGGATGAATCTGATTTCTGCATGTCAGTATCACCCACACTCCAAAGTGAGGATTTACTCTTGTTATTACATATTCTATGGATCTTGTCAGAAGCATAAAGATCTGAACCATCATTACTATGATATATAGAATAGTTGCACGGTCTTAAATACCCTGTGTGCACTGCCATTTCCTTCCTCCATTCTCATTAATCTACAGAAACTACTGATGCTTTAACTGTCTCCGTGGTCTTGTCCTATTCATTCTGCCTTGCTACTGGGTTCATACAGCATGGAGCTCTTTTCTGATTGATTTTCTCAGTGTAAAGCATTCATTATTCGTCGATTTCTTGTTATGACCTTAGAGTTTCTTCCTTTGCCGTACCTGTTTGTATGTCTAGTCACTGAGATGTACCAAATCTTGACAGCTATGAACATTGCTGTTATAAGGTTTTCTGTGCAGAATATTGAGTCTTCAAGCTCAGATGTTTTTGATAATAACATTGACTGGGGATTCTTTTTCTTTTCATTAGATGACATATCATAAATGGTATTCAGTTAATTCTTTCCCTTGGACTTGAAGACTGGCACATCTTTAAGAGAAAATGAACACATGGTTAAAAGTTGTACATTCTGGTTCATAGCTGAAATCTGAATGATGGTGTGGTAGAGGAAGGAGTCTGATGCTAGTCCATAGAGAGTTCAAGACCAGCCTGGGCTACATAAGACCCTGTTTCAATGAGATTCAATACCTCATATAGCATATATGCATTCAGTTTTATATATCCACACAATGTAAACTTGCCATCAACCACTACTTAATCTGTTTAAAACACCCCATTGGCAGAGCCTGTGTTCAGTCTTCTTTTTGTATACCTGTATCTTTTGTTTTCTACTTTTCTTACCTCCCTGAACTTGGGTTCTTTCTTTGTTTCTGGTTTGAAATGTTTTGTCCTTTTGCACAGATGTTTGGCTTCCCTGAGAATGCCTGTTGCTGAAGAACTATAAAAGGAGCTTTAATGCAGATGTGGTCAGATTGGAAGAGGCCAAACATGGATGTCGACCAAGAAGTACACAACCTGTCTTTTTCATCCTGAATATTTGCAACAACAACAAAAGGAACAGGTGTCTTGCTTTGAAAGGGTTACTACTACCTTGCTTTATAACACTTTATAACACTTAATTTTTAAAGCTATTTTTCAGGTTTTAAAGCATGAATCTCATTACAATAATGGTTCAAAACCTATACCCAGAATTATTTTTCTATCTTGTGCCTGTGATATAAAAAGTTGTGTATAGCACTGAAGATGCCTAGAATGTATTCAAATCATACATTCTTTAATGTAAGACAGTGTGAGATGTTGGAATACAATTAATCTGAAAAGGGTTTTGTTCATATTGCAAGAAATTATTTAGCTGCACAAGGTGTCAACAAACTTCTAGGAAAGAAAAAGAATTGGAACAAAGGCTGTTCACTGTCATATTACCATCTCTTTCTTCTATTAAGGTGTTAGGTCTCTAGGCTGTCACTGGTTCTCCTCCTTACTTCTGATTAGCTCGACTGTTTTTTATTATGTCTTCCTGTCTGAATGACCATCTCAAGGATTCCCCAGGAAACCCATCCTTCTAGCTAGTTATCCTCTCTCTCCCTTTCTCTTTCTGAATTATCTTAGGGCATTATTCACTGCTTAACATTTTCTTTTTCAGGCTTCCTCTATCTCTCCTGAACATGCACTTGAACCTCAGGTTCAGAGTCTAAGTCAAGATCAGAAGTCTCATGGTGTCATCTGAGTGAATGTGTTTCCTTGGGGGCAACATGAGCTTACTTTTTGTCTGTGTGTACGTGTGTGTGTGTGTGTGTGTGTGTGTGTGTGTGTGTGTGCACGTGTGTGTGTGTGTGTATGCACTTTCTTGTTTCAATGAGATAGGATACTGCATATATCATATATTCATTCACTTTTATTTATCCACACAAGGAGAACTTGCCACCTATGACTAGAGATTGACTTCAGCTTCCTTCTTGTGTACCTTTCTCTTGTTCTCAACATACACACACATACACACACACACATACACACACACACACACACATCTGTGTGTATATGTCTCCCATATTTACCTAGCATCTCTCTGCCTCTCTCTCTCTCTCTCTGAATTGTCTGTCTGTCTGTCTGTTTATCCTGATATTTTAAGAAATAAGATTTTATATATCAATTTAGGAATATGTCTTTTCTGAATGTATGCCCTTATATAACTGAAAGTAAATTGTTCCATTGTTTATTGAAATGCAAAAATGTAAGAGCAATTGGATTTTCTTCACATTCGTGCTTCGCAAAATCAACATCTGGCAATATATTTAGCATTTCTAAGTCAATGTAATACATATATATTGCTCTATAAAACTATAGCCTTGATATAGAAGCACCTGTCTACTCTCTTACAAATGCTTCTTTATATTGATGAGTATCTGTAGAGTACAGACTCTGGGAGAGAGGGGAGAGGGCCTGATTTATCTGGACACCAGGGTATGTTACAGCAGATGCGTGACAAATATTCTGTGCAAAACATTTAGAATAAACAAAGTAGTAGAAAGGAAAGTAGAGTAGCTGAAATGTTTCTTCTTTGAAGTTCCTTTTCCTTAGGGACAGACTTAGAATGTGTGAAGAGACAGTTTCCAAAATGATAATGACTCTTCACAAAGCCAGCATGTGTCTATAAAAAGCAGGTTCAGGCTTCCGTTTCTCTTTTCACTAATTGGACAAAGAGAATGAAATGTAATTTCTTCTATGAAGCCTAGATGATTATACATGTGGCCCGATGACAATATATAGAAGTTCAAAATTATTCTGAAAAATAAAATAGGCATAATCCCAGCATTTGCCCACATGTTATGCATGAAACACTAAAAGTTCTAAGTGTTTTACATGTTTTGCTTCATTTGTTTTCATCATATTAAGTGAAATATCTCTCCATGTTGGAAGTCTGTTGACTGTCTTAAATGGTAGAGTGGAACCATTGAATCTTAGAAATGTCTCCTATCCACAGACTCAGTTTTGCCTTGTTGACTTCTTCGTTTTTTCTTTCATCACCAGTAACTTACCACCCACCCATGGAAGCAAGCAGAGAAAAGCCAAACTGCTTCCTGTCTAATGTTCTCATTCAAGATACTTATCTACACCTTTCCTTTTTATGGAATGGAAGGCTTTATCATTTTATCATGAATCTCTCAGATTTTACAAAGTAGAGTGATGATAATGAGCAGTCTGACTTCAGTGAATTCTATTATTTATGCTTTTAAATTTTGTAAAACTAAAGTAGCAGCATCTTTTTGTATCCTGGGAAGATTCCAATGCCCTGTAATTGGTGCATCTTTTTATGTTTACTGTGGGAATCCCAACAATTAATTCAAAACAGCAAATATTTCACATATTTTATTTAATACTTTGTTGGTTGCTTCATAGTACAGTTAAGTCACAAGAGCTTTGGAAGCTCTTCAACCTGTGATTTATGTGAGTTATCCACCACTAAATTCAATGTGTGATACCCTTGTAAAAAATTGTGGGTAATATGAACTATATCTATATATTGGCAATGAGGAAATGATATTTACTAAGTACATTTCATGCCTTGATGTTATATTACACACACACACACACACACACACATACGTGTGTGTGTGTGTGTACACAAACACATTTGTGTCTTAGCTAACTTATTCACACTCCTTGGCTAGATTAATAAATGAGCAGTTTGTTAGCCAGAGCAGAAGTATATTAATCATACATTTGATTTGGCTTAGAACTTGAGAAAATATTGAAGTAAAGACATTGTTTTTGAAATCAAATGTTTCTAAAATGAATCCATTTATATTTTCATACTCATAAATTTAATCTAGTTTTGGAGAATTTTATGATTTGCAACAGATTTTACATCTATTTTCTTCTTTTCACTTTCCTGTTACTACCTAGCAGCTTACACTATATCTTTCCCTCCCATTTTCCAATTGAAAGACAGAGATCCATAGATATTAAAAAAGCATGCAGTTCATTTAGTAAATAACAAGCATTCTGAGAACACTGTTTTCTAAGGCAAAATTATGTTTAGCAGTCTTAAACATAGCCAGCATTCATTCAATAAAATTTTTTATTAAATTTATTTTTTGGTTTGAATTTATAGCAAGGTGTACTCAAAATGACATGGTTCAGGGCTAAAAATTCCTTCAGAAATAGAATAAATTATAAAATGAAGGTGGTTTATTTTATTTTTATATAAAGCTTCCTAGCTTTATAAAGGAGACACATTTCCTTGGATTGATTATTCATAAATGCATACACCCAGGTGCATACACACCCGTACATGCACATGTTGTATACACACACACACACACACACACACACAAACAAACAAACACACATATATGGAGATAGAGAGAGTGCATAAGGATGGTTATGTCTCAATATATGTATGCAGATAGGCACACATTCATATCCTGTACTTTTACAATATTGGTTACTCAAGCATTCCTTGATTTGCTGTCATGACATAGTTCTCTAATATTACTTTCATATGGACAACTTTCTTCTGTGTTTTCTCTTTTATACTGCTTATAAAGAAATGTCATTGCCCTCACCTACAACCTAAGCAACACATCATAATCTCATCTTTGCATCCTTATACACACATAAAGGCACCTCTACCAAATAAGTTCACATTCATTGCTTGTAAGTATTTGAATATGCATATGTTTATTATGGCTACCATTTCACTTAATATACTCCATCTGTATGCTTTTTCATACTACTATAACAGATTACAATGAATATACAGCCTTATGATAACACACAATTGGAATTTGGAGCTAAGAATTCAAAGTATCTGATATATTAAAGTTGTCAACTTACAGAGTCTGCTGGTTTTCCTTTCCTTTTCCTGTTCTGCTTTCTGCTTCTATCATAGGACCCTGGACTACTCATCCTGACCATCTGAAAAGTGGCCTTATGATACTATCAATTACCACATTGTTCTAGACAGTCTCATTGTCTTAACCTTCTCAGTTTGGGTGCATTCAGGAACTAATAGTCTCCCTGTAAGGAAATATGTTTATGAGCAGCTTTGAGGATAAGACTATAGACCTGAAGTGCATTATTCCCTTTATCACATTCAGTCAAAAAAGTAAAGAAACAATAAATCTATTAAAATCTGGCCAGTTAGATAAAGTGCTGAACTAGACTCACTCAGGTAAAATTTCAAAAATGAGTTGAATGTCCCCTGTTTTATGGCTTGAACTGACATTGGATGGAGGCCCCTTCCATGAGAGCAGAACTAGGCCTGGTACATCAAGTCACTGGTTACTGGCTCCTGATTCCTGCTCTTTTGCTCTCAAAGCAGTGGTCCTTATTTCTGATCTTTCTGTCTGTGCTGAACTTAAAGCACATTTGGCTTATTAATCTTTATAATACCTCTGAATACCCTTGTGAGGTTATCAAAGGGCAGAGGAAAGGGCAGCAGTAATTATCCTTATTTTTCAGGCCAGGGATTATGACCTGAAAGTGGTTCAATTAAGGTCCCCAATGAATTGTAGAGAAAGACAGGAATGGTACCCAGATTCTTGCCCCATTAATCTGGCCCTTATTCCTGCAAACATGGATTTTTCTTTTACAATTTCTCAAGAACTTAGAAAATGTTCTGGGTATTTTGGAAAGCGATTGGGCAGTAGTAGACATGAAGGGTAGATTCATTTATTCATTTAAAGTGTAAATGAGAGAGAAAGAGATTATATATATATATATATATATATATATATATATATATATATATATTAGATAGAGAGAGAGAAGTGGAGGAGGGGGAGAGGAAGAGGAAGCAGGAAGAGAGAGGTGAGTCTTTCTCTCTCTCTGTCTCTGTCTCTGTCTCTCTCTCTCTCTCTCTCTCTCTCTCTCTCTCTCTCTCTCTCTGTGAGTGTGTTTGTGTGTATGTGTGTGTGTGCACACACACGTGCCTGTGTGTATGTTCAGTGGCAGCTTTCCTATTGTGCCTCCCAAAAGGGGCGTAGAATGAACCACTCCCTGAGGAAGCATTAACTCTACTGTGAATGGGCTGTAAAGTAAAGCCAACATAGTGTTTTTTCCATGTGGAAAGTATTTGTTTTAAATGGGTCAAATGGGTTACTCTGCCGTCTGAAATTTGTATGAGGCCAAGGGTTCAGGCAGGCCTATCATATTCTCCTCCTTCTTCGTTATACTTTAGAATTTCAATATGACTATGTTCCTAAGCTATATAAGCCTAAAGGTCAGCCAAATTTTAATAACAATATGCAAAAGTGAATTAGAGTGAGGTGGGGTACTGCAGCATCCTTTCTGTGATGAAAGAAGAAAGCTTATCTATTCATGAATCTACATCACAAGTTTGTCTACAATGTCAATTTCTGTGTTGTTTCCAACTTCTCCTTTGTGCAATGAATACTGTAGCTTTTTTGGATTGTAACAGAGACCTTCAACAAACTAAGGACAAAAATGTGTCTTATGCAATGTGATCCAGTGGATTTCTCTGCTCCCATCAGCATCCGGCTCTGGGGAATTCCCTTCGGATTCTACTCAGTGCAGGCAAGTGATGCTTTTGAAATCTGACCACCTTCTTCGTGTCTCTGGAACTCTAAAATATGTGAAAATTTGCAAGCATGTTTCAATTTTCTTATTTTATTCTTCTGTGTGAGGCGTATTCTTTCCTTTACACATTCTCCTGTTACACTTATTTTTTTCTCTCAGCTTTCTGTTTGCATATCCTATTGATATGTCTTTTCTCTTTAAGGCTAACTTACATATACCTTCAGTATTCTAATATATGCTTACAAAATATTGGTTGACAAAAAATAAGTTCAAATTCCTATACTTTTTAAAGTTTATAGCTGGAATATCTAATAGAATCATCCACTGAATTAAAGAACAAGGGCAACAGCAATCCATGTATAGTTAACGTATAACTATATTATGTTGGGCTGGAAAGATGACTCAGCAATTAAGAGTGCTTCCTGCTCGTGCAGAAGATGTGATTAGTTGCCAGCTGACATCTGGCTGCTCACAATTGCTTGTAACTCCAGCTCCATGGGATCTTACTCTTTCTGACCTCTGAACATAGACATTATCCTTGCCCAGGAATCTGATTTCTAGAAAAATTCTCAAGAAAATAAAATTCAGAGAGCAAAACTTTGGAAAAATATACATATGACTGGATAGTTAGTAAACATGCACCTTTTCAAGTGATGCTAAATTGTTTAACACAGTATTAATAATGGCAAAATCAATAGACTTACTAACCTGGAAGTAGAGAAATCTCTTGATGTTCAAACCCTAGATAAGAACTATAGGCAACTAACTACTTCAGAGAGAGGGAGAAGTAGCCATTTTCAGGCATATCAGCCCCCTGATTGATCATCCAATACAAAAGTGTCAGGACTGAAATCATATATAGAGAAACCGCAAAACTAGATTCAGAAGGCTGTATTTGTGTATTCATGCATCCTAATGTGTGTAATAATAATAATAACAGCAACACGACTATTAATTTGAGAGTCTTGAAAGTCAACTAGGGATGATGTGGGGGAGATTGTGAAGGAATAAATATTAGAAAAAGAAAAAGGAAGAAGGAAAATGATATAATTTTTTTACCTTAAAAATCTATATATAAAACAGCAAATTTTAAATATCAAAATAATGATTGCTATGGGTAAACTGTTATTCATCCATCAAAATTATTTATCCTGTAGAATTTCTGATGATAATGAGATACTTGCACAGTAATGTTAAACATGGATTATAATTTTAAATGATAGCAATAGTTAATACATATTTCAATATAAAAATAAAATTAATTTAAACTTGAGCTAAAGGATGCAGATAATTGTCAAGATGTTTTGAGTAGTAGATTTATGTCTACTCACTTTCTATTATATATTATTTATTTTATTCTAAAATAATGACAAAAACACATTAAAATTAACTTCATAAGAATAATATAATTTTATAAAATAAATTCCTTAATTCCCAAATGTCAAAGTGTATACGAACCTACATCTCTACAACAAGCAAGTAGTAACAACAAGACACTAGATTTTAAAAGAGAAAAAAATAATTGCTGATAAACATAATGCTTTTTTTCATCTCTCTTTAGAAGACCGTGTCTACTTCTGTACAGTTCTTTTGGTGGTAAATACAAAGGAGCATACACAAGAAATCACTTAATTTCTGCTAGTGAACATCTGTTGTTTTTTTCTCTCTGGCAGTGCCTCTGTGTCCTTTGGAAATTTTGTCCTGACTTTTTTGTGGAGATCACCTGTCAAATGTTTAAAGGCGCTTCTACTCTGAGAGGAGGGTGGGCACAGGATCTAAGTTGGTTAGTCGTTTTATGTTGTTCTTGTCAACAAGAATAAGAGAGGATTAGTGGCAAAGGAGGAAAATTGTACCAGTTCTTAGGGAGTTTTGATTGGCATATATTATTTGTCTGTAATAAATTAGTCTTGCAATATTTTCTTTTTTTCCATGTTTTGAGTAAGCATTGTAGTTATCCGTGATCTTTCCATGCCAGGCTATTAGATGTGCCTGGCTGGTGCTGTTTAGATCCCTTGAAAGAATTCTTTTTTTTTTTTTTTTTTTTTTTTTGCCAAGAATTTATTTTTTTATTTTTTTATTTTTTATTCGATATAATTTTTTATTTAGATTTCACATGATTTCCTCTTTTCTAGTCCCCCACTCCCCGAAAGTCCCGTAAGCCCCATTCTCTTCCCCTGTCCTCCCACCCACCCCTTCCCACTTCCCCGTTCTGGTTTTGCAGAATACTGCTTCACTGAGACTTTCCAGAACCAGGGGCCACTCCTCCGTTCTTCTTGTACCTCATTTGATGTGTGGATTATCTTTTGGGTATTCCAGTTTTCTAGGTTGATATCCACTTATTAGTGAGTGCATACCATGATTCACCTTTTGAGTCTGGGTTACCTCACTTAGTATGATGTTCTCTAGCTCCATCCATTTGCCTAAGAATTTCATGAATTCATTGTTTCTAATGGCTGAATAGTACTCCATTGTGTAGATATACCACATTTTTTGCATCCACTCTTCTGCTGAGGGATACCTGGGTTCTTTCCAGCATCTGGCAATTATAAATAAGGCTGCTATGAACATAGTAGAGCATGTATCCTTATTACATGGTGGGGAATCCTCTGGGTATATGCCCAGGAGTGGTATAGCAGGATCTTCTGGAAGTGAGGTGCCCAGTTTTCGGAGGAACCGCCAGACTGATTTCCAGAGTGGTTGTACCAATTTGGAACCCCACCAGCAGTGGAGGAGTGTTCCTCTTTCTCCACACCCTCTCCAACACCTGCTGTCTCCTGAATTTTTAATCTTAGCCATTCTGACTGGTGTAAGATGAAATCTCAGGGTTGTTTTGATTTGCATTTCCCTAAAGACTAATGAAGTTGAGCATTTTTTAAGATACTTCTCTGCCATCCGAAGTTCTTCAGGTGAGAATTCTTTGTTTAACTCTGTACCCCATTTTTTAATAGGGTTGTTATTTTTCTGGAGTCTAACTTCTTGAGTTCTTTATATATATTGGATATTAGCCCTCTATCTGATGTAGGATTTGTGAAGATCTTTTCCCAGTTTGTTGGTTGCAGATTTGTCCTCTTGATGGTGTCCTTTGCCTTACAGAAAGTTTGTAATTTTATGAGGTCCCATTTGTCAGTTCTTGATCTTAGAGCATAAGCTATTGGTGTTCTGTTCAGAAACTTTCTCCCTGTACTAATGTCCTCAAGGGTCTTCCCCAGTTTCTTTTCTATTAGCTTCAGAGTGTCTGGCTTTATGTGGAGGTCCTTGATCCATTTGGATTTGAGCTTAGTACAAGGAGAAAAGGATGGATCAATTTACATTCTTCTGCATGCTGACCTCCAGTTGAACCAGCACCATTTGTTGAAAAGGCTATCTTTTTTCCATTGGATGTTTTCAGCCTCTTTGTCGAGGATCAAGTGGCCATAGGTGTGTGGGTTCATTTCTGGATCTTCAATCCTGTTCCATTGATCCTCCTGCCTGTCACTGTACCAATACCAAGCAGTTTTTAACACTATTGCTCTGTAGTGTTGCTTGAGGTCAGGGATCCTGATTCCCCCAGACTTTCTTTTGTTGCTGAGAATAGTTTTAGCTATCCTGGGTTTTTTGTTGTTCCAGATGAATTTGATAATTGCTCTTTCTAACTCTGTGAAGAATTGAGTTGGGATTTGATGGGTATTGCATTGAATCTGTATATTGCTTTTGGCAAAATGGCCATTTTAACTATATTGATTCTACCGATCCATGAGCATGGGAGGTTTTCCCATTTTTTGAGGTCTTCTTCCATTTCCTTCTTCAGAGTCTTGAAGTTCTTGTCATACAGATCTTTCACATGTTTGGTAAGAGTCACCCCAAGATACTTTATACTGTTTGTGGCTATTGTGAAGGGGGTCATTTCCCTAATTTCTTTCTCAGCCTGCTTATCCTTTGAGTATAGGAAGGCCACTGATTTGCTTGAGTTGATTTTATAACCTGCCACTTTGCTGAAGTTGTTTATCAGCTGTAGGAGCTCTCTAGTGGAGTTTTTTGGGTCACTTAGGTAGACTATCATGTCGTCTGCAAATAATGATAGTTTGACTTCTTCCTTTCCAATTTGTATCCCTTTGACCTCCTTATGTTGTTGAATTGCCCAAGCTAGTACCTCAAGTACAATATTGAAAAGATAAGGAGAAAGGGGGCAGCCTTGTCTGGTCCCTGATTTCAGTGGGATTGCTTCAAGTTTCTCTCCATTTAGTTTGATGCTGGCTACTGGTTTGCTGTATATTGCTTTTACTATGTTTAGGTATGGGCCTTGAATTCCTGTTCTCTCCAAGACTTTAAGCATGAAAGGATGCTGGATTTTGTCACATGTTTTTTCAGCATCCAATGAACTGACCATGTGGTTTTTTTGTTTGAGTTTGTTTATGTAGTGGATTGCATTGATGGATTTCCATATATTGAACCAACCCTTCATCATCGCGATAAAACCTACTTGATCATGGTGGATGATCATTTTGATGTGTTCTTGGATTCAGTTTGCAAGAATTTTATTGAGTATTTTTGCATTGATGTTCATAAGGGAAATTGGTCTAAAGTTCTCTTTCTTTGTTGGATCTTTGTGTGGTTTTGGTATCAGTGTAATTGTGGCTTCGTAGAAGGAATTGGGTAGTGTTCCTTCTGTTTCTATTTTGTGGAATAGTTTGAGTAGTATTGGTGTTAACTCTTCTTTGAAGGTCTGATAGAATTCTGCACTGAAACCATCTGGTCCTGTGCTTTTTTTGGTTGGAAGACTTTCTATGACTCCTTCTATTGCTTTAGGCATTATGGGACTGTTTAGATGGTCTAGTTGGTCCTGATTTAATTTTGGTATTTGGTATCCGTCAAGGAAATTGTCCATTTCTTCCAGATTCTCCAGTTGTGTTGAGTACAGGCTCTTGTAGTAGGATCTGATGATTTTTTGGATTTCCTCAGTTTCTGTTGTTATATCTCCCTTTTCATTTCTATGTTTGTTAATTTGGATACTTTCTCTGTGCCCTTTGGTCAGTCTGGCTAAGGATTTATCTATCTTGTTGATTTTTTCAAAGAACCAGCTCCTGGTTTTGTTGATTCTTTGTATGGTTCTCTTTGTTTCTACTTGATTGATTTTGGCCCTGAGTTTGATGATTTCCTGCCTTCTACTCCTCCTGGGTGAAATAGCTTCTTTTTATTCCAGGGCTTTCAGGTGTGTCATTAAGCTGGTAATGTATGGTCTCTCCATTTTCTTTTTGGAGGCACTCAGGGCTATGAGTTTTCCTCTTAGCACTGCTTTCCTTGTGTCCCAAAGGTTTGGGTATGTTGTGTCTTCATTTTCATTGTGTTCTAAAAAGTCTTTAATTTCTTTATTTCGTCCTTGACCAAGGTATCATTGAGTAGAATATTGTTCAGTTTCCACATGTTTGTGGGTTTTCTGTTGTTTTTGTTGCTATTGAAGACCACTTTTACTCCATAGTGATCTGATAGGAGGCATGGGATTAGTTCGATCTTCTTATATTTGTTGAGGTCTGTCTTGTGACCAATTATATGGTCGATTTTGGAGAAGGTACCATGAGGTACTGAGAAAAACATATATTCTTTTGCTTTAGGATAGAATGTTCTATATATATCTGTTAAATCTAATTGGTCCAAAGCTTCAATTAGTTTCATTGTGTCCCTGTTTAGTTTCTGTTTTCCTGATCGGTCTATTGAGGAAAGTGCAGTGTTGAAGTCACCCACAATTATTGTGTTAGGTGCAATGTGTGCTTTGAGTTTTAATAAAGTTTCTTTTATGAAAGAGGGTGCCCTCGCATTTGGAGCATAGATGTTCATGACTGAGAGTTCTTCTTGTTGTATTTTTCCTTTGACCAGCAAGAAGTGTCCCTCAGAGTCTCTTTTGATGACTTTGGGTTGAAAGTCAGTTTTATCTGATATTAAAATGGCTACTCCAGCTTGTTTCCTGAGACCATTTGCTTGTAAAATTGTCTTCCAGCCTTTTACTCTAAGGTAGTGTTTGTCTTTGACCCTGAGGTGTGTTTCCTGTAAGCAGCAACATGTAGTGTCCTGTTTACGTATCCATTCAGTTAGTCTGTGTCTTTTTATTGGGGCATGAAGTCCATTTATGTTAAGAGATATTAAGGAATAGTGATTGTTACTTCCTATCATTTTTGACGTTATTTTTTAAATTTGATTGCTTAACTTCTTTTGGGTTTGAAGAAAGGTTACTATCTTGCTTTTTCCAGGGTGAAGTTTCCCTCCTTGTTTTGGTGTTTGTGAAATTGGTGTTTTCCTTCTATTATCCTTTGTAGGGCTGGGTTTGTGGATAGATATTGGATAAACTTGGTTTTGTCATGAAATATCTTAGTTTCTCCATCTACGGTGATTGAGAGTTTTGCTGGATATAGTAGTTTTGGCTGGCATTTCTGTTCTCTTAGAGTCTGCATGAGATCTGCCCAGGACCTTCTAGCCTTCATAGTCTCAGGTGAAAAATCTGCTGTGATTCTGATAGGTCTTCCTTAATATGTTACTTGTCCTTTTTCTCTTACTGCCTTTAATATTCTTTCTTTGTTTAGAACATTTGGTGTTTTGATTATTATGTGACGGGAAGTATTTCTGTTCTGGTCCAGTCTGTTTGGAGTGCTGTAGACTTCTTGTATATTCATGGGCATCTCTCTCTTTAGGTTAGGGAAGTTTTCTTCCATAATTTTATTGAAGATATTTGCTGGCCCTTTAAGCTGTAAATCTTCACTCTCATCTATGCCTATAATCCTTAGGTTTGGTGTTTTCATTGTGTCCTGGATTTCCTGGATATTTTGGGTTACAAGCTTTTTGCATTTTGCATTTTCTTTAACTGTTGAGTCCATGGTTTCTATGGAATCTTCAGCATCTGAGATTCTTTCTTCTATCTCTTGTATTCTGTTGTTGATATTTGCATCTCTGTCCCCTGATTTCTTCCCAAGGCTTTCTGTCTCCAAAGTTGTCTCCCTTTGAGTTTTCTTAGTTGTTTCTACTTCTGATTTTAGATCCTGGATGGTTTTGCTTAGCTCCTTCACTTGCTTATTTGTGCTTTCCTGTAATTCTTTAAGAGATTTTTGTGTTTCCACTTTCATGACCTCAGCCTGTTGACCAAAGTTCTCCTGTATTTCTTTAAGTGTTTTTTGTGTTTCCTCATTATTGGCTTTTGTATTCTCCTGGATTTCTTTCAATGATTTTTGTGTTTCCCTTGCAAGTGCTTCTAACTTTTGATCTATTTTCTCCTGAATTTCTTTAAGTATGTCCTTCACGTGTTCCTGTACCAGCATCATGACCAGTGATTTTAAATCCAAATCTTGTTTTACTGGTGTGATGGGGTATCCAGGACATGCTGGTAGAGGAGAATTGGGTTCAGATGTTGCCATATTGCCTTGATTTCTGTTAGTGACGTTCCTGCGTTTGCCTTTTGCCATCTAGTTCTCACTGGTGTTAGTTGGTCTTGTCAATGCTGGACTCACCAGTGCAAGCTGCCCCTTCCCAGGTGGCCTCTGGTGCACAGCTTACCTCCTGCAATGCCTGGAGACAGGGTGCTGTTGCCCAGGCTGTTCAAATCCCGAAGCAGACACCCGAAGGCTCCCGCTGGGGCCAGCTGGATTCACCTGAGCACAAAGACTTCTCCCAGCTGGCCGCCCGGAAGCCCCTCTTGCCTCTTGCAGGACCTGGCAATGTAGTGTTGCCGCCCAGGCTAATCTGGATCCGGAAGCGGAGAGAGCTGAGGGCTCCAGCCAGAGGGCTCAGGACAGGGACCCGAGCTCTGGGCCACAGGAGCAAGTCCTGGTATGAGCTCCCAGACTGCCTCTGGGTGCACACCGGGTCTCCCGCACTTCCTGGAGACTGAGAGCTGTGGCCCTGGCTGTTCAGATCCCAAAGCAGGCACCCAAAGGCTCCCGCGGGGCCTGCTGGATTCACCGGAGCACACCGACTTCTCCCAGCTGGCCGCCTGGAAGCCCCTCTTGCCCCTTGCAGGACCTGGAGATGTGGTGTTGCCACCCAGGCTGATCTGGATCTGGAAGCAGAGACAGTTGAGCTGAGGGCTCCAGCCAGAGGCCTCAGGACTGGGACCCAAGCTCTGGGCTGCAGGAGCAAGCCGCGCTGCAAGTTCCCAGACTGTCTCTGGGTGTACACCGGGTCTCCCACACTTCCTGGAGACCGAGCGCTGTGGCCCTGGCCGTTCAGATCCCAAAGCAGGCACCTGAAGGCTCCCGCTGGGGCCCGCTGGATTCACCGGAGCACACCAACTTCTCCCCGCTGGCCGCCCGGAAGCCCATCTTCGAAAGAATTCTTTATCATTATCCAAAGAAATTTATTACATAACATATAAAATTTTTTCATGTTATTTTTTATTGGATATTTTCTTTGTTTACATTTAAAATGTTTTCCCCTTTCCAGGTCTCCCCCCTCAGAAACCCCCATGCCATCCCTTTCCCCTTGCCTCTAGGAGGGTGCTCACCCACCCACCCGCTCCTACCTTCCTGCCCTACACTGGGGCATCAAAGCATCCTCAGGCCCAAGGACCTCTCCTCCCACTGATATCCAACAAGACTTTGGGGTTAATATCTACTTATCAGTGAGTATATACCATGTGTATTCTTTTGTTACTGGGTTACCTCACTCAGGATGATATTTTCAATTTCACTCCATCTGCTGGCGAATTTCATGAAGTCATTGTTTTTAATAGTTGAGTAGTATTCCATAGTGTAAATGTACCATATTTTCTGTATCCATTACTCTGTTGAGGGATATCTGGTGGTTTACAGCTTCTGGCTATTATAAATATGGCTGCTATGAACATAGTATGCAAACTCTCTTTACCCTTTCTTGTTCCCTGACCCCTTCACCTAACTGTTGGTCCCCATCATATTCCTAAGTGGCCCTTCTGATTTCAGCTCCTCTTTTAAAACTATAGATTCCACATGTGAAAGAAAATCTGTTCTATTGGTGGGACTCTGATTTATTTATGACAGTGATTTCCATGTTTGCTTATTTTCCTGCAGGGATGTAGTCCTCTGTTGATAAAAATTCATCCTTTTGTATGCCTTCCACATTGCTTTTCACATTTGTTCCTTAATGGTCATGCATGCTGATTATATCACTTGGCTACATCAAATGGCCTTGATAAACATGGGTGTGCAGGTATCCCTATCATATTCTCAATGATTTTATTAGGTGTATTCCATGGATCATGTGGTAGATCAACATTTAGACTCTGAAGAATTCCCACACTGATTTCACTAGAGATGTCACTGGTTCAAGTAATCATAAGGAGAGAATGAGATGCCTTTGCTCTTAAAGAATTTTCATTGCCTCCACATCTTTGTGTGTCCCCACAGGTGTCTATAATGTGTGTATTCAGACAGCAATGTTTTCCCCTAATAAATCTGCTATTATTTATTTTTATTTTTAGTGTTCTTAGGATAAAAATAGTTCAGGAATTTGGGTAATAACAATGGTATCCACTTACTTTTGGATTTTAGTTTCTAACAAACATTGTTAACATGGAAAATTAGCTTAATCCTTCAATACTCAATACAGAAATCCAGATGGGACATTAATTTTTCAATCCTTACTCTGACAGTTTAACTCAGTTCCAGTACCTTGCCTCCATTTCAGATGACATTTTTACATAGTCTGTTCCCCATAGCTTCTCTTTGATATGTCTAGAGATCAGAGTTTTTCACATCATCTTGCTAATTTTGATATTTGCTAGAACAGTTCCCAGAACTTAGGAAAACAGGGAGTCATCATGGCATGAAGGCTTCTGCCCTTATTGAGGTCACCATTGTCTTGGCATGGGGATACATTCTTTCTACCTGGGACATGTTCCTTGTAGGTTTGTTCAAGCCTTCCATCACTGGATGGGTTTCCCCTTCAACAAGCCCTGACCTTGTGATCAAGTGAGTGCTCTTCAAAATTAATTCATTTACATAAATTCAGGTCTGCAAAAAAAAAAAAAAAGCATTCTATATGAGGTAGGAACGATTTTTGGTGCTGAACTCCAGGACTCTGGGAACATTTTATATACCATACAGTTTTCACATCACAATAGCATGAAATTCTATCATTTGCAATCTGAAAAATTCTAATTTGTAGCAATTATCCAAGTGCTTCTCAGTTATTCCTACCTTTCTAACAATTAATACAGCTACATATAGAGAATTAAAGAAAATTTACAATGCTGACATTTCATTTGGGAAAAACTTCACGAGAAGGTTCAATCTACTCTGTAGAATCCTGAGTCACCATAGCACCAAAGTCCTCAGTAGTGACCATGAACCCCTAGCCTCTTTCTTTTGGCTCACAGTTTTAAAGACAAAAGTTTCTCTGATTTTCTATAGTTCTTAACTATAATAATTTAATGGAGACTCTTTATTGTATGATTTATATTTTATTTCATCAATAGTTTGCAAAAAGCAACCTTTGATAAGAATGTTTCATTTGTTTTTGCCTGTTAATTTTATTTTATTTTTTCTTTCACAGGAAATCAGCTTTACTCTAATTAATATAAACACATCTCCTAAAAGAAGATTACATATGTGGCAATAAATTTCGCTGTGTCTATATTCATAATTAGAGACATTCCTTAATATGTTTGAGGCTAAGTTTTTTGTTTATTTTATTGAATATAATCTTTATTACATTTCAAATAGCAAAACCTTTCACAGTTTCCCTTCTCCTGGACAACCCCCAACCACTCCTCCCACCCCTGCCTCAAAGTATATGCCCTTTCACCTGACCTACTCCCACTTCTCCCCCTTGATTTCCCTTGTTTGGGACATCTATTGAGCCTTCACCTGTCCAAGGACCACTCCTCCCACTGATACCCAACAAGGCATTCCTCTGCTACATTTTTGGCTGAAACCATATGTACCCCTTGGTTGATGGCTTAGTCACTGGGAATAATGAGACATCTGGGTGGCCTACATCGTTTTTATTCCAATGGGTCTGTAGATCCCTTCAGCTCTTCCTGATCATCCTCCAATTCCTCCATTGGGGACCCAACGCCCAGACCAATGGTTGACTGCTAGTATCTGCCTCTGCATGTGTAAGGCTCTGGCAGAGCCCTTCCGGAGACAATCATGGAATGCTCTTTTTGGTATGCACTTCTTGTTGTCCATAATAGTCAGGGATTTAGTGACTATTTATAGGATGAATTCCCAGATAGGGCAGTCTCTGGGTGTCCTTTACTTCAGTCTCTGCTACATACTTTGTGAACTTTATTGCTCCTCTGAGTATTTTGTTTCCTTTCTCAGAGGAACCAAAGCACCCTCACTTCATTCCTTCTTCTTGAGCTTCCTATGGTCTGTGAATTGTAACTTGTTTATTTTGAGCTTTTGGGCTAACATCCACTTAGCAGTGAGTGCATACCATGTGTGTTCTTTTGTGATGGGTTACCTCACTCAAGGATGACCCTTTCTAGTTCCAATATTTGCCCAATAATTTCATGAATTCATTGTTTTTAATAGTTGAATAGTATTCCATTGTGTATATATACCACAGTTTCTGTATCCATTCCACTGGAAATCTGGGTTCTTTCCAGCTTCTAACTACTATAAATAAGGCAGCTATGAACATCGTGGAGCATGTGTCCTTATTACATGTAGGAGTATCTTCTGGGTATATGCCAGGAGTTGTATAGCTGGGTCCTCAGGTAGTACTATGTCTAATTTTCTGAGGAATCGCCAAACTGATTTCCAGAGTGGTTTTATCAGTGTGCAATCTCACCAACAATGGAGGAGTGTTCCTCTTTCTCTACATCTTCTCCAGCATCTGCTGCCCCCTGAGTTTTTGATCTTAGCAATTCTGACTGGTGTGAAGTGGAATCTCAATATTGTTTTGATTTGCATTTCTCTAAGAACTAAAGATGCTGAACATTTGTTCAGGTGGTTCAGGGCCATTTGAGTTTTATTTTTTATTTTTTTAAAAAAAAACTAAATACTTTATTCAATGAGTAATGATTTCCTATGGCTAATTACATAATTATGAGTCTCTATGTTATTTGATTTATATTGAAATATTTATCATCTACTAAGTAGATTTCTCTGGCATGTGCATCAGAACTCTGTGATCCATTACTATGCTCTGTTACTTCCTTAATAATTTTACATTAAATTATTTGTATGATTTTAAATACTAATAAATTGAATAAATAATAAAATCCAAGAAACAAATATTCTTAGATTTAACTGTAGAGCTACATGGAATGTGAAAACCAACTACTGAAAATATTTGTATTTAAACATATGAATATGAATCTAGGTCTCTCATGATGAGAAAGAGACTAAGTACTCTATTTTCATGCTCAGAAGATTATTATAAATATCAGCTGTTTAATCTGTGTCACCTAAAGTTAAGGCATAAAAGTATTAAAACTTCTTTCCATAATGCTCAGTTATTGCTTAAGTAAATGATGGTCTTCTGAAATGCCAAATGTCAGATCCATTTTGTGAAGTGAGAAACACATAACTCAATACACAAATGAGGCATGTCTGTAATCTCAGCATTAGGAAGAACAAGAGGGTCACAAGTGTGAGCTAGCCTGGATTACCTAGTGAGATTGTGTCTGAAATAACAAGGGAAGAGATAAGATAATACGAAGAGGAGAAGGAATCAGAGGAAGAGGAGGAAGAGGAGGAGGAAAAAGAGGAGGAGGAGGAAGAGGAAGAGGAGGAAGAGGAGGAAGAGGAGGAGGAAAAAGAGAAAAGAGGAGGAGGAGGAGGAGGAGGAGGAGGAGGAGGAGGAAGAGGAGGGAAAAATAGCAACAAAACCCCAAATCCTTTTCCTTTCCTTTCCCCTGAGATACTAGTTGGAAGATACTCTGGATGCTGCACCTGGGGTGAACGAGGCTAATAGAGTTTATAATAATTAATCTGCAGCACAATTCTCTAGTGATCAAAGATGGAATAATATGCAAGTGTGGTTTTAATTTCCTCTTCTAAATGAAGAAAAAGCAAAACTATAAATCACATATCCATTTCTGCCATACATCTCCTTTGCTCCATTGCTTGCTGACAACATGAAAGAAGTATTTTATTCCACACATTACAAGTTCATACTGGCTTCACTGTAACTTGCTCATTCTAGCAATAAGTAAGCATAGTTTAGAGATACTCTGAAGTTTTGAACAGTGCTTTTTGTTTGCTTGCTCCCAAGATTGACAGCAACAGGTATGCAGGCGTCCTAATGTTATTGGCTTGTCTCTGCACACTGCAGAATGAGCCAAGATACACTTGAGAAGCGTCTCATGTTGATTTATTAGTTGCAGTGGGAGGAAAAAAACCTTCAGTAATCTCTTGTCATAGGGAGATAGGATTTCTTCAGTGTGGGATCCCAGAATGTATCCAGATACCTTATCCTCATCACTGTCTTGGAAAGTTTTTTACTAATTTTCAGGAGTTCCTGACAAAAATGTTATATTCATGATATTTTCTTCTGAGGGCTAATTTTTTCTTTATCAAAAGAAGTTCTATATATTTTTCAATAAATAATTCCTTTAAATATAAATAAATAAATAAATAAATAAAAGAAGCACACTAAACATTTTTAGTCTTATAGACTTACACACAATTTTTCTGTTTATCTTGACTCTGTGCACATGAGGTTTTTGCTAGGATGGTTCTATTAGGTGTAATAGTATAATAGTCAATTAAATAGCTGAAGTGGCTGAGATTTTGTTTTCAAATACTAGTTTTGCATGTGTTGCACACTGATATGCTGACATATAAGTACTGTGTTCCAGTAAAAATGAAACAAGATGTCATTCACTTTTTAGACTTACATTGGTTCAAAAAAGCCACTGGAATATAATAAAATTTGGAGTCATATTTGAAAACAGCTTATGAGTCATCTAGAACATCTGATAATATATATTTGTGTAATAGTCCCTAAAATCACAGCTTGTCACTTATTGTAGACAAAAACAAAACACAAAAGTACCTTTGCCACTCTCAAACACCCTCCAAAAAGCCTTCAGAAATTTCAGGGCTTGTAATTTCAATTTTACATGTTTATTTATTTATTCATGTTACACTGTTATTTTATAAATTTTCAGGTTCACTGGCTTCTTTGTCTTTCCTTTTGGAGATATTGAACTTCCCATCATTTACTCTCAAGGAAAATATTGGGTTTTATGGACATTTTCTATGATGGTATCAAACATTTGAAGGAATCCAAAGCCAGTACTTAAATTGCATATAGTCATGTTTCTGGATCTTTATTCTCTGTAATTTAAAATGTGAAAATTTAAATAATGGAAAACTAAATTTCTTCATAGTGATAAGAAATGGTGACCAAAGTTTTTTGCATTCTCTTATACTATAAGTAAGTGGAACAAATTAAAGACACGTAAGGATATTTATTGGATGCAGGACCCAATTCGTACTGTCACGTAAAACAAGTTAGTTTACTTGCCAGAACAGAGTTATGAAGCACATGAATGACTTTTGTTAGCCTTGAAATTCTCTTTTATATCTGGTAACATATTTTTCTGCATTGTAATGAATGAGTAAACTTGATTCATAGAAAATCAGAATAATTTGATCATGGGCCCACAACTTACATACGTAAGTGATTTAAGGTGCCCAGACAATTGGGCAATGTTATTTATAATTAAATCTGGAATGTGACTGTAGTTTTTTGGTGGAACTGCTATTGACCATGATCTTTATAAATTTAGTAAGCCCTTGTATTTTTCAGAAATATCTAAAAACTATGTGTGCAATGAATATAAGTTTTGTAGTTATGGCTCTCTTTCAATGCCTTTTCAGGGAATCTTTTCTCAACATCATTTCTTCTTCAAAATTAAATAAGTTGCTTTTAATGACACGGCCACATGTTACAGAACAGTTCATTGCAAGGTTTGGTGTATGGCAGTTGATCCATTTTGTTCATGCAAAATGACTTTTTTATGTAGTAAGTATTCACTCATACTGGATATTAGCCATAAAGTACAGAATACCCATGATATATCCCACAGACATAAAGAAGTTAAATAACAAGAAAGAACCAAGCAAGGTGACCTTAGCAGAAATGCCAAACAGTAGGGACATACAACCTGTAGAGGCCACCTCCAGTAGCCATGCAGGACCCCAATGGAAGTTTAGGGACATCAACCTACCCACTAAAGATTCTACCCAAAATTTGGTCCATCTAAAAGAAAGACAGGGATAGAGCAGAGACTGAAAGAAAAGCCAACCAATAGTCAGGCCAACTCGAAGCCCATGGACAAACACCAAACCCTGGCATTATTAATAATATTTGTTGGCTTTACTCAGCAGCTGACTTAAAACAGAAGCAGAAACCTACAACCATATATTAGTTGGAGGTCAGGGATACCTACTGAAGAGTTGGGAGACGGATCAAAGGCCCAGAAGTAGATGGAAACTTCATAGGAGGACCAACAGTCCACAAACCTGGACTCCTGGGAGTGCTCAGAATCTGAGCTGACAACCAAAGAACAACAAGGGCTGAAATGAGGTCCCCTGGAACATATGTAGCAGACAGGCAAGTCAGTATTAATGGCTGCCCTATCTGGCCTCAGTGGAAGAGGATATGCCTAATCTGGCAGAGACTTGATGTGCCAGGTTGGGGCAATAGAAGGGTCCCACTTTCTCAGAGGAAAAGGGGAGGGGTTATGAGAGAAAAGGGACTTACTCTATCAGGGAGAGTGATGGTGGGCAATGTTAGAGATGTAAAAAAAAATTCATAATCTAATTAAATGTATTTTTTCTACTGTAATTTCTGGAATATATTTACTTTCTATCCATTATCACATATTTAAAGTTTAACGATTTTCAGAGATGTCCTTTGCTGTTGTAATTATTCTGGAATTTTACAATGATGCAAAGCAGACTAAGAAAACGTGTGCTAAACAGCAAATTTCCTCAGTGGAGAAAGAAACTTGAAAGATGGTGTTCATTGGCAGAATGTAAGTATCTAAAATTTTCTTTCTTTGTGGATAGCAATAGAGTGATAAAATTTTTGTATTCAATAGTATATTCTAGCAACAATATAATAAAATTGTAGGAGAATCACAGTAGAGTTAGAAAAACCATGTTGGAATGCATGGCTGAACATCTAACAAAGTGAACTGAGATCCAAAACCTTGAGAATGGGGCAAACACTGAACTTGAAATTACTAAACAACATGCTCTCTAGAACTCTGGAATGAGCATATTTTCAAGATGATTTTTACATTTCTCACCTCTGGTTTACATACATTGATTAATGATGAGATTATTACTCAACCTATTTTGAGTCTCAGTATCTTACCATGTAAAGGTACAGCCATTATGAATATCAGGCAGGAAGTAGAAGCACACATCGCCACATCACAGAAGGGAGAAGTGGACAAATGTTCATCAAGAGAAATTTTTTTTTTTAAACTCATCAGAGTAAATAATTATAAAGTAGCATAGATTTGTAAGAACTATGAAAAAATCACAGAATAGGTGATAGATGGCTCAATATAAATAAAATCACAGATATGTTAGAGTCTAGCTAAACCCTTTTCTGTTTAGAACTTAGAGGAGGAAAGCCGGAATCATCAAAATCAATCTTAGCTAACATTTTACTAATTTTTAACTTATACTCAGTTTTGACTAAAATATAGCAATTAACATTCACTGTATAAATGTGAACTTTTAAAAACTTTAGCTTTTAGAAAGCTTCTCCACTACCTAGTCCAGCAAATACTTTGTCTGGTTGTTTTGTGTCCACATTCATTATATTTTTATATTTTCAAAAATTAGTTATATTTATAGTTTTTTATATTTTTAAACAATTACAGTTTTACAATATTATTCCAAACTACAGTCCCAAATAGAAATCATTTGTTCACAGGGAAGAATGGTAACACACAGTTATTTATCAATTATGAAGTGAATTCTTTTGTTTTTGAGTGGGCTATAATTATGTTCTGTGACACTAAAACTTCTTCAAATTATTCCAGGACATAGAGACAAAGAAGCCACATTAAGTATTTTTTCAATACATATCTTTCAGCTAAGAAAATGAAAAACAAATGAGTAATCACTTAGGTACATGATGATATCATTATCTCCAATGTATAGATAGCATCCTGACATTGAAACATCAGTGAAGTCTAGATACATCCTCATCCAGCACTGATGATGTCACAGTGGGGCTGGAGATGGAGGCCTCAGATATTTAGGTTTGATCACATGTGTTTTAGAGAGTCAGAGGCTGGGAGAGGGGTGAGGTACTTGTCACTGGGGATGCTGAAGTGAAAGGATTTTTGTTAGTTAGAGGCTACCCTGGACTATATAGTGAGTTCCAAGACAGTCAAGACTAAAATAAAGACCCCGTCTCAAGGGGAATCAGAAGCAGGAGGCAGAGGAGGAAGATGAGGAAGGGGAGGAAGAGGAAGAAGAGGAGAAAGAAGAAACAAGAACAACAAGAAAAGATGAACAAGAAGATCAAAAAGAACAAGGAGAACAAGAACAGGAAAAATGAGGACAAGAAGTAATTCAGGATTCCTGGCTGCTTTGTTCTTCATTTGAAGATAGGCTGTCATATATCTTTATAATTGATAAAAGGCAGATAGATTTTCTATGTAGTAAGTTTTACCACCCTAGACATTTTAGAAATCAAATAACCTGTGGTGAGTATATGTGTATGTGTGTATGTGAGGGGGCTCACAACACACACACACACACACACACACACACACACACACACACAGGTGCAAACAAGCATTTGCATGGATTTTAGTTCTACAAACAGCTATAGTAATTTTGAAAATTTGTAAAGAAGCTATAAAATATAGAAAGTTGATAACCTATACTTTACTAAGTTTGTTAATCATTCCATGTCCAGATCACAGCATAAAACTTGATAATAAGACGAATATAACACAGAATTTTGAAAGAAAAAAATGAAGAGAACATGCCCTGGCTAATCATGTGCGTTCCTCCAACAAAGCCTTACATCCTCCAAGAAGGCTACGCATTAAAATCTTAGCTTTATATTCAGTCATAAAGACTTCATAGTTAAGTTTTCCTTGTAAAGTTAGCAATTTGAAGTACATATGCTGCAAATTGGTTACTATATATAGATTATGTGCAAAACCTATTGAGTGTCTAGAGACAGCTTGTGAGGGAAGGAGAAAAAAAGACTAACTTTTGACACCTAGTAGAAGTATGGCTTGTTCTGAATACAAGCATATGTGTGTGTTTTCTGTGTCCCCAAGGAGGAAATGCGCTTCTGTGTCTCACACAGCACAATGATGCATCTTTTTCAGCATTAACCGAACATGAGCTTCACTCATGTGCTCCATGATATGAGCTGTTCATCATTATCCCCCATTATTTGCTGTCTTGCACAATTTAACCTCATCTCTCTGATAGCTGAAAAGCTATGTTTTGATGTTTTTCACTGTTGTTTGGGTTAAGTAGGCTTAATGGTGTTGAATCCTTAATGAGTCATCTTTATTATGTGAGAAAATTACACAATGAATTACTGACTTGATTTAACTTGAGAGTTTTCTATGGTATTTAGTTGTTAACCTTGTGGTTTAAGAACCCATTAAAAAGGGGATGAGTTAAGAATTAATCCTGCAGCAGCAGCAGCAGCAGCAGGAGCAGCGGCTAGTCCAGAGGAAGGGCCATCAGTAGTAGAACCAAGCGGACAGGGTCCAGGCAGACCCTGCGCCCACGACTACTGGCCATCGCTGGCCAGCCAGGCTGCAAGCAGCGGCGGATTTACGGTGCCTTTCACCACACAGAAGCCACATCAGAACTCTGCCTCCTGCCAGTCAGTTACGAGGCCTCCATATTGGTTCTCGGTCGCCAGAGAAATCAGACTGAGGTACGCAAATATAACCCGAGACCAACATCGTGGGGGTCTAAGCCCGACGGGCGTTGGCCTGCACCGAGGCCCTGGGCTGATCGGGGGGGGGGGGGGGGGGGCCACAGGGGTGCAAACCCGGCCAGGAGGTTTTTTCCCCCCGGCCAGTGCGCGCACCACCGCCATTTTGCCTAAGGGAAGCCAGAGAGACCTAGCAGGCAAAACCAAACCGGCTGACAGGCATAGCCCGAGGCGGACATAGCAGGGGTCTCAGATGGTCAGGCCCTGGACTGCCCCCAGGCCCTGGGCTGCTCGGTGGGCCATCTGTGTGCTGACCTGGCCAGGAGGTCGTTAGCCCAGCAGACTCTCCCAGCACTCTCAGGGAGCGCGCCCACGCCACCATCCTAGCCACCTGACAGACCCAATTAACACTCACAGCTGAGGGGAACTTTGCTCCGACATTGGCCTGCCAGGCTTTTGCCTAGACTCAGGGCCTGAGCAGCTAGGCTAGCCTTGTGTGCACTAACCTGGTTGGGAGTTCTGCTGCCCAGCAGAGAGATCAGCACACAGAAAAGGTCCCTGCAGCATACAGCCTCAGCGCTCCCTGAAGGAGCAAACGGGCACCTTCTGGCTCACAGACACAATCTGGGGCAAAGAACACTAGGGCTGCAAGGGCACCCAAGAGGAGGAAAGCACATCAGCAATCTGCCAAAGGGAAAACCCTGCCCTCCAGTGTTGCAGAAATAGCCCTAGAGCCTCTCAGGAGGCGGTAACACCAGCCAGAGACAAGACCAATTAGCTCCAGAGAACAAGATGGCAAAGGGCAAACGCAGGAACGCTACTAACAGAAATCTAGGCAATATGGCAGCATCTGAACCAAACTCTCCAACATCAGCAAGTCCTGGTTATGCCAACACACCAGAGAAACAAGATTTGGATTTAAAATCACTGTTCATGATGCTGCTAGAAGAACACAAAAAGGACATGAATGAATCTCTTAAAGCAATACAGGGGAACATGAATAAGCTAGAAACCCGTTTAATGGAAACACAAAAAACACTTAAAGAAATGCAGGAGAATAAGGCCCAAGAGATAGAAGCCAATAAAGAAGAAAGGCAAAAAAAAAAACTTAAAGAAATGCAGGAGAACTTGAGTCAACAGGCAGAAGTCATAAAAGAGGAAACACAGAAATCTCTTAAAGAATTACAGGAAAACACAGACAAACAAATGATGGAAATGAGCAAAACCATCCTGGACCTAAAAACAGAAGTAGAAACAACTAAGAAATCACAAAGGGAGACAACTTTGGAGATAGAAAACCTTGAGAAAAAATCAGGGGCCATAGATGCAAATATAAACAACAGAATACAAGAGATGGAAGAAAGAATCTCAGATGCCGAAGATACTATAGAAACCATTGACTCAAGTGTCAAAGAAAATGCAAAATGCAAAAAGCTTGTATCCCAGAACATCCAGGAAATCCAGGATACAATGAGAAGACCAAACCTAAGGATTATAGGTATAGATGAGAGTGAAGATTTACAACAGAAAGGGCCAGCAAATATCTTCAACAAAATTATGGAAGAAAACTTTCCTAAGTAAAAAAGAGAGAGATGCCTATGAATATACAAGAAGTCTACAGAACTCCAAACAGACTGGACCTGAGCAGAAATACCTCCCGTCACATAATAATCAAAACCTCAAATGCTCTAAACAAAGAAAGAATATTAAAGGCAGTAAGAGAGAAAGGCCACGTAACATATAAAGGAAGACCTATCAGAATCACACCAGATTTCTCACCAGAGACCATGAAAGCTAGAAGATCCTGGGCAGATCTCATGCAGACTCTAAGAGAACACAAATGTCAGCCAAGACTACTATACCCAGCAAAACTCTCATTCACCATAGATGGAGAAACCAAGATATTCCATGACAAAACCAAATTCACACAATATCTTTCCACAAACCCAGCTCTGCAAAGAATAATAGGAGGAAAACTCCAATACAAGGAGGGAAACTACACACTGGAAAAAGCAAGATAGTTACCTTCCTTCATCAAACCCAAAAGAAGATAACCACTCAAATATAAAAAGAACATCAAAAATGACAGGAAGTAATAATCAATATTCCCTAATATCTCTTAACATCAATGGTCTCAATTCCCCAATAAAAAGGCATAGACTAACAGACTGGATAAGGCAACAGGACCCTACAATTTGCTGTATACGGGAGACACACCTCAGTGTCAAAGATAAAAACTACCTCAGAGTAAAAGGCTGGAAGACAATCTTACAAGCCAATGGTCACAGGAAACGAGCAGGAGTAGCCATTCTAATATCAGATAAAATTGACTTTCAACCTAAAGTCATCAAAAGAGACACAGAAGGACATTTCTTGCTGGTCAAAGGAAAAATCCACCAAGAAGAACTTCAAATTCTGAACATCTATGCGCCAAATGCAAGGGCACCCTCATTCATAAAAGAAACCTTACTAAAGCTCAAAGCACACATTGCACCTAACACAATAACTGTGGGGGACTTCAACACTCCACTTTCCTCAATGGACCAATCAGGAAAACAGAAACTAAACAGGGACACAGTAAAACTAATTGAAGCTTTGGATCAATTGGATTTGACTGATATTTATAGAACATTTCACCCTAAAGCAAAAGAATATACCTTTTTCTCAGCACCTCATGGTACCTTCTCCAAAATCGACCATATAATTGGACACAAGGCAGACCTCAACAAATATAAGAAGATCGAACTAATCCCATGCCTCCTATCAGATCACTATGGAGTAAAAGTGATCTTCAATAGCAACAAAAACAACAGAAAACCCACATACACGTGGAAACTGAACAATATTCTACTCAATGATACCTTGGTCAAGGAAGAAATAAAGAAAGAAATTAAAGACTTTTTAGAACACAATGAAAATGAAAACACAACATACCCAAATCTATGGGACACAATGAAAGCAGTGCTAAGAGGAAAACTCATAGCCCTGAGTGCCTCCAAAAAGAAAATGGAGAGAGCATACATTACCAGCTTAATGACACACCTGAAAGCCCTGGAACAAAAAGAAGCTATTTCACCCAGGAGGAGTAGAAGGCAGGAAATCATCAAACTCAGGGCCGAAATCAACCAAGTAGAAACAAAGAGAACCATACAAAAAATCAACAAAACCAGGAGCTGGTACTTTGAGAAAATCAACAAGATAGATAAACCCTTACCCAGACTGACCAAAGGGCACAGAGAAAGTATCCAAATTAACAAACTTAGAAATGAAAAGGGAGATATAACAACGGAAACTGAGGAAATCCAAAAAATCATCAGATCCTACTACAAGAGCCTGTACTCAACACAACTGGAGAATCTGGAGGAAATGGACAATTTCCTTGACAGATACCAAATACCAAAATTAAATCAGGACCAACTAGACCATCTAAATAGTCCCATAATGTCTAAAGAAATAGAAGGAGTCATAGAAAGTCTTCCAACCAAAAAAAAGCACAGGACCAGATGGTTTCAGTGCAGAATTCTATCAGACCTTCAAAGAAGAGTTAACACCAATACTCTTCAAACTGTTCCACAAAATAGAAACAGAAGGAACACTACCCAATTCCTTCTACGAAGCCACAATTACGCTGATACCAAAGTCACACAAAGATCCAACAAAGAAAGAGAACTTCAGAACAATTTCCCTTATGAACATCAATGCAATAGTGTTAAAAACTGCATGCTATTGGTACAGTGACAGGCAGGAGGATCGATGGAATAGGATTGAAGATCCAGAAATGAACCCACACACCTATGGCCACTTGATCCTCGACAAAGAGGCTGAAAACATCCAATGGAAAAAAGATAGCCTTTTCAACAAATGGTGCTGGTTCAACTGGAGGTCAGCATGTAGAAGTATGCGAATTGATCCATCCTTGTCTCCTTGTACTAAGCTCAAATCCAAATGGATCAAGGACCTCCACATAAAGCCAGACACTCTGAAGCTAATAGAAAAGAAACTGGGGAAGACCCTTGAGGACATCGGTACAGGGAGAAAGTTTCTGAACAGAATACCAATAGCGTATGCTCTAAGAGCAAGAATTGACAAATGGGACCTCATAAAATTACAAAGTTTCTGTAAGGCAAAGGACACCATCAAGAGGACAAATCGGCAACCAACAAATTGGGAAAAGATCTTCACCAATCCTACATCAGATAGAGGGCTAATATCCAATATATATAAAGAACTCAAGAAGTTAGACTCCAGAAAACCGAACAACCCTATTAAAAAATGGTGTACAGAGTTAAACAAAGAATTCACACCTGAAGAACTTCGGATGGCGGAGAAGCATCTTAAAAAATGCTCAACTTCATTAGTCATTAGGGAAATGCAAATCAAAACAACCCTGAGATTTCATCTTACACCAGTCAGAATGGCTAAGATTAAAAATTCAGGAGACAGCAGGTGTTGGAGAGGGTGTGGAGAAAGAGGAACACTCCTCCACTGCTGGTGGGGCTGCAAATTGGTACAACCACTCTGGAAATCAGTCTGGCGGTTCTTCCGAAAACTGGGCACCTCACTTCTAGAAGATCCTGCTATACCACTCCTGGGCATATACCCAGAGGATTCCCCACCATGCAATAAGGATACATGCTCTACTATGTTCATAGCAGCCCTATTTATAATTGCCAGATGCTGGAAAGAACCCAGGTATCCCTCAACAGAAGAGTGGATACAAAAAATGTGGTATATCTACACAATGGAGTACTATTCAGCCATTAGAAACAACGAATTCATGAAATTCTTAGGCAAATGGATGGAGCTAGAGAACATCATACTAAGTGAGGTAACCCAGACTCAAAAGGTGAATCATGGTATGCACTCACTAATAAGTGGTTATTAACCTAGAAAACTGGAATAACCAAAACATAATCCACACATCAAATGAGGTACAAGGAGAAAGGAGGACTGGCCCCTGGTTCTGGAGAGACTCAGTGAAACAGTATTCGGCAAAACCAGAACAGGGAACTGGGAAGGGGTGGGTGGGAGGACAGGGAAAGAGAAGGGGACTTAAGGGACTTTCGGGGAGTGGGGGGCTAGAAAAGGGGAAATCATTTGAAATGTAAATAAATTATATCGAATAAAAAAAAAGAATTTCAATCAAATTTAAAAAAAAAAGAATTAATCCTGCAATTTTACTAGTTAAGTTAAATTAATCAAAAATTTCCAGGTACCTATCATGGTCACAGGTATAGCATATTGTGATTTTTGTAATGAAGCCTAGTCATGGTAACAGAAACACAATAGACACCAGTAAATAATTCTCATGAAAATATATTAGGTCATCTAAGGATAACATTAGCATGACACTGAATGACACTACACATTTTTGAAAAATAATTAAGGGACTGGTTATTCTAAATGGAAAGATAAAAAGTAGTGTATGTATTGTGTAGTTAAAATGGTAGTTGTTACACTTTTAGTCTTACAAAATGCTTAACGGTGAAATGAAATATTATAAAACAACACTATCATGTAATTAGGAAGGATTCTACCATCCTCATATGTAATGCAAATACATGAAATTATTTTCTTCAATAAAAAATGTCCTGGCTAAGTCCTTCCCATATTATCCAGATACAAAATCATCATTTATCCACAGTAAATTTGAGGCAGATGGTTTGCAATAATTTCTATGTAGCTATGTCCAAATTGAAGTATCTTCTGCTGGAAGCTTATTTTTCATAAGACTCACAACCAAATGACACTCACTAGGTTTAGGAAGTTCTCAGAAGGCTTCTGTGACAATACTTAACACTCATCACACTCTCCCAAACATAGTAGCCTAGAAAGAAAGCCATTGAAGAGAACTATTAAAAACTGTGATAAGAATGCTGAAGTATATCCACAATTGATGATTTCTGAAGGGGCTTTGGGTGGGGAGGGACTCAGTTTTCTTTAGGGTTCAGGCTACCAGAAGTTTGACCATGCTCCACTGAGTATATAGGCAACACAAATCAGAATTGATTTTTTTTTCTTCTTTTTTTTTTTTCTGGGTATGCCACAAGGGTGAGAGCAAGGACCTGATATGACTGGGAATTGAGTGTGCTCAGGGTTCATTATGTGAAATTCCAAATTAATCAATAAAAATCTTCTGGAAAAAACAAGATTTAAAAGACCGTTTTCCAAGGTTCCAAATGCAGCAAAGAGTTGTAGAAATTAAAATGACTCTCTGTTGACACTGACTAAGATTAGTTCAGGGAGCCTCAGCTGTGCCACAAGCATGAACTATCACCCCATCTTGGGATGAACTTTTTAGTGACAAGGCTGCCTTGAATCACCAATGTGCCTATAACTAACTACAGCATATGCAATTCTACACCTAGTTTTTACTTGGTTAGCATAATTTATTTGCTTTGTGAGATTTTTTTAAAGGTATTTCACAAAGAAAAATCAGGCAACATGATTGATTTCTGAATAATAACTGCCAGAGTCAAAGGTAGGTTAGAAATGATTGTCTACAAAGCACAGGGATCGGGCATGCACTGAGGCATGGGCAAAGTGTCATGGATGTCTTTTCCCAAGTGGTTTTGGATTGCATGGCTCTATGTTGTAATCGAAACTACATGTTTCTTGTAATGTAAGATGAGATGTGAAATCAAAGATAAGCCTTCTGATTCCACAACATATTTGGGCAAACTCCAGGGCTTCTCCCTTTATCTACAATGTGTAGATTGGCATGTCTCTTGGATGAGTATGGTCTGCCTCTGGAATAAATGATTGTCCAAAATTCCTGATGGAATAGAAAACATATTTGAAATCCACCAAAATAGTATATAAGACATAGGTCATAATCAAGTTAGAGTCTTACTTAGGGTTTTACTGCTATGAACAGACACCATGACCAATGCAAGTTTTACAAAAGACAGCATTTATTGAGGCTGGCTTACAGACTTAGAGGTTCAGTCCATTGTCATCAAGGCAGAAACATGGCAGGATCCAGGCAGATATGGAACAGGAGGAACTGAGAGTTCTACATCTTCATCTGAAGGCTACTAGTTGAAAACTTACTTCCAGGCAACTAGGGTGAGGGTCTTAAGCCCACACCCACAGTGACAAACCTACTCCAACAAGGACATTCCTCCTAATAGGGTTATTCCCTGGGCCAATAATATATGAAGCACCACAAGTGAGTATTGCATACCTTTGCTGAAACAGGACAAAGTTCGACTGAGGCCCAAAATTCCAAGAATAGCAACTCCTGTGGCTATAGCTAAAGAGAGCTTTTACCTACTGTTGTTTGTAGTGTAAACTGATACAACTACATGTAAATAATTCTAGAAAATTTCCAATAAGGTAAAAGAAACAAAACTGCCCAATGACCCAGCTCTTTGTTGTATTTGGCAGTTAGATGTATTAGCACACAAGACAGTTTTACCCAGTTTTGTTCCAGGCTCCCATAAACTACAAAAAGTTATAAAAATGTGAAGAACAGTCCCTTGTACAAAATATGTTTAAAACTGTCTCATTTCAGATTCAAACCATTGCTTTCTGACTTCATTATTTAGTATGGTTTTTTAAAACTTCGTTTCATTTATATTTTAGCAATATTAGTATGGTAACAAATAACTTGTAATGGTTATATGTAAATTAAATATTACTATGTTAATGTGGTATTAAGAAAGTTTCACAGATTTAGTGCTTAAATAATTGGGCTTTGTGACTAACATTTTAAGTTAATTGATTTTTAATTAGTAGAAATTTCTAAGTGAAATTAATTAAGGAAAAGATGATAGCTTATTGCATATTTGAAAGAGCAAAACAAAACGTTTTGAATTGCTAAGAGGCATGAAAATAATCTTTGTATATTGACAAAACTCAGAAAATTGGTTTATACTGATGGGTTAGCTCTTGGCTTAGTATAGCTTACATCACAACCAGATATTACAGGTAGACATAATAATGCTCAAGCACATAACTTAAACCTCTTTTCTTTTTTTATTAGGTATATTCTTTATTTATATTTCAAATATTGTCCCCTTTCTTAGTCCTCCCGTCCCCTGATAATCCCATAATTTATCTCCCCTTCCCCAATCAACCCATCCCTGCTTCCCTGTCCTGGTATTCCTTTACACTAGGGCATCAAATCTTTCCAGGACCAAGGGCTTCTCCTCCCTTTAATGTCTAACAAGGCCATCCTCTGTTGCCAATGTGTCTGGAGCCATGGGTAACTCCATGTGTACTCTTTGGTTGATGGTTTTATCCATGGGAGCTCTCTTTTCTAATGTCTCAGTATTTTGATGAGTAAATATATTTCAGAAGGAGTGTAATAGCTGTTTTCCCTTTCTCAGGACAAAACTTAAAAATAAGAGGTTAGGAATGTAGTTTAGTTGGTGGAATGTTTACCTGTATACACAAGACATTCTGGGTACTTGACCCAACACTATATAAAACTGGGCATGTTTTTGTAATCTCAACCTCAGAACATTTAGGCAGGAGAATCAGACATTCAAAGTCAACCTTGGTTATATATCATTTTCAGTGTAATCCTGAGACTTGAAAACCTTGTCTCAAAAAAAAGTGTGTCAAATGGAATTTTAATTATAATTTCATTTGAAGTGAAGAAGATTTTGAGATGTCAATGAACATTATCACTAGCAAGTTTATTTTTCTAGTTTGGATGTTTATTTTGAAAGCGCCCCCCCCAGTACTCACCCCAGTAATTAAAGAGTAAATAATATAGAATGCAGCCAATGAAATATGCCTTAAACACACCTGAAGTTTAATAAAATATCCATTTAAATAAAAACACACAGTTGCATTTATTCAGTTGAGAAATATCTTTCTTTAACTCAAACATACAAATATCAAACTCAGTGTTCCAAGAATTAACAATAAATTATATCAAATATACTTTACTTTTGTGAGATTTTTTTTTATTATTTTTATACATCCCCTATCTCATTCCCCACCCTGCCAACCCCTGTCCACCCTCCAACTGTTCCACATCCCCATAGCTCCTCCCCTCCCCCTGTGTCCATGGATTTCCTTATCCCTCACCTCACCAGACCTCTAAACTTCCTGGGGCCTCCTGTTTATTGAGGGTTATGTGTGTAGTCTCTGAATGAACACAGACCTGACACTCCTCTACTGTATGTGTGCTAGTGGCCTCATATCAGCTGGTGTATGCTGCCTGTTTGGTGGTCCAGTATTTGAGAGATCTCAGGGGTACAGATTACTTGAGACTGCTGGTCCTCCTACAGGGTTGCCCTCAGTTTTATTCAGCCTTCCCTAAGTTTCATTCAACAGCAGGGGTCAACTGCTTCTGTCCAAATATCTGCAACTGACTCTTTCAGCTGCTTGTTGGAGTGCTTTCATGCTAGGTTCCTTTCTGTGATTTTTCCACAGCCTCAGTAATAGTGTTAGGCCTTGGGTACTCCCCTTGTGCTGGATCCCACTTTGAGCCTGTAGTTGGACCCAGGCTTTCTCCATTTCCACCACTGTAATTCTTTTAGACAGGAACAATTATGGGTCAGAGTTATGGCTGTGGGATGGCCCACCTCTTCTTCATTTGAATCCCTGCCTTCTTGCTGAAGGTAGGCTCTATAAGTTCCCTCTCCCTACTGTTAGTCATTTCATCTAAGGTTCTAGTTCTGTGTCTCTCCTCCAAGGTCTCTGGTTCATTCTGGAGGGTCCCTCCTAACCTCCTATCTCCTGAGGTCTCCTGTTTTAATTCTTTCAGCTGACTCTCAGGGCTTCAGTTCTTTTCCCTTCCTCAATGTTAGATCAGATTCCCCTCTCCCCTTTCCTCCTTCTCCTCCCTCTTCCCCCTCCCCCTCTCCTCCTCCTTCCCCCTTCCATGTCCTGTCTACCTTCTCTCCCAGGTCCCTCCCTCCCTCCTTTCCCACCTGTGATTGCTTTCTTCTCTATACCAAGCAGGACTGAGGTATCCCCACGTGGGCACTTCAGCTTGTTTACCTTTTTGAGTTCTGTGGACTGTATCACAGGTTTTTTTTTTTTTTTTTGCCTAATATCTACTTATTACTGAGTACATACCATGCATGTTGTTTTGGGTCTGAGTTAACTCACTCAGGATGATATTTTCTAGTTCCATCCATTTGCTTGCAAAACTCAGGATGTCCTCATTCTTAATAGCTGAGTAGTATTCCATTGTGCAAATGAACCACATTTTCTGTATCCATTCTTCTTTCATGGGACATCTAGAATTTTCCATCTTCTGGCTATTACAAATAAGGCTGCTATGAACATAGTAGAACATGTGGCCCTGTGGCATGGTGGGGCATTTTTGGGTATATTTCCAAAAGTGGAATAGTTAGGTTTTCAGGAAGATCCAAAATTTATAAATAACTCAAGAAGTTAATCACCAGAAATCCAAACAACCCAATCAAAAAATGGGGTATAGAACTAAACCAAGATTTCATAACTGAGGAATCTCAGAATGGCTGAGAAGCACATAAAAAAATGATCAAAGTCCTTAGTGATCAGAGAACTGCAAATCAAAAGAACCCTGAAATTCCACCTTACCACAATCAGAATGGCCTAAATAAAAACCCCAGGTGACAATACATGTTGGAGAGGATGTGGAAAAAGAGGAACACTTCTCCATTGCTGGTGGTATTGCAAACTGGTATAACCACTCTGGAAATCAATCTGGAGGTTCCTCAGAAAATTGGAAATAGATCTTACTTTTTACTTTAAAAAACTATCCTTAGAGTTGTCAATGGAATACTTATAAATTCTCCAGAGTCTCAACTGTACATGTGTTTGACTTTTACATTATTAAGCAGCAGCTTTCTGTTCCATGAATTGCATTTAACCAGAAATGAAATATGGGCTTGGAATTGATCCCTGAAGAAATAGGACATCATTTCAGGTCAAAATATCTATTCAGTCTAATCCCACAGTGACTTGGAGTCACACGCCTAAGCACCAACCATTTCTCCTTATGGCTTCTTCCACTAGAAACTTTAATATAATAAAACAACTGCATCACATCATAATCCATGGGAAACCATAACATGGCAAAGGATTATTATCTTAAACCACAGCTTGTGATAAATATGTGAATTTCCAAGACAAATCTGACATTTTATGAGGAAAAGCCATCTATGTGTTAAGCAAGAGTGCTTCCCTTCAGATCTTAACATATTGGTCTATTTTACCAGATGTTTTCATTTTAGTGATATTTGTTCCACACAAATGACAATATTCTTCAACTGTAAAGAGAATGGATATTTATGGAAAAATAAGTTGTGAAACATTATATTTGGCATTTTCATTCAGTGCCAAGACTTGGTGATGTAGTGGAAAAATAACACATTATTATTATTGTGCTCATTCCCTGAGACAATTGTAGAATTTTCCTTTTATGGTTGAAATTTCTCCATTTCTAATTTTATCTTTAACTTTGTTTTATACATGGTGTTATATGTTACAAAAACCACTTAAAAGAGCTAAAGATTTAATGTCCCTCTTATGTTTAAAATTGTGTTGGAAAAAAGTCAAGTCATAAGGCAAAAATGAAAGTAGTAGTGAGAATTCTGAATGGACTTTTTCATTTGGCCAACTTTGTTTCTGGTAGTTAACAGGTTTAGGGACTGTGACATGTATAAGGCTTGTAAATTAATATCGAAAAACTGTTGCAACTCACAGTATAGAATGGTATTTCACATCACAGAATAAATGCTAGCTTGGAAGTTATTCAAATGGTGTGACCATTAAAATAACTAGGTTACAAGAAAAGAAAAAAAAACGCAATATTACTTATATATATTTACACTGCAGTGTACAAGAGTATTATAAATCATCTCTTAAAGTTTCATGATATCTCACTGAAAAGATAAAAAGATGCTAATTATGGATTTTACATGTGGCCCAAAGTATGTCTGACATTTAAACATTAATGTTTAGGCAATTTCTTTTTCTTTTAATTGAAAATAGTTTCCTCCCCCTATACAATACATTCTGATTACAGTTTCCCCTCTACTCCCAGTTTCTTTCCACCTCCCCTCCAATTTAGATCCAAATCCTGTCTTTCATTAGAAAACAAGATCCTCACAAATACTAACAAAAAATATGATAAAACAAAACCAAACATAGACTAGAGAGATGGCTCAATGGTTAAGAGCATGGATTGCTCTTCCAGGGCACCTGGGTTCAATTCCCAGCACCCACATGGCAGCTCACAACCATCTTTAACTCCAGTTTAAGGCACCTGACATACATGCATACAAAAACACCAATGCATACACAATTAGTAAATTATTTATAAAGCAAACAAGCAAATCAGACTAGGACAAAATAGACATAAAAGAGCACAAGAAAAGGCCTAAGAAATGTATACAGATACAGAGGCCCATTAGTTCACATACTCAGGAATCCTATAAAAAACTAAAACACAAAGCTTTCATATGAACGAAAAACATGTAGGATTAAATAAACAAATATCTAAACAAGCAAGCAAGTAAAAATTAAAAGTAAGATTAAAAATAATAAGTCCAGATTGTGACATAATATTATGACAGAAATAACCTGCAAAAAGTACCTTTTAGTTCATTATCTGTTGGCGTCTGCTGCTAAGCATGAAGCCTACCTTTAAGAATAGTTTGCTTCCCCAGCAAATCTCCTAGGAGAAACCTACCTCCACCCTCCCCTTCCCTTTGGTTTGGTTCTTTATATTTCCTGATACAGCATTTCTTTGTGCTGCCCTGGATATCCTAAAACTCACACTGTAGAGCAAGATGGTCTTAAACTCTGATATCTGTAGCCTCTAACTGCCAACTGCTGGGCTTAAAGGCTTGTGCTACCACCACCCAGGGAAAACCAAATTTCATTTGCGTTTATCAATTGGAGATAGCATCTGAGTTTGGAATGGATGCTATAATTATTCTTTTCCTTTCAACTGAAGGTCCCCAATGTGGTATAGACCTGTGCAGACTCTGTGCATGTTCTTTCAGTCTCTGTGAGTTCATATGTACATGGGTTCTTCTGTGTTTAGAAGGCCTTCTTTGCCAGGTGTCTTTCATCTGCTCTAACTCTCATTAATTCTTTCTACGGGGTTGTTTCACGGTAATTATAGAAACAAAAGAAAGATCTTTAGATCAAATAATTACTAAGTTCCTTTCACAATGAATATTTCTACTAAAAGACTAAATTGTCCTGTCTATCAACCAGGGAATTCTAATCTCCATGAATAGTTGGGTTACTCCATGAGACATTGCTTAGCAACATATAAACAAAGCAAAGATAAGTAGTGGTTTTGGCCAAGATGAGAAGGAACAATGCAAAGCAAATGCAAAATGTTATTTTCTTTGGAAACCACAAGATCAACATTTTCAATATGTGTTCTTTAGATACCATTATATAGTCCTGACTATAAATAGGTAGTCAGTCCTGACTGACCACACCTTTACACAAGGATTTTGTACTGAATGAACGCTGTTCTGAAATCTTGCTTGTATGACCTACTGGTCTGTAAATTAATCATTAGCTAAACAGATATAAAAAAAATGTTCTTATTAATAAAATCCATCATTGTATCAATTAGCATTTTAAAGATTAAATATTGTAATTATGTCTATTTACTTGCTTATTTTACTATGTATTATGTATAGTGTGTATTAATGTGTATGTCATACACATGCATGCTTCAGAGAGTAGCGAAAGCATTTTTCTCCTTTTCTACCATGTGAATTTTGTGGAAAAAATTGAGTTGTAAAATTTGATGAAAAATATCTTTATATAATGAACTATTTTACCAGTCCTAAATAAATAATATAACCTAATATTCAAAATAACCATTTAACAGATTCACTCTGAGGGGTCACCGGTTAATTTCTACTGCCTTCAAAGCAAGTCAGGGACAGAAGAGATAAACCACAGGGAGTCATAGCATCATTGTCTGAACAGTTCACGTAAGTAGCATCTATGCTTTATGACAATAATTTTCCCATTCATTTCTTACTGAGTCTCATTCATTTTTCATGAATTCTAATTTAAACATTTCATCTTACTTGAGACATCAGGTCTCTGCTCTGCCAAGTCCAGGTTTATAGATGAATATCTTTTATTTGTATTCCCTACACATACAAATGGATGGTGGGTGACCACACAATTGTCCATATTAAATTGAGAATCTTGGCCAGAACTGTTTTTTTTTCTTAAAATTCTAAGATAGTTTAAGCTAATCTTTCCATACCAACAAATTATATTCTTAAATATGAGGAATAGCAACGATTTCTAACACAGAAATTCTGCCAAAAAAGAGAACTGAAACCAAGTTTGATCAATAATTCATAAAATCTTATTTGGGATAGTACATATTTAAATTTGCATCTTGGATTTTGATGTACAAAAATATAGTTAATTTGAAAACTATTGTAAAATCTGAATCATCCAACCAGGATAACAATCTAAACTTACTCTCCACCCCTCATTTATCTTGATCTTTTCATATTTTTTTGAAAATTCCATGTTCTCTTCTCTCCTTTGTAAATACTCACTATGAGGAAGAGAGACTTTCCAAACCAGACAGTAAGCTTTGTATTTAAGTTATATTGGTCAATAAATTACTAATTGTTCGGAAGTGATCATTTGGTGTAGAAGGTAGTAGAATCAGTACAATCTTTCTTAGGTTTTAGAGAATGAATATATAGTATATCTTCGTGTAGGATTTCTCAGTGTAGATGTCACTGCCCTGCAACTTCCTCTATAGCCCAGGCTGCCCTCAAACACAGAGAGAGATTTGGCTGCCTCTGCAGTCCTGTGATTAAAGGCGTGTGTCACAACAGCCAAGTGAGAATATTTTGGCATTTTTGAAGGCCCTTTGAAGTGCATGCTTAGAATCATGTCATCTTCTTGTGTCCTTGTTTGGGATGGGAGGAAACACCAGAAAGAATGTTCTCTTCTTTAGGAACTGAAACATGATTTAAATAATGAAGCCAAATGCAAATTTAAGACACATCCATTCTCAACTGAGGCCAGAAGATTGCTGACGCTTTGGTGATATTTTAAGCTATGACAAGCAACTATCATGCTATGCAGTGTTGGTGAGAAACAAACATTTATTAAGAACTATTGAGAGTTTGCATTTTATAAAGAGCATAAAGAGCGGAGGTAAGTAGTACAGCACCTCATGTTCGATGTCTTCTCTCTGTATCCTTTAGTAAGTGAAAGGGTACCGAATATCATCCCATATTGTGTTTCACTCTTATACAACATACTTGTGGTGCCTACATTTTTTTGTTGTTGTTTCTTTGTTGTTTTGTCAACTTGATGCAACCTAGACTTGTCTGGAAAGTGGAAACTCAGGTGAGAAAATGCTTCCATCCAGATCGCCTACGAGCAAGTCTGTAGGACATTTTCTTAATTGATTAATTGGTGTTGGAGGTAATGTGAATTGGACCAACCTAGTGAGGTGATCGTGATTTGTATAAAAAAAGCAGTCAGATCAACCAATTATACACACTCCTCCAATTTGTATCCTTTTGAGCTCCTTTTGTTGTCTAACTGCTCTGGCTAGGACTTCAAGTACTATATTAAATAGGTATGGAGAGAGTGGGCAGCCTTGTCTAGTCCCTGATTTTAGTGGGATTGTTTCAAGTTTCTCTCCATTTAGTTTGATGTTGGCTTTTCTATATATTGCTTTTACTATGTTTAGGCATGGGTCTTGAATTCCAAAACTTTTATCAGGGAAGGTGTTGGATTTTGTCAAATGCTTTCTCAGGATCTAATGAAATGATCATGTGTTTTTTTATGTTTGAGTTTGTTTATATAGTAGATTACATTGATGGATTTCGATATATTGAACCATCTGGGAAGAAGCCTTTTTGATCATGATAGATGATTGTTTTGATATGTTCTTGGATTCGGTTTGCAAGAATTTTATTGAGTATTTTTGCATCAATATTCATAAAGGAAATTGGTCTGAAGTTCTCCTTTCTTGGATCTTTGTGTGATTTAAGTATCAGAGTCATTGTGGTTTCATAGAATGAATTGGGTAGTGTTATGTTTCTAATTTGTGGAATAGTTTGAAGAGTATTAGTATTGGATCTTCTTTGAAGGTCTGATAAATTCTGTGGGACCCATGACTCCAGCTGCATATGTAGCAGAAGATGGCCTTGTCAGACATCAATGAGAGGAGAGGACCTTGAACCTTTGAAGACTTGTTGCCCCAGTGTAGAGGAATGCCAGGACAGGGAAGTGAGAGTGGGTGGATTAGTGATCGGGGGAGGGGAGATGGGATGAGGGGTTTTCAGAAGGGAAATGAGTAAAGAGGATAACACTTGATATGTAAATAAAGAAAATTTGTAAGAAAAAGAAAAAAGCAAACAAATATCACACTCTTCCTTGGCTTCTCCTTTAGTTTCTGTCTCTGGAACTTACTGACCAGGCTTCACTTAATAATAGACTATGCCCTGAAAGTATATGATTAAATAAAGCCTTTTCTTCCCTCCTTACTTTTGTTATGGTGTTTTGTCATAGGGATAGAAAACAGACTAATACAATGCTTATGGGTATATATCATTACTCATGAGGTAATACATTAAATGCACAGAGGTAGCCTGGTATTAGGATTTAATATTGACAATGGGAGGATTGCTTCTTGTAATAGATTAATGGTGAGTTCATATTCTTCCACAAAATAAAGTCCCAAATATATTTAATAATTTTCATATTGATTCACTGCAAGGCTTTTCTAATTATATGTGACATTAGAAACCTTTCCATGTTACAGAAAAATAAAATTATCAAAGTCTCTCAAAATGGAAATAATTTGTCAGGATAAGAATATACTTTAAATTCCCTGACATACATAATTTTTGTCAAGCAGAACTTTTGGGGGCAATTTGCCTTCCTATAAAGGCATATATATACCAACATATAAAATTTTCATCATGGGGTATCCTTGTCATCAGTTAGAATAGAAAATTAAACACATTTTGTAGTTTTATAGGTAAAATACTATTTTGTTTAATTAGAAGAATAATGTAATCTGAACCTATTGAATTATAAGCATTAGAATAGTAAGCATTGCTTACTAGGACTCAGACTGTAATTAGAACAACTCGGTGGTAGCACATTAACTTGTGTTATGTAGGTATAACATTTTTATCACATACTTAATATTTCTCATAGATAATTTGCAGAAGTTTGACACTGTGTTCCTTTCATGCAGATCTATATAGTGTTAGGGTAAGACATTGAGCCTGTCTGCTTCTTTCTACTAAATGTCATTTTATTACTCAAATAACTTTTCAGTATTTTCATAGTTTATGGCAAAATTATGCCTAAGCCATTGTTATAGTGAACTATAAGCTTAATTTTTCACTTATTTCATAAATAAGGAACCCTTGTAATATATATTACAAAATGTCAATATTGTTTGTCCCTGGAAACTAGATGATCCCTACACAATCTTGGTCCATTTTCTGCTACTCAGAATACCAGAGGCTAAGTAATTCATAAAGGTAAATAACATTTTGTTGTTTTTTTAAATAATTCTAGATACTGGGGAATCCAGTAAGTTGGCAATATAAGATGACTGTTGTTCTACTGTCTGCCATGCTGCACAATGTGACAAGAAAGCCTGGTAAAGAACAGGACAGACAAGCTCTGTTTTGTAGGAGCCCAGTTTTGTGATAGAAAAGAACAGCCTTGGGAACATGGCATTGAATGATTCATGTAGTCAGGTCTTTGCGTCCAAGTCATCTCCTGTTAGCTTCAAACTCTAATCACAAATGCATTGGAAACTTGTGTCCAAAATGTGAAGTTTTGGATATTTTTCAAATAGTTGTGATAGGGTAAGGTTCTCCTGTCTCTGACTCTCCATCTCTCTCCCTCTTTCTCTCTACCTTCCCCCAACACATGCAGACAAACATACATTAAAATACAGATAAAGGTTCACGTAAATATCAAATATTTAAATATAAATCTATCCATGACTTAATGAATTCCATTTAGTTCAAGTTAATAAATATCCATAAAGGATAAGCAACGTTTTAGCCAACAAGTTAGTATCCCAGACTAGATAAAATGAGAACAAAACATCAAATCCTATTCATTTTCAAATTTTATAAGAGAGTTTATAATACTCTCTACTCTAATAGAATTAAATTTATTTCAGTATTTATCTCCTTTATTCAGATTCATTTATCCACCTAGATGTTGTGTGCCTTGAAAACAGACCATGCACAGCTGAGAGTGGATCTTGGAATATATCAATTCCCCATATCTAATTACTAAAATCAAGAATAAATAAGTGAGGATCATGAATATACATTTATTCCCTACACAGTCCTAGTCATACAGAAAATTGATGCTGGTGAGATGGACTAGGTGAGTCTCATACAGGAAAAAAGAAAACACTCAAAGTTCCTTTTTTTTTAAACAGGAAGAAATTTAAAACAGGAATAGTCACTTAAAAAACAATTGAAAGTGCTCTGGGAGCAAAGAGTTGGTAAGAACCTATTAACTTGCAGGAAATGAGGAGGTAAAGTAATTGAGTATAGACATTGCCAATAATGTCTGTAGCTGTCAGCAGCAAGGCCGGTGATTGGAAAAAGTTACTCAGAACCTCAGAACCTCCACACCCTCCCCCCAACTTCTGCTGGCTTCTGCTATATAGGAGTGGATTCTTTTCTCTCCATGTTCTAAATTTCTCAAAAGCATTACTTACAAGCATACCCTATCCCAAATTCAGCTAGCAGGGAAGCCGGGAAAAGACTTTTTCAGTTTCTAGGATCAATATTTAACACTGAGAAGACAGACAGGGTGAAAATAGTCTTGAGATTCCTGTGGTCCCTTCTAAATTCTAGATATTCTCACTTTGCATTTCGTACCTTGAGGCAGCATCGAAAGAACTCTGGCATCTCAACTTCTTCTCTTTTGTACCAAGTGTGATTATTTTTCCACATGTGTTTTTTTATCAGATTTATTCTTTATTTACATTTTCAATGTTGTCCCCTTTCCTGGTTTCTCCTCTTTAAAATTTGCTAACCTGTCCCTGCCTTGCACTGCTAACCAATCCTTTCACTCCTGCTTCCTTGTTCTGGCATTCCCCTATACTAGGGTATCTAGCCTTCTCAGGACCAAGGACCTCTCCTCCTTTTGATGTGCACCAAGGCCATCCTCTGCTGCATATGCATCTAGGGTCATGGGTCCCTCCATGTGCACTCTTTGGTTCATAGTTTATTCCCTGGGAGCTCTGAGGGTACTGAGTAGTTCAAATTGTTTTTCCTCCTATGGTACTGCTAACCCCTTCAGCTCCTTTGGTCCTTTCTCTAGCTCCTCCATTAGGGACGCTGTGCACAGTTAAATGGCTGGCTGAGAGTGTCCCCCCCCCCCCCTCAGTATTTGTCATGTATTGGCAGAGCCTCCCAGACGACAGCTAATTCAGGCTCCTATCAGCAAGCACTTGTTGACATCCACAATAGTGTCTGGGTTTTATAACTATATGGAATGGATCCCTAGGAGGGGCAATTTCTACATGGTCTTTCCCTTAGTCTCTGCTGCATGTTTTGTCTTTGTATCTCCTCCTGTGGCTATTTTGTTCCTTCTTAGAAGGACCAGAGAATTCATACTTTGTTCTTTCTTCTTCTTGAGCTTCATTTTGTCTGTAAATTGTGTCTTGGATATTCCAAACTTTTGGGCTAATATCCACTTATCAGTGAGTGCATACCATGTGTGTTCTTTTGTGATTAGGTTACCTCACTCAGGATGATATTTTCTAGTTTTTTCCATTTGCTTAAGAATTTCATGAATACATTGTTTTTAACAGTTGAGAAGTACTCCATTGTGTAAATTGATACATTTTCTGTATCCATTACTCAGATGAAGGACATTTGGGTTTTTCCAGCTTCTGGCTATTATAAATAAGGCTGCTTTGAACATAGTGGAGCATGTATTCTTATTACATGCTGGAGAATCCTCTGACTATATGCACAGGAGTGGTATAGCAGGGTCTTCTGGTATATTATGTCCAATTTTCTGAGAAACTGCCAAACTAATTTCCAGAATGGTTGTAGCAACTTGCAATGCCACCAGCAATGGAGGAGTGTTCCTCTTTCTCCACATCCTTGCCAGCACCTGCTGTCTCCTGAGTTTTTGATCTTGGCCATTCTGACTTGTGTGAGGTGAAATCTCGGGGCCATTTTGATTTGCATTTCTCTGATGACTAATGATGTTGAATATTTCTTTATGTGCTTCTCAGCCCTTCAATATTCCTCAGGTGAAAATTCTTTGTTTAGCTCTGTATCCCATTTTTAATAGGGTAATTTGACTCTCTGGAGTCTAACTTCTTGAGTTCTTTGTATACATTGGATATTAACCTTCTATCCAATGTAGGATTGGTAAAGATTTTTCCCAATATGTTGGTTGTTGTTTTGTCCTATTGACAGTGTCCTTTGCCTTACAGAAGCTTTGCAGTTTTATGAGGTCCCATTTGTTTATTCTTGTTCTTAGAGAATAAGCTATTGGTGTTGTGTTCAGGAAATTTTCCTCTATGCCAATGTGCTCGAGGCTCTTCCCCACTTTCTTTTCTGTTAGTTTCAGTGTATCTGGTTTTATGTAGAGGTCCTTGATCCACTTGGATTTGAGCTTAATACAAGGGGGTAAGAATGGATCAATTTACATTCTTCAGCATGCTAACTGTCAGTTGAACCAGCACCATTTGTTGAAAAGGCTATCTTTTTTCGACTAGATGGTTTTAGCTCCTTTGGCAAAGATCAAGTGACCATAGGTGTTTGGGTTCATTTTTGGGTCTTCAATTCTATTCCATTGATCTACCTGCCTGTCACTGTACCAATACCATGCCGTTTTTATCACTATTTCTCTGTAGTACTGCTTGAGGTCCAGGATACTGATTCCCCCAGAAGTTCTTTTACTGTTGAGAATAGTTTTAGCTATCCTGTGTTTTTGTTATTGCAGATGAATTTGAGAATTGTTCTTTCTAACTCTATGAAGAATTAGTTGGAATTTTGGAATTTTTATAAGGCATTTTTGAGAAACTATGTGGTTCTGGAGAAAGCCTGTACTGAGTGAAGGGTTCATGTGGACCCCTCAGCAAGGGCCTATTCTTTCAACTCTAGTCTCAGCAACACCAAATACCTAAAACTCCACTTGGAACACTGGCGAATGCCAGGTGTCTGATAGAGAGGAAGAGGGGGAGAAGCATAGGTTTTGTTTGTTTTGGTTTTAGGATATTTGGATAATCACATGGACTAGTTGGATTTAGGCAGAAGTCAGAGATTTCTTGAGGGTGCATTAAATGGGAATTCTAAAAGTGGCAACAGGCAGTCAGATTCAGGTGCTATGGAATAGAAAAATACATGTAAGTGAAGGAACATTAGGAAACAGTCAGTATACTGTGACACCGCAGCATAATCTCCATGGTACAGCAATGTCATCACAGCTTCCATGATTGATTGACTTCCCATCTGACACACTGGTTCCTTGTTTATGATTTTGCTATGACATATGCTCCACCTTTGAGTCTTTCAGTATTTAGTGTTTTACTGCAATTTATTTTTAACCTGTTTCCAATGGATTAGAGAATTAATTTCCTTAATGTATATCCTAATTATACATGTTAACATCCAGTCTATGTTCAATGCTGTGAGTCCTAGAGAATTATCTCTCAATCATATTCCCCAAGGATTCCCAGTACAGTTTATGACTAAGAGATATTTGTTCCCCTAACTACAATCTTTTTTATTTATATCAATTGCTTTTTATTATTGATAAAAAATTTTATAAAGAATATATAGATAGTTTTGTGTTTGAGGGTCATATGTTATCTTACACCTTCTCATTTACCATGGAATTAGCCATAATTCATGAACAAATAAATAACTATAGGTGTGGTCCACTAAAACATTTTAGTGAACAATTAAATTCTGATGTTATATAAGGTCCATGTCACATAAAATATTATTTTGATTTGTTTTCAGTTATTTGTTAAGGTAAAAATTCACACATAGCCAGAGACTGGCTATGTGTGAATTTTTCAAATTATTCAAATACAGTCTCTATCCTGACTCTGGACAATGAGATATGGCTTCCCATCTTCGTTTCAATTCAATATTATTGGTGCATATAACCAAAGTTCATTATGTACATGCATGAAAATATCACAGTAGAACCATTATTTGTCCAATTGATTTAAAAGAATAAAAAGGTAAAACATTTTATTATGAATCACTGTTTTAAAGCTTATTGAAGGCCCCTATCTATTTTTCAATATATACATACATTTCAACCTAAAATTTACCATCTGAAATAAATGTGATTAATGTCTATAAAATAAACACCAGATTTTAAAGATTTTTTCATAAATACAAATATAAAAGATATATTTAAAAATTAATTTAATTAATTAAATTTAAAAAATAATTTAAAAGTTGCAATTTTAAAATTATAATTTTTATTAAATATACATTGAAATGATTAAAATCCTTGAACATAGTAGTCCAACAAGAGATATTATTAAAGCAATTGTTTATTTTACTTTATAATATAATGTGGCTACCAGTTTTTTAGTAAATTTGACAGTTGCATGCATGGCTCCATTTTTATGTCTGCTGGACAGAAAACCTCTAGACCCACAGCTAATCTTCATTTCCTGGCTTCTTTTGAAATTTGGTCAGAGAAGATGACTGAAGTCAGGTTAAAGGAGTGCTGGCAGCAGTAAACTAAGCACTTATAAGCATGGCCCATGAACATTACCAGCGTCTGCTTTCCTCATCGTTGCAACTGAATGTAGAGAGCTCTGAAGTAAATGTGGAAGGCTGAGGGCATGCTGGCACAGAAAGAGAAGTACTGAGTGCTTTGGCCCAGCTTACCTGGAGAACCTACGAACAAATATCCCTGCATTACATTCTAATGTGAACAAGAAATCTATTTTGTATTATAGAAGCTGCTGAAACTTATACATTATTTGCAGTAGTTAGTCTACCAAAATGAATTCAATAACTGTCAGAAACAAGCCTGTGGAGGCAGAATAAAGTATAAGACAGGAATAAGTCATACTGCTGAAAACACATGGATAACTGGAGAAATATAAGGCAAGTAATTAGGACTCAGAAAATAGGCAGCATAGGACTGCAATCACAGAGAAGAGTAACAAACTAACCATGTTTGCTGGAACATACTGCCTGCAGGCAATTTTCAGATTACAGGATAGAGAAGGAAGACTGGGTGGTTTTTCTGACTACAAGAAACAAAAATCAAAATTGAGTGAGGCCAGGTCAACTAGAAAGACAAAACTGGGTGGTTTTTCTGACTACAAGAAACAAAAATCAAAATTGAGTGAGGCCAGGTCAACTAGAAAGACCTAGGAAACATGTGTGTGTGTGTGTGTGTGTGTGTGTGTGTGTGTGTGTGTGGTGTGTGTGCACGTGCGCACATGCCCATACACACACAGAGAGAGAGAGAGAGAGAGAGAGAGAGAGAGGAGAGAGAGGGGGGGAGAGAGAGAGGGGAGAGAGGAGAGAGAGAGAAAGGGAGAGAGAGAGAGAGAGAGAGAGAGGAGAGAGAGAGAGCACTCTCCACAGAGCTATAGAGGAGCCTCCTCCTTAACCTGACAGATAAAATGAAGTTGCTTAAACTAGAAGGAAAAGCTGCTTACGAAGAGTAGAAAAACAATAACAATAAAACTAGTGCTCACAACAGGAGTTGGGAAGAACACACATTTCTATTAGGTAGAATACAGAGACGAAAAAAATCTACAATCATATATGTAGAATCCTCAGAAACCTATTACCCAGTGCTTAATGTCTTAATCTAGAACAAATCCTCTCCTTAAACTAATCTAAAAATCTTGAAAGACTCAAAGTAATTAAAAAAGCTTAACTGTCCCCTAAATCAAAATAAAATGCTATTTTTCAAGGAAATGAGAAATATCATGGGAAGAACAATACAGTAATTATACTTCCAGCAACCAATAAGAATTGCAGGGCATGTAAATAAATGAGATGTAAAAAAATAACTATAGCATAGAACTGAACTAAATGATGGGATGAGAAGACATGTACACTATATATATGTTATATAATGCTGTCTGTGATCAACAGAATAAATGAAAATATGGCCATGGTGAAGAGGAAGTACTGGGTATTAATGATATTTAAGGAGAAATTATAGGGAGCAAAAGATAATATCAAAATAACAGTCACGTACTGGAGTGCTGATGAGCCAGACCATGTAGTTAAATGACCCAATTAGCCTAAAGACAAATCTACATAAACTATTCAAAATATAAGAAACAAAAGGGGAGATCAAGACTTGTAAGTCTAGCTACAGTTATTGCTATGATACAAACAATATGTGTAATAAACAACAGGAATGGAAATGATGCAAAAATAAAAAAGAAATATTTAGAAGGGCCAATGAACACAATAAAGGAACCACAAAAACTAAGGAATGAATATCATATGTTCTTATTAATACAGTGAGTACAGTCTGGTACATTAAACAGAAACATAAATGGTAGTGATATCTGGCCATAAGATTATGCAAGACAGTAGAAAATAAAGCATCACCTTAAATATGCATACCTACATTTAAATATTTATATATTCATATACACTTATATACCTATATGCATGTGACTATAATTGCCTGTGGTATACCAGTATTTTTCAACTTTTAAGTAATCAAAATGATTACTTAAAATTGCAGCACATAAACCAAGAAAACCTACTGCTTGGCTGAAACTACCTTAGATTACGCTTCTAAGGGTAATGAGAAGGTTATTAGAGAGCTAGACATTTGTATCTATAGAGGGAAATGAAGGCTGCTGAATTTGCTAAATACATGTGTTTGGTAAAAGGTAAAAAGTATAAACACAGTACTACAAAACAACAGAAAGAAAAAAAAGGAACACAGTGAAGTTTCCTGAAATCCAGAAGTGCATTTTATCTGAAGGTAAATTCTGAAAGCCGAATCAGCTATTAACAAACATATATAAAACATATCTGTGATCTATGTGTGAAAATTAAATGTGATTATTGCACATATAGAACAAAAAACATCAAATGAGTCAGTAAAGAAGTAAATGGTATCAAAACAGAAAGGACAGAAAAAATCAGCTAAGAATTCCATGTAAAATTCAACACCTAATTATATTAATGTAAATATACAATCTTCCAATTAAGTCACAAACACATATTGCCATAATATATTATTAATTTAAAATTTAAAATATAAATTATTATTTGCTCTATTAAGCATTTAAAAAGTTAGTGTCTATAGACTACAAGTGAAATAGCCCAGAGAAAAGTTGTAGATTCAAAGCACCTCGAACAGATATTTTCAACTTGTGGCTCCTGATACCTTAAGTCTCAGAGGCCACATAAGATCATCAGGAAGCACAGATATTTACATTATAATTCATACCACTAGCAAAACTACAGTTATGAAGTAGCAGTAAAAATAATTTTAGGTTTGGGGGGTCACCATAACCTGAGGAATTGCATTAAAGGATTGCAGCATTGGGAAGGCTAAGAACAAATAAATAATATGTGATACATTTGCATAGTGGAATATTTCTTAGCCATTAAAAAATGACAGCATTAAATCTGCAGGCAAATTGATGAAACTAGAAAAAAATCATCTTGAGTGAGAAAATCATCTCAGACTCAGAAAGATGAATATGGTATGTATTTGCTTACATGAGGATAAAAGCTGTTAAGTCAATGATAATCTGCAATCTTTACAAAGGATAGGTATAGATTAAGCGATTACAGGAAGCATCTAGATCTTATTTTGAAAGGGAAAAATAAAATAGGTAAGAATGGAAAGGCCTGCATAGGAAGATTTAATGGTGAGCAGGAGCGGGGAGGTAGTTGAGGCAGAGGATATAGAAGAGACAGTTAAAATTAAGGGGCATTTGGGGAGTGATCTAATAAAATAGAAACTTCTTAAAATATATGCTTATATGAAGGAAATCTGAATGAAATCACTAAATAATATGGGAGACACAGTTCCAACTAGCCAACTCTTGTCACTAAGTGAGGATTCTAGTAATAGGTTTGGGTGACATCTAGTAGAGTTGTTGGTAAAAGTGGCCACACAGGAATCTCCAAAAAATTGAAGCTGTGACCAACAACATAGGTTTTTCTCCACAAACTGACAGCAAGACCCTTTTTGCTGAAGATAACAGCTACACAGCTCAGTGAACATAAAAATGTCACTCTTGTAGCTACATGGAACCTTCAATCTTAAATTTTAGCATTTTTTGTTCAGGAATGTACTCATTACTATAAAAAACAAAACATAAACACTAAGCCAGTCATAGACATATCTATAATGGTATACTATATATGACACTCTAGGCCAATGGTGACTCAAAGCTTGTGCAAGTAAGCAACCAATAACTGATTTGACTTAAGACCAGCTCCATCAAATGGAACCCATACTCAACAGCTCTTGGGTTACCAAGAACCTGAAACTAGAAAACCCAGGGTCCAAATAATACTGGTCTAAATAAATGAAACAAAAATGCAGTGATAAAACAACTCCTAATGATACTATTCTGTGCTCATAGATGATTACCTTGTTCAGCCATTATCCAAGAATCTTTATCCTGAAGCAAATGGGAACTAAGACATAAATCCACAGCCAGATATTACACAGAGTGAGAGACCCTAGAACACTAAGCCTTAAATGGGGTGATTCCATTAAATCGCTCCTCGCAGAGCTCAGAGAACCTAAAGAAGAGGATGGAGAAAGAATACCGGAGGGGTTAGAGGATATCAAGAAAACAAAGCCCTCGGAATCGGCACCAGCAAAGCTCGTATAAATCACAGAGATTAAAGCAGAATGCACAGGGTTTTCATGGGTCTGTACTGGTGCATCAGCATACATATTATGGCTTCCAGTAACATGTTTAAATGGAATTCCTGCATGTGAGAACGAGTGAGTCTCTGATTCTGTGCTTTTCGTTGGGCTCTTTTTGTTCTGTTGGTTTGTCTTGTCCAACTACAGCATGATAGTTTTTTCATTAATTATATTTCATTTTGTTATGTTTTAAAAATTAAATGAATAAAAGAAACGTAGTCACTAAAAAGAAAGATAACAACTGCATTGCCAGGAAAAAGGAAAGAGGAGCAACATCTAAGTCAAAGACTCTGGAGTCCTTGCCTCTCCGAATGCACCCATTACAGCCACTCAACACTGTGGGCTATCTCCGGGAATTTTACTCACTTGTCATAGCATTTCCTAGATGGCTTCTGTTAGAAACATGAAGGGATAGTGCATGAGCGTTGGGAGGGGGGAAATGAGTTTTACTTGCACAGTTGTACAGAGACAGGTAGTAAAGAGTACAAGCTAGCCTCAGGTAATGACAGAACCAGGAGAACTTGAGAAGGAGCCAAAAGATTAGAACATATTGAAAAACTTAGTATGAAACAAAGAACAAATTCAGTCAAAAACTGAGAGAAGTCAGACTGAAACAGTCAGCTTGAAGAAGAAATTGAGCCAGAATTCCTGGGATGAACCAACCAGCCAGAACTCAGAAAGAGGTAGAGATAGGGAGCTTCTTCAGCATTAAGTCTTAAAGCCTGTAAACATTCTAGAACTAGAATAGACTGTAAGTCTGCAAGCATCCTGAAATAGGATTAGGATAGCAGATGGAGGCAGTAAGCCTCAGCAATGACAATTAACTTCATAAAAGGTAAATTTATAGTTAGAAATCCTTACTTGGAGAGACTGGTTTCATCCATATGTCTTATTTTTATTACATACCAAAGGCAGTTACTTCCACTAAATTCTTGACTACTATGATCCATCCAAATAGCTGTCCAAGATGTTGTTTCTTTTTTCCTTTTTTCTTTTTTCTTTCTAGGTAGGCCGTGGGTGTATCTGATCATTGCAAGAATGAAACCATCTAAAGAGTTAATCCAAAATGAATCAGTAATTCTTATAGTGATTCCCTGGCATGCAATAAGGACACATGCTCCACTATGTTCATAGCAGCCTTATTTGTAACAACCAGAAGCTGGAAGGAACACCGATGTCCTTCAGTTGAGGAATGGATATAGAAAATGTGGTATATTTCCACAATGGAATACTACTAAGCAATTAAAAACAACGAATTCATGAAATTTTTAGGCAAATGATTGGAACTGGAAAGTATCATCCTAAGTGAGGTAACCCAATCACAAAAGAATACACATGGAATGCAATCACTGAGAAGTGGTTATTAATTAGCCCAGAAGCTCTGAATACCCAAGACACAATTAGCATATCAAATGAGTCACATGAAGAAGTAAGGAGAGGGTCCTGATCCTAGAAAGGCTTGATCCAGCATTGTAGGGGAGTACCAGGACAGAGAAAAAGGAGGGAGGTGAGTGGAGAATGGGAGGAGAGAAGAGGGCTTATGGGACATATGGGGAGAGGGGAACGGAGAAAGGGGAAAGCATTTGGAATGTAACTTTTGGAAGTTGCTGGTAGAAGTGAAATCAAGTTTCTCCAATAGGGTAGGGGAAGCCAGGGAGTCATGGGATAGTAGAAGCAAGCCTGGAGCAAGAGTAGGGTCCAGGCAGTCCATACTGACTTTTCCTAAAACTAGGAGTAGAATTGTGTTCCAAACTTTGCCCATAAGAAGGTTAAATGTCCTCTCCTCTTACTTATAAGTTCATATTTAAGGGAGAGCACTTGGAATTGCTCTCTATGTAAAAAGGTATTCCTAGTGTCCTGGACCTGGCCAATCACATACACTCACCCAAAGGGTTAAATAAATAGCCTTTGTTGCCTCCTTTAAAATGATCTGTGTCAATGACACTGCTCCCAAGAGTGTCTACTCACCATGCTCACCTCTGCCTGAGGTCTCTTTATTCCTCACATGCCCTCTCAAGATCCAACAGTTGTGATCTTTCAGGTTTATGATCAACCATTCCAGAAAAAGCTTCATGTTCAGGAATAGTGGACAATTGTATAATGGAATCTACAGGGAATATCTCTCTCTCTCTCTCTCTCTCTCTCTCTCTCTCTCTCTCTCTCTCTCTCTCTCTCTGTGTGTGTGTGTGTGTGTGTGTGTGTGTGTATTTGTGTGCATACTTTTTTTATTGGGTTACAATTTGGTGGTTAATGTTTTATTTTTTCTTACAATAGAAAAAACAAAAATAAAAAGAATGATTTCACCTTAACAATTATTTAAAAGTTTAAAGTTGCTTGCCTTCTAAAAAGTGTTGCCACAAGAATAATCAGGAGAATTTAGGGTACTATAATGGACTTTGTACTAGACAAAATAATTTCTAACTTGTTTATGTCTTAGAAGATGGGATGAAATTTTCTTATGCAGGTTTTACTTGAAAACTTAAGTTTAAGTAGATTTTTTTTCAGTGCTTAATTACACATTTTTGTTAAATGTGAGGCTGAAAATCTTTTTTGGTCATTTTCAACTAGTTCTGAAATTGAAGCAGATAATATTAAGATCATATTTACTCTCTCTCTCTTTCTCTCTCTCTCATGCACATGCACACACACACACACACACACACACACACACACACCACTACTGAAATTGAAACTGGAAAGAAACTCAGTGCTCAATTATCAATTATTCTCCTAGACCAGAAAGTATAATAGGATAAATGAAAGAGATAAGAAAGAAGACAAGAAAGAAGGAAGAAAGGAAAGAAAGAAAGAAAGAAAGAGAGAGAGAGAGAGAGAGAGAGAGAGAGAGAGAGAGAGAGAGAGAGAGAAAGAAAGAAAGAAAGAAAGAAAGAAAGAAAGAAAGAAAGAAAAAGAAAAGTAAAGATTCCTCAATTTCTTTTTGGGCCTTTTACCTAGAGCCAAGGGTAAGCATCTGTTGAAACTGAACCCTATGGCAAGGCAAAGTGTGTCCTCATTTTTTTGTGTTCATTACATTTTTGTTCCAATCTATCCATCTGTTAGATGTGTCCTCAATGGGTGGCCACTGGATTTTGCTTTTTAATGATTTCTTGTGTTTTAATATATTTTTCTAACCACAGGATATTTTCTTTAATCTATTCAATTAAGTGAGCCAGGAATTTGAAAGATACTATTTTCCAACTTCCTTTCTGATGAATAATTAATGTCACAAAGGAATTAGGTAGTAGGAGGTGGTTTTGTCCATACCATCTGCTATGTGTGGGAACAAAAGGAAGATATTAAACTTTAAATTAGCTACTGCTTCATAGAACTGAAAGATGAAAGGAAATCCACTCTAAAGGGGAAGATATTCATAAATTCTTATCAATCAAATGATGTCTATGAAAGAGAGTTTTGAGGGGCAACCAAACTCTTTTACTCCTTGATCAGTTTAGTTGAATACAGGAATCTGTGTCATGTGTCTCTCCTTCAGGCTAATGCATTTCCAGTTTTTTGTAGATAATATATACCAATTTCTCTCTTTAATACATATCTAAAGAATAACTAAGAAAAAAGATAAGGACTATCTCTTCAATATACACAGCATACTTAAGGATGAATCTTGTTTCCATGGCAGCCATGTCATCAGTCAAACTAGAAAAACAAACATTAATGGCTCTGTGTACTTAGTTTAAGAATTACTTTGAGTTTTAGTCATTAACAAAAGAGTTAATTTTAATGAACAAATGACTTTGTACATTTCATTTTCTTATAGAAGTAAGCATAATGTTCATGAAGAAAATAAAGTACATATTTCTATACCTCGAAACCTCTTATGCTTTTAATGTTATTTATTTTTTAACACAGCTTAGAGGAAATAGATTTTATGCAAAGACAATAGATACTCCAAATGATGCTGTGAAAGTTACCCAGCTGGTAACATAAGAACATAGCTGGTGGTGGTTAGTAACAGCACAGCTTCAGAGTCAAGCAGTGTCTGTAGGGACATCATATTATCTGACCCTTAGAAAATGACCTAATCTCTTTATGCCCCAGCATAACCTTCTATATAAAGGGAAACCAGTCTCTTAATCACCTAAAACACAACATGTATCTCCAAAGAAAGAGGCATGCGTTTAGAATAATGCTGAACTTGTCTGAGACCATGGGACTTGTCCCCAGTACCCCTCCGTACACCTTATACACATGCAAGTGGATGAATTTAGGATAAAAAACAATTCAAAAGAAAAGCAATATACATTATAAAGATGTAGAAACATTCTATTTTACTAGTGATTAAATGAAAATAGATTTGTAATTTTCATATGCTAAAAATATTAAAAAAGATCAGAATAACCACGGTCAGAGACAACAAGGGAATCATATCACAATTTTCCTTGTTATAAAATTAAAGGCACATTTTTGAACAGCACATAATAAGTAATTGGGAAGGTAAAAGACATATTTATTTTTTTATCTATCTATTTTATGAATGTGACTCTGTCCTGTAGAGACTCATTGACAGAAGTCTAAGCCATACTTACAAAAAATAGTATTTGTTGCTGTTCTGTTTGCAATTGTAAAATACTAGATTAATGCAAACATCTGTAAACAGATTACTGTTCAACTATACTACAAAAATACTATGTTGTTTTAAGACATCTAAATTTTATGTGTAAAGTCATATTGAAGGATGGCCTTGGTGAATGCTGCCAAAAAGAAGATATCTTTTAAAATTGGATATTTTCTTTATTTACATTTCAAATGTTATCCCTTTCCTGCCCCCCCCTGAAACTCCCTATCCCATCTCTCCATTTCTATAAGGGTGATGCTCTACCCACCCACCCACCCACCCACCCACTCCTGCCTCCCACCCTCAAATTCTCCTATACTGGCGCATCCAGCCTTCACGGGTCTAAGGGTCTCTCCTGCCATTGATGCACAAGACCATGCTCTCTGATACATATGCAGCTGGGGCCTTGGGTAACTCCAAGTGAACTCTTTGGTTGGTGGTTTAGTCCCTGGGAGCTCTGGGGTGCCTTGGACTAAACCACCCAATTGATATTGTTCTTCCTATGGTATTGTAACCCCATTCAACTCCTTCAGTCCTTTCTGTAACTTGTCCATTGCTCAGTACACTGGTTGGCTTCGAGCATACTCCTTTGTATTTGTCAGCCTCTGGCAGAGCCTCTCAGGAGACAGATATATCAGACTCCTATCACCATGTGCTTCTTGGCATCCACAATAGTGTCTGTGTTTATTGACTGTGAATGGGATGGATGCCAGGTGGGGCATTCTCTGGATGGCCTTTCTTTCAGTCGCTGCTCCACAATTTGTCTCTGTATTTGCTCCTTTGATTATTTTGTTCCCCCTTCTAAGAAGTATCTGAACACCCACACTTTGATCTTCCTTCTTCTTTAGCTTCATGTGGTCTGTGAATTGTATCTTGGATATTCTGTGCATTCTAGCTAATATCCACTTATCAGTGAATGCATTCTATGTGTGTTCTTTTGTGATTGGATTATACTCTCAAATATTTTCTAGTTCAATTTATTTGCCTAAGAATTTCATGAATTGATTATTTTTAATAGCTGAGTGGTGCCCCATTGTATAAATATACCACATTTTCTGTATCCATTCCTCTGTGGAGGGACATCTGGCTTCTGGCTATTATACATAAGGCTACTATGAACATAGTGGAGCATGTATCCTTATTATATGATTAAATTTTGGAGCATCTTCTGGGTATATACCCAGAAGTGGTATAGCTGGGTCCTTAGGTATATGTATCTGAAATACGTCTAATTTTCTGAGGAACCACCAAATTGATTTCCAGAGTGGTTGTAGCAGCTTGCAATCCTTCCAACAAAGGAGGACTTTTTTTTTTTTAATCCACATCCTTGTCAGCACCTTATATCACCTAAGATATAATCACTTCATCAAAGTGGCTGGATATAAAATTAACTCAAAAAATTCGTAGCCTTTGTCAACTCAAAGGATAAAAAGCCTGAGAAAGACATTCTTGAAATGAGATTCTTCACATTAGTCACAAATAATATAAATATATAAATAAATATAATATGGTGATCTTAGCCATTCTGACTGATGTGAGGTGGAATCTCAGGGTTGTTTTGATTTGCATTTCCCTGATGACTAAAGATGTTGAACATTTCTTTAGGTGCTTCTCAGCCATTTTCAGTTGAAAATTCTTTGTTTAGCTCTGTACCCCATTTTTAATAGGGCTATTTGATTTTCTGGAGTCTAATTTCTTGAAGGTTCTTTTTTTCTGGTATCTATTGGATATTAGCCCTCTATTGGATGTAGGATTGGTGAATATTTTTTCCCAATCTGTTGGTTGCTGTTTTATCCTATTGACAGTGTCCTTTGCATTATAGAAACTGCAATTGAGTTGGAATTTTGATGGGGATTACAGTAAATCTATAGATTGCTGTAAGCAATATGGCCATTTTTACCATATTAATCCTGCCAATTTATGAGCATGGGAGATCTTTCCATCTTCTGAGATCTTTGATTTCTTTCTTCAGAGACTTGAAGTTCTTCTCATACAGATATTTCACTTGCTTGGTTAGAGTCACACTAAGGAATTTATATTATTTGTGACTAATGTGAAGAATCTCATTTCAAGAATGTCTTTCTCAGGCTTTTTATCCTTTGAGTTGACAAAGGCTACGAATTTTTTGAGTTAATTTTATATCCAGCCACTTTGATGAAGTTGTTTATCATGTTTAGGGGTTCTCTAGTGGATTTTTTGGAGTCAGTTAAGTATACTATCATCATCTGCAAATAGTGATATTTTGCCTTCTTCCTTTCCAACTTGTACCCCTTTGACCACCTTTTCTTCAAATTGCTTTATAGTACTACAAGTGCTATATTTAATATATAGGGAGAGAGTGGGCAGCCTTGTATAGTACCAGATTTTAGTGGGTTGCTTCAAGTTTCTCTCCATTTAGTTTGATGTTGGCTACTTGTTTGCTATATATTGCTTTTAATGTTTTTAATGGGCCTTGAATTCCTGATTTTTAATATGAACGATTGTTTAATTTTGTCATATTCTTTTTTGGCATCTGATGAAATGATCATGTGGTTTTATTTTTTTGAGTTTGTTTATATAGTTCATTACATTGATGGATTTCTATATATTAAACCATTCCTGCACCCCTGGTATGAAGCCTACCTGATCGTGGTGAATGATCATTTTAGTGTGTTCTTTGATTCAGTTTGTGTGAATTTTACTGAGTATTTTGAATAGATGTTTATAAGGGAAATTGGTCTGAAGTTCTCTTTCTTTGTTGGGCCTTTATGTTTTTTAGGTATAACCATAATTGTGACTTCATAGAACAAATTGGGTAGTGTTCCCTCTGTTTCTATTTTGTGGAAAAGTTTGAAGAGTATTGGTATTAGGTTTTCTTTGACAGCCTGATAAAATTCTCCACTAAATCCATCTGGTCCTGGGCTTTTTGATTGGGAAACTTTTAATGACTATTTTTAAATAGTCATTTATGGGGTTATGGGATTATGGGATAGTTTAGATTGTTTATCTGATGCTGATTTAACCTTGGCACCTGGTATCTCTTTAGAAAATTCTCCATTTCCTTCAGAATTTCCATCTGTGTTGAGTATATGCTTTTGTAGTAGGATCTGATGATTGTTTTGGATTTCTTCAGTCTCCGTTATATCTCCTTTTTAATTTCTGATTTTATTAATTTTGACACTGTCTCTTTGCTCTCTGGTTAGTCTGGCTAAGGGTTTATCTATCTTGCTGATTTTCTCAAAGGACCAGTTCCTGTTTTTTGTTTTGCTTTTTTTTTTTTTTTTTATTCTTGGTATAGTTCTTTTTGTTTCTCCATGGTTGATTTCAGCTCTGAGTTTCCTAGTATTTACTCCTTTTGGGTATATTTGCTTCATTTTAGTCTAAAGTACTCAGGTGTGCTGTCAAACTACTAGATTATTCTCCACCCCCTACCCCACAGGCATAGCTCTGAGTTTTTTCATTGCTTCCATTGTTTCTCATAAGTTTTTGTATAATAGGCCTTCATTTTCATTAAATTGTAGAAGTCTTTAATTTCTTTATTTCTTCTTTGACCAAGTTATCATTGAGTAGAGAATTGTTCAGTTTCCATGTGTATGTGGGCTTTCAGTTGTTTTTGTTGGTATTGAAGACTAATTTTAGTCTGTGGCGATCTGATAGGATGCATGGGATTATTTTAATCTTCTTTTATCTGATTGTTTTGTGACCGATAATATGGCCAGTTTTGGAGAAGTTGCCATCAGGTAATGTTTTAGGATAAAATGTTCTATAAATATCTGCTAAATCCATTTGTTACCTAACTTCTGTTAGTTTCAGTGTGTCTATGTTTAATATATATTTCCATGATTTGTCCATTGCTAAAAGTGGGGTTTTGAAGTCCCCCACTTGTAATGTATACTTTGAGCTTTAGCAAAGTTTCTTTTATGAAAGTGGGTGTCCTTGCATTTGGCCCAGAGATGTTCAGAATTGATAGTTCATCATGGTAGATTTTTCCTTTGATGAGAATGAAGTGTCCTTTCTTAACTTTTTTAATAACTTTTTGTTAAACATAGATTTTATTCGATGTAAGAATGGCTATTCTAGCTTGTTTCTTGGGAGCATTTGCTTAGAAAATTGTTTTCTAATCCTTTACTCTGGGGCAGTGTCTGTCTTTGCCACTGAGGTGTGTTTCCCGTATGCAACAAAATGCTGGGTCTGGTTTAGATATTCAGTCTGTTAGACTATGTCTTTTATTGGGGAATTTCATCCATTGATGTTAAGAGATATTAAGGAATAGTGATTGTTGTTTCCTGTTATTTTTGTTATCAGAGGTGTAATTATGTTTGAGTGTCTATCTTCTTTTGTGTTTGTTTAAAGATTACTTTCTTGCTTCTTTTGGGGTGTAGTGTCCCTCTTTGTGTTGACATTTTCCATCTACTGTCCTTTGTAGGGCTGGATTTGTGAAAAGATATTGTATAAATTTGTTTTTGTCATAAAATATCTTTGTTTCTCCATCTATGAGTAATTGAGAGTTTTTCTCGGTATAGTACCCTAGAATGGATTTTATGTTTTCTTAGGGTCTGCATGATATCTGTCCATGATCTTCTGGCTTTTATAATCTCTGATGAGAAGTCTGGTGTAATTCTGATAGGTCTGCCTTTTTATGTTATTTGACCTTTTTCACTTACTGTTTTTAATATTTTTTCTCTTTTTTCTTTTGTATTTGGTGTTCTGATTATTATATGACAGGAAAAAGTTCTTTACTGGTCCAGTCTATTTGGAGTTTTGTGGGCTTCTTGTTTATCCATGGGCATCTCTCTCTCTTTTTTTTTAATTCGATATATTTTTTTATTTACATTTCAAATTATTTCCCCTTTTCTAGCCCCCCACTCCCCGAAAGTCCCATAAGCCCCCTTTTCTCCCCCTGTCCTCCCACCCACCCCTTCCCACTTCCCCATTCTGGTTTTGCTGAATACTGCTTTCTTTATGTTAGGAAAGTTTTCTTCTATAATTTTGTTGAAGATATTTACTAGACCTTTAATTTGGGAATCTTTACTCTCTTCTTTACCTATTATCTTTAGGTTTGGTCTTCTCATTTTGCCCTGGATTTCCTGGATGTTTTGTGTTAAGAGCTTTTTGCTTTTTGCACTTTCTTTGACTGTTGGGTCAGTATTTTCTATGGTATCTTCTGCACCTGAGATTGACTCTTCTACCTCATGTATTCTGTTGGTGATGCTTGCATCTATGTCTCTTTCCTAGGTTGTCTATCTCCAGGGTTGTCTCCATTTGTGATTTTTTTTTATTATTTCTATTTACATTTTCAGAACTTGATTAGTTTTGCTCATTTCCTTCACCTGTTTGGTTGTGTTTTTCAGTAATTCTTTTAGGAATTTTTGTGTTTCCTCTTTAAGGGTTTTACCTGTTTACCTTTCAGACTTTCTGAAACCACTCTGGACTGCCCTGACACCTGTAAAATGCCATAGGAAAGTCAAGGAACTTTTTTAGATCCCAAGTATATTTTTTCTAGTATATTTTTTAAGGGAGTTATTTATGTCCTTCTTAAAGTCCTTTATCATCATCATCATGAGAAGTGATTTTAGATCCAAATCTTGATTTTCTGGTATGATGGTGTATCCAGGACTTGCTATGGTGAGATAAATGGGATCTGATGATGCCAAGTAACCTTGGATTCTGTTGTTTGTGTTCTTACACTTGCCTCTTGCCATCTGGTTATCCATAGCGCTGCCTTCCCTCACTTTATCTAACTGTAGCCTGTCCCGCCTGTGATCCTTGTTATGTCAGAACTCCTCAAAGTCTACCTGTCTCTGTTATCCTGTGATTCTGGGATCCTGTGATCCTCAGGTCCTGGGTGTGTCATAGCCCCTGCGAGTCAAGTTGATTCTGAGATTCTGAGATACTGGACTGACCAAGATCCTAAGATTCTGTGATCCTATTATGCTGGGTGTGTTAGTGAACCTGGGAGTCAAGCTTCCTCTGGGTATTTTGGGACTGCGTCTGGAGACAGCGCCCAAGGTCTTCTCGGGGCACTGATTCAGACAGGAAGGAGAAGAGATTATCTTAACCATGGTCAGAAAATGTAAAGATTGTGGAGAGATAGACCACTTATGTGATATTCTTCTATATTCCCTACTATCAACACACAAATGACAGGGCAATAACTGATGATAGTGAACAGATATCAGACACTAATCTCTCAGTCCTATATGTTTGGAACAGCTTGGTTTGTCATGTTGATACATCAAACAATCTCCAAAATAAGCTAAAGAAGCTTGATGGATAAATTGTGAGGAATATCAAACTTTCTGAAACCACTCTGGACTTCCATCACACGTGTAAAATGCCATAGGAAAGTCAAGGAACTTTTTCAGATCCCAAGTCACTAAGAGGGATGATGTACCCACAATAATATGAGATATAAAACTAGTATAATTTGGTTTATAAACACAATCTAAATAACACCCTCTCTAAATACACATGTATTAAATGTTTCTAGCCTCAAATAAGTTTATGTAGGTGAATACCTTTAGGTGCTTAATTGATGAGTTGACTGTAAGTACAATGTTTGAGTGCTTCCATATTAGAAATGATCACTTAGAAAGGTTTTCCCTTTGATTAAAAGAAGCGATAGTGAATGGCATATTAGATAAAGGTACTTGTAAGTCTAGGGACCTGAGTTGGAATCTAAACTCTTCATAAAGTTGAAAAAGAGGAACTGATTTCCAAAATTTGTCCTTAAAATTTACATGTACCCCATGGCAATATGCCTACACATACATATCCTCTACACATACACACACACACACACACACACACACACCAGCAGAATTAGTTATTTAATCACACAAATAAAAGCAGAAAGATAAGTTAATTCAGTGTTATTTGCTCTTGATCAGGATAAAAATTTGTTTTCAGGATTCTTTCTGAGACATGAAATGAAATACAGTGTAATCATGTCTCCGTGAGGTTGGTGATGTTGAGAAAAATTACAGATCAATCATTTCACCACATTGTTAATTCATGCCAAGGACAAATTTTTCAGTACAAACTCTAAGCATCAGTTGATAAAATGTTCAAGTGGCTGGAAATCATAGTTTCTGAACTCTGTATGGTTATTGGGATCATCAGTCTACCATTTGCACACAAACTAACAAATAAAGTATTTCTCTAAAATTAGCAAAATTAAATACATAGTCACTGTTTAATTTTTGAATTCATTATTTACTCCTTAAAAAATTAATTTAGTCAACAGTTATTTGACCAAGATAATGACGGAAAATTGAGAAATAGGATAGGTGTTAATCATTGTGTAATTTTTAGTTTTATTTTTTGAATTTTCTTTTACAGAAGTGAGTACTTTTGCATGTGAGGTATAATGATTCAGAGTTAAGACTTAATCTTGGTGGTTTTTTGGGGTTTTTTTTTTCGTTTTTTTTTTTTTTGGGGGCTTTTTGGTTGTTTTTTTTTTCTTTTTTCTTTTTTCTTTTTTTTCTTTCTTTTTTTTTTTTTTTTTTGATGGGTATGAAGTGCCCCCCTCCCCATTTTCTTTGATTATTTTTGTTTGAAAGTCTATTTCATTAGATATTAGAATGGCTATTTCAGCTCGTTTCTTGGGACCATTTACTTGGAAATCCATTTCCAAGCCATTTAAAATGAGGTAATGTCTATTTTTGTTGCTGAAGTGTATTTTTTGTATGCAGAATTATGTATGCTATTTATGTATTGATCCTATTAGCTTGTTTCATTTTATTGGTGAATTGAAGTCCATTGTTGTTGAAAGATATCAATGTGCAATGATTGGTAGTTCCTGCTATTTTTGTTACTACATACCTACTGGTTTCCCTCTCTTTCCTTTCTCTAGTGTACTTTGAGTCTTTAGTAAGCCTAGAATAATCCCTCGGAGCTGAGGGTGGCCCTTGGATCACTTTGGATGCATGCTTTGTGTTCAATAAATTATTATTCATCACTATAAGCTCTGGTGTCTTCTCTGACTCTCTGATAGCTTTCATGGTCTTGACTGAAACAGTTTTTGACATCTTAGTCCTTGTTTATAACATTACTATCCAAGAAATGAGAAATATATCTGATGAGAATATAATTGCTGAACGAACGATTATGTGATGCTATGATAAACTATGAAGTCTTTGAGAAAAATCTTGACTTAATATCTTTGTGTCTCCATCATGCTTAACTGAACACAGTTTACTCCCCTTGGAAATTCCTCTGTTTGGTAACTATATTGCTCATGCTTTCCCAAATGCTTCTTGTTTAAATCCCATAAATATAGCACAGAGGAAGTTAAGGCAATTGTATTCTTCTAAAAAAAAAAGCATGAACTAAACACAATTCTACACAGAGGATTCAGCATGTTCTTGAATAACTTCATGTAATATACACAATGCATATAATTTAGACAATGTATTTTCACAAACATAGGGACTTCACTTATCTACAGAGGATTATTAAGCTTTTGGCACTTATTATTAACATACATCAATTTAGGAAAAGGTACTAGTCATTTTATATTGTTGATTAGAACAAAATTGGGCTACAATTGCCTTAGGAAGCAACTCACAGCAATTTCTTTCTTGTATTTGTAAAAGAAACCAAAATTCATCACCCAGTGAATGCTGACTTTTGAGAAGTTTCTCACACTGGTTCTTTAAGAATGTTTTTTGTCTTAGGAGTCAACATTGCCTTTCTGTCTCAGAAGATACTTCCTATCTCTTCATCTTCACTGGTGTAGTTTGTTTTATTTTACTAAGGAACTCTTATTTTTATCTATAGTACCTACAACTCTCCTATCCACCCTGGAAGAACCATTGAGATGTCCCATCTGTTGAGAGCTTTCCTATATCTGATGGTTGAACTCAAAACAAATGAAGTGTCTGTGAACATCACTCTTTTCTTCACATATCTAGATCTATTTATAGCCACTGTTCCAGGTCTCTTTCTTCATATTTGTTTCAAAGCATCTGAAATCAGAAGCTCTTTCATCCACTACTACTTTGCTTTGCAGTATAATTCCTTGGATACATGCATATTTATATCATAAGCAAACTCTCAGAGTTACTTGTCAACTTGACACAAACCTAGATTTTTGTGGAAGAGAAAAACTCAAATGAGGAATTGCCTCCTCAGATTAGCCTGTGTGATTACTATCCAAATTAGAAGGGACCATCCTATTGTGGGTGGTATCATCTCTAGGCAAGTGGGCCTGGGCTGTATAAGAAAAACACATATGGGCTAATATCCAATATATATAAAGAACTCAAGAAGTTAGACTCCAGAAAACCGAACAACCCTATTAAAAAATGGGGTACAGAGTTAAACAAAGAATTCTCACCTGAAGAACTTCGGATGGCGGAGAAGCATCTTAAAAAATGCTCAACTTCATTAGTCATTAGGGAAATGCAAATCAAAACAACCCTAAGATTTCATCTTACACCAGTCAGAATGGCTAAGATTAAAAATTCAGGAGACAGCAGGTGTTGGAGAGGGTGCGGAGAAAGAGGAACACTCCTCCACTGCTGGTGGGGTTGCAAATTGGTACAACCACTCTGGAAAGCAGTCTGGCGGTTCCTCCGAAAACTGGGCACCTCACTTCCAGAAGATCCTGCTATACCACTCCTGGGCATATACCCAGAGGATTCCCCACCATGTAATAAGGATACATGCTCTACTATGTTCATAGCAGCCCTATTTATAATTGCCAGATGCTGGAAAGAACCCAGGTATCCCTCAACAGAAGAGTGGATACAAAAAATGTGGTATATCTACACAATGGAGTACTATTCAGCCATTAGAAACAATGAATTCATGAAATTCTTAGGCAAATGGACGGAGCTAGAGAACATCATACTAAGTGAGGTAACCCAGACTCAAAAGGTGAATCATGGTATGCACTCACTAATAAGTGGTTATTAACCTAGAAAACTAGAATACCCAAAACATAATCTACACATCAAATGAGATACAAGAAGAAAGCAGGAGTGGTCCCTGGTTCTGGAAAGACTCAGTGAAACAGTATTTGGCAAAACCAGAACGGGGAACTGGGAAGGGGTGGGAGGGAGGACAGGGGAAGAGAAGGGGGCTTACGGGACTTTCGAGGAGTGGGGGGGGGCTAGAAAAGGGGAAATCATTTGAAATGTAAATAAATTATATCGAATAAAAAAAAAAAAGTGTAGCTGCCCGCAGCCACATGTAAACCGGGTTGCCTGTTGAGAGAATTTTGGGGTTATAGGGAAGAGGGGCGAAAAGAAATTGCGGCCAATCAATGTTCACTGATCAAAGCCGTAAACTTTAATGGCACCGGACCTTTTAACAGTTTGGGCAAACCCTTCCCCCCAGACTCCAGGCTGAGTTCCGGTGGAAGTTGTCTAGCTTCTCTTGGAGGTCTTCGTCTTGACTGCTCCGGCAACTGGGTGGGTCACCTGTTTAATTCAGGGATTCCTATACCTGGAGGAACAATGAACTTAACCTTTACTTCGAGCGCTCCACCCTAGGTGGAGCAGGATCCTGGCTAACTGGGAGAAGTTAACCTTGACCAAAGTCAAACTCTGACCAAGTGCAAGAATGCCCCAATATGGCTCTGTACAAAAAAGAAAACAAGGTAAAAAAAAAAAAAAAAAAAACACATATGGGCCTTGAAGGAAGTCAGTTATAAGTATTTTCATAAGGTTTCTGTGTAGAGTTCCTGCTTTATTTTTCTCAATGATGGACTCTAACCTATATGATGAAATAAACCAATTTCTCTTCTAAGTTGCATTTCACCACAGTGTTTATCAGAGAAAAAGCAAAGTGAAGTAGGACATTATCAAACTGAAATGAAGAAACCATATTGCATTTAGGAATGAGTGATTTCATTTCAAAGGATGATGGAGACAGTGAATTCATATATGAGCATCATTTCATCCAAACACTTTTTCATTTCCGTTTTGACTTCACATAAGTTAGTGATGATCAAAAGTAGGAAAAAATGGACTGAAAGGAGACATAGAGTCTGTGCTATGAAGTTAGCACATTTCTCATCTTGTGTCCAATGTCTGTATATGTGTATGGACAAAGAATATACATTGGCATTTCAGTCATATTCCAGACCATTTCTCTAGTAACCATGGCAATAGAAATAGATATAATGGTGTTATGTGTATATATATATATATATATATATATATATATATATATATATATATATATATATAAGCTCAAAACTGACTTTATGTATTAGACCTTTGTTCATATGCTATCCAAAGGCTGAGGCCTCTTAGCTTAAATGTTTAGCAATGTCAAAATCAAAGTTTTACAGATTGTTACTATTAGATTTCTGCATGGTGACAGAAGAGTAGATAAAGGCAGTCTGATCTTAACTAGGCTACGTGGAACTGTGCTTATTGGAAGACACATGGCAATAAGGACTAATATCTCTCACATGGATGACTGACCTGTATGTCTCATACCATGCTGACAAATGAGGGAATTTTTCATGCCATGTGGGTGGATGAAAGAATGCATAGACCAGGCATCGGATGAGTGAATATCCACAGGAAAAAGATGGCTTTTACATCTATATGCATCAAAATGATTGCCACATCTGTATTGTTTCTTCCCAAAGCCCTCCTTCTGAAGTTGCCTTGCCTGGCCCCAGAGCAAGATGAGAAGTACAGTCTTTCAACAGGGAATGTTCAGTTCTTCTTTGTGCAAGCTCCTTACAATTTGTTCACCATTCAAAGTCTGCCTTGTCTTACACATTTTACAACTTCACATGTCTTCACCATAAGGTGACTTGCAAGCTGCCCCTCGGACCTCTGTGACTGAGAGACACATTCTGAGACACACCTAAATATCCAAGTTGAAAGGAATTGCTAGCTTATCTCCACTTCTGGAAAGCCTTTGATACTCTGTGCTTCTTGATGGAGTCATATCCTGACTAAAAACTTGCATGCTCCTTGTCCAAGGTCCTCACCATAAAATTGTGTCTGCCTTCTATAATGGGCATATTATACCTATAGCAACCCTCATATCTCTCAAGCCTGAAACAAACAGAAGAAATAGATGAGCATTCAAGCTTTTTGCCATAAGGAATAAGAGAAAACATTTTTGAGAAAAACAGTCATCAAAATTATTTTTTCATTTTAACCTAATTGATACATAAATTTACATTATTATTAAATAAAAGATAGAAAATCTTTTTCATTTGTATTTCATGTGTGTAACACATATAAAATATATATCTTCTTTATGTATTGTTATATTTCTCACTTTTACTCACTTGTAATCTCTTGTGCTTTCTCCTTTAAACCGGCCCATTCTGTGCTTTCTCTGAGGAGTGGAAGAATGTTAAATGGATGCATATTTAGATGACATACAAAGACTAGCAAATGATCACAGAGCATTGATACTTCCCTAGATTAGTTACCTAGGAAGATAATCTGCTCAGCAAAGCTTCTCAGAAGTAGACATTAACTTGCAGATCTTCACTGGTCATGGGGAGATTGCAAACTTCGATTATAGGCCTCCTCTTTAATAGATTAAACCAGTAATCTATACTCTTGATAGAGGAAAGCAAGCTCTTGTGGACTTTTTGCAGACTAGCCATCCTTTGATGCATCTGGAGCAGGTCATTTCAGGAACTCCTCATTGAAGGTTTCCATGGCTCTCAATCACAATTAGGGTTAACAGTGCTTGGCCTTCCCTGAGTCCCCTTGCTCCAGCTGTGATTGAATAGGGTTTCTTCACAGCCCCAACCCCCTTCCCCCACGGCATCAGGAAGGAAGCTCTCAACTTTCATCCAGCCCGATTATGTAGGTATGTACTTCCCACAGCAGTAGGCTGAGATCTCAGTGGAAGCTTGACTCCCACTGGCAGGTATGCTGTGATGCTCTGTCACCAAAACAGCACTTTTAAGTCTTCTTTTCCTACACAACCTTGGTGGCTTCTTGATTTAAAAAAAAAAATGAGTGTCAGGAATAGGTGGTGGGGGTAGGAAATCAGGAGGGCACAGAAAGAAACTTGAAACATTAGCTCTTTCAGTTTAGCATATTCGATAAAACCATTAAAAGAGGCACACCAGGTTCTCTGAAAGGAGACTGCCATTTTCAATGATTGCTATATGGAAGCAAGCATAATGAACACTTCTGTTACCCAGGTACTACACCAGATAGTTAAACTTCATGAACTTACTACATGCTAATAGTAATAACAGTTTAATTGAACAGCCACAGTTATTTTCCTGAGAAGCAAGCTGTATGTCAGTACAGAACCTTGTTAGTATTGACAGAGAGCTGTGTGGTATTCCTGCCATTTAACCACTGTCTTTCAATTCTCTCAGATGTATCAACTGTGGAGCAACTCCAAATCGAAACTGTGCGGTGTCAGGACCCTCTGCACACCCACCTTCAGTCTTACCTGTAGCTCCTCCTCTGACTTCTCCCTGGACCCCTATCAGAAGCCTCTCCTCCCAGGGCATTGCTTTCAGCTTCCTGTCCCGAGCTTCAGATCCCAGAGTAACTCATCCATTTTGTCTACACACTTTCTTGGCCTCCTAGCTTCCTCTTGGCTATTTGGTCCAAGGCTCTCCTCCTGGTCTGCCTGCCCCATTTTTGGTCCCCTCTTTGTACCCCATTTTTGGTCCCCTCTTTGAACACATTCCCATGGCCTAATTTTTGCTGGTAGGCATGTTCATCTTGGACCTTTACAGATGCCTCTGATTATACTCTCCTTTTTATATACAGTAGACCCATCTCCTCTAACATACCTTGGAAGAGTCATGTCCTCATTCCTTCTCTCATCTGCTGCTGAAACCCAGCCAGCCTCCACTTTGATATGTTAGCCGATACCTCGGCTAGCCACCTGTCCTGGATGTCTTTGAGACCTAACACTTAAGTGAATGTAGAAGTTCATACAACCTTCCAGAGTAGAGTTCATCATCCAGAGCCATTGAATTTGTGTTTCTAGTTCTTGGTTGCTATTATGTGACCAAGGGTCACTTATCTTTCTTTTGGATCATGAACTGTGTTTGGTTTTGATGATATATCTGATAATACTTATTTCAAAGAAAATGAGAAATCCTATAGCCAAACTTCATGTTGGAGATCATATTTTAGAGTTGCTTCACATTCAGGACCACCAAGTAATATAAAGAGAAAGCATTCAAGTGGGCAACATGTACATGTCTAAAACTCAGGCACCTTTTAGTACTTGTTGGAATCCATCCCTAAAGAAGCCTAGAAAAAGAAAAGGAAGCTCTCTTACTCACAAAGGCTATTTGTGCTCAGTTTTTTCCTGCTGAATATTTCTGTTTTACAATAATTCTAAGCTAAAGAAGTCTGATTTGGTAGAGGACTCCTAAGACTATTTAGTGTGTCTAGCATAGAGCTAGAGGATACATTCAATGGAAGAGAATCATAACCCAGCAAAGAACCCATTAATAATACAGAAACAATAGCACTCCCCATTCAATGGCTTCTCATCCATTTGTGTTTAAGGAGTTGGGAGAGGTGAAACATGTAATCGGACTAAACCTTTTTAACTGTTATTGTAGGCATTGATCTTCTGGTCGTCAAGACAAATATCCTATCAAAGGTTTGTAGGAAGGAATGCTGAGGTAAAGGGGCAAAATGCATAGGGAATTTGCGTGACAGAATAAGCAGGGTCATTTGCTGAATGTGTTCCGTGCTGGGCATGTTGTAGGAAAATTTAATACATGGTCAGTGAGGTCTTTTATTCTTTTGCTTTATTTTCATTTTTATGGAGTCCAACCATAATCATATATAGTTGTGTCATATGTAACTGTAATTAGATAGCATTCTTATTATGCTCATGAGCTTTTTTTTTATCTTAGTGGGTGAATCTAATCCATATCTTAAAGATATTGTCTAGAGCAGCAGTTCTCAACATTTGCATCACAACCCCCTTCTTGGTTCAAATGACCCTTTTACAAGGGTCACTTAAGACTATTTTAAAACACAGATATTGTATTGTAATTCACAAAAGTAGCAAAATTATAGTTATGAAGTAGCAATGAAAATAATTTTATGGTGGGGGTATCATCACAGCATGAAGAATTGATTAAATACCCACAGCATTAGGAAGACTGAGAACCACTGCTCTAGATTATTCTTTCAGAGGTACAGAGATTTGACCTCTGCTTACTCATATTTAAGTCAATGTTAGAAGAATTATGACTCTGTGTGATCTTGCATTTTTAGCATATATTTGTTCCTCAATAAGTGATGAAGATATAAAGAAACTAAAAGATTATGATTTCTTTTTAAAAATGAAAGGTATTTTTCAAAAAGTTTTATATCATCTGTCAATTATTAATAGTTATTTGCGGAAAGGGCATTTTATTTTAGAATGTATTCCACGAAACAAACTAGAGAAGGGAAGGAATTAAATGTGCTTAGTATATTCTACTTTTCTGTTATATTTATTCTATACTCTAAGGGAGCTAGCTTTTATGGTTTACATACATGCATTTCCTTCTTTCTAGTCAGGATTTATGAAAAATAGGAAAGGGAGAAAAGAATTAAGGAGTATATTACCTAGCTTTGCTTTAGAGCCGATGTTTTCTTGTATTATAAACTGCACGTCATATCAACGTAACCCAATGCATTCTATTTGTGGACTCTGCTGCAACACCTTCCCACTTGACCTGCTGCAAAGACAAGAAAATGTCCCTGTAGTCGTCAGGCTTATGGGTACCAAATCTGCCATATGTTTGTAGACATTATATACATACTATTGTTATTATCAATTTTATTATAATTATTATGACACTATTAATTTCTAGTATCTATTTCAGAAAGAAGTTTCTTACAAAGGAAATACTGAAAGCATCCCATTCACATTTGAACATTATTCACAGAATACACTCTGAATAGGAAGTGTCTTTATATATTATAAAACCAAAACAAACAGAGAGGAAATGTGCATAATTAAGGGCACACGCTGGAAAATTTAACATCTTATATCATGGATTTTTCTATACTAGTCTAAATAGTTATTTCCATTTTTGGCTGATATGATTTGATATTTTAACTATGAAATGTGGTGGCATAAAAGTAGCTGAAAGGCTCAATAGGAGGAAATGGAAAGTCTAGTTGGGTGGAGCTTCAAGCCACTGCTATTACCTTCATGTGTTTGTAGCCTCAGCTTCACTCTAAAGACCTTCCCTTCCTATTACCCAGTTATAAAAACTCAGTAGGAGGAAAGAAAGAGGCAAGGGAGGCTGCTCTCTAAGACTGATTCAGTTTCACAAAGTGAAATGTCATATTGCTAGTTCTTTCCTCTCAAATGTCTTTCCTGGATACTTTCCAATATGGCATAAATTAAATTTGGAGAGGGCATTTGAGGAATAGCATATGGATTTGTTGAAGTTTTCATTGGGAGAGAAAATAGGGTACTTGGGTCCAAGGAATGTGAAATGCTTTTTAAAATAAGTTAGAAAATAATCCAACAGAAAGGGAAACAATGCATTACATGATCTCCACAGCAAGCATGATGTCAAGTTGCTCTTTTATAAGAACACATGGAGCTCAGACACTGAGCCTGGTGGGAAGCACGGAGCATTGTGGTTTGCTATAAAGCAGATCTCCATCTTCACCCACAGAAAGAAGCAAAACTCACTCAGATCAATCCCATTACATGATTTCTGTTTGCATATGCTTTACTTGTGTGTGTTGTGTTAGTATATTCTGAAAATGGAATTTTAGCGAATATAATGAGGCAAGACTTAATTTTCAACCTATAAATATCAAGTTAATTAATTAAAGGGGAAATAATCTTTAACCTATAAACATCAAGTTAATTAATTAAAGGGTAAATAATATTTAACCTATAAACATCAACTTAATTAATTAAAGGGTAAATAATCTTTAGATTTTACTATGTTCACAATCTCATATATATATACATATATAAATACATATATGTATATACATATACTTATCTGTGTGAGTGAGTGTTTGTGTGTGTGTGTGTGTGTGTGTGTATTTGTGCATGTTCATGTGTGTCTTGATTTAACACTCAGTGCTCAGGACAAGTCCAAATGCTCTACCTAATCAGAATATAAAAGTCAGTGTTTATTCAGTAAATCTTTTCTAAATGATATGTATTTGAAAAGCACAATTTAATTCCTAGATAATAAAGAGTAAAGTCTAAAATAAAATATTTAAGACAAATTATAAAAACACTTGCAATCTAATGAAGAAATAAACATTTAATTAGATAATTTTCTATGACAATCTCCTAGCAGGACACATAGATTGTGGGTTAATAAAAATTAAGACACAAGGTAATAACACTCTATGTCAATCAAGAGAAGAAAAGGAATAACTTGTAATAAACAGTATTCACCATTTCTATTACTTCACACACTCAGATTTTTCTTTCTCTTAATACATGTGTCATGCAAACTGGCAGATTGCTATAGTTATACACGTTTGGGGATTTACCTATATTGGTTCAATCTTGCTGCATACTTTAAAAATCACTGTGGCACAAGAAAAACACTCTGAATTAAATCTTCTAACAGAAAGTGGTGTTTACTCTTATGTGTTGTATAACTAAAGGTACCTGAGAGTCAAATATACCTTCAGGGGAATTGGAGAAATACAATGTATTTAAAATAACAGATACAAATATTTGTTATAAGTCATAATGCTTTATGTAATGTGACTTAGTATGTGTTATAAAGAACTGAAAAATACAATGAAAAGAATTCTGAAAATTTGAGGAAAGAATTTTCTAGATGGGTTATCTAAATAACCTCTAGCAGTTTTTATTTTTTCTGTAAGTGCTTTTGTTTGTGTATATCTGAATACTATATAGTTTTTCTTTTTTTTATCGAACATATTCTTCATTTACATTTCAAATGTTATACCATTTCCTTGTTTCCTACTTCCCAGAAAACCCCAACACATGCTCCCTCCCTCTGTCTCCAAGAAGATGCTCCTCTAGCCAACCCTCTTCCACCTATCCCCCGTCTATTTCCCCATGCTGGGCCATCTCTCAAGCCTTCATAGGACCTAGAACCTCTCCTCCCATTGATGCCTGACAAGGCTTTCCTCCACCACAATTGCAGCTGGAACCATGTGTACCCCTTGGTTGATGACTTAGTCCCTGGGATCCCTGGGGATTCTGGTTGGCCAACATCATCTTTCTTTCCATGAGGCTGCCAAACCCCTTCAGCTCCTCCAGACTTCCCTCCAACTCCTCCATTGGGGACCCTGCGCTCAGTCCAATGCTTGTCTGCTAGCATCTGCCTCTGCATCTGTAAGACTCTGGGAGGGTCCCTCAGGAGACAACCATAACAGGCTCATTTTGGCAAGCACTTCTTGGTATTCATAATAGTGTCAGGGTTTGGTGATTGTTTATGAGATGAATCTCCAGGTAGGGTAGTTTCTGGATGGCCTTTCCTTCAGTCTCAGCCCCACACTTTGTCTCCATAATTGCTTCTCTGAGTATTTTGTTCCATTTCTCAGAAAAATTGAAGCGCCCACACTTTGGTCTTCCTTCTTGAGCTTCACTTGGCCTGTGAATTGTATCTTGTTTATACTTAGCTTTTGGGCTAATATCCACTTATCAATGAGTACAAACCATGTGTGCTCTTTTGTGATTGGGTTACCTCACTCAGGATGACACTTTCTAGTTCCATCCATTTGCCTAAGAATTTCATGAATTCATTGTTTTTAATAGCTGAGTAGTACTCCATTATATAAATATACCACATTTTCTGTGTCCATTCCTCTGTTGAAGGTCATCTGGGTTCTTTCCAGCTTCTGGTTTTTATAAATAAGACTACTATGAACATAGTGGAGCATGTGTGCTTATTACATGATTACATACTGGAGAATCTTCTGGGTATATGCCCTGGAGTGGTATAGCTGGGTCCTCAGGTAGTACTCTGTCTAGTTTTCTGAGGAACCACTAAACTGATTTTCAGAATGGTTTTACCAGCTTGCAATCCTACCAGCAATGGAGGACTTTTCCTCTTTCTCCACATTCTCACCAGTATCTGCTGTCCCCAAGCTTTTTATCTTTGTCATTCTTAGTGATGTGAGATAGAATCTCTGGGTTCTTTGATTTGCATTTTCCTGATAACTAAGGATGTTGAACATTTCTTTAGGTGCTTTAGAGCCATTCCAGTTTCCTCAGGTGAGAATTTTGTTTAGCTCTGTGCCTTATTTTTTTGTTTTTTGTTTTTGAGACAGGGTTTCTCTGTATAGCCCTGGCTGTCCTGGAGCTCACTCTGTAGACCAGGCTGGCCTCGAACTCAGAAATCCACCTGCCTCTGCCTCCCAGAATGCTGGGATTACAGGCATGTGCCACCACTGCCCGGCTTGTGCCTCGTTTTTTAATTGGGTTACTTGACTCTCTGGAGTCTAACTTCTTGAATTTTTTGTATACATTGGGTATTGGTCCTCTATTGAATGTAGGACTGCTAAAGCTCTTTTCCCACTCCCTTGGGTGCTGCTTTGTCTATACAGTGACCTTTTTGCCGTACAGATTTGCAGTTTTATGAGGTCCCATTTGTCGATTCTTGTTCTTAGAGTATAAGTCATTGGTGTGGAATTGATTTGGAATTTTGATGGGAATTGCATTGAATCTGTAGATTACTTTCAGCAAGATGGTGATTTTAACTATTTTAATACTGCCAATCCATGAACATGAGAGATCTTTTCATCTTCTAAGATATGTGATTTTTTTCTTCAGAGACTTGAAGTTCTTCTCATACATGTATTTCACTTGCTTGGGTAGAGTCACACATGATTATTGTGAAGGATGTCATCTCCATAATGTCTTTCTCAGGCTGTTTGTTTATACTTTGAGTAGACAAAGGCTACTCATTAGTTTGAGTTACTTTTATATCCAGTCACTTTGCTGAAGTTGTTTGTCAGTTTTGGAAGTTCTCTGGTGGAATCACTTTTGGGGTCACTTAATATCAGATCATATCATCTGCAAATAGTGATAATTTTGACTTCTTCACTTCTAATTTGTATACCTTTGATGCCCTTTTGTTAACTAATTGCTCTAGCTAGAACTTCAAGTACTATATTGATTAAATAAGGAAATAGAGGGCAGCCTTGTCTGGTCCCTAATTTTAGTGGAACTGCTTCAAGTTTTTCTAGGTTTAGTTTAATGATGGCTACTAGTTTGATGTATATTGCTTTTACTATGTGGAGGTATGGGCCTTGAATTCCTAATCTCCCCAAGACTTTTAACATGAAGTGATGTTGAATTTTGTCAAATGCTTTTTCAGCATCTAATGAAATGATCATGTGTTTTTTTCTTTTGAATTAGTTTATGTAGTGGATTATATTGATGGATTTCCATATATTGAACCATCCCTGCATCCCTGGGAGGAAGCCAACTTGATCTTGGTAAATTATCATTTAGATATAATCTTGGATTTGGTTTGCAAGAATTTTATTGAATTTTTTGCATGAATGTTCATAAGGGAAATTGGTCTGAAGTTCTCTTTCCTTGTTTGGTCTTTGTTTGGTTTAGGTATAACTGTTATTGTGGCTCCATAGAATGAATTGGGTAGTGTTCCTTGTGTTTCTGTTTTGTGGAATAGTTTGAAGAGTGTCCATGTTAGATCTTCTTTGCAGATCTGATAGATTTCCCCACTAAACCCATCTGGTACTGGGCTATTTTTGGTTGGGAAACTGTTAATGACTACTTCTATGGGCTTCCTCAGGGCTTGTGGGACTATTTATATGGACTATTTATCTGATCCTGTCTCAACATTGGCACCTGGTATGTGTCTAGAAAATTGTACATTTCCTCTAGATTTTCCAATGTTGTTGAGTATAAACTTTTGTAGTAGGGTCTGATGATTTTTTTTTTAAATTTTCACATTATCTGCTGTTATGTCTCCATTTTCATTGCTGATTTTCTTAATTTGGATAGTGCCTCTGTGTTCTCTGGTTAGTCTGGCTAAGGGTTTATCTATCTTGCTGATTTTCTCAAAGAACCTGCTCCTGGTTTTGTTGACTCTTTGTATAGTTTGTTTTGTTTCTATTTGGTTGATTTCAGCCCTGAGTTTGATTATTTCCTGCTGTCTATTCCCCTTGGGTGTATTAGCTTCTTTTTGTTCTAGAGCTTTCAGGAGTACTGTCAATCTGCTAATGTAAGCTCTCTCCATTTTCTTATTGGAGGCACTTAGAGCTATGAGTTTTTCTCTTATTACTGGCTTCATTGTGTCCCATAAGTTTTGATATGGCGTGTCTTCATTTTCATTAAATTCTAAAAAGTCTTTACCTAATTATTTCTTCCTTGACCAAATTATCATTAAGGAGAGCATTGTTCAACTTCCATGTGTTTGTGTGTTTTCCATTGTTTTTGATGGAACATAAGACCAGACTCAGCCTGTGGTGATCTGATAAGGTACATGGAATTACTTCAGTATTCCTTTATCTGTTGAGGCCTGTTTTGTCACCAAATATATGTTCAGTTTTGGAGAAGGTACTGTGAGGTGCAGAGAAGATAATTTTTTGCTTTAGGATGAAATGTTCTTTAAATATCTGTTAGATCCACTTGGTTCATAACTTCTGTAAGTTTCACTGTGTCTCTGTTAATTTCTGTTTCTGTGATTTGTCCATTGCTGAGAGTGTGCTGTTGAAGTCTTCCACTATTATTTGTGGGGTGCAATGTGTGCTTTGAGCTTTAGTAAAGTTTCTTTTATGAATGTAGGTGCCCTTGCATTTGGATCATAGATTTCAGAATTGAGAGTTCATCTTGATAGATTTTTCCTTTGACCAGTATGAAGTATCCTTCCTTATCTTTTTGACACCTTTTGGGTGAAAGTTGATTTTATGTCATACAAGAGTGGCCATTCCTGTTTTTTTCTTGGGACCATTTGGTTGGAAAATTGTTTTCCCATCTTTGACTCTGAGGTAGTGACTGTCTTTGTTACTGAGGTGGGTTTCTTATGTGCAGCAAAATGTCAGGTCCTGTTTAAATATTCAGTCTGTAAATCCTATGTGTTTTTATTGGGGAATTAAGTCCATTGTTGTTAAGAGATATTAAGGAAAAGTGATTGTTACTTCCTGTTATAGGTAGAATTATGTTTATGTGGCTATCTTCTTTTGGGTTTGTTGAAAAACTACTTTATTGCTTTTTCTAGGGTGTAGTTTCTAGGGTGTTGGTATTTTCTACCCATAAACCTCTGTAGAGCTGGGTTTGTGGGAAGATATTGTGTAAATTTGGTTTTATCATGGAATATCTTGTTTTCCTCATCTATGATAATTAAGATTTTTGCTGGGTATAGTAGCCTGGTCAGAGCCTGCCATGGCTGTCTCCAGAGGGGCGCTGCCAGAGGCAGAAACTAGCAACCAACTATTGAACTGAGCTTGGGGTCCCCAACTGAAGATCTGGGGGGTGGTCCGGAGGAGCTGAAGGGGTATATAGCCCCATGGAAAGAACACTGTCTTCGGACACCCAGACATCCCAAGACTCCCAGGGACTGAACCATCAACCATGGGGTATACATGATTCCAGCCAAAAATGTGGCAGAGGAATGCTTTGTTGGTCCTCAGTGGGAGGAGTGGTCTTTGGTCAGGTAAAGGCTCAATAGAGGCCCGACAAAGGGAAACAGACGCTGAGTTGGGGGGGGGAGGTAGGAGTGTGTTAGGTAGAGGGCTATATACATGGAGGCAGGGGGTGGGAGGAGGGGTAGGGAATCTTTGGGGAGGGGGGCTTTTGGGAGGGGGAAGTTGGGAAAGATCTTACCATTGGCAATGTAAATAAAGAAGATACTCAATAAAAATGAAAAAAATTATTCAGTCTGTTAATCTTATGTCTTTTTATTGGGGATTTGAGCCCATTGATGTTAAGAGATATTAAGGAAAAGTGATTGTTACTTCCTGTTATAGGTAGAATTATGTTTGTGTGGCTATCTTCTTTTGGATTTGTTGAAAGACTATTTTATTGCTTTTTCTAGGGTGTAGTTTCTCTCCTTGTGTTGGTGTTTTCCACACATGAGCCTTTGTATAAATTTGGTTTTATCATGGAATATCTTGTTTTCTCCATCTATGGTAATTGAGATTTTGCTGGGTATAGTAGCCTGGTCTGCCATTTGTGTTCTCTTATGTTCTGTATGAAGTCTGCCCAGTATCTTCTAGATTTCATAGTCTCTGGTGAGAATTCTGGTGCAATTCTTATAGGTCTGCTTTTATATGTTACTTGACCTTTGACTCATACTGGTCTTAATATTCTTTATTTTTTAGTGCATGTGGTGTTTTGATAATTATGTGAAAGGAGGAATTTCTGTTCTGCTCCAGTCTATTTGGAGTTCTGAAGGCTTCTTGTATGTTCATGGGCATCTCTCTCTTTAGGTTAGGGAAGCTTTCTTCTATAAGTTTGTTGAAGATTTTTATTGGCCCTTTAAGTTGTAAGTCCTCTATACCTTTAATAATCTTCTTCTATACCTATATAGAAGGCTTTCTTCTATACCTATAATCCTAAGGTTTGGTCTTCTCATTGTGTCCTTGATTTTCTGGATGTTTTGGCTTACAAGCATTTTGCATTTTCTTTGACTGTTGTGTCAATGTTTTCTATGGTATCTTCAGCACCTTAGATCTTTCTTCTATCTCTTGTATTGTGTTGTTTATGTTTGCATCTATCACTCCTGATTTCTTTCCAAGGTTTTCTATCTCTAGAGTCATCTGCCTTTGTGATTTCTTTATTGTTTCTACCTCTATTTTTAGATCCCGGATTGTTTTGTTCAGTTCCTTCTCTTTTTTGTGTGTGTTATCTTGTTATCTCTATCAGTATAATGAAATGTGATTTTTAAATCCAGATCTTGCTTTTCTGGCGTGTTGGGGTTCTCTATCAGTATCATGAAGTATGATTTGAAATCCAGATTTTTGCTTTTCTGGTATGTTGGGGTCTCCAGGACTTGTTGTTGTGGAAGAACTAGGTTTAGGTGGTGCCATATTGCCTTGGTTTCTGTTGGTAATGTTCTTGCCTTTGTCTTTTGCCATCTGGTTATCTCTGATGTTAGCTGGTCTTGCTTTCTCTGACTGTGGCTCATCTCTTCTGCAAGCTGGTGTATCTGTTTTTCTGGGATTCCTGTACTCTATGTGCACACAGGTATGTAGGCACTCCTGGGAGACCAGCTATCTTGTGGTGATATTTGAGAATGTAGCTCTGTGGCCCAGGATCAGCTCTGTACTCTCAGGCCTCTCCACAGTCCTGGGGGGTTAGTTATCTCTGCCATCTGGATATGGTATACTGTGGCAGAGGATGGTTCCCAACTGGAAACAGAAACAGGAAGGGTCCTACCTGAGGGTTCTGGCAGGTCCCTCTGAACAGCAGGGATGGTCATACCTTGCTCTCAGGCCTCTCTGCACTCCTGCAGAGGGACTGGCAACCCAAGGGGTAGAAGGAATGGAAGGGGAGTTTTATTGGGGAGGACTGGGGTTTTGATGGTTGATGAGTGGCAATTCCTGTCTGGCCCCCAGTAGCAGGTCTGGGACTCCAGAGTTGGGAAGGATTTTTTGAACTGTTCCGAGTGCAGAATGTTCTCTAGGGTGGATCAGGAGATGATGTCTTCACTGGAGAAGAGAAGCCAAGGGTCTGCCCCAGTAGAAAGGACAGGTGGCCAGAGCCTGCATCCTATATTTAGGATTGTGCCTTGGTATTTAAACACGCACATGCATATTTATGGTGTGTTATGCCTTGCTTGCCATCTACATTGCTTTCTGGGACAAAGTCACTCATTTTTCTGAAACATGAAGTCTGGCTAGTGAGTCCTAGGGATTCTTTGATATATAAATATGTATGTATATGCATGTATATATAATGCCATATATAATTGATATATATTATAAATATGCCATATATTATGTAATGCTATTTATTATTATATATTATATCATAAATATGTCTAAAGTACATGATTGGAGCAATACAGGTAGGAATTGTATTTTTGTTGCCTGAAAGGGATTGCATTTGGTATTGCTAAAAAAATTTATATACAGGAAGGTGTATTTTCCAAATTCAAAATAATAGTGTCATTGTGTACTCTGGACTTCACAAATTCAATTTCCTACTCAGTAAGAGTAGAACAGTCATTACATGCTAAATATCCTATTTCAGAGAATTCATTTGTTGAAGACACTAAGCAGATTTGATTTATTAGCTTTAAACCTAGAGTAAGCTTCAAATAGAATCTTAGAAAAATTTCCTGTGTTATATGTTCGTAAGAAAAATGTAGTAGTCCTATTTCCATTTTCTTTCGGAGGAGGATATTAGGCTAGCAAACTTGGTAATAAAGTTATAGCTTTCTCTAAAATCATCCCTTCATCTATATTTTGCAACAGTTAACTGTTTCTAACAATTAGGAGGGAAAGAAAAGAAAAGAAAAGAAAAGAAAAGAAAAACCAAATCAAACCAAATAACCAAACAACACCCCACACCAGTTTAAAAAACAAAACAAAACAAAACAAAAAAAAAAAAAAACACTGCTTTTACAGTTCTGCCAGTCTTTGCAGAGGAATTCAATTGACTTACATCTCCACCTTCATTTATAGCTTTTTTCTTTATGAAATTTATTCTTCTCACTTTATCACCTATTCCAAAACCTCTTCTCATTTCCCTCTACTTGCTGTCTCTCTTCTTTCTAGTCAGACTTCAATATCCTGCCTGAATGTCCTGAAATCATTATTTTTAGCAACTTCTTCTATATTTGTAGTAGTTTCTCCTATGGTGTTTAATGAGATGCTGGTGAGAAAACTTTCATAGTTATCAGTTTAAAGAAATCAGAAGTTCCAGCATCCTGATTCCTGGACACATACAGATGATGCCCATATATCCTTCAGGAGTTCTTAGATTGTGGGTTGTAACCCAGGAGTTGCTTAAGACCATTACAAATCATAGATATTTACAATATTACTCATACCAGTATCAAAATTACACCTATGATATAGCAAGGAAAATAATTTTATGGTTGAGGTCACCACAACATGAAGAACTGTATTAAAGCATCACAGAATCAGGGAGGTTGAGAACCTCTGAGGTATACATTTATCTCCCACAACACAGACAAGAAAAGTGAGGTTCTGAGAAGCTGTAATGGTAACACAGAATTACTGTAGTAATTAACATCCTTAACATTGTGATATATATATATATATATATATATATATATATATATATATATATATATATATATATATATATATCTTGTTTAATCTATAGATTAATTCAAGGATCACATTTTATTTTACTTTAAAACATATTGTTTATTATGTTGTATAACTGTGTGTATGTATGTGTGTGTGTGTGAGTGTGTATATATTTAATGTTGATCACCAGGTAGATGTAGTGTCCTAAAGGGCAGAAGGAGCAGAAGGAGGTGTTAGATCTCTCGGGACTGGAATTATAGTTGGTCATGAGCCACTATATGAATGCTGGCAGTAAAATCTGGTTCTTCTGTAAGAACAAGTGCTCTTAATCGCTCTGTATTTCTCTAGCTTCAGAAAAGCAGGTTTTATTATTTTCATCTTATAGAAGAAAATAAAACTCACAAGTATTATGTAAACTAGTCTATAAAACTTAGGATATTAATTATTGATTTATACCATACTTCCTAAGAAGTAATCACAAAGTGATTAACATTTTAAAATCTGCTTGTATTTTATAAATATTTATTGACAATTTGATCCTTCTGCAATGGATTGAATAAAAATGAACTGCCATGGGTCCATAGGGAGCTATACTATTAGGATTTGTGCCCTTGTTGAAGAAAGTATGGACTTGTGTGTTATCTTTCCTGGTGCCTGCAGATCAGAATGTAAAACTCTGAGCTCTTTTCCCAACACCATGTCTGCCTGCATACTGCCATGCTTCCCACTATGATGATAATGAGACTCTAAGTCAGCTCCAAATGAATGTTTTCTTTATGAAAGTAGTCATGGTCATGATGTCTCTCCACAGCAACAAAACCCTAACTAAGACACATTCCAATTAGTTTTATATATCAGAAAGCAAGACACTCTGCGTTGTGTGCTGTTGAGACATGAAGTGGAGAGGGAAACCTCAGGATATTCTCTAACAACTAAGACCTTGACGTTTTGTTTTGTTTTGTTTTCAGTGCATCACAGTTAAATTACATTTCGCCAAAATTAATTAATGCCGTGTTTCAGTTTCAGTTTCCGTTCTTTTAGATTTTCTACCCTAATAGAGTAAATGTGAGTGGACTGGAGTTGGCTGGGAATGGGAGCATGAGGGATCAGGTAGGGGGTTGAATGGACAAAGGGAAAGAATACTGGAGAGATGACTGGGACTGAGGAGCATTTGCAATGGTGATTTCAAAACCTTGTGTAGTAGAAACTCCTTGATGTGGGTCTCTTTTCTTCCTGGGGTCATTTGTCACCAGCCCACAAGGATGTAGGGAGCAGAGTCAACAAACAGGGTTTCATACTGCCTGTGAGTACAAGTTGTAATAATGACACACCAGGATCAGCTTCAGGGTAACAGAACAACTTTACTCAATAAAGGATAATATAGTTTATTTAGTTACTTAGTTTTGGTGACAGGGTAGGAATATCCAGAGTGGGCAATGGTCAACAGCTGAATGAGGTATTGAGGTATGTCATTAGCCTGGGGAGGTATTCTAGTAATCTCAACTCTAACTGACTGAGTTCTTATTGGAGAAAGGAAGCTGAACCTATAATCTCACTAAGGCTAAAGGACATTCCACAGGTAGAAGATATAGGAGTTTCAGGATCTCTGGATTAAATCAGAAAAAGAGAAGTCCTGATGATAAAGTGAGTCTGACATTTTCCACTGAGCTCAACAATTTCCTGTAATGTCAGACTTCAACTTTCATTATTGGTATAACACCCTGGAATCAAAGATCCTAGTGAAGCCTCCTAATAATTGAACCTGAACTGCTATCTTCTATAACTAAGCAAGACTCCAAGATGTTAGACTGGGATATTAATCAAGCCACAAAATCTGTAACCTACAATCTGTCCTGCTTTAAAGCATGCTGAAGCACAGAGGTGGAGAACTTGTGGGAGTTCTCAACAAGTGATTGGTCCAATTTAAAGCTGCCATGAAAGGAAAATGGTGCCTCACACACTTGGATAGTCAGGAACAACAAGGATGACACCAACACCAACAACACCAACAGCAGAAGCAGATTACAAAATAATGAAGTCTTTTGAAGGAATTATCTTGTTTTTTATAATGTGTGTATCTTTGTGTCTTTGTGGGTATATGCACATGTGAGTACAAATGCTGTCTAGAGGAAAATGTTGGGTTATGTAGACTTGGTGTTGCAGACAGTTATAAGCTGCTGTATGTTTATACAAAGAATTGAATTTGGGTTCTGTGTAAGAGCAGTGCATGCTTTTAATCACTGAGCAACTTCTCCATACCCACTTAGATAGAGACCAATTTTTACTTTAAATACCAGTTTAAACATGCTTATGCCATTTTGTGTATGGAAAAACTGTAATGGACAAATGATATCTGTATGATGTATGATGTAGCACTGTTTATCACTCTAGAGGGTACAGGACCTGGAAGAATGGAGGCAATAAATGAAGTCAAATAAAGTCTTGCCTCTTACAATGGGCAACTATTCATAGGGTCAGACAGTATATATTCAAAGGATCAGAACTAGATTAGTACAATTTATAATCACAAAGACTAGCAACACATGGCAGAACATAGTTTCCCATAGTGTCATTTTAACAAATAGTAGCCCATAGTAATGAATAATCTGAAGTTAAGTCACTCCCACTGCTACACCTGGGAGGGGCAGGAGAATACATTTCAGGAACAATTCTGTGTTTTGAAGAAACTGAGATCACCAAACTCCTGTTTTGTTTACTTGAAGTTTTCTCACATACGTTTAGAATTATCCTTGCATGGCTCCATTATTAGACTCTATTCCAACATAGCACTATGTGTTTTCATTGTGTATAAGACATGTCTTACCATAGCCATAAAAATATAACTGATCTGTATGACTTTCCTCAATAAAATGCTAATGTGCCTGATATAGATTTATATACCTAGGCCTGGTTTGCTCTGTGTGTATGTGTGTGTGTGTGTGCATGTGTGCATGCTTGCCTGTGGTATGTCTGTATATGTTGAGAATTTATCCTAAGAGCACCTGCATACTAAGCAAGTATTCTACATCTGAGTTAACACCATCATTTTTTTTCTGGACTTAATTTTATTTTTAAATGACTAAAGTCATTGTTTTGGAATAAAGTATTTAGTATGCCCCCTTTCCTTTAGATGAACCAATATAATAATCTTCACTTGCTTTATATGATACCTCTCACATTTGATTTGTCTAAGAAAGTGGGTCACTAAGTTGTCTTGTCTGTTATTGGACTTGCTGTGGAGTGCAGGCTGGATTTGAACTCATGAATCCATTGATTCTGCTTTGTTAGTAGAAAGAAGTCTGGCTTATCTTCTTCAGTATTCTGGCCTCCTGTAGCTAGAACATGAAGTAAATAATAATTATTTTTTAAAAATGAGGATAAAAGGGGTATAAATAGGGAGGTAAAGTTGAGTCTTGGGGGAGCAAGAGACTGAGAAAAATTTATCAAAAAGATTTAAATATGAAATTCTCAAAGAGTTAATAAAAAGAGATTATTTGAAAGTAATAGAAAGTAATCAAATTAGAAAATTTGGCAAGTAACCTTGAATTCAGCCCACAATCCAAAGTCAGTACTGGTTGACTCAAAACCAGGGCAGAAGCAGAATCTAAAAACGTAAGATGATTAAACTGAAAAAAAATAATGTGATCACCAAGTGGTAGTCATGGTAGCTAACTAGCATATAATCCTATATTGAAAATAAAATATTGTCCATCTGTTCATTGAAGAAAATGAGTAAACTCTCTTGAGACTATAATCATTTTAAGACTTGGGCAATTTATTGTTATGCCTTCTCCACCTAGACTAAGATATCACAGGCACCAACTGAGACCGTCTTTTCATAATTAATTTAGCATAGCATGAAAATTTATATTTTGTTTCTATGAATTTATGTAGCTGTCACAGTCTATGTTGGCCACCTTTTCCCATTTTAGTCTTCAATTTCTTTATGGATTAAGTTATTCATCTCTATAATTCAGTTCTCCATAAATAATCCTCAGGCAAAATTTCATTGACTAAATTGCATTTATTATAGAAATTGTCCCTTTATCTAAATAACAGTAATATCACAAACATATATAATAGGCTATCTTGAGTGTTTGGATTCAAGTACAGCTACTTGATATTGATAATACTCAAATTCTCAAACATAATAAGAGACTATGAGTATTTATCACTTTAATGTTTGTGTATGGAGTACATCAACATGCTTCTTAGCACATGCAAAAGAATCATACACATAAAACATTTTTAAAATGCCAACACTAATCATATTCTAGAATTATTCTATTACAGTTAAATAGATATAAAAATTACTAAATTCTTTTTTTAAAAAAATACTCTGTGGTCTGGATATGGCTCAAAGCTTAAAGTCTCAGGCATACAAGACTTTTTACATAAAGTGGACTTCGATTCTATGAAAGGATTCTTCAACATTTAATGATATTATTATGAGATATTTCTTTCAGTTTTTTTTTATGTAGTAAATTGTGTTGATGGATATTGAACTATCTCTGTATCACTGGCATGAAGCCTATTTGATTATGATGGATGATAATCAAATAGGCTTTGGTGTGTTCCTGGATTCAGTTTCTAGGTATTTTATTGAGTATTTTTTGCATCAATGTTCATAAGAGAAATCAGCCCAAAGTTCTTTCTTTGTTGAATCCTTGTATGGATTAGGTATCAGGCTGATTGTGGTTTCATAGAATGAGTTTTCCGGCATTCCTTCTGTTTCTATTTTTTGTTTCTATCTTTCTAGTTTGAAGAGTATTGGTATTGGAACTTCTTTGAAAGTCTGGTAGTATTCTGAGCTAATCTACTGATCTAGGCCTTTTTGTTTTTGTAGTTGTTGAGAGTTGTCCATTTTACTTAGATTTTCCAATTTTGTGGAGTTGAGGATTTTGAAGTAAGATCTTTGAAGTACGTTTCTTTGTATTTCCTCATTGTCTCTTGTTATATCTGCCTTTTTATTTCTGATTATGTTAATTTTGACATTATTTTTCTGTACTTTATTTAATTTTGCTGATTTTTGTCTACCTTGTTGATTTTCTCAAAGAACCAGCTCTTTGGTTTATTTATTGAATTATTCTCTTTGTTTCTACCTGCTTGATTTCAGCCCTGAGTTTGACTATTTCCTGTCTTCTACTCCGCTTGTGTATATTTGCTTCTTTTTGTTCTGGAGATTTCAGGACTGTTAAGATTTTAGTATGAGAACTCTCCAGTTTCTTTATGGAGACATTTAGTGCTATGAACTTTTCTCTTAGCTTGCTTTCACTATGTCCCATAAATTTGAGTATGTTGTGCCTTCATTTTCATTGAATTCTGTAAAGACTTTAATTTCTTTGCTTGTTTGTTTGTTTCTTCCTTTCTTTCTTTTTTGACCCAGTGGTTATTAAGTATAGAGTTATGCAATTTCTATGATTTTGTAGGCTTTCTATTGATGAAATCCAGTTTTAATCCATGGTGATCTGTAAGACATAGGGTTATTTCAATATTCTTGTATCTTTTGAAGCTTGCTTGGTTTGTGAGAGTAATGTTCTACAGATATCTGTTAAGACCATTTGATTAATAAATTCTGTTTGTTTCATTGTTTCTCCATGGTGAGAGTGAGAGTCGGGTCTTGAAATTTCCCACTATTCATGTGTAGTGTTCAATGTGTGCTTTAAGCTTTAGTAATTTTTCTTTCACAAATTTGGTTTCCTTGGATTTGTGGAATAGATGTTCAGAATTGAGATGTCCTTTTTCTTTAGATGAGTATGAAGCATTTCCCCCCATCCTTTTGATTACTTTTGTGTGAAAATCTATTTTATTAGATATTAGAATGACTACTCCAGCTTGTTTGTTGGCCATTTACTTAGGAAATCTTTTTCCAGCTCTTTATTCTGAGGTAGTGTGTAGGATATGTTATTATAATATATAATATTATATTGTATAGATTATAAGATATACTTATATAATTAATTTCCTATAAAAAGCTAAAAAAATAAATGCTTGACTTTTGTCTGTCACATTATGTCTCGAAAATTTAAATAATTCAGTCTTTCTTTGGTACTTTAAGAATGTCTGTCACACTTTGCATTGACAAAGTTGAATTTAGCAGTTCAATGTGAGTAGTTAATATAGTTTGAATACAGATATTTCCAGACCCAGACAGAGGAAAAGCAGTCTCCTCCAGGCATATAGATTAATTTCAGTACACATTTTCCAAATTAGGCAAAGTTTTGAGATGTAATTAAAAAAATCCAAGTCACAGCCACTAAGATCAGATGGTGATATAAATCATCATCAAGGTAAAAACAAATACTCTAGACTTCATGGTAACCACATGGACATCTGAACAATATTCATGAAATGAGATCTTTGATGTAATTTATTATGTTTAGCCTAATTCTTACTAATGTACTATAATAAAAGGGTAAATAAAAATATGATAGCCAACTTAGTAAAATCTATACTTAATAACACATTACATTTAGTGAGATTTATGTTGTAACTTCAGTATATGATATGTACAAGAGTAGAAAAATGATGAATTTTATATATGTTGAAGAGAATATTATTTCTTAAAAGTCGGGTTAAAAAATTAATTGCTAAAGAAAGGACATTTCGGTAATGTAAATGGTTAGTTTTTCATAAATTGAAGCACTATAGACCAATAGCTTTGGACATTTCTAAATAGCTTAGAATTGACTATTGTTTGGATATTACTATTTATTCTTATGAAGATCTATAATTTAAAGGAGCAAACTTAGCAAGAAAAATTACAAAATGTACAATTAGAAGAGAAAGCAAGCAAACAAGCAAGCAAGCCAACAAGCAAACAAAAAATCCAAAAAGAATTGATTCTAAGTGGAATAAAGGTAGTTGTGACCTCAGAGCAAGACTCCAATTTGAGCTAAGCATCCAATTTGAGAAAAGGAATTAGAGGAAGATTAGCTTAAAAAGGGCAACAACCCCAGGAGAAAAACAATGATTTCGGCCACCCAGATATCCCAGGACTCCCAGGGACTAAACCATCAACCAATGGGTACACATGGTTTCAGCCAAAATGTGGCAGGGGAATGCCTTTTTGGGCATCAGTGGGAGGAGTGGTCCTTTTTCTAGTGAAACGTCAATAGATACCCCCAAAAAGGGAAATTGAGGGGGGTGGAGGTGGGAGTGGGTCAGGTAGAGGGGTATATACTTGGAGGCAAGGAGTGGGAAGAGGGGTTGGGGTTTTTAGTGAGGGGGGAACCAAACCAGGAATGGTTTTAGCATTTGAAATGTCAATGAAGATTATATTCAATAAAAAAATAAAGTACTACATGGAATGAATGCCATTAATCCCAGAACTCTGAAGACAAAGGCTGTCAGATCTCTAAGTTCAAGAGTAATTGGTCTAGAAATCAAGTTCTAGGACAGTCAAGCTTAGTTAGTGAAGGAAACATCAAAAAAGAAAGTTGGTAAAGAGCAAAGAGGCCATGCATGTCCCAGCTCCACAAGCAACAGAATTTGGCACCTTGGACCACACTGTTATTGTTTTAGAGTCAATGATAGAAGAAAGGGGTTATGAATTCTCCCTCTGCAAATAAGGAAAGACACTGAGGCCAGGCATATGCTAGGGGCATCATTGCATAGAGGCCTAGAGAGGCCATTGAATATAGCTGTGAAGGTGAAGCCTGGATTTTGTTGAAGGCTCCAAGATATTGGAGATGCCAGAATGATGGAAAACATGCCAAAGAAAGCTGCTGACATTGAATAGAACAAGCCCAAGGAACAAAGTGTGTTGCAGTCTGGAAAGCTGAAAGGATTTGGAGATCTGAATAGTCCTTTGACATCAGATGTAGAGATACAGAGTTTGATGTTTGCCCATCTGATTTTAGGTCTTGCTTTGGTCCAGTGTTTCATACTGTGATCTCTTTCCTGCCTTTTAGAATGGTAAAGTATACCCTTGATATATGTTAGAAGTACGTGATCTGCTTTTTTATTTTATTTTCCATTGGATTACAGCTAAGGGATTGCTCAAAGTCTCATAAAAGAACTTTGACTTTAAAACAAGTTTGAGATTGTTATAAAATAGGGGACTTTTGAAGGTAGACTAATGTATTTGCATTATGATAAACTGTAAGCCTATGTAGGTCATGGAGTCAAACATATTTAAAAGAACATGGCTCCCAAAGGCTCAGAATGAGAAGCACTATTAGGAGATGTGACTTTTCTAGAGTAGGTGTGGCTTTGTTAGATGAAGTGCATCACAGGAGTGTATGTGTATGGGGGGGGGAGGGGTAGGGCTAGGCTATGAGATCTCAGAAGCTCAGGCTAGGCCTAGTAGTTCAATTCTCTTTCTGCTGCCTGTATATACAGATGTAGAACTTTTAGTACCTTCTCTATCATCATGGCTGCCTGTGTCCTATCATGATAATAGACTAAACCTATGAAACTCTAAGCCAATCCCAATTAAATGTTTTCCTTTATAAGAGTTGCTATGCTATGGTCATGATATCTTTTCACAGAAATAGAAACCCTAAGATAGCTCTCATCCCTCCATATTTTTCTATACATTTCTAATATAGCCTGTAATATATGTAAATTAATATATGTTTCTTTAATTTTTACTTTCCAGAAATGAAACTTCTGGAAGAATTAAATCTGTCATATATTTTCATTATAATATTATACCAGTTACACAGTGAGTTTCTCATGAATCAATAATTGTGTGTGTGTGTGTGTTTGTGTGTATGTTATATTGTCTAAGAAAAGACAACATTTAGGAAGTATGATAGTATATTACAGAGCTATTTAACATTTTTAAATGTAAAACATAAAAGACAAGATTCTAGAACTTGTATATCTAGGCCTCATACTCAGTTTTGTATGCATTCATTATATTAGTTTAGGCAAGTCATTTAACCTCAGGTACCTAGTTTCCTATCTCATTTTAATAATATAAACCTTACAGAATTTTATAAGCATTTCACACAAATATAATATACTACAATGAATAATACATAATGTTGAATTATATTTTATTTACTTAATCTTTTATTGATGAATGTACCATGATCTTCACCTATATCAGGAAGATGAAGATGAGGTTTGAAAGTAAAGATGAGGTTTGAAAAAGTATTAGGAGATGTGGAAGGGGATTTGCTAGCCAAGATTTAGTCAAGACTCTTCTGATGTAAGAATGACTGAAATATCTATTTTTCAAAGTTTTTTAAATCAAATCAAATTGGATGGTGATAGGGGAAAACTAGTAGGCCCAACAGATCTAATTACTTGTTAAAGTGGTGATGTGGATATGAATCAATATCTTCTTTTTCTCCCTCTGTTAATAGGATTTGATTATAACTGTTCTTTGAGACTATGATGTATGGAATCTTAGGAAAAGCAAAACTTCCTTCTGTCAATTTCTGTGTCTTTAGATTTTATTTTTGTTTGAAATTGTTTAACTATGTATCTCTGGTTAGCCAGGAACTTGCTATAAAGATCAAGTTGGCATGGAACTCAAAGAGATGCACCTATCTCTGCCTACTGAAAACAGGGACTTAGGTAAGGCTTGTCCCTCCACTCCTAGATAGAGTTTAATGCAGCCAGTAACCAGTCACCACTACCCCAAACAGACCGAATGACATGGCCCAACTCTTTTATGTTTATATCATTTTTGTTTTCACAGAAACAAGTGTTGGGCAGTGCCTGCTTACAGTGTAAGTCTAGCAGGCCACAGGGCCTTTGATTTAAAATTCTAACCCCTTACTACTGTCTTAATGAAGAAATCAGTTAGTTCTCAGCCTTTGTTTGGATATGCTGAATTAATAGCAATTATTATGCTTACTAATAAAAAAGAAAATATAACAGAATAATATTCAACACACAAAATGGGCTAGGTTGAGTTAAAGTTACTCAGTGTTGTAGCAATGCATGCTTGTTAATTGAAATCCATCGAGTATGAAGTGTGAATATAACCTAGAATCCAACACTCTCAAAATGAAATAAGAGATATTATGTGCTTCCAAAGGTGTACAGTTCATTTCTGCTCCATTATCAGCATCACTTCTAAAAACCCAACTGAAATACAGTAGTTACTTTAGCTTTGCACATATTCCTCTGTACGTAGAGTTATATATTTGGGAAAATACAACATATTTTGGATTTTGCTCACATTTGCTTTATGATACCCCATGCACAGTCCTGCCTTGAATTCTTTACTCTAGTGCTTCTGAATCACATGGCCCAGAACAAGATACAAGACAGATCTTTCCCATTGTTTTCATTTAATTATTTTAAGAATTTCATGCGGCAATACTGTATTTTCCATTCTTATTTGTTTTCCTACTCACCCCATGGTCCTCATTAATTTCCACTCAAATGCATTTGCTGCTTTTTTAAAATTATTGTTGTCTCACACATTCACATCACACACACACACACACACACACACACACACACTTCACACACAAACACACAGTCTACTGAATCCTAATACATGTATGTAGGACTGGCTGCTTAGGATTGGATAACCTATCAGGGAGCTCATTCCTGGATAAAGAAAAATGATTCTCACTCAGGAGCAATTGATTGCCATTTCCAAGGTAAAGACTTGCAAAATCTCTCCAATAGGTACACAAATGATGAACATGCAAATGCAAAGACTAAGTGACTGCGAGGTATCATCTCAAGATATGCATAACTAAGGCTTGGTGAAAATCATGGAAGAGTGTTATTCTAGGAAAGATTGTAAAATCCAGAGTACTCTAATATCTACTTCTAGATATTCTCAAAAACATTGCTGGGAATTGTCCCCAATTATCTTAATAACATGGGTACCTAAAGTAAACCTACGTTATGACCCCACCAGATTTTCTTTCTTTAGCAAGGAAATATTTGTTATCATCTGGTTTATAAGAGAAAATTTAAGGTTTTAAGTGCTGTATTGCTATATTAACAAATTAACACTGATATCATGAATGCATATTCATTGTTATTTCAAGTATAGCAATTTGTAAAGTAGCTTTAAAACTAAAGCCAAGGGTTAGCATATTATTTTCTTGGAATGTCATAATAAACACCATAGATTTAGTAACTTAAATTACAGCAATTTATTCCTTCATATTCTTGGAATCTAGGTCTTAAAAGAGAGACGGAGAAAAGGCTCAAAAGGTAAAGCGTTTGTTGTAAAAGCATGGGAATATGAGTTTAGATGCTAAGAATCCTTGAAAACTTAATGTGATAACATACATGGGTCATACTGGAACTCTTATGGAATGAGGGAAGGTGGAGACAAGTATATCCCCCACAAGTCCCATTGGACTGCTAGCCTAATATAAATAGTAGAAAAAGTAAATAAAGAAAAGTAGACCCTGTGTCCAAAAAAGGTTGATGGTAAGGATGATAAAGACTGTCACATGAGGTTGTCCTCTTATCTCCCCACATGTGTCATGATATAAACATGCCCTCATTCACAGACATAAATAGGCCCAAATGTATACACACACACATACATACACAGGCACAAACATCAACACACAGGCACACAGACACAAACACACACACATATACACACACGCATACACATGCACAAGCATACCACCACACAGGCAAGAGACACAAAGATACATACATATACACACCAACATACAGACATACAGGCACAAGGACACACATACATGAATATACACAGGCACACACAGAGATTAAAATGCAAAGAGTGTCAGAGGGCTTGGTTTCTTCTAAGACTCCCATCTAACATTTGACTTAATTTTCTATGCATTTTCTTACAATACTTCCTAAATACTTATGTGAATTTTATATATCCTTATGATGGATGGGATTATTTACATTAGATAAAGATTTTTTAAAGTTTTTTTTTTCATTTTTATTTTTATTTATTTATTTTTTATTTACATTGCAAATGATTTCCCCTTTTCTGGGTCCCAAGTCCCCAAAAGTCCCATAAGCCCTATTCCGTTCCCCTATTCTTCCATCTACCCCTTCCCACTTCCCTGTTCTGGAATTCCCCTATACTCTTGCACTGAGTCTTTCCAGAACCAGGGCCCACTCCTCCATTATTTTTTTTTTAATTTTTTTTATTCGATATAATTTACTTACATTTCAAATGATTTCCCCTTTTCTAGCCCCCACTCCCCCAAAGTCCCGTATGCCCCCTTCTCTTCCCCTGTCCTCCCACCCACCCCTTCCCACTTCCCCATTCTGGATTTGCCGAATACTGCTGCACTGAGTCTTTCCAGAACAAGGGGCCACTCCTCCTTTCTTCTTGTACCTCATTTGATGTGTGGATTATGTTTTGGGTATTCCAGTTTTCTAGGTTAATATCCACTTATTAGTGAGTGCATACCATGATTCACCTTTTGAGTCTGGGTTACCTCACTTAGTATGATGTTCTCTAGCTCCATCCAACAAAGAATTTCATGAATTCATTGTTTCTAATGGCTGAATAGTACTCCATTGTGTAGATATACCACATTTTTTGCATCCACTCTTCTGTTGAGGGATACCTGGGTTCTTTCCAGCATCTGGCAATTATATATAGGGCTGCTATGAACATAGTAGAGCATGTATTCTTATTACATGGTGGGGAATCCTCTGGGTATATGCCCAGGAGTGGTATAGCAGGATCTTCTGGAAGTGAAGTGCCCATTTTTCGGAGGAAGCACCAGACTGATTTCCAGAGTGGTTGTACCAATTTGCAACCCCACCAGCAGTGGAGGAGTGTTCCTCTTTCTCCACACCCTCTCCAACACCTGCTGTCTCCTGAATTTTTAATCTTAGCCATTCTGACTGGTGTAAGATGAAATCTCAGGGTTCTTTTGATTTGCATTTCCCTAATGACTAATGAAGTTAAGCATTTTTTAAGATGCTTCTCTGCCATCCGAAGTTCTTCAGGTGAGAATTCTTTGTTTAACTCTGTACCCCATTTTTAATAGGGTTGTTCGGTTTTCTGGAGTCTAACTTCTTGAGTTCTTTATATATATTGGATATTCGCCCTCTATCTGATGTAGGATAGGTGAAGATCTTTTCCCAATTTGTTGGTTGCCTATTTGTCCTCTTGATGGTGTCCTTTGCCTTACAGAAACTTTGTAATTTTATGAGGTCCCATTTGTCAATTCTTGCTCTTAGAGCATAAGCTATTGGTGTTCTGTTCAGAAACTTTCTCCCTGTACTGATGTCCTCAAGGGTCTTCCCCAGTATCTTTTCTATTAGCTTCAGAGTGTCTGGCTTTATGTGGAGGTCCTTGATCCATTTGGATTTGGGCTTAGTACAAGGAGACAAGGATGGATCGATTCGCATTCTTCTGCATGCTGACCTCCAGTTGAACCAGCACCATTTGTTGAAAAGGCTATCTTTTTTCCATTGGATGTTTTCAGCCTCTTTGTCGAGGATCAAGTGGCCATAGGTGTGTGGGTTCATTTCTGGATCTTCAATCCTATTCCATCGATCCTCCTGTCTGTCACTGTACCAATAGCATGCAGTTTTTAACACTATTGCTCTGTAGTATTGCTTGAGGTCAGGGATACTGATTCCCCCAGACTTTCTTTTGTTGCTGAGAATACTTGTAGCTATCCTGGAATTTTTGTTGTTCCAGATGAATTTGATAATTGCTCTTTCTAACTCTGTGAAGAATTGAGTTGGGATTTTGATGGGTATTGCATTGAATCTGTATATTGCTTTTGGCAAAATGGCCATTTTAACTATATTGATTCTACCGATCCATGAGCATGGGAGGTTTTCCCATTTTTTGAGGTCTTCTTCCATTTCCTTCTTCAGAGTCTTGAAGTTCTTGTCATACAGATCTTTCACATGTTTGGTAAGAGTCAACCCAAGTACTTTATACTGTTTTTGGCTATTGTGAAGGGGGTCATTTCCCTAATTTCTTTCTCAGCCTGCTTATCCTTTGAGTATAGGAAGGCCACTGATTTGCTTGAGTTGATTTTATAACCTGCCACTTTGCTGAAGTTGTTTATCAGCTGAAGGAGCTCTCTTTTTGGGTCACTTAGGTAGACTATCATGTCGTCTGCAAATAATGATAGTTTGACTTCTTCCTTTCCAATTTATATCCCTTTGACCTCCTTATGTTGTCGAATTGCCTGAGCTAGTACCTCACCTACAATATTGAAAAGATAAGGAGAAAGGGGGCAGCCTTGTCTGGTCCCTGATTTCAGTGGGAGTGCTTCAAGTTTCTCTCCAGTTAGTTTGATGCTGGCTACCAGTTTGCTGTATATTGCTTTTACTATGTTTAGGTATAGGCCATGAATTCCTGTTCTCTCCAAGACTTTAAGCATGAAAGGATGCTGAATTTTGTCAAATGCTTTTTCAGCATCCAATGAAATGACCATGTGGTTTTTTTCTTTGAGTTTGTTTATGTAGTGGATTGCATTGATGGATTTCCATATATTGAACCAACCCTGCATTCCCGGGATAAAGCCTATTTGATCATGGTGGATGATCGTTTTGATGTGTTCTTGGATTCGGTTGGCAAGAATTTTATTGAGTATTTTTGCATCGATGTTCATAAGGGAAATTGGTCTGAAGTTCTCTTTCTTTGTTGGATCTTTGTGTGGCTTTGGTATCAGCATAATTGTGGCTTCGTAGAAGGAATTGGGTAGTGTTCCTTCTGTTTCTATTTTGTGGAATAGTTTGAAGAGTATTGTGAAGGTCTGATAGAATTCTGCACTGAAACCATCTGGTCCTGTGCTTTTTTTGGTTGGAAGACTTTCTATGACTCCTTCTATTTCTTTAGGCATTATGGGACTGTTTAGATGGTCTAGTTGGTCCTGATTTAATTTTGGTATTTGGTATCTGTCAAGGAAATTGTCCATTTCCTCCAGATTCTCCAGATGTGTTGAGTACAGGCTCTTGTAGTAGGATCTGATGATTTTTTGGATTTTCTCAGTTTCCGTTGTTATATCTCCATTTTCATTTCTAAGTTTGTTAATTTGGATAGTTTCTCTGTGCCCTTTGGTCAGTCTGGCTAAGGGTTTATCTATCTTGTTGATTGTCTCAAAGAACCAGCTCCTGGTTTTGTTGATTTTTTGTATGGTTCTCTTTGTTTCTACTTGATTGATTTCGGCCCTGAGTTTGATGATTTCCTGCCTTCTTCTCCTCCTGGGTGAAATAGCTTCTTTTTGTTCCAGGGCTTTCAGGTGTGTCATTAAGCTGGTAATGTATGCTCTCTCCATTTTCTTTTTGGAGGCACTCAGGGCTATGAGTTTTCCTCTTAGCACTGCTTTCATTGTGTCCCATAGATTTGTGTATGTTGTGTTTTCATTTTCATTGTGTTCTAAAAAGTCTTTAATTTCTTTATTTCTTCCTTGACCAAGGTATCATTGAGTAGAATATTGTTCAGTTTCCACGTGTATGTGGGTTTTCTGTTGTTTTTGTGGCTATTGAAGACCACTTTTACTCCATAGTGATCTGATAGGAGGCATGGGATTAGTTCGATCTTCTTATATTTGTTGAGGTCTGTCTTGTGACCAATTATATGGTCGATTTTGGAGAAGGTACCGTGAGGTGCTGAGAAAAAGGTATATTCTTTTGTTTTAGGATAGAATGTTCTATATATATCTGTTAAATCTAATTGGTCCAAAACTTCATTTAGTTTCATTGCGTCCCTGTTTAGTTTCTGTTTTCCTGATCGGTCCATTGAGGAAAGTGCAGTGTTGAAGTCACCCACAATTATTGTGTTAGGTGCAATGTGTGTTTTGAGTTTTAATAAAGTTTCTTTTACGAAAGAGGGTGCCCTTGCATTTGGAGCATAGATGTTCAGGATTGAGAGTTCTTCTTGTTTTATTTTTCCTTTGACCAGCAAGAAGTGTCCCTCATAGTCTCTTTTGATGTCTTTGGGTTGAAAGTCAATTTTATCTGATATTAAAATGGCTACTCCAGCTTGTTTCCTGAGCCCATTTGCTTGTAAAATTTTCTTCCAGCCTTTTACTCTAAGGCAGTGTTTGTCTTTGACCCTGAGTTGTGTTTCCTGTAAGCAACAAAATGTAGGGTTCTGTTTACGTATCCAGTCAGTAAGTCTGTGTCTTTTTATTGGGGCATTAAGTCCATTGTTGTTAAGAGATATTAAGGTATAGTGATTGTTACTTCCTATAATTTTTGACTTTATTTTTTAAATTTGATTGCTTAACTTCTTTTGGGTTTGATGAAAGGTTACTATCTTGCTTTTTCCAGGGTAAAGTTTCCCTCCTTGTATTGGTGTTTTCCTCCTATTATCCTTTGTAGGGCTGGGTTTGTGGATAGATATTGGGTAAACTTGGTTTTGTCATGGAATATCTTAGTTTCTCCATCTATGGTGATTTAGAGTTTTGCTGGATATAGTAGTTTTGGTTGGCATTTGTGTTCTCTTAGAGTCTGCATGAGATCTGCCCAGGACCTTCTAGCCTTCATAGTCTCAGGTGAAAATTCTGCTGTGATTCTGATAGGTCTTCCTTTATATGTTACTTGGCCTTTTTCTCTTACTGCCTTTAATATTCTTTTTTTGTTTAGAACTTTTGGTGTTTTGATTATTATGTGATGGGAAGTATTTCTGTTCTGGTCCAGTCTGTTTGGAGTTATGTAGGCTTCTTGTATATTCATGGGCATCTCTCTCTTTAGGTTAGGGAAGTTTTCTTCCATAATTTTATTGAAGATATTTGCTGGCCCTTTAAGTTGTAAATCTTCACTCTCATCTATGCCTATAATCCTTAGGTTTGGTCTTCTCATTGTGTCCTGGATTTCCTGGATATTTTGGGTTACAAGCTTTTTGTCTTTTGCATTTTCTTTAACTTTTGAGTCCATGGTTTCTATGGAATCTTCAGCATCTGAGATTCTTTCTTCTATCTCTTGTATTCTGTTGTTGATATTTGCATCTCTGTTCCCTGATTTCTTCCCAAGGCTTTCTATCTCCAAAGTTGTCTCCCTTTGAGTTTTCTTAGTTGTTTCTACTTCTGATTTTAGATCCTGGATGGTTTTGTTTAGCTCCTTCACTTGCTTGTTTGTGCTTTCCTGTATTTCTTTAAGAGATTTTTGTGTTTCCTCTTTCATGACCTCAGCCTGTTGACCAAAGTTCTCCTGTCTTTCTTTAAGTGTTTTTTGTGTTTCTTCCTTGTTGGCTTTTGTATTCTCCTGGATTTCTTTCACTGATTTTTGTGTTTCCCTTGCAAGGGCTTCTAACTTTTGATCCATTTTCTCCTGACTTTCTTTAAGTATGTCCTTCATGTGTTCCTGTACCAGCATCATGACCAGTGATTTTAAATCCAAATCTTGTTTTACTGGTGTGATGGGGTATCCAGGACATGCTGGTAGAGGAGAATTGGGTTCAGATGTTGCCATATTGCCTTGATTTCTGTTAATGCTGTTCCTGCGTTTGCCTTTTGCCATCTAGTTCTCACTGGTGTTAGTTGGTCTTGTCAGTGCTGGACTCACCAGTGCAAGCTGCCCCTTCCCAGTTGGCTTCTGGTGCACAGCTTACATCCTGCACTGCCTGTAGACAGGGTGCTGCTACCCAGGCTGTTCAGATCCCGAAGCAGGCACCAAAGGCTCCAGCTGGGGCCCGCTGGATTCACTGGAGCACATCGACTTCTCCCCGCTGGCTACCCGAAAGCCCCTCTAGCCTCTTGCAGGACCTGGAGATGTGGTGCTGCCGCCCAGGCTGATCTGGATCCGGAAGCGGAGAGAGTTGAGCTGAGGGCTCCCGCCAGAGGCCCCAGGACGGGGACCCAAGCTCTGGGCAGCAGGAGCAAGCTGCGCTGCGAGCTCCCAGACTGCTTCTGGGTGTACACTGGGTCTCCTGCACTTCCTGGAGACTGATCACTGTGGCCCTGGCCGTTCAGATCCCAAAGCAGGCACCCGAAGGCTCCCGCTGGGGCCTGCTGGATTCACCGGAGCACACAGACTTCTCCCCCCTGGCCGCCCGGAAGCCCCTCTCACATTAGATTAAGATTAAGATTATCTTAATGAACTTACTCTAATTGTCTCCTTATAGACTATATCTCAGTAGACAGTTACATTCCATTATATGAATCCTTAAAAATATAATTAAGACAAAAATTAGATGGTAACCCTGGAAGGACCGTGAAGTAGGCACCAGACACCCCAAGACTAAGTTCTAAGCATAAAGGAGTTTTCTTTACTTCAGAGAAACTAAGGTCACTGAATATGAGGCACATACAGTAGTAGATATAGGAAAAGGACATACAGAAGCAAGGGAGAAGTATTGGGGAAATATTTGCCCTGAAGAACAAAGGACTGCCTCTGGATACAGAGGAGGGAGACTTGGTCCATAGGCAAATGGTAGTTTATAAATGTAAAGGAGAAACCCTGTGTTTGGGTGAGGTTTTTCAGTTTAATTGGGCATGTTAATTAGGGTAGCCAAAGGGGTTTTTTGACTGCTGGACATTAATGCTTTAATACAGGACATTGGTAGTCAGTTTCAGGGGGAAGAAGTAACCAAATAAGGGAAAGGACAATGGTGTCCATATCCCGTTATTATTTAACAAAAATATAATAAGCAGTTACTATACATCAAATTGTGGGAATATAGTGTTTTAATTTGTGAAAAGAGTAATATAGATACATATTTAAAATGAAAATATAAGGGATATTTTAGTGTGGAAAGGAATGGATATGTAGAATAGAAGACTGTCTGGATAAGAATAATTAATATTAAAGATTTTTGAACAGCTATATGGAAACCTATAATTTTGTTTCATATATTTACATACGTATGGATATATATATAGATACATGAACATATACATATTTGTATAAAATAATTTAATTGGACTTCCCCTACACAGGAGATAATACTGCTTGGATTTCAGAAGCAAAATAACAAGCTCCATGGCAGGTTTATAACCCCTCAACTTGTTGGTCAAAGTTGTTCTGGAAACCCCCAAAGCAATAACCTCTGCTGCCATTACTCTTGGTTGTCCACTACAACTTGATAGTAAAACTCTACTCCTACATACTTTTTAACTGGACATGATGAAACCACATTGGTTTAGCCAGAGAAACCTATTTCCTGCTGACTTTCAGAGTATTGAAAAGTGGTATGGCCAGGCAGTGATGACACACGCCTTTAATCCCAGCACTTGGGAGGCAGAGGCAGAGGCAGAGATTTCTGAGTTCAAGGCCAGCTGGGTCTACAGAGTGAGTTCCAGGACAACTAGGGCTACACAGAGAAAGCCTGTCTTGAAAAAAACCAAAAAGAAGAAGAAGAAGAAGAAGAAGAAGAAGAAGAAGAAGAAGAAGAAGAAGAAGAAGAAGAAGAAGAAAGAAAGAAAGAAAGAAAGAAAGAAAGAAAGAAAGAAAGAAAGAAAGAAAGAAAGAAAGAAAGAAAAGAAAAGAAAAGAAAAGAAAAGTGATATGTAGGCTGTTGGGAGGAAAATTATATCAACAGTCTTACCTATCTGTAAATTCCATGAACTTCAAAATGACATGTATTATTATCAAGATATGCCCATAGGTGGAAATGTTGCACTAACTACCTAGGAGTGACCAACCACTTTATGACTGAATTGTAGGCATGCCTTACAGGAGCAAACATTTGTATTCATATCTCCTAGATTTCATCACAATTTCCTTGTGAAGTAGATGGTTGTCAACATAGATAATCAAAGTTCAGAGAATTAGCATCAATGGAATGGTCAGCCAAAAATGGGACTTTGGGGCCTGCTGGTTTCTGCCTGTGAATCAGGAATACTCTGGCCACAATGCACCATCTCCAAGCAGTGCAGGAAGCTAGCTATATACCCAGGAGACAGCTAGGAAGAGGCAGCCTGCACAGGTGAGTCCGGCCCTACTAAGCAGAGGATTGAGTCCGGAGGCCTATGGCAAGAGCCTTCTGGTTTCAGCCTCTAGATCTGGAACACCCTTGGCCACAGTGCACTATCTCCAAGCAGTGCAGGAAGCCAGCTATACACCCAGCAGCCAGTGAGGAGGAGACAGCCAGCATAACCAGCATCTACAGCTGATCTCGGCCACAGAGGTACAGACCCAAATACACTACAAGAGATTGGGTCTCAGCTGCCATCTTTGCTTCTGTGACTGTGCAATGGATTGGTAGGCAGGTTTCACCAGAGTAGAGGATCATTTGGGACACAACACACTAGGACTCTACCTACACCCATTAACTCTGCAGCACAACAGCAATTTGTGCCAGGAGAAAGCAACTCACCCAGGGTTGCTGAGATAGGCCTTTAGGCACACACACAGGAGGGGCAAGCTCCAGCCAGTAACAGCAGGCCAAGGCTAACACCAGAGGTAACCAGATGGCAAAAGGCAAATGTGGGAACATTGCTAACAGAAATCAAGGCAATATGGCACCATCCAAACCCATTTCTCCCACAACAGCAAGTTGTGGATTCCCCAACACACCAGGAAAGCAAGATTTGGATTTAAAATCACAGGTCATGATGCTGATCGAGGGCATCATGGAGGGCTTCAAGAAGGACATAAATAACTGTAAATAAATACAAGAGAACACAAGTAAACAGCAAGAAGTCCTTGAAGAACTAAGGGAAAACACAACAAAACAGGTAAAGGAATTAAACAAAGCCATCCAGGATCTAATGAAGGAGGTAGAAATAATAATAAAATCACAAATGGAGACAACTGGGGACATAAAAAACCTAGGAAAGAAGTCAGGAGTCATGGATCAAAGCATCAACAACAGAATACAAGAAATAGAAGAGAGAATCTCAGATGCAGAATAGTCAAAGAAAATGAAAAATGCAAAAAGCTCCTGACCCAAAATATCCAGGAAATCAAGGACAAAATGAGAAGACCAAACCTAAGTATTATAGGCATAGAAGACACTGAAGATTTCCAACTTAAAGAGACAGTAAATGTCTTCAACAAAATTATAGAAGAAAACTTCCCTAACCTAAAGGAAGAGATGCCCATGAAAGAAGCCTACAGAACTCCAAATAGATTTGACTAGAAAAGAAATTCTTCCCGTCCCATAATAAATAAAACACAAAATGTACTAAACAAAGAAAAAATATTAAAAGCAATGAGGGGAAAATGTCAAGTAACATATAAAGGCAGACCTATCAGAATTACACTGAATTTCTCACCAAAGATGAGGAAAGCCAGAAGATCCTGGGCAGATGTCATGCAGACCCTAAGGGAACACAAGTGCCAACCCAAACTGCTATATCCAGCAAATCTCTTAATTACCATAAATGGAGAAACCAAGGTTTTTCATGACAAAAACAAATTTACATAGTATATTTCCACAAATCCAGTCCTTCAAAGGATAATGAATGGAAAACACCAACAAAGGGAGGGAAAACTACACACAAGAAAAAGCAAGTAAGTAATCTCCTTTCAACTAACCCAAAAGAAGATAACCACACAAACATAAAAATTACATCAAAAACAGAAGGAAGCAATAATCACTATTCCTTAATATCTCTGAACATCAATGGACTCAGTTCCCCAATAAAAAGACATAGACTAACAGACTGGATTCATAAACAAGACCCAACATTCTGCTGCATACAAGAAAAGCATCACAGTGTCAAAGACAAACACTACCTAAGAGTAAAAAGCTGGAAAACAGTTCTGCAAGCAAATGGTCCCAGGAACCAAGCTGGAGTAGTCATTCTAATGTCAGATAAAATAGACTTTCAACCAAAAGTCATCAAAAAAGATACAGAAGGCCACTTTATGCTCATTAAAGGAAAAATCTACCAGGAATAACTCTCAGTTTTGAACATCTATGCCCCAAATACAAGGGCACCTGCATTCATAAAGGAAACCTTACTAAAGCTTAAAGCACACATCACACCCCACACAATAATAGTAGGTGACTTAAACACTCCCACAGATCAGGGAAACACAAACTAAACAGAGTCACAGTAAAACTAACAGAAGTTTTGGACCAAATGGACTTAATAGATATCTATAGAACATTTCATCCTAAATCAAAAGAAAATAGCTTCTTTTTAGCACATCATGGTACCTTTTCAAAACTGACCATATAATTGGTCACAGAACAGACCTCAACAGATATAAGACAAATGAACTAATTCCATGCCTCCTATCAGATCACTATGGAATAAGGGTGGTCTTCAATAGCAACAAAACAACAAAAGCCCACATACACATGGAAGCTGAACAATTCTCTACTTAATGATTCCTTGGTCAAGGAAAAAATAAGGAAAAAAAATCAAAAACATTTTAGAATTTAATGAAAGTGGAGGCACTACATACCCAAATTTATGGGACACAATAAAAGCAATGTTAAAAGGAAAAGTCATAGCTCTGAGTGCCTACAAAAAGAATCTGGAGAGAACATACACTAGCAGTTTAACAGAACACTTGAAAGCTTTAGAACAAAAAGAAGCTAATACACCCAAGAGGAGTAGAAGGCAGGAAATCATGAAACTCAGGGCTGAAATCAACCAAGTTGAAAAAAAAAAGAACTATACAAAGAATCAGCAAAAGTAGGAGCTGGTTCTTTGCGAAAATCAGCAAGATAGATAAACCTTTAGCCAGACTAACCAGAGATCACAGAGACAGTACCCAAATTAAGAAAATCAGAAATGAAAGGGGAAAAATAACAACAGAAACTGAGGAAATCCAAAACATTATCATATCCTACTACCAAAACTGGAAAATCCTTATGTAATGGACAATATTCTAGACAGATACCAACTACCAAAATTTAATCAGGATCAGATAGACCACCTAAATGGTCCAATAACCCCTAAAGTAATAGAAGTGGTCATTGACAGTCTCCCAACCAAAAAAAGCACAGGACCAGATGGCTTTAGTGCAGAATTCTATCAGACATTCAAAGGAGATCTAATGCCAATACTCTTCAAACTATTCCACAAAATAAAAACAGAAGGAACATTAACCAATTCATTCTCTGAAGCCACAGTTTCGCTGATACCAAAACCACACCAAGATCCAACAAAAAAGAAGTGTAGACCAATTTTCCTTATAAATATCAATGCAAAAATACTCAATAAAATTCTTGCCAACCGAATCCAAGAGCACATCAAAACAATCATTCACCATGATCAAGTATCCCAGGGATGCAGGGATGGTTCAATATACAGAAATCCATCAATGTAATCCACTACATAAACAAACTCAAAGGAAAAAACCACATGGTCCTTTCATTAGATACTGAAAAAGTATTTGATAAAATTCAGCATCCTTTTATTTTATAGTTCTTGGAAAGAACAGGAATTCAAGGCCCATACTTAAATATTATATATTTAAATATAATAAAAGCAATATACAGCAAACCAGTAGCCAACATAAAACTAAATGGAGAGAAACTTGAAGCAATCCCACTAAAATCAGGGACTAGACAAGGCTGCCCTCTATCTCCATATTTATTCAATATAGTACTTGAAGTTCTAGACAGAGCAATTAGACAACAATACAGTGTCAAAGGAATACAAATTGGAAAGGAAGAAGTCAAGCTATCACTATTTTCAGATTATATGATAGTATAATTAAGCGACCAAAAAAACTCCACCAGAGAACTCTTACAGCTGATAAACAACTTCAGCAAAGTGGCTGGATATAAAATTAACTCAAGCAAATCAGTAGCCTTCCTATACTCAAAGGATAAGCAGGCTGAGAAAGAAATTAGGGAAATGACACGCTTCACAATCGCTACCAACAATATAAAGTATCTTAGTGTGACTCTAACCAAACAAGTGAAAGATCTGTGTGACAGGAACTTTAAGTCTTTGAAGAAAGTAATCGAAGAAGATGTCAGAAGATGGAAAAATCTTCCATGCTCTTGGATTGGCAGGATTAATATAGTAAAAATGGCCACATTGCCAAAAGCAATCTACAGATTCAATACAATCGCCATCAAAATCACAACTCAATTCTTCAAAGACATAGAAAGAGCAATTCTCAAACTCTTCTGGAATAACAAATAACACATGATAGCTAAAACTATTTTCAACAGTAAAAGAACTTCTGGGGGAATCAGTATCCCCGGCTTCAAGCAGTACTACAGAGCAATTGTGTTAAAAAAAAAACTGCATGGCATTGGTACAGTGACAGGCAACTAGATCAATGGAATAAAATTGAAGAACTGGAAATGAATCCACAGATTTATGGTCACTGATCTTTGATAAAGGAGCCACAACCATCCAGTGGCAAAAAGATAGCCTTTTCAACAAATGGTGCTGGTTCAACTGCAGGTCAGCATGCAAAACAATGCAAATTGATCTATTCTTATGTCCTTGTACTAAGCTCAAGTCCAAGTGGATCAGGAACCTCCACATAAAACCAGGCACACTGAAACTAATAGAAAAGAAACTGGGAAAGACCATTGAGGACATGGGCATAGAGGAAAATTTCCTCAACAAAACACCAATCCCTCATGCTCTAAGATCAAGAATTGACAAATGGAACCTCATAAAACTACAAAGATTTGTAAGGCAAAGGACATTGTCAAAAGGACAAAACTGCAACCAACAAACTGGGAAAAGATCTTTACCAAGAGTACATCTGACAGAGGACTTATATCCAAGATATACAAAGAACTCAAGAAGGTAGAATCCTGAGAGTCAAATATCTCCCTTAAAAAAGGGGTACAGAGCTAAACAAAGAATTTTCTCCTGAGGAATATTGAATGGCTGATAAGCACCTAAGGAAATGTTCAACATCCTTAATCATCAGGGAAATGCAAATCAAAACATCCCTGAGATCAGATTGGCTACAATCAAAACTCAGGAGAAAACAGGTGCTGGCAAAGATGTGGAGAAAGGAACACTCCACTTCTAGTGGGGTTGCAAGCTGGTACTACCTCTCTGGAAATCAGTATGGCAGTTCCTTAGAAAACTGGGAATGATACTTCAGGAGGTCCTTGCTATACCAATCCTGGGCATATACCCAGAGGATTCTCCAGCATGTAATGAGGATACATGATTCACTATGTACATAGCAGCCCTATTTATAATAGCCAGAAGCTGGAAAGAACCCATATGTCCCTCAATGGAGAAATGGATACAGAAATGTGATATATATACCCAATGGAGTACTATTCAGTCATTAGAAACAATGAATTCATGAAATTCTTAGACAAATGGATGGAACTGGAGAATGTCATCCTAAGTGAGGTAACCCAGTCTCAAAAGAAGTCATGGTATGTACTCACTGATAAATGGATATTAGCTTAGAAGCTTGGAATACCCAAGACATAATTCACATATCAAATGATGCCCAAGAAGAAGGAACGAGTGGTCCCTGGTCCTGGAAAGGCTCGGTGCAGCAGTGTAGGGGAATAACAGGACAGGAAAGTGGGAAGGGGTGGATTGGGGAACAGGGGGAGGGAAGAGGGGTATGGGACTTTCGGGGAGGGGGGAATCCAGGAAAGAGAAAATCACTTGAAATGCAAATAAAAAATATATATAAAAAAAAACAATAAAGGGGGAAAAAGGGGACTTTGGCATCACCCTCTTCCAAAACATACAAGTCTCATAGATCATTGCAGAGGAGGTGGCGGGAGAGGTAGGAATGGGTAGAGGTTGGGGAGGTCTAAAACAAAACACTATCTCCAGGACTTGACAGGTTCAGTGCACTAATAAATTCTTAGCAGCTGTTGTCACCTGTACAATACCAGCACAAGACCAAGCATGTCAGTATTTGAACTTAGAGGGTTAAGAGACCCATGAGCCTCAGTGACTAACACAGGAGCTATGTACAGTTGAACACGTTTCAAGGAAAGTGATTAGCCCTCATTGCATGTTGACTACATACTGGTGGATGACCTGTAACTCAGGAATATATAAATAGCACAAATTGAAGTCAGTGAGCAATAAATAAAAAGAGAAGGTAAAAGAGGAGAGGAAATGGCATCAGAAGGGAGGTGAGGGAAGATCCCTTAGGGATCAGAAAGAGATTTGAGGAGTGAATATGATCAAAATATACTGTATGGGGTTTTGAAAGAATCAGTAAAATGTTATATTTAAAGCAAATAAGATAAAAATCCTGAGGAGCAGTGAGGAAGAAGCAGAGAGAAGAACTCCCCAGCAGACCAAACATGGATGCTGCTGCATCCCCTTTAATCCTGCCTCAGCCACACCTCAAAGAAAAGCTGAAGGGGATGCTAACTGCGATAACTCAAAGGTGAAGGGAGACAGAATATATCTGCCACATAGAAGACCTGCAAGGCTGTCTGCTAAATGTGCAGACCCCTATTCAGAGCTAGAGTCGGAGTCCAAGCCTAAAACCGTTGCTGTAAAGAAGGTGGAGAATTTACCTGAGTGGAAGAAGGGACAGGACATGGAGGTCCTGCAGAAATTGGAGTTGCCCAAACAGACCAGTCACAGAAAGCTGAAGGTGCTATCTGAGATCCCAAGTGGCACGTGTGCATATCTGATAACTGTGTCTTCTGGCGACTGTAGAGTTTGATACTATTTTTACTATTTTTTAAACTAATTTTACAAAAGGTTCAGAATTTTGTTTTACTTCTTTTTTTCTAATTCTATGTTGTTAGTACACAGAATACTTCATTGTTTTTCTTGGGGGAGGGCGTGAAGGAGGGAATGTGTGACTAACAACAAACTTCTTCTAAGTGGGATTGATGATAGAAAGCATCTTTCTTTGATAATTTGAAAGATTTCTGTCAGCTCCCAGGAAAGATGTCCTGGTGTTGACATATGTGGTCGCAATGACACAGAATGTCTTGTGGTATGGGAAAAAAGTCTAATTTTAATATGCTCTCCCCCTATGCCATCAACAGAGTCTTACATCCCTTAAAACCAGAAATATGTTGGAACCTGACCCTCTCAAATCACTTTTGCCAGTCTGCAGGATGATCTGCCATGACATCTTTGAATTCTTCGAAAGAGCAGTTGTTCCTTTTATAAAAGATTGCATGTCTTCACATGCTTAATTCTGCCATTTTTATTTTGTGATTAAGTTGTTAAACAACATCCTTAATGTGAAATCTCAACTCTAAATCTAAGCTACTTCCCTCTTTTCAAAGCATTGAATGAAGACTTCATTGGATTTTATGGTGGCTTTCTGATTTTGGTAGTCAGTACACGAAAAGGGTTCTGGTACTCTTAGTGATTTCTGCTCATATTCTCCCTAGAACACCACGATTGCTCGTGCAAATGCTTCTGTAATAAAGCTGGATGCAGTTTGGCTTGGAAAAAATTAAAATCTGAAATTTATACTATTTTTATAGCATATCTACACATTCACCCATGTATAGTGTCACTAAATTAGAAAAAGAAAAATAAATTGAGTTCCAAAAGGTTAAGATGTTTTTTTGTTGTTGTTATTTCTTTTTTGCTGAAAATCATAAAAAGTATTTTAGGTTAATAACTACTGAATTCCAAAGCTCATAATTCTTTTATATCAGCTTATTTCTGCAATACTGTCTCCACACACATGCATAAGGAGACTAGACTAAAATTCAATTATTGCAAAGTTAAAAGAATGAAATGTCTAAAAAGTGATTGTTTGAGAGATTAATCATACACTTTAGTGGACATAATGCTCAGAGCAATTGTGGTCCTAAGCCATCTTAACTAGTACACCAGAGGTGGATAGCCAGCCAAAGGAATCTAGGGTGTAAGATAGAAGCCAGAGGTTTAGAAGATAAATGCAGAATTTTCCAAGACAATCAACGAATTGCAAAGCACAGGGTGAAAAGACCAACGAAGAGTGGAAGTATGTGAGGACATAGGAAAATTGCCCACAGACAGAGCTGGCTCATTAATATCTGTGCAAAGAGAGACTGTGAGAGTAAAACCAAAACTGTAGCTCAGGGCCAGACTTCCAAGGGCCTGCACTATATAAACCTTGATATATAGGAGCTGGCAGGGTATGGTTTTCAACAGTTACTCTAAAAATAAGGCACTGGACAATTCACTGGCTGATCTACAGAACTATTTATCCTGAACCTCAAAAAATTGTGAGGCTGGTCTTGCAGCAGTCTCCCATAGTCTAAGTGGGAGACAGTTGGAAAAGACTGAACACTGTAAGAGGTCCCATGTAGGAATCAGGACTGAGAGATTGACAGACCACCTAGGAGAGGATCTAAGTGTACCAGTGTATGTAAACATGGTTAGAATTGTCAAATATTTCCCATTTCAACACAGTAGTTTTTTTTCTGCAACCCAATGCAAGTAAAATTGTCTGCCATTGTAAGCTTCAGTTGTGAGTGTGTTCCATCTGCAGCCATGTCCAAAAGCATTTTAATTCTCTGTAAGCATCAGGGCAGCTTATTGGATTGTTTTGCCTTTAGCTTAAATCTAATAAGATAAGAGAGGCACTAAGAAAGGATTAGTGATCCCTGACCTGCCTCTAAGATGCTTTTACCACTAGTATTATGAATCAAGTGAGATGACTTAAGTAAAATAAACCACAGCCTTCACTTTGTTTAATCTGGCAGGCAGAGAGTCCAAGGTCTTTCTTAATTTTCTTGCCAAAGGTTCTACTGAGTTCATTGCAAATCCTCCTCCCCTTGAAGGGGACATGGCCTCCCTTTTGTCTTGTCTATCCTGTTCGCCAGAATAATTCTGGGAGAAAGTGAGAAGTAGAGTCTCCGGTCTGTGTGTTCATCAGAGTGCTGCCACAATCTGCACCCCAATTCCCTGGGTCTTCCTGTTTTTCCAATGCTAATCCCAGATTCCTTCTAGCTCCATCTTGGTTTAAAATCACAGGGAATTGAAAAATTCACGTCAACAAGTATCTTTTTCCACATATTCTCCACGGACAACAGAAGAAAGAACAAAGCAAGCGATAGCTGAGCTGGAGTTTGTTTTGATGTAGTCAGTCAACTAGTTGAACACTATGAGGCAGGAGTTGCAGGGTTTCAAAGCAAACCAAAGATTCATGTTAAACCTGAGGCCAACCTGGGCTACCTGATATCCCATCTCAGAAAGCAAAGGCAAGCAAAACCAAACCAAACCAAACAAAACAAAACAAAACAAAAAGATCAAATTATAGAAACAATACATATATTCTAGGATAATCAAAAAATACAGAGAAGCAAACTCAAGAAATTATAAATGCTCCAGGGACAAAACCATCAACCAAAGAGTACACATGGAGTTAGTTACCCATGGCTCCAGACACATTGGTAGCAAAGAATGGTCTTGTTAGACACCAAGAGGAGGAGAGGCTCTTGGTCCTGGAAAGACTTGATGCCATAGTGCAGAGGAATACCAGAACAGGGAGGGGGGGTTGATTGGGGAAGGAGAGATGGCTTATGGGATTTTCGGGGGAAGGGGAAAACCAGAAAAGGGCACAACGTTTGAGCTGTAAATAAAGAATATACCTAATTTAAAAAAGGTTCATATTCACTAGAAGGAAATGAATACTTTATATCATGTCAATATTTAGTTGCTTAAAGATATTTATTTGTTATTTGTGGGTATGTATATATTTGTACAAACAAGGTAGAATATACTTATTCAGAAATATTCTTTTACAAATGAGTGTATACAGTGAAAGCTATGTATTCAGACATTGTTTATGTTACTAGTCTTATGATTGAATATAATTTCTGACACGCAGAATAATTTTAGCTATTGAAATTTTTTCTGGTATTGTTGATCAGAGGTATATTATTACTCATAGTGTTCTATCAAAACATATTTTATTGAAGATGATTTACCCATTCTTGCATTCACTCTTGAAGTAGTTCATTCATCATGTCATCCAGTTCATCAGTTTGGAATTGTACATATACAAAACATATAGAGATAGAGATAGAGATAGAGATAGAGATGGAGATGGAGATGGAGATGGAGATGGAGATGGAGATGGAGATGGAGATGGAGATGGAGATGGAGACGGAGACGGAGACGGAGACGGAGACGGAGACGGAGACGGAGACGGAGATAGAGATAGAGGATAGAGACAGAGATAGAGGATAGAGATAGACAGAGATAGAGATAGAGATAGAGGTAGAGGTAGAGGTAGAGGTAGAGGTAGAGGTAGAGGTAGAGGTAGAGGTAGAGGTAGAGGTAGAGGTAGAGGTAGAGGTAGAGGTAGAGGTAGAGGTAGAGGTAGAGATAGAGATAGAGATAGAGATAGAGATAGAGATAGAGATAATATCCTAAGCCTTAAACAGAACAACTTCAGGCTCCTAGGTTTGTAAGCCTGCTCTGTCTTTTGCCCAACACCTCCTGACAGTACTTCTGTCTATATAACTAACTTAGTGACAAGCTTTCTGACCCTTCTGCATAGGATAGATATTTTTCAACACTGAGCAAAAATAAGAAGAATATGAAAAGATCTCCAGACACTGCTCTGTGGCCGACAGCTGTCTTATGCTTTTTCAGGGATATTTTTGCCACCAGGAGACTAAGGAATGTCTCTATCGCAAGCTCTTCACTTAACTTGCTTTCCCATAAGGGCAGAAATTGCAAGATCTCTGTGTATGTAAGAGAAAGACTCAGAAACTGGAAGAAGTCTTAACCCACTGAGAAGTAAATATTTTTCAGGAGAGTAGGGGATCCTCCTTTCCTCATGATTTGTTACACGTGGGGTTTATGGAGGCTAAGGAATCCATTAAAGTAGCTAAACATCCTGAGTTTATTTTTAGGAGGAACACCAAATGTCACTTTAACGTTTCTGATGGCCAAATACTACTGTTATGATTTATGTTAATGTAGGTGAATTGAGTGAGGTTTAGGCTGGTAAGCATTGTTTTTCTTCAGAAAAAAAATTTTGTGAAATGAATTTGCCTCATTTAAATTACAACTTTATAAACCTGTGTGATTTATTTTAGAAATTCATATGAATTTGAGTAATTTTAATTATTTAAAGGTATAGCAAGGTATATACTTAATTTCTTTTCTGAATTTGTCCTATACAGCTAGTTCCATGATGAAGACTGTGATATTTTCTGGTAAATACTACAGAAAAACATACTTTGTTTACATAAAACATAACATTTATACATTAATGAATTTAACAAATGCTTGTTACTCATTTGCATGCACAGTGGCATGGTCTGGGTGCTGGATGCCAAGGCATGTGACACGACTTCTGAAAGGCGGAATAGGAGGTTTGCAGTGTTTATAGTGCATGAAAATATAAACACTCACACATATATAAAATGTAAATTGATAACTTCTTGGAATTATTCTTTTTCTCTCTGTTCTTCTTATTCCTCCACTGCTGGTGGGATTGCAAACTGGTACAACCACTCTAGAAATCAATCTGGAAGTTTCTCTAAAAACTGGATAGCTTAACCTGAAGACCCAGCTACACCACTTCTGGGAAGATACATCGAAGATGCTCCACCATAACAGAGGGGCACGTGTTCCACAATGATCATAGTAGCCTTACTTGTAATACCACAAGCTGGACAAAACTCAATGCCCCTCAACCAAGGAATGGATACAGAGAATGTGGTTCAGTCTCTGGAAGGCCTTTCCTTCAGTCTCTGCTCCAAACTTTGTATCTCCTACTATAGGTAATGGGATCCATCCTACATATAGTTATCAAACCCAGAGACCACTGTGGATGCCAGGAAGTGCTTGCTGACAGAAGCCTGATATGGCTGTCTCCTGAGAGGCTCTGCCAGAACCTGGCCAATACAGAGGCAAATGCTTCTAGTCAACCATTGGACTGAGCATGGGGTCTCCAATGGAGGAGTTAGAGAAAGGTCTGAAGGAGCTGAGTTTGCAGCCCCATAGAAGGACCAATATCAACCAACCAACCCCCATGCCCACCCGAGCCTAGGGACTAAACAACTAACCAAAGAGTACACATGGAGGGACCCATGACTCCAGCCACACATGTAGCAGAGGATGGCCTTGTCAGGCAACAATGAGAGGAGAGGCTCTTGTTCCTGTGAAGGCTTGATGCCCAAGTATAGGGGAATGCCAGACCAGGAAGCAGGAGTGGGTAGATGGGGCAACACTCTCATAGAAGCAGGAGGAGATGGGTGGGATAGGGAGTTTTTGGAGGGGAAACCAGGAAAGGTGATAACACTTGAAATGTGAATACAGAAAACATCTAATAAAAATAAAAGGAAAGTGTGGTGGTTCATGTACACAATGGAATACTATTCATGAAGATATCATGAATTTTGCAGACAAAGGGATGAAATTAGAAAATATCATCCTGTGTGAGTTAACACAGACTCCAAAGGACATGCATGGCATGTACTCACTAATAAGAGGCTATTAGCCAAAAAAAAAAGGTACACAATATCCAGGATACAACTCACAGAGCATAGGAAGTGTAACAAGAAGGGAGGCACAAGTGTGAATACCTGAAACCCACTTAGAATAGGAACAAAGGCAGAGGAAGAGAGGAAACTTGATGGAAGAGGGGAGTGGGAGGGGAAATGGAGGGGAAAGTTCAAATATGGGAAGAGACAGGAGTGATGCCCAGAGTGTCCCAGAGAACTGAAATGTGAGAGGCTACCGGTACTCAATGTGGATGACCTTACCTGAGATGCCCAACAGTGAGGATATGGACTTAAAAAAAAAGACCACCCAAAATAGATATAAATGGCCCCCAGTTGAGGCAGGCGGCCTCCCACCCATCTTCAAATTTCTGAGCCCAGAATTGTTCCTGTCTAAAGGAAATGCAGGGGCAAAAAACTGGAGCAGAGACCAAAAGAAAGGCCACCCAGTGGCTGATCCATCCCATGCACACATGCCAAACTCTGATACTATTACTGAGGCCATATTGTGCATGCAGACAAGAGCCTGGCATGGCTGTCCTCTGAGAAGCTCTGACAGCTGCTGACTGAAAAATATACAGATAGCTACAGCCAACCATTGGATTGAAGTCAGAGACCAATATGGAAGAGTTAGACGAAGGGCTGAAGGAGATGAAGGGTATTGCAGTCCCACAGGAAGAATAACAGTGTCAGTTAATCCGGACCACTCAAAGCTCCCAGAGACTGAGTCAAAAACCAAGGCTCATACATGGCTAGTTTACGGACCTGGGCAAATATGTAGCAGAGGAATGCCTTGTATAGCAGTGGGAGAGTATGTGCTTAATCCTGTGAAAACCTTGATGCTCCAGGTATGAGGTATGCTGATTGAGGTAAGCTGGGGGTAGGTAGGCAGGTTGGGGAGTACCCTCTCAGAGGTGGGGGTGGGGATGGGATGAAGAATTCAGGAAGGGGGCAGTGAAGGGGAGCAGCTTTTGGTAGGTAGATAAATAAAACTATATAATAATAATAACTGAACAAGATGCTTGGCATATTGAGAATGAACTAGCATGTTTGTGATAAATCAAATAATACATCATGGTTGATAGGTTGATAATAGGACAAGGCAGAGGGAAGTCATAAACACATCTATGAAGTGTTTTGTCCACAGAAGTTCTTGGTTGCAGCCAGAGTGTTAAAAGAGTGTGATAGCAACCATAGAGATGTTATTCAAAACAATGATACAGTCAGGACTTTTGGGTGGTCATTTGAATGAAACTTTTTTTATTAAATATTTTATTTTCATTTCAAATATTATCCCTTTTCCTGGTTTCACCTTCAAAAATCCCCTATCCCATCTCCCCTCCCCCTGCTCACCACCTACTTTTATAAGCAAATACAGTAATTGAGCAGTAACCAATAGTGATGTTCTTTAAAACAGTTTTTTTCAGCTTTTCTCATGCTGTATTCCCAACCGGAAGCTGTTTTGGGCCTAGAATTTGTTTGTGGAAACTTGCGGACTACTTTTCCTCCTGTTTTCCCCACAGCCCAATTCCTCTTGAGTGCTCTTCAGTAGCATCTTAAGACCCAATCAACTGCAGTTGTACTGGCATTACTTCTCCAGGTGCCTGAAGTTTATGGTGAAAGTGATTTGACTGATTTATTTTTGATGTCTGCATCTAGCTTATGGAATAAAATGGATTAGAAAGCTCATCAATGCTCATCGAAAGACTGAATGAGCTATAAGCCTTTCTAAAGACAGGTTGGACCCTAATCAATACGGTTTTACCTCTTTCTCCTTTTCCTGCAGATTCACTTTCAACTGGATTATTTATGCATAATCAGTGCATGTTACTAAACATGCCTTCTTTAGAAAGCTTAATAATTTATGAAGAGCAAAGGTCAGGTAAAGCAAGGGAGAATTCCACTGAATGACATGGATAACAGTTTGGAATGTGCATTTACACATTTTTCTAGAACAGAAATACATTCTGCCTTGTTTTGCACTGTTGTTTAATTAACTAAGATTTTTATCATAAAATAATGTAGTTTATCAAATTTTTCTTCCACATAAAACAAATATTTTAAATAATTTTCTGAAATTCTCTTGTTTACTGAAATTATTTTTCCTTTCAGAGTGTCTGATTTCTTGAGTTTTGATTTTAAAGTGCTTCTCATTGTAATAATCAATAAGATAAGGGAGATTATCATAAGTATCTTTTGTTGTTCATATAGCAAGGATGATACTGAGAATTATGCACAAATAACATTCATAAATAAAAGAAGTATTGAAGTTGAGATGTTTCAGCTCAGATTTCTCACATTGAGAAGGACATAAACATCTGTGCAGCAAACAGAATGACTTGGGGAGATGAGCTTTCTAAAACAATTTAAAATTGCTACTGTTCAAAGAACTAACAAACAAGGAATTTGAAAGCTAAAAGAATTCAATATTTTATATCATTGATTTTCTTCTTGTTTTGTTAAAGTGTCTTACTATGAAACCCTGACTATCCTGGAGCTCAGTCCAGGACATGACATTCTTGAACTCACAGAGATTCTCCTACCCCTACCTCTGACTCTGCTGCCAAAGTTCTGAGATAAAAATGTACATCACCATGCCAGGCTCACATAATTTTTAAATTTGCACTTGTATGTAAGATAAGGAAAGTTGGGGTGGTTTCTTTTACTATATTCATATAAATAGATAATTATTTATTTTGGAGTTAGTATATCATTATAAATGGGCATTAATTATATAAATTTCATAATTATTGCCTAATTTGCTTACTTGTAACTTATATTTGAGAAGAATGACTTCATGTGGTATTGTATACATATTACCCGACTTGCACTCTAAGGCTAAAGAATTCCTTACCAGTAATAAAATATAGTCAAACACTAGCAGTGACAAGAGTAAGTTGGAATTTTTTTGTGTTCAACAAAAATGTGAATACTTTTAGAGAATTAGTTATATTCGTTTTCGAAAATAAGATAGCTTATATTCTTTCTAATAAAAAGTATATTTGTCTTCTTTTTGACAAATTTGTGTCTATTATTAATATATTTCATCAAATATTTTATTGCTCCAATTTAGTGAATTGTGTCTTATTCACTGACTCCATAAAGTTGAAAAACTGTGCACACCTGGATGATTTCTTATATTTTTATGTTTATCTTAAGGGAGATCTAAGCTGATTAATATTTGCTCACATAAAAATAAAAGGACTTGCTTTTTTAATGATACTTCCTTGTCATGTTTTGACTTTAAGGTTGATTGATCAAATATGCATATGCCTTAGAAGTTTTCATATGATTCTTCTCTTTCAGCTAACTTGACAATATGTAGTTGAGAATTATGTTCTTATTGGTGGCACACCTCTCACAGGGCAGTATTTATACTTTAATACTGCAATGGATCATTGAGTAGCACCATTAGCTGTCATCCTACCTAAAGATTATGAGTACTTTGTCAGAATGTTTTACCTTTAGTTTGAATGACATGGTGCCTTTGGGAGATTTCTTGAATATCTACAAATAATATGCATTAATATATACATTCCTTTAATTGATTAGCACCAGAAAAAATTGTTTCATAACTTACTTTCTTCATAACTTCCATAAAACTATTTATAATGACTTAATAACTCCAGGGCTGTGAGTGGCATTGTAAGAAATTAAATAGGCCATTGTGTCTATATTTATATGATAAAATACAAAATTAGGATTATAAAACATTGTAAGTACACACATGTGCTTTTATATATTAGTATGAATATGAATGTTTATGGGAGCAGTATATGGGTATGATTTTAAAAACATATAAATTATTAAATAGTAAGCATGAATGTGTTTGTTCTGTAATAACTTGGAAATTCCTTTGGCTTGTAAGAATAATGGAATCCAAACAGTGCATTCTGAAGTAATTCTGCACCACTAATGCATTAACTCTTCACCTGGCTGCTCTATTTTGACCCATTAATGTAATTGACAGTTTATTGCATATGATTTGAGATTACTGCTATATCTAAATACAGTGTATTTATCAAAAACAACTTTTTAACAGAGTTTGGAACTGATTAAGGTACAAGATACTGACTCAGTGACATTTTATTTTCTTTGTTCCTCAAAAATACTTTGAGCAATTATTAGAACTCTTCTCTTCAAAATATAAAATCAAAAATGGTGGTGTATATAGTATATTTTAACTAGCACCTTGCCTAAATAATATGGTAGAGAATCTAGTTTGTTTCTGATTTGCCTTAGAAAGGATGTTAAAACTTAAATTTCCATTATATATTTATAATGTTCAGTTGGTAAAATGGGAAATTTTTGTCTCCCAATCTGTTCACAGGGTTTGATATGTTTGATGTACAGGCAAACTTCTGAATTATAGTTTACTGAGTTGGCTCATCTACTTCCCAAAGTCTTAAAGAATTAAACAAAATGGACTCTATAAAAACACCTCTAAGTCATAACATTTGAGAATGGTTGGCTGAAATCTATGTTGATTGAAGTGGTCCAAAGAGGGCATCAGGATTGCAATAAGTGATATTGTAGACAGTTTCAAGCCTTTGAATTTGGGGTCCAAAGGAAAAGCAACAAGATCTCTTAAGTGAGCTACCTACTCCAGCCCCAGTTTAAATGTATTTAAGAATTTGTACATCTGAATGTCTTGATTTACATATATATATAAAACTTTACTTCAACATCTATTATACTTACCTACAGAAAATGAAAGAGAAACATTAGTGTTGACAAGATTGGAGGAACTTTTCTTGTAATAAATGTTTGCTGAGTATAATCATTTGAATGATTAATAAAGGAAATTCTTGCTTCTTTACTAATTGTCCCGCCATTGTTGGTTTTAGTCCTTTAAGTCCATCACTGTACTCTGAATGTATGTTTTAACATGGTTTGATAACTTCTAAAAGGTTGCTCTGCTCTTCTAAACCCTCTGTTAGCTAAATGAGTATCTCTTTTTTTTTATTCAATATATTTTTTATTTACATTTCAAATGTTTTCCCCTTCTCTGCTTCCCCACTCCCTGAATGTCACATAAGCGCCCTTCCCTCCCCTGTTCTTCCACCCCCCCTTCCCACTTCCCTCTTCTGGTTTTGCCCTATACTGCTACACTGAGTCTTTCCAGAACAAGGGGCCACTCCTCCATTCTTCTTGTACATCATTTGATGTGTGGATTATGTTTTGGGTATCCAGTTTTCCAAGCTAATATCCACTTATTAGTGAGTGCATACCATGATTGATCTTTTGAGACTGGGTTACCTCACTTAGTATGATATTCTCCCGCTCCATCCATTTGTCTAAGAATTTCATGAATTCATTGTTTCTAATGGCTGAATAGTACTCCATTGTGTATATATACCACATTCTTTTGCATCCATTCTTCTGTTGAGGGATATCTGGGTTCTTTCCAGCTTCTGGCTATTATAAATAGGGCTGCTAGGAACCTAGTGGAGCATATATCATTATTACATGCTGGGGAATCCTCTGGGTATATGCCCAGGAGTGGGATAGCAGGATCTTTCGGGAGGTGACATGCCCAGTTTTCTGAGGAACCGCCAGACTGATTTCCAGAGCGGTTGTACCAATTTGCAAGCCCACCAGCAGTGGAGGAGTGTTTCTCTTTCTCCACATCCTCGCCAAAAACTGCTGTCTCCTGAGTTTTTAATCTTAGCCATTCTGACTGGTGTAAGGTGAAATCTCAGGGTTGTTTTGATTTGCATTTCCCTGATGACTAATGAAGGTGAGCATTTTTTAAGATGTTTCTCAGCCATCCGAAGTTCTTCAGGTGAGAATTCTTTGTTTAACTCTGTACCCCATTTTTTAATAGGTTTATTTGGTTTTCTGGGGTCTAACTTCTTGAGTTCTTTGTATATATTGGATATTAGCCCTCTATCTGATGTAGGGTTGGTAAAGATCTTTTCCCAATTTGTTGGTTGCCGATTTGTCCTTTTGATGGTGTCCTTTGCTTTACAGAAACTTTGTAATTTTATGAGGTCCCATTTGTCAATTCTTGATCTTAGAGTAAATGCTATTGCTGTTCTGTTCAGGAACTTTCCCCTTGTACTGATATCCTCAAGGGTCTTCCACAGTTTCTTTTCTTTTAGCTTCAGAGTGTCTGGCTTTATGTGGAGGTCCTTGATCCATTTGGAGTTGAGCTTAGTACAAGGAGAAAAGGATGGATCAATTTGCATTCTTCTGCATGCTGACCTCCAGTTGAACCAGCACCATTTGTTGAAAAGATTATCTTTTTTCCATTGGATGTTTTCAGACTCTTTGTCAAGGATCAAGTGGTCATAGGTATGTGGGTTCATTTCTGGATCTTCAATCCTGTTCCATTGATCGGCGTACCTGTCAATGTACCAATACCATGCAGTTTTTAACACTATTGCTCTGTAGTATTGCTTGAGGTCAGGGATACTGATTCCCCCAGAATTTTTTTTATTGTTGTTGAGAATAGTTTTAGCTATCCTGGACTTTTTGTTCTTCCAGATGAATTTGAGAATTGCTCTTTCTAACTTTATGAAGAATTGATTTGGGATTTTGATGGGGATTGTGTTGAAGCTGTATATTGCTTTTGGCAAAATGGCCATTTTAACTATATTGATTCTACCGATACATGAGCATGGGAGGTTTTTCCATTTTTTGAGGTCTTCTTCCATTTCCTTCTTCAGAGTATTAAAGTTCTTGTCATACAGATATTTCACATGTTTGGTAAGAGTCACCCCAAGGTACTTTATACTGTTTGTGGCTATTTTGAAGGCTGTCATTTCCCTAATTTCTTTCTCAGCCTGCTTATCCTTTGAATATAGGAAGGCTACTGATTTGCTTGAATTGATTTTATAACCTGCCACTTTGCTGAAGTTGTTTATCAGTTGTAGGAGTTCTCTAGTGGAGTTTTTTGGGTCACTTAGGTAGACTGTCATGTCATCTGCAATTAATGATAGTTTGACTTCTTCCTTTCCAATTTGTATCCCTTTGACCTCCTTATGTTGTCGAATTGCCTGAGCTAGTACCTCAAGTACAATATTGAAAAGATAAGGAGAAAGGGGGCAGCCCTGTCTAGTCCCTGATTTTAGTGGGATTGCTTCAAGTTTCTCTCCATATAGTTTGATGCTGGCTACCGGTTTGCTGTATATTGCTTTTACTATGTTTAGGTATGAGCCTTGAAATCCTGTTCTTTCCAAGACTTTAAGCATGAAAGGATGCTGAATTTTGTCAAATGCTTTTTTCAACATCCAATGAAATGACCATGTGTTTTTTTTCCTTTGAGTTTGTTTATGTAGTGGATTGCATTGATGGATTTCCATATATTGAATCAACCCTGCATCTCTGGGATAAAGCCTACTTGATCATGATGGATGATCGTTTTGATGTGTTCTTGGATTTGGTTGGCAAGACTTTTATTGAGTATTTTTGCATTGATATTCATAAGGGAAATTGTAGGATCTTTGTGTGGATTTGGTATAATCGTAATTGTGGCTTCATAGAATGAGTTGGGTAGTATTCCTCTGTTTCTATTTTGTGGAATAGTTTGAAGAGTATTGGTGTTAAGTCTTCTTTGAAGATCTGATAGAATTCTGCACTGAAGCCAACTGGTTCTTTGCTTTTTTGGTTGGAAGGTTTTCTATGATGCCTTCTATTTCTTTAGGGGTTATGGGATTGTTTAGATGATCTATTTGTTCCTGACCTAATTTTGGTATTTGGTATCTGTCTAGGAAATTGTCCATTTCCTCCAGATTCTCCAGTTGTGTTGAGTATAGGCTTTTGTAGTAGGATCTGATGATTTTTTGAATTTCCTCATTTTCTGTTGTTATATCCCCCTTTTCATTTCTAATTTTGTTAACTTGGATACTTTCTTTGTGCCCTTTGGTCAGTCTGGCTAAGGGTTTATCTAGCTTGTTGATTTTTCTCAAAGAACCAGCTCCTGGATTTGTTTATTCTTTGTGTGTTTCTCTTTGTTTCCGCTTGACTGATTTCAGCCCTGAGTTTGATGATTTCCTGTCTTCTACTCCTCCTGGGTGAATTGCCTTCTTTTTGTTTCAAGGCTTTCAGGTGTGTTGTTAAGCTGCTAGTGTATGCACTAAATGAGTATCTCTTGTGTGTACCGATAACCCTTATGTTTTTTTCCTCCCTTTTTCTTTTCTTATCATTTTCTTTTCTTTGTTTTTAAAAAAACTTTATTAGATATTTTCTTTATTACATTTCAAATCTTATCCCCTCTCCTCATTTCCCCTCTGAAAACCCACTATCCCATTCACCCTTCCCATGCTCTCAACCCACCCACTCACATTTCTCTGTCCTGGCACTCCCCTACACTGGGGCCTTCACAGGACCAAGGACCTCTCCTCTCACTGATATCCCACAAGGCCATCCTCTGCTACATGTGTGGCTGGAGCCATGCGTTCTTCCATCCATACTCTTTGGTTGGTGAAAAAGCTTAACATGTCTTTTCTTTGAGTTCTAGCATAGTACACAAAAGAGTAACAAATAATCCCACATTAGCCTTAGAGTACTGTTTGTTTGTTTGATTGGTGACTAACCAAATTTTCACTGAAACACTTTGTGTTTCAGTTGAGTTTTATTGCAATTCATAAATAACCTAGAAATAACATTTATCAGGAAATACTCTTAGGTGTCAGATGGAGTCATTAGGAGTTGTGGCAATGACTTCCTTTAATACCTTGTAGGAAGAATTGGATGCACCCATTTACAGTGTCCAAAATCCAATAAGAGGAAGAGGCTATCCCTTTCTCAAGGGTGTCAGGTCTCAACCCTGGGAAATCAGCTGAGGTTTAGCATGTCAAAAAGGACCTGGGTCCATGTTCTCCCAGCACCCCTCAGTTCTTACATGTTACAGGCTATGGCTAGCACAATCCACCCCACCCCATCCCCCACTATGTATCTGCAGCACTAGTGCTAGGCTGCCCTTCTTCCAGGTCCAGCTGGGCTCCCTATATAATCCAGCCATTTTGTTTATCTGTCCCATTTGGTCTACCTGTTACCCCCTTGAACTGTCTTGGCTCTTGTGACCCATCTTGGTAAGTGGGTACTCTTTCTTTTCCTCTCCTCATATGATCCAATTCTGACCACACTTAATCTGAATTCTCCCAGATATCTCTGCTTCTGGCTGTTCTCTCCTTTTTACCAACAATAAACCTCCTCTACTATATCTCACAGCATTCATGTCCTTTATTTTTTTCATTCAAGGGCTTCTTTATTTTAAACACACATTGTGTAAACTAACAACTACATTTCCATGAAGTCTAGGGCTGACTATGTGCAGTTTTACTTTTATTCATATAGAAATAATGATGCAGTACAGTGATAACTGTCAACAGCTATCAAATAACAAACCAAATGTTCCCAATCTGAAAGAAATTCCTGAGTTTATATGACAATTCAGAACAAATTAAAATCTACATAGAAATATGTTTATAAATATGTGCACATATACCTATATGTGTATATATCATTTAATAATATATTAAAATAATTGGCATCACATCAGTTTATAGAAATAGAGTTTTATCATATTGAAACATGTTGGCAAATCATGTATAAATTAACCTTATAATTTTTGCAATAAAACCAATTTGCATATTAATTAGACACTTGTGCTTGCTTTCTTGTACATAGGAATTAAATTGAGGTTGACTATTTGAGATTGCAGTGCATAGAACATCTTGTACACTTTCCAGAGGTGACTGACAATTGATTTGTAATTGTCAGTGCTGCGTGTGCACAAAATGTAAAGCCAGTTTTGTAGGTATTTCTGAAATTATTGAAAATTTTGTCAAAATCTCAAGCCAAAATTCATTTCATAATTATAAGACTGAGTTAGCAACTCAAACAGTGATTTCATACAGAATCACTCTAATGCACTATTACCCAGAGGTATCATAATTTGATACATGCTGGAGAAAAACAGTCAGCCCTCTTCCAGAATTGACCCATTACTTCTATAAGCGCAGATAAGTTCACTGGCAATCATAATCTATGCTAGTCTTGAATCTCAGTGGAGACGCTTCAGGCAGCAGCATTTGTTGGCACTTCTCAGTGCAGTGGCTTATACACGTTGTATGTTTTCAGAACTGACACTTCAGTGAAGGCACATACACAACATGGGAAACTACTAGCAGAAACATCTACTCTTTTTCATGTGTTTGAGTTTTGGGATTTTCTTTGTTTTGATCTTATACGTGGGTGATGTGCCTGCATGTTTTACTGTGTACCATATGCATGCAGTGCCTGCAGAGACAAGATAATGACATAAAAGTCTCTGAAATTCAACGTAAAGATGTTTGTGAGCCACCATGTAGGTACTGAGAATCAAACCAAGTCCTCTGGAAGATCAGCCAGTGCTCTTAACCACTGAGCTATTTTTCCAAACCTGTTCTTGATTTTTTAATCCATTTGGCTATTGTATGTTCAAAACCAATCTTTATGTTTGCCAAATTTTTATCACCCACAACAATTATTTAGGTGATACCCACAAGAAGATTAAGAAGGCAGAACTTATTTTATCTAAATTTTATACCTAGTGATCAACAAGTCTCCATACTCTTCTCACCTCATTATCTTCATATTATCTTCTTCTAAGTGCTTGAATATTTTAGATTTAAGAAAATATAGTGCAAAATTTGCTCTATGAGTAATAGATGGAGCTAGTATACTTTCTTAAAGTTTCTTAAAGGTGAGATTGACATCTTTAATGTTTCAAGCTATATATTAATTACGTCATTCTTTATATAGTCATCTGCTAACAGACACTTAATATTCTATGGTTTATTATTTCAATAATCCTATAAGAAATGTAGGTGGGCAAACATATTTTATTTATCTCAATTTTAGTTCTTTTTGATGTATGCTCAGAATTGAGATACTTAGATCACATGTTCTAACTATCTTTACTGTTTGTAGTTATGCTGTGCCATTTAATTATAGGCTTGTATCATTTCACATTATGATCAACAGTGCTCCTAAATTCACTTTTCTTGACAGTCTCCTCACTGTTGTCTTTAACAATCATTCTACAAGATTTCAGTGTGACATCTCACTATAGTTTTGATGGCCTTATATATAGATTTGACATACTGCACATGTACCAGCCAGCCATTTTGGGGGAAATGCCCATTCAAATTGTTTGTTCACATTTTTACCAGGTCACTCTTCCTTTGTGATTGAGCTTTAACAGAGAAACATTTACAAAAAAACTGTTGAAGAGGAAGTAGGATGTTAAATTACAAATGAATTAGAATGTGCTCATGTTTTGCGGAATCTACAATGTCTACCCACAGTCTTCAAATACTGTGTTTTCACTTTATTTCAACATTGCATTTAATTTCAGATATTGCAAAAGTTTTAAAAAATACTTAGAAACAGAAAAAAATTTGTGCTTGAGATGTTGGGCTCTGGGAAAGTGGAAAACATTGCTTCCAAACCATTAAGTTCTAAGTCAGCTATAAAAGTTGAGTTCGTGAACACTAGATGGCGGCATTTATGAAAATTTTAATTTAAATAACTTTGTCCTAACACTTAAAAGAAAGAAAGAAAGAAAGAAAGAAAGAAAGAAAGAAAAAGAAAGAAACCTTAAAAAGCACTTAAAAAAACAACCCAAAGCTCTAGTTTTCCTTAATTTTTGTAACTGCTCATTTTTTTTCTATTTCTATTTCTATTTACATCAGTAAAGAAGACTAGGCCTTAAGCAAAGAGCCAGGAAGGAAGGTCCTGAGACTCTTTATTGGCTACGCACATGCATACACACACTATTGGGCAGTTATTGCTGAGTACAGGAATCTCTTTGGTTCTGTCCTTGAACCATCCTTGGTGGATGATGTAGGTGTAAAACACAGTGTAACAGCACTAATGATCAGGTAAGCTTGCTGAAGGGACAATATTATAAAGATGTTTGTTCTAAGTTCATGTTGGTCTTTATAATTAATTTTTTAGGGAAGCACCAGATACACAGATTAAAACCCTGTGCACTTAACTGGATGCCCCAGGACTCCCAGGAACTAAGCCATCAACCAAGTGGTACACATGGTTCCAGCCAAAAGAGTGGTAGAGGATTGCCTTATCTGGCATCAGTGGGAGGAAGGGTCCTTTGGTTCTGTGAAAGCTCAATAGAGGCCCAGTGTGAGAAAATGGGGGGGGGGGGAGGTTGTGGGAATGGGATGGGTGGAGGACATTCTTGGAGGCAGGGGGTGGGAGGATGGGTTGGGGGTTTTCGGGGAGTGGGGAAACCAGGAAGGCTATAACATTTGAAATGTAAATGAAGAATATACAAAATTAAAAAAAAAAAAGAGTACTCACCTCATTCTATTTTCCTGCAGCCCAAAATCACAGGTCCACTTGGCTCATACTTTAGAGGCCAGAATGGGACATTTTACAATAATTAAAAACTTCTGACCTTTCATGGAAGTTTTAATGGACTGAATTGAATTTAAAATGTAAAGTTCACCTCTTTCTGAGACTAGATTTAGATCTTAACCATTTTACTGTATAGTTATTGGAACGACAGACCTTACTTGATTACTGTAAAATATACAACTTTGTGACCTTGTAAAACTTTTGGGTTAAAGTTAGATGTGACATTGAAATGATTTTATCTGCAAAAGGAATCAAATTACGTCGAAAAATGGACCCTTAACATTTAGAGAAATGATTTGATTATTTTGATTTTGTTAGTTTGAGAAAGTCAATTAAAATTAAATTCATTTTATGATTCATTTGCCTTTTGGAACTGATTGGCAACTTAGTTTTGTAAATGAAGAATATGGATTTCATGTTTAGTATGTTCATAAGTCAATGCTAGTTAAGATTCAAGGAAGAAGAAAAGGAAGGAATCAATTATACTATTTTTAAAAATTTTCAGTTGTGTTTAATGGCTTCTGTGAGTATATCCATAGCTGCACAAAATATTAAAAAAATACAGGATTTAATATACCAATTTTATTAACAAAATATTACACACAATTATATTTAACATAATGTATTATTGTATGTTTTTGTGTGTTCCTTGAAAGTCACTGTTTTGAATGTTGATGATAACAGTACATTCTGAAACAGACAACAGATACATGCTTTGAAATCTCTATAGACTGTAAATTACTTCATGAGTTTTATGTTTTAAGTTTAAAAAATCATGTTATAAATTAAAACTCTAAATGTTACAAAGTGAATTATTTTAAACATTAACTTTAAAGGTATATTCTATCTAAACATGAGAATACAGAATTCAATTATATATTTAATGGGTTTATAATATTTTAAATTAAAATGAAGAGGAAATTCTAATTATAAAAATTGTGATAAAATTCTAATTGCTGCTGTATTTGTGTATGTGTTTGTGGCTGAGTGCTTATGTGTGTGTGTATGTGTCTCTCATACATACATGTGTGTGTGTGTGTGTGTGTGAGTGTGTGTGAGTGAGTCAGTGAGTGTGTGTGTGATATGACACAGAAACCTGGCATTTTTATTAAAAAGCAGCAAGCCAAATCTGGGCAGATTCTGAGCTATTCTAACCTACATCACAACCACAGTTTCCATGTTACTTGCTCTGTTCTATGTGTCCTCACCTTGAGACCACATGCTCATTATCCATCCGGCCTCATAATAAATTCCTTCTTTCTCTACACATTTACTTCTCTTCATGGTCTCTGTTTAGACCTTCTACTGGATCTCAAGTTCTGCCTTCCTCCTCTCCTGCCCAACCACCTTGTTCCAGCCACAAATAAACAACATATATTTTCAGTCTCCTTTCCTTGTGTTTCCTTGCTATTTGACTGAGAATGAGAAAAATGTAGATAGGACATACTTGAATTAAAGCACACATATTGTATACATATACACTAGCTCATAAGTATTCTTTGAAACTGTAAAGTGTATCTCTGCATGAATTTAGCAATATTTCTATTCCTGTAATGATGAACATTCAAGTCATTTTCTATCATTCCTTGTAATAAATAATAGAAATATACAAAAGTATATACACAATTTGATTATTTCTTTCAGCACAATTTCAGAAAGGTTTGGGTCAAAACAGATCAAAATTTTAAATATTTCTTATATACATTCCATACCACTTTCCAGAAATTGCATGTATTTTCTTTTTTCCCAAAATTGTATGTGTACTTTTACTTCCTTCAGAAACATATTTAATAACTTATTAGAAGACAAATATATACAAATTCACACACATAAATTAGCATTTTAGCATGTGTACTTTAGAAATAATAAATGTAAAATATAAATCTTAATAAATCAAAAAATATATAACATCCATTGATGTCTTAGGTTTCACTACTGTGAGTGTGATGGAGAGCATTAGTTCACATATGCACCTTTTATTTATGCCATTGTGATGCTCAGACTGCTTATGCACCTCTTTGAAATGAAAATACAAGAAGCATCTAATTCTAAACAATATGATTGTCATATAGCTTTCAATCAGTTTAAAGGCAGCTTAGTTCTTTTTGTTAAATATGAATAATACATAAAAGGATCCTGTGAAAGAGAAAAAGTACCTGGAGGGGAGGAAGCATGCTACTCATGGTGGTTTTATTTTATTTTATTTATGAAAATGATGTGAGCTTTCAAGTATTTTGCTTTCCTTTTACTCCCTTGACTAAACTTTGTTTTCATGTTTATTCAGTAAATGTTTATATTTTTAACACTTGTCTTTGTGCTTATTTTCAAAGCTGTCTTTTTTTTAATTCACGTGCCGAGTTGATTTATCTGTCAAGAATCATTTCGCAGTATAATATACTGATCATAAATCCATGTCTTATCATTTATCTATAGCTGTAGGACAGTAAGTATCTTCTGAGTATAAAATACACACACACACACACACACACACACACACACACTTGTAATATTTTAGCAATGCTTTCGATTGTGAAGCAACAAGCAGAAATCTGAAAAAAGGAAGGCTTTCCAAGCCTGACCTGTTGATGGACATTTGTAGTTTCCTTATGTTTGCTACTGAATACTTAGACATAAAAGAGAAGTAGGAACACTCATTTACATACCAAAAGTTAATAATAATAAACATTTTACCAAAACTATAAAATATTTATATGAAACTTGCATAAGATTTATAAATATATTTCATATGGTATTTTATATATCAACATATGTATGATTTATACTATATATATATATATATTACACATAGCATTAACTATATATGATGTAACATTCGATGTTGTCATTAGATCTCTGTTTAGTTGAAAATGTGTGTTGAATTTCAAGAGGAAACATGGAGAAGGTGCTTTATTTTAAACTAAATCCATGAGGAATTGAAAATTCTTTCCTTCTACTACAGGGCCTGAAATTCTATATATTCCCGTGACTAGGCTATAGGATGTTCATAACCTAATAAAACATTATATCTGGTAAATCCATAGAGGCATTTCCAGAAGGGAGGAGCATTTGAATGTGGATTGATTAAGGAGATTCACCCACAATGATAAAGTGCCCAGTTTATTCAGTCCCTCACTCACCACAAATAGCATCGAAAGAAAAAAAGGTGATTCCACTCCTGTGCTCTTCAGCCCTTCCTGCTCTTGAGCATGGAGTCTTTGTTTTAAGACCTCTAGTCTTCGGGGTTTGGAACTAACCACTCCTCAAGTCTCAGTATAGGGACTAGAGGCTTAAAGCAAGAGTTTCCCTGGTTGCCATATCTGTACTGAGGCCACCGACTTTTCTTCATCCGATACGTAGGCAACAGATTAGATCAAGGAAACATCACAACTTCTCCAATCATGTGAATAAATTCCTAAGAAAAATATCCATCATCTCTTGTTTTGGTTTATCTGTGAAAGATAACACAACCAAATTTTTCCTCAGTCATTTTGTTTTATGGCCTCCCATTAGGGCAAAATCTGGTCACTGTCTCTGGTATTCTTAATGCAGAAAGTAAAACCAAGGGATTGGATGTGACATGGACTGAAATGTCCAAAGATCAGTTAAGATTACAGTTTATTTCCTCATATAAGAAAAGGAGACATATCGTGAGATGGAAGTAAACTGATTTTGCTCTCTTGAGGGATAGGAAATCAGATCTGTCTTGTGCACACAGAGAAGACAATTAAATCTACCAGACTTGGTGGTAACATTACTCAAAATATTATAGCTATTAGCCCTGACTTGAAGCCAAATAGATCAATCTCTGCCTAAGTGGAATACAGCTATAGAAGCAGTATTTACAGGGTGTGAATGTCCCCTTAAATATATTTAAACAGAATAGTGTTTGTTTTATAAGAACTGTTCCTAATGCCCCATGCTTACCATTTTATTTGATAACTATCTACCTTATATGAGGTTTAAGAATAAATCAATTAAATTAATTTTCTTTAAATATTATCTACTGGACAAATGTGCATATTTGTCAAGTATTGACCTAGTGTCCAGTGGGAAGTAGTTTCCATGTTTTCTATTTGATTTTTGAAATATAACATACTTGTGACAGTATTTCAGGATAATCATGTTTTAGTTAACATTTCTTTTGCTTTGGTGAAACACCATTGCAAAAACAATCTGGGAGAGAAAAGGATGATTTCATTTTGTAGCTTATAGCCCATTATCCAGAGAGGCCAGAACAGAAACTTGTCAGGAATCTGGAGGCAGGTGCTGATGCAGAGGCCACACAAGGGTGTTGCTTTCTGATTGTTCCTCATCGCTTGTTCAGCTGCTCTCTTACACAACCCAGAAGCAGCTGTCCAGACATTACACATTGGGTTGGCCCTTCCACATCAATCACTAAGAAAATGGCCCTATGGCTTGTCTGACGCCAATCTTACGCCAGCATCTTCTCAACTTTGGTTCCCTCTTCTCACATAGCTCTAGCTTTTGTCAAGTTAACTAAATAAACAAATGAACACACACTAGGCAAAATAATATTACAATGTGCACTTTTCTCATGCAGTTGCCATCAAGAGGAATCTCAATTTTGTCCAAGTTTCTAATTGACTTTTTAAAAAGATACATCACTTGTCTTTTTTTTTTAAGTTTATATTTTTCGTTTTAAGAGATACCAGCTTTTCATGTTAAGTTTTACATTGGAACTACTTTCTTTTCCATAATTAATAAGGAATGAGTAGCTCCAGAGCTTCAAATGCAAAAATCTCAAATGCTCTACAATCTTAAAATCTTAAATCCTTTTCAAAATCTTTCAATGTGAAGTTCTCACTTAAGGAAGCACAACCAGGAGAAATGCAAACATTTCAAAAATTGTATAGTAGCATTTCTAGAGAGGGCCTCTCAGTTTGTGTCTTCATCTCTGGAAAGCTATAGTAGGAATGGGGTGGCTGTGTATCTTCTGACAAGCCACTCAGAAATATATAAAGCTGCATAAATTGCTAGTGAATTTTTTTTTACTAAATTCTTCTTGAAAGAGCTAGTAAACTCTGCCCTTAAATCATCTCAGCTAAAAACAAGCTTTCCCCTGCTCAGAGTAGGCTTAAAAGTAACTGTGGATATTGCTATCTGTTAAGCATTGTTCTAGATTCTTCTTTTCTTCAGTCACTTTTTGGGCCCTTATCAATCATGAATTTTACTCCTTTGGATATAGTTTATTTTATTATTATTATTAATGTGTTTTTCATCGTAATCATTTTGTTCATCAAGAACTTCCTGCTAGAAAGAAAGCAATTCATTGTGTACTATAATAGCTACAAACACAGATTCTGTGTTAGTATATGCCCTTGATCATTTGTTGTGAGAAAATATTGTAAAAATAAGGACTATGATCTTAACTCTAACCCCACAACCCCACCCCCTCTGTTTTTTTTTTTTTTTTTTTTAGTTATCTGTTAGGCTAAAAGTTCAGGAAGACTGTGACGACTTGTCATGTTAGAGACAGCTATGCTATTTTATGCAGTGACAAGCATTCTGAAGGAAGTCAACTATAGTAAAAGATAGAAAATTACTCAGCAAGGCAGCAAAGGTCAACTCTAGTGTGGGAGTCTGCTAAAGCCTTCAAGTAAAGAAAAGACTTAAAGGAAGAGAGAACTATTCCTTCCTTCAGGAGAAGCATTCCAGAGATAGCTCAGACAGCATCGGCATAGGCCTCGAGGTTACTGAGATCTTGACCTGACTAGGGAGAGAAGATGATGCAGAAGAGACCAGATTACTGCAGAGAATAGAAGTGGGAATGAGTAAATCAGAGTGAACAGAGAAGGTTGTGTAGGTTACAGCAAGGCATTTGCTTATTGCAAATTAATGCAATATCATTGGAGATTTGCATATCTTTGAAGAGATTCATACAAATTGGTGTGTGTGTGTGTGTGTCTTGTAGACAAGAAACTGTTTCCATTTTAGCCAGAGATTTAGAATTGACCACACTTTTTCTTTCTAGAGCTTCCTAATATATTGGAGAAATCAGTCAGTTAAATCAACCATTAAAGCCATCTGTCATCCACTTTACCTGCACTATTTCATTGTATCAGAATGTACTCAGTGCTATAACCAAGCCTGGAGAAGTGTTAATCCACACGGTCACAGATATAACCTGGCCTATTTCATTTCTTTGTTGATTTTGCTTGGTTTTCTTGGAATTTGACGCAGGGTCTTATGTATTACAGTATGGGTTCAACTTTTCTATGTAGCTGAGACTGACTTGGAATTTCTAGTCCTTCTGTCTCAACCTTCTGAGCACTTGCATTAGAGGTGTGCATCATGCCTGACTGATTTCATACGTTTTGCACTCTAAACACATAGCACAATGGCTGGCACATAGTAGGTTGTCAGCCTACTATGGTTAGGACTCAGAAGGGAAGAAATATAGCTAATGAGTACCTCAGGAGAAAGGTGTGGCCTCTGTCTTCTAGGAATAAAATCCCTGGAGCTAAGATGTATCATTGCTGTCTATTATGGTTCATCTTGTGAAATGACTCTCAGCTTATCTAATCTTTATTTCTCTCTAAATAAATCATTTCCTACAGTTATGGAAGAGCTGTCTGTACAAACCCTGAGGTTTTGATGGCACACTATCCTGGATGTCCCAGGTGTGAGATTGGATCAGGCAGCCAGCTTATCAGGAACATGGGTGACACACAGGTCCTCATAAACATGAAACTGATAGGACAGGCTTTGTGGAAATGCCAGCTTGTCTAATAAGTGCTCTGTTGGAAGGAGCATGGGTGACAGCAGTAAAGCCAAGGATACTAAGAATGTGAAGATAGAATAAATAGTGTCACAGAACACAGTAGAATGTGTGGAAAACAGGCAAAGAGGAAAACTGGGGGAAGGGTTATAAACTGAGATTTTGTCCAAAGGAGCAACCAGAAGAACAAATTATATATCTCCATCCTCAACTGTCATCTTCAATAATCTTAATGTTAAGAAGTCTGAACCTTCATCCTAAACATGCCCCATGGAGTTGTAATAAGAGTTTTGTAATAAATGAGTATGGGTTTATAAGTTTCTCACATCTAGAGCATTTAATAATGTGACATTAAGTCCAACAAAAAATAACACTGATTTCTGCTTATACTTCATAAACACTGCTTATTTGAACATTAAATCTAGACCTGTAAATATGAAGAAGAATGAAACTACTATTCACTGTTTCCAAAGATGTCTGTAGAAGTAGAAGAAACAAAAAAAAAATGGTACCAATTTCACATTTTCCAGAAAGAAGAAATTGTTAGCCTATGAATCTCTACCTACTAGGCAAGAGGGAAATGCCCTGCTACCCTGCCTGTGCGAGAGCTTCTAAGTAAGGTATAGTTTCAAATAGAGCTTCATCTCTTCTAATTCTGTAGCTTGCTTTACCCCTAATGCCTCACCTATAAAATGAATAACTACCATTGCAAGACTGTTCTAAGAAACATTAAAATACTATTATTTCTGTGAGTATTAAATTATGGCTCTTTCCTTCTTCATTTGATATCTTAGGAATTCATAACCCTAAACTGCTACCATTGCCCTCCTACCTGAGTTTTTTTACTTAAGAATGGTCTACGGTACAAATAGCTTTTCTTGAAAGTTTATGCCTTTGACTATTTCGACATCCTCTGCCTTGGTGACAGGAACCATGGCAGTCACTCACCCAGTCTGTACTGTCTAGGGACATCAATAACTCTTTGGCTTGTGTTCAATGAACAGGCATTCTTATGATGACTTCTTTAGATCTAGACTCAAGAGAATATCCCCTTCCCCATTAAACATGCCAGCAGAAAAGGCTATGTATAACATTAATGTTAGTAGCAAATACAAAGTGATACACAGTACTCAATGCTCACCTGTAAGAGACCACAGACTCCACGTTCAGAAGTGTCAGTTATTTCATGTGACATTTTCCAACATGAAATTTAATTTCATTATATTGATTAAACTTTCAGAGGCTGAGATCTGTACAGAAGCTATAAAATCATCAGAGCTATAGAGAACAATCTAAAATAGCAATAAAAAATTTAGAATTAAATGATTCAGCACCCTATATTTTAAGATATGAGATGGGTGTAAAACACAGTGAAGCCCATTGGTGGGTGAATCTGAAATCCTCCAAAATATATATGCCTTAGAAAGGTATATATGCCTTAAAAATTTCTAGCACCTCTGTGTTCAAATCAATTTTTTATTTTTAATTTATTTTTGACTTTCATCTCTTTAAATATACGAAGTGATGTATCCATTGAATGATAGCAGCAAGTCAAATATCTGAATTATTTAATACTAATATTTATGTTTAGGCTTATAAATGTATTACCAACAAAGATTATTCCATTTAAATAACAACATACAAGCAGGCTTGCAATATTTTCAGATGGTTGGAGGGGAGAATGGATCATCTGTTTTTTTTATCTTTCTAATGTTATAAGCTTTATATTGATCAAACATAAGAAAGCCTAACCTGAAATAGATAATGTTAGGAGCGTGGTGAGTGACTTTGACTGATTATGTTTTTCATAATTTGTGGGAACTATTCCCATCTCTGAGTGTAAAATATGATGTCTCATACATTGATGCTCAAGCTAGCATCATGTTTGATAGTATTTATCTGTGGTCCCCAATTAAGAAATGTATAAGAAACTTGACTGACTTTGTCCCATTTTTAAAGACTATTTGTACATTTATATCTTCAGTATTATTGCTCTTTTGTGTCTTTAACATTTAAGTCCATGTCTGTTTAAACTAAATAAGCATGACAATGTTTTGTTATTGATATGAAAAACAGGGAATTATAAATATATACAATGACTGGAGAAGAGATCACTCAATGAAAACAACTTGACTCAGATAAGAATATTTGGGATAAACATGAAGCTACTCTTCTGGGATTGTTTTTGCATTTGATGGGGAAAAGAGACACTGGAGTAACTCTGCAAATCTCTTGGAACTTATGATTCTACCATGTAAAGCCATATCCTTAATTAATCCTTAAGCTAAAGATGTAAAATATTATCAAGCTTCCTCAGTTATGATATTATCCAAGATATATAATACACTAAACTTTGGTAATTCAGTTTGGGGCATGACATTGTATATCTGGGTCCATGTAAGGTTACATTCTCCAGTATGACTGAATTCTTCTCTTAACTCCCCCAAAGTATTTTATATACATGCAAAGGAGTGGCCTGATATGAATCACATAAATACTATAAAGTGATATTGACTCAGAAAGTATTTTTTAATTTGTAAATTCAGAAGGTCATATCTAGGGATGAAAATCTCGATTAAAATATGTACCATAATGTCTAAAATGCATAGGAACTGTTTTAATTATAAAACACTTTGTTCACAGTGTTTCTGTTGCTGGTAGACACTTTACAAATATGCATGGGAATTTAAAATATAATCGAATTATTTTTAACTATTTACTTTTATTATTAGGTGACTTTGGGGTGTGTAGAGTGGTAGAGGAAATGCCTAGCAGGCTTCAAACACAAGCAGAAACAGATGAGTTGAAAAAGAGCTGGGTCAGGCAGATAGAATCTCTGTTGGGATAAAGTCTTAATCCTGTGAGATAGGAAGGTCAACACCACATCTACATTCTAAACAAGGGGACCCAGAAACAGATATCATCCCACAGAGAATGGATAGACTCTGGCTAGCAAGAACCTGGAAAGGAGTCGGCTACATGTGATAAGCAGAAAGGGAGGCAGATCTGGCTGTGATACCAGTGGGGGAATTCTGAGTTTGCTGGGTTCACAGAGGAAAATCCAGTTGCATTATCCAAGGTGACAGTGTGCAGGCAAGGTCTGTGCTCTGTAGGCAAAATGGCTGAAAACTGGAGACTTTCCCAGTTTATAGATTGCAAGCAGAGATTGTCTAAACTGACTCATGCCATAGGCCAAGCCCAAAGTGATGGGTACTTCTTGTCTTCCATATTTTTTACCAGTGTTACTGAAGAGGTATCAACTGAGTACAAAACTTAAGAGCGAGTAAACCCTAGAAAAATAAGATGAAAGTGTGATGTTCTTGTCTATGTGTCTACACCTCTTTCTGGGAGATTTCACTCATATACTAGTACTTAGCTTTGTTTGGACAAATTGTATGAAATCTAGTAAGTCTTTTTCTTTTCTTTTCTCTTTTCTTTTCTTTTCTTTTCTTTTCTCTTTTCTTTTCTTTTTTTCTTTTCTTTTCTTTTCTTTTTTTCTGAAATCAAGCACTTGTTCTGCCCCCTGTATTCCTGTATCCAATAGTATCCATAGCCACAATAATGGAGGTACTACCCTAAAACCAGTTACAAGTTTTTCAAAGATTCTCAAAGTTCCTTACACACACACACACACACACACACACACACGCACACCTCAGATGTGTACCCACATCATTTTATTTTTTAATTAGTTAGTAAATTATTTTAATTCTGGTTTCTTGCAAGCTAGGATAATCATTTCTGTCCAGAGTAACAGTCCAAAAATTCTATCCACAATTTTCACCAGGATTAACTCTGGTTAGTATTCAGCAAGTTCCAAAAGTCAAATCCATCTTCAAATGATGAGAATTTTTTCTATAAGTCATATACAGGATAGGTCAGGAAAACTTACTGACATGTTTTTATTGGTGAGTTACAGATATACAATTAAAGGTAAGTGTGTTCTTGGTTTCCATGGAAATAGACATAATGTCATAAGTGATTTCATAGAATCATTTGTGGAACATAGTTCCTGTTTTATATTTCATACCCTTATTGTCTATATGGGTATTAACTCGATTCCATACAAAGTGTTAGTAGAGTAAATGAACCAGGTGTTCATAGCAGAGTGACCCTATGTCTTGTCTCACTCAATAACTAGTGAGTTACTTCACAAGTCTCTTTATCATGGTTTATGCTAAGATTGTAGTACTATTCCTTTGAATATTTTGGTGTTTGTTAAATTTCTTCCATGGACATCATTCTATTTGATCCTTAAAATATGGAAGGTCATTATAATGGCACATAAGCAATTTATAATTTCACTATAAAGATGAAGTTTGCTTTTAGTGAATTTAAGTGATTTTGCTAAGTTATATAGTAAATTGAGAGAGTTTAGATGTAAATGTGTTTTGTAGAAGAGTTCTTTCCATTTCAATCTATGAAGCTCTAAAATATTTATCCTGCTATAAAACTATATCTAGCATGGAAATCTGAAGTGTATTAAGAAAGGAATTTAGGATAACAAATGCTGGACTACTTAGGTTGTGTATGTTTTGTATATGGGCATATTTTGTGTTAATGGCTGTTTGTGTTTATTGGGTTAATAATTAATAGTTCAAATGTACAGTGAATGTGCACAGTACTGTGATATACAAGATTTTAAGAATGATATGAAGAGTGCTACAACAACCTGGCTGTTAGAGGTGCTCCATATGAACTGAACAAGTATAGATGTTTGAAAAAAAATGTATCTCATTAAACTATTAGCATTCTCTCAGAGTCCCCATGCTGACATCTCTCTATGCCCATCACAGGGCATACACAATGTCTGTATATTTTCATTTGGTTCATTCTCAGCTTCTTTTTTTCCTTAACTTCAGTAGATGGTTCACATTATTCATGAACTTTTGCAAACTTGAAGCAAATTCATTGATCATTTTCAATCATGATCCTTATAGCTTTAATAATTTATAAATTAACACTTAACTGTTCCCAAATTATGCCTCATCAATCAAGTTTACTTAATTTATAAAATGTGTATTAAATAGTAAGCTGAATTTAGATATATGTTATTGCCATTTGAGTCATCCTCTTAACATATTGATCAGAATTTATAGTCAGATTAGTATAGGCTACAGTGCCAAAACAAGGCTTATCACAATATACGGGTATAGGAAGCAACTGTCTCTTAATAAATCTATTTTAATAACCTATCTAGAGCCTTCATTAAATTAATAAATTTTACCAAATAGAAGACAAGGTATATGCTTTGCAATTGACTTAAAAATAATGTTACAACAAAATGAGGGCATCTAAAGGGATTTACTTTGTGTATTGAAATAATTTGTTATACAGTGATAAATATTGTAAAATTATATATCATACAATATTACACAATCCTGTCAATACTTTTTAGAGCTCCCAGGGACAAAACCATCAACCAAAGATTACACATATAGTTACCCATGGCTCCAGACACATTGGCAATAAGGATGGTCTTGTTACACACTAAAGGGAGGAGAGGCCCTTGGTCCTGGAAAGACTTGATGCCATAGTGTAGAGGAATACCAGGACGGGGAAGCAGGGGAGATGGTTTATGGGATTTTCAGGGGAGGGAAGAGCCAGAAAAGCAGACAACATTGAAATGTAAATAAAGAATATATCTAATTAAAAAATCATAAGTAAAAGGGCTAGACAGATAGCTCAGTGGTTAAGAGTTTATATTTCTCTTTTAGAGGATTTTGGTCAGTTTTCAGCACCTGACAGAGAGCCCAAAATATCTCCAGGGTATCCAACACCCTCTACCGCCTGGAAGAAGCACATCTACTCATGTGAAAATACCATTTACTTTAATTAATAAAAATAAACCTATGAAAATACACAGATCAAGCTTATTCAGCATTTTCATTGTGTATCATTAAATTATATATGTAGATATGAGGTTATCATGTTTATGCGTACCTAAGTGTGTATCTAAATCCAATTTAAAATATTTCTGAAGAGATAAGAGATAGAGGAGAGTATATGACCACCCTTTCTCAGAAACATGTATGTATTTTTATAAAATGTCCACTGTATAGTAAACAGAAATACTTTGGAATGCATTTTTAAATTGTTGTGTAGAAATTCACATTATCTGCTACAACAAGACTTTTTTTTTTCAAGTACACTGATAAGTGGATATTAGCCCAGAAGCTTGGAATACCCAAGACACAATTGACAGATCAAATGAAGCTCAAGAAGAAGGAAGAACAAAGTATGGATACTCTGTTTCTTCTTAGAAAGGGAACAAAATACCCATGGGAGAAGATATAGAGACAAAATGTAGAGCAGAATCTGAGTGACAGACCATCAGAAATTGCCCCACCTATGGTTCCATTACATATACAATTACACAACCCAGACACTATTGTGAATGCCCACAAGTGTTTGCTGATAGGAGCCTGATATAGCTGTCACATGGGTGGCCCTGCTAGTGCATGACAAATACAGAGGGAAAACTCTCAGCCAGCCATTGAACTGAGCACAGGCTCCCCAATGGAGGAGCTAGAGAAATGACCCAAGGAGCTGAAAGGGTTTGCAGTCCCATAGGAGGAACAAGAAGATGCGCCACCCTGTGCTCCCAGAGCTCCCAGGGACTAAACCACCAACCAAAAAGAACACATGGAGTTACCCATGGCTCCAGTCATGTCAGCAGCAGAGGATGGCCTTGTTGGTCATTAAAAAGAGAAGAGGCCCTTTGTCCTGGGAAGGCTCAATGCTGTAATGTAGAGGAATACTAGGCAGGGAAGTGGGAATGGGATGATTGGGGAACAGAAGGAGGGAAGATGGATTATGAAATTTTCAGGAGGGGTGAGCTGGAACCAGGAGAGGGGATAACATTTGAAATGTAAATAAAGAATATATCTAATAAAAATAAGAAAAGTACAGAGAGGTGATTATAGCTTTCTGCTTGGCTCAGTGTTCTGAATACACCCGTAGAAATGAGGAAAACCCACATACACGTGGAAACTGAACAATATTCTACTCAATGATACCTTGGTCAAGGAAGAAATAAAGAAAGAAATTAAAGACTTTTTAGAACACAATGAAAATGAAAACACAACATACCCAAATCTATGGGACACAAAGAAAGCAGTGTTAAGTGGAAAACTCATAGCCCTGAGTGCCTCCAAAATGAAAATGGAGAGAGCATACATTACCAGCTTAATGACACACCTGAAAGCCCTGGAACAAAAAGAAGCTAGTTCACCCAGGAGGAGTAGAAGGCAAGAAATCATCAAACTCAGGGCCGAAATCAATCAAGTAGAAACAAAGAGAACCATACAAAAAATCAACAAAACCAGGAGCTGGTTCTTTGAGAAAATCAACAAGATAGATAAACCCTTAGCCAGACTGACCAAGGGGCACAGAGAAACTATCCAAATTAACAAACTTAGAAATGAAAAGGGAGATATAACAACGGAAACTGAGGAAATCCAAAAAATCATCAGATCCTACTACAAGAGTCTGTACTCAACACAACTGGAGAATCGGGAGGAAATGGACAATTTCCTTGACAGATACCAAATACCAAAATTAAATCAGGACCAATTAGACCATCTAAACAGTCCCATAATGCCTAAAGAAATAGAAGGAGTCATAGAAAGTCTTCCAACCAAAAAAAGCACAGGACCAGATGGTTTCAGTGCAGAATTCTATCAGACCTTCAAAGAAGAGTTAATACCAATACTCTTCAAACTATTCCACAAAATAGAAACAGAAGGAACACTACCCAATTCCTTCTACGAAGCCACAATTACGCTGATGCCAAAGCCACACAAAGATCCAACAAAGAAAGAGAACTTCAGACCAATTTCCCTTATGAACATCGATGCAAAAATACTCAATAAAATTCTTGCCAACTGAATTCAAGAACACATCAAAACGATCATCCACCATGATCAAGTAGGCTTTATCCCGGGAATGCAGGGTTGGTTCAATATACGGAAATCCATCAATGCAATCCACTACATAAACAAACTCAAAGAACAAAACCACATGGTCATTTCATTGGATGCTGAAAAAGCATTTGACAAAATTCAGCATCCTTTCATGCTTAAAGTCTTGGAGAGAACAGGAATTCAAGGCCCATACCTAAACATAGTAAAAGCAATATACAGCAAACCGGTAGCCAGCATCAAACTAAATGGAGAGAAACTTGAAGAAATCCCACTGAAATCAGGGACCAGACAAGTCTGCCCCCTTTCTCCCTATCTTTTCAATATTTTACTTGATGTACTAGCTCGGGCAATTCGACAACATAAGGAGATCAAAGGGATACAAATTGGAAAGGAAGCAGTCAAACTATTATTATTTGCAGACGTCATGATAGTCTACCTAAGTGACCCAAAAAACTCCACTAGAGAGCTACTACAGCTGATAAACAACTTCAGCAAAGTGGCAGGTTATAAAATCAACACAAGCAAATCGGTGGCCTTCCTATACTCAAAGGATAAGCAGGCTGAGAAAGAAATTAGGGAAATGACCCCCTTCACAATAGCCACAAACAGTATAAAGTATCTTGGGGTGACTCTTACCAAACATGTGAATGATCTGTATGACATGAACTTCAAGACACTGAAGAAGGAAATGGAAGAAGACCTCAAAAAATGAGAAAACGTCCCATGCTCATGGATCGGTAGAATCAATATAGTTAAAATGGCCATTTTGCCAAAAGCAATATACAGATTCAATGCAATACCCATCAAAATCCCAACTCAATTTTTCACAGAGTTAGAAAGAAAAATTATCAAATTCATCTGGAACAACAAAAAACCCAGGATAGCTAAAACTATTCTCAGCAACAAAAGAAAATCTTGGGGAATCAGTATCTCTGACCTCAAGCAATACTACAGAGCAATAGTGTTAAAATCTGCATGGTATTGGTACAGTGACAGGCAGGAGGATCAATGGAACAGGATTGAAGTTCCAGAAATGAACCCACACACCTATGGCCACTTGATCCTCGACAAAGAGGCTGAAAACATCCAATGGAAAAAAGATAGCCTTTTCAACAAATGGTGCTGGTTCAACTGGAGGTCAGCATGCAGAAGAATTCGAATTGATCCATCCTTGTCTCCTTGTACTAAGCTCAAATCCAAATGGATCAAGGACCTCCACATAAAGCCAGACACTCTAAAGCTAATAGAAACGAAACTGGGGAAGACCCTTGAGGACATCGGTATAGGGAGAAACTTTATGAACAGAACACCAATAGCGTATGCTCTAAGAGCAAGAATTGACAAATGGGACCTCATAAAATTACAAAGTTTCTGTAAGGCAAAGGACACCATCAAGAGGACAAATCGGCAACCAACAAATTGGGAAAAGATCTGTCCTGCGCTACTGTCTCGCCAGCAAAACGACTCGGCACACTCAGGATCCTTCTGTAGAAAGCTTTTAATGGCACTCGAGAGGGAGAGCATACACTTACAAAAACGGAGACTCCAACGGTCTGAAAAACCATCCCTTATATAGGCTGGTAAGCCCGCCTAGGGCGTGGCACTTCCTAATTGGTTGCAGCTCATCAGCCCGTATTAGGCCACGAGGTAGCCAGAGACCAAAGGACGTTAAATCACTTCAGGCACGTGCACTGATTTGTTCGCCGGTTAATGATACATTTTAGCTAGATGCGAATGCCATCTTGTAATGGGGTTTGCAGGAGCAACAGGCGGCCTCTCACAAGATCTTCACCAATCCTACATCATATAGAGGGCTAATATCCAATATATATAAAGAACTCAAGAAGTTAGACTACAGAAAACTGAACAACCCTATTAAAAAATGGGGTTCAGAGTTAAACAAAGAATTCTCACCTGAAGAACTTCGGATGGCGGAGAAGCATCTTAAAAAAAGGCTCAACTTCATTAGTCAATAGGGAAATGCAAATCAAAACAACCCTGAGATTTCATCTTATACCAGTCAGAATGGCTAAGATTAAAAATTCAGGAGACAGCAGGTGTTGGAGAGGGTGTGGAGAAAGAGGAACACTCCTCCACTGCTGGTGGGGTTGCAAATTGGTACAACCACTCTGGAAATCAGTCTGGCGGTTCCTCAGAAAACTGGGCACCTCACTTCCAGAAGATCCTGCTATACCACTCCAGAGCATATACCCAGAGGATTCCCCTCCATGTAATAAGGATACATGCTCTACTATGTTCATAGCAGCCCTATTTATAATTACCAGATGCTGGAAAGAATCCAGGTATCCCTCAACAGAAGAGTGGATGCAAAAAATGTGTTTATATCTACACAATGGAGTACTATTCAGCCATTAGAAACAATGAATTCATGAAATTCTTAGGCAAATGGATGGAGCTACAGAACATCATACTAAGTGAGGTAACCCAGACTCAAAAGGTGAATCATGGTATGCACTCACTAATAAGTGGATATTAACCTAGAAACCTGGAATACCCAAAACATAATCCACACATCAAATGAGGTACAAGAAGAAAGGAGGAGTGGCCCCTTGTTCTGGAAAGACTCAGTGAAGCACTATTAGGCAAAATCAGAATGGGGAAGTGGGAAGGGGTGGGTGGGAGGACAGGGGAAGGGAAGGGGGCTTATGGGACTTTCAGGTAGTGGGGGGCTAGAAAAGGGGAAATCATTTGAAATGTAAATAAAAAATTATATCGAATTAAAAAAAGTAAAAAAAAAAAAGAAATTAGGAATGGTAATATATGGTAACAAAGTTCTACTGGGATAGAAAGTGTCAATTCATACCTTTGAATTCCATTTACATTTAAAAGAAACACACTTTAAGATAATTTCTCTCTCAACATTGCTAAGCCTGAGTTTATTTTATACAAGCCCCAGGGGACACTTCTTGTTAGCAACTAAACAATTGTCCTTGCTCTAATGTTAAATCCATTTCTTGAACAAATTGTGCCAAAACACCTACCAAAATTAGTCTGGAGTATGAAAACATTGTGACACCTGCTTCTAAACTTAAAGCAGTCTAAGTAATATTTTATTTTTTAATTTCTTGCCAAAAAATTCAGGTAAGAAAAAAGCCATTAGAATCAGATGCATATATTCTAAAGTATATATTCTAAAATTCAAATTTTAACTGCTACTGTAGTAGTATAGAAATGCTTCTGTTTGCTGATGAGATTTCCACTGTCAGATTCCAAAACAGCTATATTTGTGGAAAATAACATGAAACAACACCATCATCAACAACAATAGCAGTAACAAAAACCAAACCAAAATGTTCAACTTAAATGCCACACACATAACTGGATTTTAATATTTGAGACTTTGAGACCAATGACAATTTTTAGTTTAGAAGCATCTTTCAAATTTACTCTGAGGAACTGACAATGATAGAGTTTACATTTTGATTGACTAGCAAGCAAAGATCCCTAAACCAGCCCAGCAGGGAAGGACATGCTGGCTCCTTTGTAGAAGAATCAGCATACACACACTCTGAAATGAGATGCTCTCTATAACAAGACATAGCAGGAAGTTGAGTGGGCATGCATTAATGTATGAGCCTAAAAGGAGATGAGTGTGTTGAGAACACCCTCTGACGTTTATTGTAATTAAGATATAAAGGAACTCATTCACATTTTTCAGAAAGTCATAGGATATTTTATACTTCTCTTGAGAAAAATCATTGAAATTTTCACAACTTGAATTCACAAAATAAACTGTTACTAAGGAACAGTGTTGAATCTCTATGTCTGTGGGTCACCTCCCTTTTCTGATCTTTCCTTTTCTTTCTCCCCCATTTTTCACCCCCTCAGGATTTTGAAATCTTATACAATAGAGTAAGTTCAGTGCTGCTGAACTCACTGTATCAGTGGCCTTATGGGCTTAGACTGCACCAAGGACACTTCACTTCCTTTTTTCATATCAAGACTGTTGGGATCTGGGTACCTGTGTGTGTGTGTGTGTGTGTGTGTGTGTGTTTGTGTGTGTGAAAAGAGAAAGAGAGGGGAGAGAGGGAGAGGAGAGGGAGGGAAGGAAGGAAAGAGGGAGAAGAAAAAAATATAGAGAGCTGGGGATGGGGAGGGGGAGAGGGAGAGAAAGAGAAAGGAGAGACCCTTCTGCCCTTAGGATAGTTCAGTTCTAAGCATTTGAGCCACCATGGCAGACAGTAAGAGCAGAAGATTGTTTCTGTACCTGGTCCAGTGCAATATATGAACACTTGAATAATGTCATGAGTTTGTGACCACACAAAGTTGCAGGAATCTGCATTCAGAGCCACAAATCTTTGAGCACTTGGCTGAGGCTCTAATATGCCTAAGTCATTTAATATGGGGTCTAAAACAGGACAGTCTGGACATGTAAGTATAATAATTGACAGTAACTTTTGTGTGACTGTAATTAGATTATATTCTAATATAGCATTGATCTATAAAATGATCAAATGGTTTAAAGTATTGAAAACTGTGGTGTAATCCAGCTATTTCTCTATGATGAACAAATTCTGGTCCTATGCTTTTGGACTTAATATCATCTAGAAGTATGAACTAAATAAATCTTGATTTTTAATTAATTATTAAATCTATTTAGTTTATGTTAGTATTTAGTTATAACAACAGAAAGATATGTTGAGGCAAAGGCTGTTTGGTACCTTGGAATTACTCAATAATTATCTATTGGTAAACTGCTTTGACCTCCTAAATGGGGAGGTGATGTTGCTTGGATCCTTGTAATTAGTAAGTAGCAACTGCTTATTAGAAAATCAAAGTATTTGGAGCCTAGAATCTTTTCATATCAGGCTCATTTTCCTCATAACAATTATTTTTAATATTAACACATTTAGTTACTCTTTATATATTTTTTTGCTTTGTTTCTTTTTTTCCAAAATGGGAAAGCTAAGAAACAGGATTATCAATAGATAGGCCCAAATTTAATAAGTGGTAGGGAAAAACCTTAATGGAAGTAGACAGGATTAGACCTAGGTAAAATATCCTTGCTTTCCAAAATCCAATCATTTGTTCATTTGTTTAGAACCTTGTTATTTTTGGTGGTTCTTCAAACCCTACCTGTCCTTCTGATAGCACTTTGAACAGAGTTCATCTTTCTTACTCCATCCCAGATCCAGTATGGCTCCAAAGGACTTACTGTTTACATTGGCCAGAGTAACAGTTCTCAAATTCAAAATGCTTTAAAGCCCTTTGTTCCTTAACATTAATTCCTGTTCCCAGGGAAATGTGGTTATGCACATCACCAGAGGTGAATGCTTATCATGTCAGACCCTGAACTAATAAGTTTTAATATATATTAATTCATTTAAAGAAACAACTTTGACATAAATTCTTGTTTTAAAAATCTTGTCTCCCAATAAAACAGACAATAGTGAGAGCAGCAAGGTTTTTCATGGTTTGGAAATGTCCTGGGGTCTACTTAGAGGAACTAGCAGAGTTCTCTGTACTTCTTGTTGAGATTATCAAGCAGCTCCAGAAAGATCACACCAGGCCAACCAGCTAGATCCCTGGGAAGTTTATTGAGAGAGAAGGGCAAGATGGCAGCAAAAAGGGTTGGGGAGGGAAGAGAGAGAGAGAGAGATCAGAGGGCCCTTCCTTTATATATGGATGGTGATGTAGCCACAGGAAAAGGTGAGGGGTGAGCCGAGCGGATTCTGGGAATATGGTGGCTTTTGCCTTGGCAACAGGTATGCAGGTTGGGTTGTGCCATCGCCTATGTGATGTCACAGGTTTCAGAGGTCCTGATACCAACGCTTCTGAAAGCAGTGTATTTCAATGTTCATTCTTCAGAACGATTTGTTGGATATTTGTAAATAACTAGAGTTATGTTCAAATGAAAAATTATTTGATTCCTCAGAACAACCTTGAGGAGTCATTTTAGGAAGGGGCAGACCAGATGCCTTGCAGAAACACTAAGGTAAGGGGGATTTAACCCAGCACAAGGTTTATGGAGCCAGAATGCTGCTGTGTGAAAGGAGGCTGAACTATACATACAGAGAGTAAAAAAAATAATTCTTTATTCTCTGGTTCTCTAATGATTAATGTTTATTTTAAATCTCCAGAAGTTATCTGTGTACAGAATTCTCTAATTTACTCGATGGTGGGACAAAATATCACGGTCATTTCATCAGTGACTTTATTTTTCCTTAATATGTTTATCAGATGTCCTTGGAAAACCATCCTTGAACACTGGCCTTTGACAGATTTTGTGGGAAGCAAGTTCCAGGTGCTGGTGTTTGCCTGTAGGGTTTATCATCTTAGTGCCACATTTGTAAGGAAAGGACAGGTGCTTGAGGTGAAAGGAGACCTCCTTGCTTGTTATAAAGGTTACCATGGTTTCCATATGACTTGACATTGTGAATACCACACCCAGTGGACTAGTTTCCTAACTGTAAAACTGTCACAGCACCTGACAGATGCTTTGGGGGGTTTTAGTTTATTTTTTTTTCAAGTTTTCCTGAGAATTTATAGGCAAGCATGCTCAGTACAAAGTCAGTGCATAGGGCAAAATTGGAGCAGTACATCAAACCTAGTACCACACCTAATAAACCAGGACAGGCATCAATTGGGGGATGATTTTCAGCTTGCACTGGACAGCTCTGAATTGGCTTGGCCTTGATCTCTGCTTTAACAAATATAGGTTATGAGTTATTGACTCCCTCTCTGCTTTGCCTTGACCTAGGCTTCTTCCTATTTCACAGATTAACTTCTCTCTTCATGTTTACTAAGTCCCGGACACTATTTTTGTCTATGAGGATGTACTGATAAATAATATAGTAATGATCTCAACCTTTAAAGAGATTAGAGGTTTTGGTTTCAAAGGCACACTTTCTCCTAACCACTTCTTATTCCTAATTTGAAGACATATTTATGTGTGACAATCTGAGCCTCCTCCATGGGTTAGACCAGATAAGATTCACACATGAAAACATGTCTTTCAAAAGCACAATTTCACAAACTCAAGGATTCTTATGAAAGTGACACTGGGAAAAATACTTCACAGAAAATCCAGGGTACTGTAAAGATGCCTCCTATATCATTGTTTATAGGCTTTGAAACTAATGCAGAAGCTATAATTAGCATTTATTATTATTATTATTCCAAAATTCCATGCCATCATGTTTGCAGGAAATAGAAAGGTACCCCTTGTTTTGCTAAGACATTGAATTTATTGCTCCATATGGTTATGTGGTAGATAAGACAAAAGACTCTGGTGCCAGGAATTAATAGGAGATGTTCAGGGTTTATGCACAACCTAATTCTTGACTTTTCTTCAACAATGTATTCTGTGGTGGAGAGTGACCACCACTATGATCATTTCAGGATAAACTTTAATATTTGCATCTGGGAAGCTTTAATTCTCCTTTGTGTCCTTTCTCTCTCACCCTCTTCTTCCTTGATTCACATACACATTTAATCCTAACTGATTTTTCTTACAGGTTTTATAAACTCTGGGGTTCACTTTGATTTTAGTCATTTGAACAAAAGCTCACTACTTTTGTTAAAGTCAAAATACAATATTAAACTTTCTCATAGATGAGGCTATAAAGAAGCTGTCACAGCCATGGTGGGTGTATCGGGATGTGGGCTGTCCCTGGGTAAGAATGGCTGGATTCTCAGAAACACTAAGTATAACTCATTACAGTCATTCATTTGTCGATATCTAACTTCTTTCTTTTCACCTCTTCAAAGTGTAACACTCCTGCCAGCCATATCTTAAACAAGATAAAGATAAAGATAAAGATAAAGATAAAGATAAAGATAAAGATAAAGATAAAGATAAAGATAAAGATAAAGATATAAAGATAAAGATATCCCATACCTCGATTTAAAAGGCAGAATGGAAGCTAAGGCTGAATATTTGTATGTCTTGAGGTGAATAAAATTCTCAGCAAAGAGATTTTAAGCTCTCCTTACCCTGAAAACAGCACTTTGCGCCCTAAGGAAAAATCTCATTGTAATTACAGAATTCAATTCTGTGTATCAGCTTTGATGGCAGTAAATCTAATTCAAAAAAGACAAAAAAAAAATGTCTGCCCTGGTACTGTTATCAAATGTATCCTTTGAGTTGCTTGGCTTAAAATCTGAAGAGGAACTTAGTTCCTTTGTTTTCAGCAGGATACATACTAAAAGGAACTATTCTCTATTCTTGCCTATCAAAATCCGCAAAGCCTGTGTCTAGTTCTTCTTTCCCCAGCGACAGCTTACACCCAGACAGTAATATTCTTACTTCAGTGGTTTCCCCTCCTCCTTCTGGGTTCAACTCTAACTGTTCTTAGCCTTGCATCTCTACTCTATGACTCAGTTCATTCTGCTAAGAAAACCTCATATCTCTTTTCACCCTGTTTACACCACTAACAGCGATTTCATTTTGATGCAGAACTCTTTAATAGCAAACCTGCCTCTAGGCAATTTTTTTCTTATTTATCAGGATGTTGACAGGATACTTAGCACCTTCTGTTCCTTCAGCCTGAAGCACTGAGTATCCCATAGGAAATATTAAAACATGCTCTTTCTTTTTTCTGTTTAGAGGTCAGAAACAACATCCTCAAAAATGGAAACACCCTCCTCTGAGTGCCTTTCTACTCCCTTCTCCAGTTACTACTGATTCATTGTACATATCATGGAATGAGCATTTACTTTACATAATTCTTTTCATAGAAAAGTATGGGCTAGTTACTTCACATATTTTATTAACAGAAGTGGTATGTTATCTATATAAATGGATCCAACAAATACAATATTACAAATAATAAAAAAAGTAAAATTATGCTTCAAATTTGGACTTACAATTTTGAAATTTGAAATTGCTTCAAATTTATATCCCATTGCTGGAGCAAGAAGTGGGGGCAAAAAAAAAAAAGAAAACAATTGAAAGCTGCTTGTCTGTAATCTGTGTATGATACCTTCTTGTAGATCTTTGTCAGGTGCTGAATGCTAACACTGCAGTTATACAGGGCATCTTTCATCACAGTCACCTTCAATACACAGGCAGAGAGAGGCAAAGCATCTGATGGCTGCATAGACCCACCTCACACACTCTCTTATCTCCCCAGACAATCTCTTCCCCTGATCACAGTTGATCTTCAGTTGAGAAACAGAACTGATCCTGAAGTTCTGTTTTAAGACTTATGTTTATGCATCTGATAACTTATCACAGTTAGATATGATTTGTTTTACTTTCTCTTGCCAAATATTATGCTCCTTCAGAATGCCATGTGATCACATTCTATCACTGCAGGTCACTAAAGGACTCTTGTGAGCTACTCTTTGAAGTCTCAGCCCACTGTGACTGTTCCTTTGGTGCTTCTCATGTTCATTTCCCTGATGCCAAATGATATGAATGTACATATATGCAGACAAACACACACACTCCCTTGGCACTCACAGAGTTCTCAGAGGAGGGGGGACCAGGAAAGGGACAACATTTGAAATGTAAATAAAGAATATACCTAATTAAAAAAAAAAAGAAGTCATGGATCTTAATCAAGCATGTCTGATTGTTAAAGTTACAAGACACTTCACATTTAATGCAATTACTCTTCTTGCAATTGGACTGTTTTTAAAAATATAGTTATTCCATCTCCTGTGGGGTGGCATCATTAGGAAATTCTGATATTAAAATTGAAAATTATAATAGGAATTCTTAAATCATAAAGCTAATTATTATTATTATTTATTTTTTAATATTAAAATATTTTTTAATATTAAAATATTTTTAAATATTTTAATTATTTAATTATTATTTAAAACGTCATTGACATAAAAAATTTCACTTACACCAGTCAGAATGGCTAAGATTCAAAACTCAGGAGACAGCAAGTGTTGGCGAGGATGTGGAGAAAGAGGAACACTCCTCCACTGCTGGTGGTGTTAAAATTGGTACAACCACTCTGGAAATCAGTATGGTGGTTCCTCAGAAAACTGGGCACATCATTTCCGAAGGATCCTACTATACCACTCCTGGGCATATACCCAGAGGATTCCCCAGCAGGTAATAAGGATACATGCCCCACTATGTTCATAGCAGCCCTATTTATAATAGCCAGAAGCTAGAAAGAACACAGGTATCCCTCGACGGAGGAATGTATACAAAAAATGTGGTTTATATATACACAATGGAGTACTATTCAGCCATTAGAATCAATGATTTCATGAAATTCTTAGACACATGGATGGAGCTGGAGAACATCATACTAAGTGAGGTAACCCAGTCTCGAAAGATCAATCATGGTATGCACTCACTAATAAGTGGATATTAACCTAGAAAATTGGAATACCCAGAACATAATCCACACATCAAATGATGTACAAGAAGAATGGAGGAGTGGCCCCTGGTTATGGAAAGACTCAATGTAGCAGTATAGGGCAAAACCAGAACAGGGAAGTGGGAAGGGCTGGATAGGGGAATAGGGGGAAGGAAGAGGGCTTATGGAACTTTTGGGGAGTGGGAAGACAGAAAAAGGGAAATCATTTGAAATGTAAATAAAAATATATCAAATAAAAAATTCAAATCATAAACAAATGATCACTCCGGAGACAAATTTAGTAATATGTCAAAAATTTTGTAGTAATAGAACATTTATTCTTTCTTAAACTTTGTTTTCAGGCTGTTCTTATTATATTTCTACATATTGTTCATAGATAAAAAGGCATAAGTTTCAACAACCATGATGTTTTTCATGGCACCCAGTAGATATGCAAAAGAGCTAATGCTGAAAGACAGGATTGACTCTAAATCTGTATGTGAGTCCTAAGGGGACCATGAATTGGATGTCAATAATTTTATTATTCTTTCTTGGGATTTTGAGTCCTTAGCAGATGAAGTCTTGAAAGTACTGTAAAAAATATTTATAGAGAAAGTAAATTTGAAATGAATTTTAAAGACAAGGTAACCTTAACATTAAGTTGAAGAAAGATAATAGTTGTAGGAAAGAGTGAATATGAAAATTCTAAAGAGAGGAATTGAATATAAGCTTGAGCTAACAAAGTATAAATCTTTGTAAATCTATTTGACTATAATTTGTGAGGCAAACCTTAATCTTAAAACTTGCCAGGTTTCTGATTAGAATAGGTGTGAACACTGTAAAGGTTTCCATGAGCTTTCTATCAAGGGAAGAATACTGAAGTCATGCACTACACGGACCTGTGCACAGCAGTGCATTGTGAGTATTCATGTGACAACAGTACAGGAGAAATGGTATGGGAAAGAACCGTGATAAAAATGCAGTTAGAGACCTGTCACAATGGACCAGTCCAGATGCTTGTAGTTAATACAGCATTCGTAGAATGTCTACACAATTATGAACAGAATACTTTGCATATCATGTCAAAAGAACATGATGTGCTTTGAAGGGTTTGTTGCCATGGGGGCAATTACTCTTCTCACTGTACAGTGCAGACCTCCTTCATTCTTAGAGATTTAAATAGATAATGGGTAACCAGAGTCCCTGACCTAATGTCACCTGGCAGTTGTGTTTCTTATAGCTGACTTTATAGGGAAATCATTCAAGGAACTACTTTCTAGCTAGGAAGGAACTCACTGTGATGGCTTTTTATTATGTTGTTGATCTGAAAGTCAGCTAAACCAAATTTTTGTCCTAACTTTAATTGTAAGTACCTGATGATTTAAAAAGAATTTGGAAAAAAAAAAGAGGGTATTAATGAGCAAACAAAAGCAAAGAACCAGTTTTGCTGAAATATAAAATGTTTTATAGAACTCATTTGAGCCCCAAACTATGCCAAGAGTGGATCTTAAAAATCCTTTGTGCTATTAAACAACAGAGAAACCTCTGTTCATGTTTGAAAAACTAATAGTCACAGTTGCAGTTGAGAATCCAAGACAATTACTGAATTGTGTATATCAGAAGAAACACTCTCCATCGAGAATTAAAATCTTTTGATAATGAGATATGTGCTCCAAGATAAATTAGCCATTAATGTTCCACAAATTTGACAGATTACAGTGAAAATATGCAGCAGGCCACAGATCAGTCTTCTCATGTAATAAATGTATTAACTTATGAGAAACAAGTGAACAGATACAAAGTGAACAGAAGATAAAATAGGAGGAGGTAGCATAGTATTTGGTAAAAAAAAAAAATAATACAATGAACAGACTAAACTGGGATGCCAACTATCTTACTCTAAACCTAGCAATTTTCATGATAGCCTTGGCCACTAATAATGATGTAATGGTGCTGCCTGCTGCTTTTCTTTTTCCTCCTTTCCTCTTTGCTCCTTGATTACAATGTAACTATTCATCTGCACACATACATTCCCCAAGTATCCCTCTCAGATAGAAAACATTTTTTTTATGGAAGAGGCATAGCTATATGCTTTAAAAATTGATCTTAGAGGTGTGGACTCCTTCACCTAAAACTATTCAGTCCCCTTTCACATTGCTCTTAGCTGGTCTTCATCTCCAAAGTGAATGTATCCAGGTATTACTACATACTTCCTAGGATAATTTTGAGAATAAAGGGGACAATTTATATGAGACACTTAATAAGATACACAACATATGGTAAAGAATCAATGGTGTTTTAAAAATTATTATGAACAAAGCATTTAGAATCCATTTCTCAACTTAATGTCTCATATACTCTTTCATATGCATTGTAATAACCTACAACACTAAAAAGTTATAAAAATAACTTCCTCATCTATAAAATCCTGTAATGTAGGACTATGTTTATAAATTTGAGTCATTAAGTTCCCCTGAACTGTACAGAAAATAAGGTAATCTTTGCATATAACTGCCTAAAACTCTTAAGCAAGAAATATAGCACTGGTATTTTAAGACTCCACATCTCATGTACAAGGCATCTGGTACCCAAAGTTCATTTTTATTATTGTGTTCTCCCACTGGGCATGACTAACTGATAATTAGTTCTTAAGAGATCTCAGAATTTCAGCACCATCTCAATATCCATACTAACCCATGAATTGTATATCTAATGGCTTTAGAGTTACCTAATGGTGGCCTACTGGTTATCCAGCTTTGTGAGTTCCATGAGTATGTTTTAGATGAAATGAAAGCATGGGACAAGAGTAGAAAAGTCAGTGTTGGGGAGAGGGCTTAGTGAGGGAAGAGCTCATGATAACAAATGATAAGCTGAGATTAGTTTTCCTGCACCTATTAAAAGCAATGCATTCACAAAATTTCTATCATCCCAGCACTGGGAGGTGAGGGTCCCAATCTGAACAAAATTGCACACACAATATTCAGTGAAGATATGAGGCCAAGAACAATAAAGAAAGACACCTGACATTGACCTCTGTTCTCCATATCTGCATGCACCAGTGTGCACATCCATAAACATGTGTGCACACAAATATTTATGTCTTGCATACAAGAACACACATATAACAACAATATAAATACAATAATAACAGCACAAATGAGCAGCGCCATGAATGCACATCAAAGTTATACTATCAAATACTTATCTTTTAACTATTTTTATAGAATGTCTTGGATGAGATGGGTGTTACGATTAGAAGGAAGGGCCAAAGAAAATAAAAAAGATAAAGATGAATTTCACATAACACCAAGGAGTACATATCCAACATCAAAGATGAGGCCTTTGCACATGGCACATTTTATAGCAAACATTTTATTTTGATTAGGGATCAAATAGCCTGTGGTTCATGTGAAAGCTTTTATGTTTAATGAAAAGACATACAGATTCTTTAATTTTATAACATGACTAGGTAAGAGCAGGTTTAGAAATTTCTTAGTTCATGACAGATTTCCCTCATAAAATGCTGAGAGTTGGTGTGATCCTTTGAGGTTATGGTTCAACTCAAATTTCAAAGCAACAACTCTACATTTTGTGTCATTTAGTCCTTGAAGTGAATGATGAAAGTTATGGATACTTCCAAAGGAACACTCCTATACATATGCACATATATTTAGAACATTTCAGAATTTAATATTCCTATAGTCCCATTTCAGAACTGTTTTTATTAACTCTTACAAAGTCATAAACTTTGCTTTTGAGAATAATATTGTATTCCAAAGCTAAATGACTGTCTTGGGAAATACTGACTTTTTCTTCTCACTCTGCTGCACAAAACAATCAGGAAAACTTGTGGGATTTCAAAGATGATGGATTTTTAGAGGCAGACTTTATCTGGTTTACTAATTCAGATGCAAAGTGCAAAGGAAATCATTCTGATGAATGAGACAGATTGCTGAAAAAATGCTTTCATTCCTCTTAGAGATGTACTATGGTGGTAGAAGTCCCTATTAGAGATATATGATGAGCCACAGAAAGGAACCAGACTTTCATATTAACTCAATGTAAAAGCCAGTAACAGATTAGATGCAGAAACAATGGGAAATTAGTTATCAGAAAAATTTTCCAAAGTAAACACCCTTTACTCCTTTCTGAATGCTTTGTTATCTGTAGTGAGCAATCATCATTTGAGTTTGCTGAACCATTTCAAAAAAGGCATGCTGAAACTCCGGGCCTACCCTAGGTAGAAGTGATTGGAACTGTTACCCAACTAAGCAGTTGTCACCTGTCTCTTTGCTCTTTTTCTTTCTAAGTTTCCCTATTCCGTGACATAGCCAAGACCTGGTTTCAATCAAGATACTTATGGATAGCTTTATCAACTGTGATCAAGGAGATCCAGCCAAAACCACCTCTCTGTGGACTGTCCAGCTGGGGTTCTGGATAAGTAATGAAAGATGACTTGGAAAGAGGAAGGCAAATGAGATGGTTGAAAAGAGAGTGGAGTGGGGACTGAAGGAGGTTTAATGTAAATAGGTGATCCTCCTCTCCCATTTCCTCTCTTCTTTATAGAAATGCAATTAAGAATGATTAAGAACTAGAAATTGTATATGTTTTATTTTACTCTCAAGACTGTCTGTGCTTCTATCTGGCACTCAATCTTTCTCCTGGGTCTTTGATTTCATTGTTCCTGTCAGAAAATATTTCCTATCTCTCCTTTACTTGGAATATTACTGACTTCTAGAAGGAAACACACATATGCACACACACACACACACACAAACACACTCACACACACATACGCATATACCCTACTGCCTTTTTTTTTTCTGAGACAGGGTTTCTCTGTATAGCCCCGGCTGTCCTGGAACTCACTCTTGTAGACCAGTCTGGTCTCGAACTCAGAAATTCACCTGCCTCTGCCTCCCAGAGTGCTGGGATTACAGGCATGCGCCACCACCGCCCGGCTTACCCTACTGCTTTTATGCCAGCCAAAAATCTACATCTTTTATTTTCTAATGTTAACTATATACGATGTTTTATGGTATATCTTTTACACAGCAATTAGAAATAATCCCACATTTAACCATGGCTTTTGCTATATACATTTTTGTCTGAAGTCAGTGAGTTCTCTGTATATGTAATGACTTTGGAATCTTTCTCAGGAAGGTAAGTAAACAGAAAATACTTCCCAAGAGGACTGAGAGTTGATGATTGGTAAAAAGTTAATGCTAAGTGACCATTTCTTGTCAGGACTCTTCAAATATTCTAGCATTTTTATCATCAGAAGAATCAGAGATAACTATCAAATGTTAATCCTGCTGTCATTTACAAAAAAATTCGAATCTTTCTTGAAGACTCTTTTACTGAAATGGAGCCTTAAATAATGCACTGATGGCTCTATTGTACAGTATACCATATCACCATTCTACCGATTGCCAAAAATGGGTGGGTTCAATCTGAACTTAGAAGGAAGGACTCAAGTTACCACTTGAACTTAAACATTCATGAGAGATAGGGAAGGGCCTTTTTGCTCACAGTTTCTTAGTGGTTGCTAGAGACAGAGGTGGTATTTTCTTCTACATTGTAGACATGGGAAGTTTGTCCTTGCTCCAGCAATACTCTCCCACCAATGTCTGGCAAGTAATTATAGTTAATCTCAGTAGGCCACACACCAAAAGAAGACACAAAAGTAGGAAGAGGATTTTCTGGGAAGGAAAGAGAGGGAAATGTGTGAAGTGACTGAGATTCATTACATACATGGATGGAACTGTCAATACAGAAAAACTACAACTCTCTGTAACAAGGTGAATTAAGATGGTACAATATTAGCTGAAATAAGTTTGATATCAAAACAAAATATGATATGATATCATAAAAGTAGGAGAAGAAATTTGTTGGAAAGAAAAATAATTGCAGAAGAATTTAAGGGAATAAGAGAGAGAAATGCATAATGAGAGTGAGTATTCAGTATTTAATATATACATGTATAAAACTGTCAAAGAATAAAAGTAAGCTTAAATGTAGGTATGGGTAGAGTAATAGGATGTCTTATTCTGTAATACTCTGTGTAATTCAACATCATCAGAGAAGATTTAAATGTTTCATATCAAAAAAATACAGTAAAGAGGTAGGAACATTGTACTCTGTGAAAAAGCTGAACTATTACATTGCATGGACAAATTTGTATACTAATTCTTTGTCAATTAAAATTTTTATTAATTAAATATCAATTTGATCTAAACATGAGTCTCAACATCAGTCAAATACAACACTAATAATGATGCAAAATGATTCTTAAATATGGTGGAACTGTAAAAAGAGATACAGATCTGGGGAGATAGTTCAGTTTGTAAAGCACTTAAAGTAAAGATCTGAGGACTAGAGTTTAGATATTCAGTACCCATATAGAAGCTGGGTGAGTTTAACAACATATCTGTAATCATATCATGAGGAATGCAGAGATAGAGGCTGCCAGAAGCTAGCTGACTAGCCAGACGAGCCAAGTAGATGACCACTTGGTTCAAGTTAGAGAGAGACGCTGACTCAATATGTGAGGTAAAAAGAAGTTAAAGATGACAATTAATGTTAGCGTCTGGTCTCCATATGTGTATCTGAGCCCAAATGTGTACACATATATATACACAGGAACATACATGCTGGCATGTAAACACACCACAGGTACACACATTCAAAAAGCACCAAAAACAAAAATTAAAGAGGACCAAATGCTAACTGTCAATTCATTCACAGTGCTTGTGGATGGCCATCAGTCTTCTCTGAATTGTCTGGGTGTTCTCAAGATGCTAAATATTCTTTTGTTTCTTGCCAACATTGAGATGGCTAGATTCAAGGACTTGTGTCTTCAGAAATTTAAATCAGGCAAGTCTTTCAAGAAGTCTATCATCAAGTCTAGACTGATTAAGACTGCTTTCTGAAAGATATTTACTTGGAATAAGGATTTAAATTGCTTACTGATGGGGAAAAGTTTAATTGTGACTAGCTCAATTCCCTCTGCATGAGAGCAGAATGATTTTCTGCCTCACTGTTTAGCTCCTCTAGTAATTCAGAAATAAAAATAGGAATAAAACTAGTGATTGAGATCACCCTTGATTAAGGTATACCAAAAACTTTGGAAATCATAGAAAAGACACTACAGGTAGTTTCTTTGACTGGCTACATGTTTCCACCAACAAGGTGATTATTTCCATGGAGTTACATATGTTTTTCATGATTATTCAATGTTTTCATTGTGTATGCTAAGAAAGAGGGTTGAGCATAAACAGAGCAGCAGCTAACATGGTGATAGAGGGCAGAGTCTGATAGCCCCCAGGCTCCTCAGTTGCTATTCTAATGGAAGTTATCACTGGTTTCTCTTTTAAACACTCAAAAACATCAGTCAGATCATCAGAGGTAAGATGGATAGGGGGAAAGGGGAAAGATTTGAAGCCAATGTTCCAGAAATCTGAGTAAAATTCACGTATTTGGCAGATATTTAACAAGTAACCTCCTGTCACCTAAGTAACCCTTCCACATAGGGTAAAGACACACAGGGTAAAGCAGAAGTATCATGTCCCTGTATCTGCAGGAGAGTAGCATCCAGCAGAGGGCAGCACACAGTGAATGGAAGGCAGGCCAAGGAGGTGGAAGGAGATGGGAGAAGTAAAAACTCTACATACTACCCTTGCTTCTTTCCTCTGTTCTTACAAGTGGCCATTTATCCTTGGATTAGTTAAGTAGCTTTTCCTTGTTTTCAAATAAACACAGATAGTTACAGGAAGAGAAGAAGGTACATCTCAAAAAAATGGATAAAATGGATTTTTTATTTTGTAATTTCCAAGAAGTACAATGAATTTAAAAAAAAAAAAAACATTTTGTTTAAAAAAAAAACTGTTACAAATACAGAATTCATATTATTTTCAAGGCACTTCTGCTGCTGCAATTTCATAGAACTTTCCCAAAAAGCTGAGAAATCAGTCATTTAGTTTCTTCTGTTTTTTTTTTTCTTTTCCCTCATGATTAATTATTGAACAACACAGCAAGGGTTTTCATCAAACTTAATAATAATAAAACTCTCTGGATTCTAGTAGTGTTCCAATTAGTAGATGAGAGTCTAAAAGCACATATTAATCCATGAAAGCTACATGCATGAGCAAAAAGAAATCTTGTTTAACATTTGAATAATTATCTAGACATCATTCTGTCAGTGCTCTCTCTACTTTAAGGGGAAAAAAAAGATTACCTCTAAGGGGTGATACTTATTTTCAGATTAGTAGAAGAGAAGAGGATTTGCTGCCCACTGCATTCAAAGAGAATGATTTATTTCTCATTATAATTTAGCTAATTACTTAATTATTCTGAATTTCTTACTGATAAATTCAACACACCAAAACCAGAAGCCTCATTCACTTCATTGTTTAATAAACTGTATATACATCTTGACAGCTGCATTGTTGTTTAAAGATAACTCCTTGCTTTTAAATAATCCAGCTCTAGGTGAAGAAAAAATGAATAGTCTTTTTTTTTTAAATGACAAAACCCAAGTGATTCTGATAAGGAAAGACAGATCATTTCAATTCTTCTGCCAGGAAAGTACTCAGTAAAGTGACAGTGTGTCTCAAGCCAGGAGGGTAAGGTTATAGCAAGTGTCAAAACAGCAATTATTTGATCAAACAATAAAATGTACTATATAAAAGTAAAAAAGAAAAAAAAAAACCCAAGGACAGTGTGATTAATAAAACTTTAAATTGAAGATGAGCAAAGACCTGAATAATAACATGAAAACTTAAAGAAGGCTTAGTGGAAAATACAATAGTATTACTGAGATACAGTTTTCACATTTACCTACCAGTTAGGGAAAATAATAATCCAGAGTATTATTATTATTATTATTATTATTATACTATAATAATATTAATATTATTTAAGTGGCCTTATAACTTATTTTTAAAAATAATATAGATCCTCTGCCACAGCACACCATCTCCAAGTGGCACAGGAAGATAGCTAACCACCCACAGCACAGAGAGAACAGTTAGCATAGGTGAGACCTGCCCTGCAGCTCAGAGGGTCCCATCTAGAAACCTCTGATGGAAGCCCTATGGTTTCTGTCTCTGGCTTGTGACCTTCCTCTGCTACAGCGTGTCATATCCAAGTGGAGCAGGGACGTAGCTAACCACCCAGGAGTGGTGAGAGGCCTAACAATACAGATAGAATACAGATAGGACCACCCCTGCAGCTCAGAGGATCTCATCCTGAACCCTCTGACTGAAGCCCTCCGGTTTCTGTCCGTGGCTTGGGACCATCTTCTGCTGCAGCGCGCCATATCCAAGTTACCCAGGAAGATAGGTAACCACCTGTCAGTGCATAGAGGACAGTCAGCACAGGTGAGATCTGCCCTGCTGCTCAGAGGAAGCAGCCAGAAATGAGGGAACAAGAACCTAAGAGCTGCCTGGGACAGGAGTCTTCTGTTTTCTGTCCACACCCAGGGCTGATCAGGGCCACAGAGCTACATATAGAAAAACAACCACAAGAGAGCAGATCTCACAGGAGTACTACATATGTATGTAAACAGAGAGAACTGGTTTCCCAGGAGCACAGATATAGAGGCTTCTATGACAGACAAGCCACCATCAGAGATGACAACTTCAGCTAACCATCAGAGATAACCAGATGGCAAAAAGCAAATACAAGAACATTACCAATAGAAACCAAGGCATCATGGCACCATCTGAACCAACATACCAGAAAAGCAAGATCTGGATTTAAAATCACATCTCATGGTGCTGATAGAGGATTTCAAGAAGGAAAAAAATAACTCCCTTAAATAAATACAGTAGAACATGAGTCAACAAGTAGAAGCCCTTTAAAAGGAAACACAAAAATCTCTTAAAGAACAGGAGAATATGACTCAACAGGGAGAAGCCCTTAAAGAGGAAACACAAAAGTACCTTAAAGAATTACAGGAAAACACAACAAGTGAAGGAACTGAACAAAACCATTCATGATCTAAAAATGGGAGTAGAAACAACAAAGAAATCACAAAGGGAGACGACTTTGGAGATAGAAAACCTTGGAAAGAAATCAGGAGTCATAGATGCAAACATCAACAACAGAATACAAGAGCTAGAAGACAGAATCTCAGATTCTGAAGACACAATAGAAAGCATTGACTCAACAGTCAAAGAAAATGCAAGATGCAAAAAGCATGTAACCCAAAACATCCAGGAAATCCAAGACACAATGAGAAGACCAAACCAAAGGATTATAGGTATAGAAGAGAGCAAAGATCTACAACTTAAAGGGCCAGTAAATATCTTCAACGAAATTATAGAAGAAAACTTCCCTAATCTAAAAAGAGAGATGCCTGTGTACATACAAGAAGCCTACAGAACTCCAAACAGGCTGGATTAGAACAGAAATACCTCCTGTCACATAATAATCAAGACTCCAAATGTTTTGTTTGTTTAGTAAAACAAAGACAGAATATTAAAATCAGTAAAAGAAGAAGGCCAATTAAAATATAAAGGAAAACCTATCAGAATTACACCAGACTTCTCACCAGAGACCATGAAAGCAAGAAGATCCTTGGCAGATCTCACATATACCCTAAGAGAACACAAATGCCAGCCGAGACTACTATATCCACCAAAACTCTCAATCACCATGGATGGAGAAGCCAAGATACTCTATCATAAAACCAAATTTACACAATATATTTCCACAAATCCAGCCCTACAAAGGATAATAGATGGAAAACGCCAACACAAGGAGGGCAACTATACCCTAGAAAAAGCAAGATAGTAATCTTCTTCCAACAAACCCAAAAGAAGATAACCACTAAACATAAAACTAATATAAAAAATAACAGGAAACAACAATCACTATTCCTTAATATATCTTAATATTAATGGACTCAGTTCCCCAATGAAAAGGCATAGACTAACATACTGGATACATAAACAGGACCCAGAATTTTGCTGCATACAGGGAACGCATCTCAGTGTCAAAGACAAATACTATCTCAGAGTAAAAGGCTGGAAAACAGCTTTCCAAGCAAACAGTTCCAGGAATTGAGCTGGAGTAGTCATTCTAATATCAGAAAAAAATGACTCTCAACCAAAAGTCATCAAAAAAGACACAGAAGGACACTTCATACTCATAAAAGGAAAATATACCAAGAAGAACTCTCAATTTTGAACATCTATGCTCCAAATGCAAGTGCACCTTCATTTGTAAAAGAAACTTTGCTAAAGCTCAAAGCACACATTGCACCTCACATAATAATTGTGGGTAACTTCAACAACCCACTCTCATCAATGGACAGATCAGGGAAGCACAAACTAAACAGAGACATAATGAAACTAACAGAAATTTTGGACCAAATGGATTTAACAGATATCTATAGAACATTTCATCCTAAATTAATAAAATATACTTTCTTCTCAGCACCTCATGGTACCTTCTTCAAATTGACCGTATAATTGGTCACAAAACACACCTCAACAGATATGAAAAGATTGAAATTATCCCATGCCTCTGATCAGAGAAACTACAGATTAATGCTTGTCTTCAATGACAACAAAAATAACAGAAAACCCACATACGTATGGAAGTTGAACAATGATCTACTCAGTAATACCTTGGTCAAAGGAAAAATAAAAAATCAACGACTTTTTAGAATTTAATGAAAAACAACATACCCAAGTTTACAGGACACAATAAAAGCAATGCTAAGAGGAAAACTCATAGCTCTGAGTGCCTCTGAGAAGAAACTGGAGAGAGCATAGCACTAGCAGCTTACCAGCACACCTGAAAGCACTAGAACAGAAAGAAGCTAATACACCCAAGAGGAGTAGATGGCAGGGAATCATCAAAGTCAGCACTGAAATCAACCAAATAGAAATAAAAAAAACTATACAAAAAAAATCAACAAAACCAGGAGCTGGTTCTGTGAGAAAATCAGCAAAATAGATAAACCTCTAGCCAGACTAACTGAAGGGCCCACAGACAGTATCCAAATTAACAAAATCAGAAATGAAAAGGGAGATACAACAACAAAAACCAAGCAAATTAAAGAAAAAAACCATCAGATCCTACTACAAAAGCCTATACTCAACACAACTGGAGAATCTGGAGGAAATGGACAATTTTCTGGACAGATAATAAATACCAAAGATAATCAGGATCAGATAGACCATCTAAATGGTCCCATCAACCCTAAAGAAATAGAAGCAGTCACTGAAAATCTCCCAACCACAAAAAGCACAGGACCTGATAATTTTAGTACAGAATTCTATCAGACCTTCAAAGGAGACCTAACATCAATACTCTTCAAACTATTCCACAAAATAGAAACTGAAGGAAAACTACCCAACTCGTTCTATGAAGGAACAGTTTTGCTGATACCAAAACCACACAAAGATCCAAAGAAGAAAGAATTTCAGACCAATTTCCCTTATGAATATCAATGCAAAAATCCTCAATAAAATTCTTGAAATGCAAATCCAAGAACACATCAAACCAGTCATTCACAACGATCAAGGAGGCTTCATCCAAGGGATGCAAGGATGGTTCAATATATGGAAATCTATCAATGTAATCCACTACATAAACAAACTCAAAGAAAAATATCACATGATCATTTCATTAGATGCTGAGAAAACATTTGACAAAATCCAACACACCTTTATGATAAAAGTCTTGGAAAGATCAGGAATTCAAGGCCTGTACCTAAACATAGTAAAAGCAATATATAGCAAACCAGTAGCCAATATAAAACTTAATGGAGAAAAACTTGAAGCAATCCCATTAAAATCAGGGACTAGACAAGGCTGCCCTCTCTCTGCATATTTGCCACAGTACTTGAAGTTCTAGCTAGAGCAATTAGACAACATAAGGAGGTCAACAGGATAGAAATTGTAAAGGAAGAAGTCAAACTATCACTATTTGCAGATGATATGATAGTATACATAAGCTACCCCAAAAATTCCACCAGAGAAGTCCTACAACTGATAAACAGCTTCAGCAGTATTGCCAGATATAAAATTAACTCAAGCAAATCAGTAGCCTTCATATACTCAAAGGTAAAACAGGCTGAGAAAGAAATTAGGAAAATGATACCCTTCACAATAGTCACAAACAAGATAAAGTATCTTGGTGTGACTCTAACCAAACATGTCAAAGATCTATGTGACAAGAACTTCCAGTCTCTGAAGAAAGAAATCAAAGAAGATCTCAGAAGTTGGAAAGATCTCCCATGCTCATGGATTGGCAGAATTAATATAGTAAAAATGGCTATCTTGTCAAACGCAATCTACACACTCAATGAAATCCCCATCAAAATTCCAACTCAATTCTTCATAGAGTTAGAAAAAGTAATTCTCAAATTCATCTGGAGTAACAAAAAGCTCAGGATAACTAAAACTATTCTCAACAGTAAAAGAATTTCTGGTGGAATTAGTATCCCAGACCTCAAGTAGTACTACGGAGTAAGAGTGTTAAAAACTGAATGGTATTGGTATAGTGACAGGCAGGTAGATCAATGGAATAGAATTGAAGACCCAGAAATGAACCCACACATGTATGGTCACTTGATCTTTGACAAAAGAGCTAAAACCATCCAGTGGAAAAAGACAGCCTTTTCAACAAATGGTGCTGGTTCAACTGGAGGTTAATATGCATAAGAATGCAAATTGATCCATTTTTATCTCCTTATACAAAGATCAAGTCCAAGTATATCAAGGACCTCCACATAAAACCAGAATTACTGAAATTAATAGGAAAGAAACTGGGGAAGAGCCTTGAGCACATGGCCACAGGGGAGATTTTCCTGAACAGAACACCAATAGCTTATGTTCAAAGATCAAGAATTGACAAATGAGACCTCATAAAATTACAAAGTTTCTGTCAGGCAAAAGACACAGTCAATTGGACAAAACGGCAACTAACTAAAGATCTGTACCAACTACACATCTGACAGGGGGGGGCCAATATACAATATATACAACATTGTATCTTGCTAGTTAACATTATTCTCAAATTAAAATTTTTTGCCTTGAATAAAAAAGACAATCTGCTTCATTAACAAATAAAAGCTAATCCAAACAGAAAAAAAAGAACTCAAGAAGATAGACTCCAGAGAACCAAATAACCCTATTAAAAATGGTGTACAGAACTAAACAAAAAATTTTCACCTGAGGAATATTGAATGGCTGAGAAACACCTAAAGAAATATTCAACATCCATAATCATTAAATCAAATGCAAATCAAAATGCAAATCAAAAAGTCCCTGAGATTTCACCTCACACCAGACAGAATGGCTAAGAGCAAAAACTTAGGAGGCAGCAGGTGCTAACAAGGATGTGGGGAAAGGGGCACACTCTTCAACTGCTGGTGGGACTGTAAGCTGGTACAACCACTCTGAAAATCAGTTTGGTGGTTCCCCAGAAAACTGGGCATAATAGTACTGGAGGACCCTGTTATACCACTCCTGGGCATATACCCAGAGGATTCTCCAGCATGTAATAAGGACCTATGCTCCACTATATTTATTATAACCCTATTTATAATATCCAGAAGCTGGAAAGAACCCAGATGTCCCTTAATGGAGGAATGGATAAAAAAATGTGGTATATTTACCCAATGGAATGCTACTCAGCTATTTAAAACAATGTATTCATGAAATTCTTAGACAAATGGATAGAATTAGAAAATATTATCCTGTGTGAAGTAACCCAATCACAAAAGAACACAAATGGTATGCATTCACTGATACGTGGATATTAACCCAGAAGCTTGGAATATCCAAGACATGATTCACATATCAAATGAGGCTCAAGAAGGAAGAACAATGTATGGATATTCTGGTTTGTCTTAGAAGGGGGAACAAAATTCCCACAGTAGGAGATACAAAGATAAAATGTTGAGCAGAGTCTGAGGAAAGAAACGCTCCACAGTGATCCATTCCCATATACTATTACAAAACACAGGCACTATTATTATGCCTACAAGTACTTGCTGACCAGATCCTGGATATAGTTGTAACATGGGAGGCTCTGCTAGTGCATGACAAGTACAGAAGGGGACACTCTCAGCCAGCCATTGAAATAAGCTCAGGGTCCCCAATGGAGGAGCTAGAGAAAGGATCCAAGGAGCTGAAGGGTTTTGCAGTACCATAAGAGGAACAACAATATGAGCCACCCAGTACTTCCAAAACTCTCAGGGACAAAATCATCAATCAGAAAGTACCATGGTTCCAGACACATAGGCAGCAGAGGATGGTCGTCTTAAACATTAAAGGGAGATGAGACCCTTGGTCCTGGAAAGACTTTATGCCATAGTGTAGAGGAATACCCGGACAGGGAAGCAGGAGAGGGTTGACTGGGAAACAGGGAGAGGGGAGAAGGGTTATGAGACTTTCAGGGGGAGGACCAGGAAAGGGGACAACATTTGAAATGTAAATGAAGAGTATATATCTAATAAAAAATAAAATAAAAATAAAAATAATATAATTGGGAAATGAAACTGATAACTATTAAATTTTTTTATTAACAGAATTAGTCTATGTTGCAAAATTTGACCCATATGGAGTGATTTTTCAACCAGGTTTTACTAACTTGAACAAATTACAAAGAATCTCTCAGGGTTTCATCATTTTTAGCATTTGGTAGAGGTAGTAATGCTACCAATTTAATATGCTTTATTGTTAGCCTAAACATATTAATAACAAATGGAAAACCTTATCATTTTTCATAACATAGAAATGGCAGCTGTTATTATGATTGTCATGTTAAATCATTTTTCTCCCTTCTATCTATCTCTTTGATGGATTTCTTTGTTTTCTTTTTGACACTGCTTTCTGGAGAGCTTCAAATATGTAATACTGTTTATAGGTACCTAAGATTTAGGCTTCCATAATATCAATTCTTCCCTTCATTCTCTACAAACATATTTCTATATTGTTTATGTCAATATTCTTGAGCTATTTTCACATAGCAATCTCACTCCTTTGTATAACTGAATTTTTTTCTTTCCCATCCTTAAGATCTGCTACTCTGATTTTCTGTGTCTCTGTATACATATTTGTATTGATATTTTAAGATATAAAGGGTTTTTGTATTAAATATGAGAGATGTTTGTATTTTTAAAAATTATAATCAGTTCTTTTCTATGATTCTTCTGACAACTGATTAGAAGGATGATGGAAATAAGAGACATAGAAACATTGGGACCTCACTAATAAGTGGATACTAACCTAGAAAACTGGAACACCCAAAACATAATCCACACATCAAATGAGGTACAAGAAGAAAGGAGGAGTGGCCCCTTGTTCGGGAAAGACTCAGTGAATCAGTATTCAGCAAAACCAGAACTGGGAAGTGGGAAGGGGTGGGTGGGAGGACAGGGGGAGAGAAGGGGGCTTATGGGACTTTTGGGGAGTGGGGGACTAGAAAAGAGGAAATCATTTGAAATGTAAATAAAAATATATCGAATAAAAAAAAGTTAAAAAAAAAAAGAAAAAAAAAGAAACATTGGGACCCAACAGCTCTATACATATTATATGTTCCTTATTTCTTCTCTTATATTGTCAAAGTTTATGACTTCTCTGGCTTTTCAAGTATTTCTTTCTTAAAATCTAACTGAGTTTCATGAAGAATATATGTATATAGGACATTTCTTCTCTTATATTGCCAAAGTTTATGACTTCTCTGGCTTTTCAAGTATTTCTTTTTTAAAATCTAACTGGGTTTCATTAAGGATATGTAGGAAAGGGTATCCAGAGTGTAAAATTTTCCTAGCTCTAATCACTGTCTAGTAAAAGATTAGAATTTCCCCTATAAGATACCCATCCATTCATTCGATAAAGCATATACAAATGCATACTATCTTAAAATAGTGCTACAGATGCAGGTGAAGATAAAAAAAACAAATTAATCAATGGTTATAACTCATATCATATACAGTAAAAGAGGATTACAAAAATGTAAGCATGGAACGTTTAAGACAGATGTGCACAGCAACAGAAAGGTACTGGGTGAAAATACGGGTGGGCTATTCGAGAAATAGAAGTCTATTGTAGTTTAGAATGTGCAAGACCATGAGTACTGTCCTCTGACTCAATTCAAATATTTGCATTTTGGCTGTAGACATGAAAGAATCTGTTTCCCTAATGTCACTATTCCTAAAGTTAAATGTGGCAGTAACCTACATATTGTCATTAGAGTTTATACAAAATAATTTCACTGCTTTCCAGTTCATGTAATTTATGGTCTCTACATTTTATATTAGATAAAATATGGTATGGATGAGGAACGGACAAAACCAAAATATTTTCTAATTTCTTCAAAGGTTTCCTGTTCTGAGACAGTCACATACAGCAGTTGTAGAATTATGTTCAAAATCCATTACCATTCACAATGACAAAGATTTACTAATAATCATAGCTCATTTTCAATCCACCAATCTAGTAATAATATTTGTAATTATCAAATATAAATAGATAAACAAAATGCTCAAAGGGACAATAAACAACCAATGCATGCCTATGTTTCCTTACAAGTTTTGTAGGAATCATTTGGGACATCATTTTTAAGTTTGATTTCATGAACCTTTCTTGTGAGGTATCTTTGTGGAGTTTGCCAACACCATGGAAAATTAAGTTTAGAAGTGAATCTCAAGAAGAAGGAAGAGCAAAGTGTAGATGCTTCAGTCCTACTTAAAAGGGGAAACAAAATAATCACAGAAGGTATAGGGTGGCAAGGATTTGAGAGGAAGAGAGTAGGGGAAGTTTAAAGAGGTTTAGGATCAGGTATGGGAGGAGATGGGGGAGATGTACAGAGGGTAAGGAAATTGAACAGAGGTGTGTAGCAATGGGGGATGGGGAACTGTGGATAGCAACCAGAAGGTCCCATGTGCCAGGAAAGCAAGAGGCTCCCTAGACTCAACAAGAATGACTTCAGCTGAAATACCCAACAAAGGGGAGGGAGAACCTATAGAGACCATTTCCTGAGAATCTATAGAGACCATATCCAGAGGTAAGGCAAGGACCCCATGTGAGAGATGGGCCCACCCATCTATCTCCAACATTTAACCCAGAACTGCTCCTGTGTAAAGGAAAGAGAGGACAGAAAATAGAGCAGAGACTGAAAGAAAGGTCTCCCAGAGACTGCCCCACTTGGGGATCCATCCCATATGCAAACACCAAACCCAGACACTATTGCTGATGCCAAGAAGTGCTTGCTGACAGGAGCCTGATATGGATGTCTCCTGAGAGGCTTAGCCAGAACCTTATTGATATAGATGGGGATTCTTGCATTCCATAAGAATGAGCAGGGAAACCCATATGGAGGAGTTACAGAAAGGACTGAAGGAGCCGAAGGGGTTTGCAACCCCATAGGAAGAACAATAATATCAACCAACCAGACACCCCAGAGTTCCTGGGGATTAAGCCATCAACAAAGAGTACAAATGGAAGGACCCATAACCTCAGCTGCATGTGTAGCAAAGGATGGCCTTGTCTAGAATCAAAAGGAGGGGATGTCCTTGGTCCTATGGCAGCTCAATGGCCCAGTATAGGGGAATACTAGTACAGTGAGGCAGGAGTGGGTGGGTGGGTAGGGGAATACTCTCATAGAAGCAGGTGGAAGAGGTGGTTTAGGGAGTTGGGGGGGTGGAAATCTGGAAGGGGGATAACATTTGAAATGTAAATAAGTAAAAAATCAAATTAAAAAAGAAATGTAGACATTTGAGTCACATGCATAGGTATGAAAGTTTTTAATAACTTATATCAAGAATCATTCTCATTTTATCAATACTTTGCTTCATGGAAAACTTCCAAATGCCTATGATGCACTAGCTGAAACCAACATACCCTCATGTTTGTGTAAACGTCACCTACTTGTAGAATTTTCCTTATCAAAAGGTCCATAACTGGTTACTGTTCCACATTGTATGCTTTAACACATAGCCCTCTTCCAACAGTACTTTCCTAGTGACATACGTATTGTCTATTTGTCTGCTTAATAACTTCCTCTATTGTGACATTTATAATCATGGTGACAGGGTCCATGTCTGTGTAACTTATCACTCATATTCCATATCATTGTAACAAACTTATATCACACTCAATCACATTATGTCAAAATGATTGAGACACGGGAAATGTTAGTTTCCACTTAGGAAGGGAACAAATGATATCCCATTATTATGTGTTCATGAACACATGACAAAGGAAGGGGGAAGGAACAGAGAATAAGGGAAGTAAATCATATCATCCAGGGAAAGACTCCAACATGATAATGCACAGTGAAGAATTAGTAGCTCAATTCAGCATAACTAGATTACAGCTTGACTTTGGGTACAAAACCTCAATGCATTTGCCAAAGTATCAAGGCAAGAATATCTCTGATTCCTTAAGCTAAATTATAAAATGTTTACTATAACAAGAAGTACTAGGGAGCAGGAACTCCTTCAGAAATAAAAGCAGCTTGCCAATTTGTTTCCAGAAAAAAAGAAATGAAGACACATCTGTCATCATCTTTGTTCTTTACTGTAACTTGCCCTCTTTGTATTAACTGTTAAGAATATGGATCTTCACAAAGAATTACCAGCAATCAGGGACAGCCAAGAGCAAGAGAAAATGCACAGGGAAGATCACAACATTTGGTTGCCCAATACCAAATGATCAACCCTGGAAACATACATAAAAGTTATATAGGCCGAGAAGACTGTATTTATATGAGTATATATTTAACAATTGATTTTAAAAAAGAAGTCATGAGTCTGTATAAAGTAGTAGGAGGAGAGTTTGGAAAGAGGAAAGAGAGAAGAAAATGCTGTCATTGTAGTATAATTTCAAAATTTAAAAGAAAAAATTAACAAAAGAATATGGACCTGCAAATTTACAAATGTGCATAAATAAGGAATTTCTGATTTTGGAGTTTAACTTTTGAGTTCTTTATATATTTTGTGTTGGATATAGGCTTAATGGAAATCTTTTTTTTTTTTTTTTTTGCAATCTGTAGGCTACTGTTTTGTCTTATTTACAGTGTCCTTTGTTTTATAGAAACTTTTCAGTTTCAGGAGATTCCAATTACCAGTTATTGATCTTAGAGCCTGAGAGATTGGTCTTCTGTTAAGGAAATTTTCTCCTGTGCCAATGCATTAAAGGCTATTTCCCACTTTCTCTTCCATTAGATTCGGTGTATCCAAGAATATGCGGATGTTCTTGAGCCACTTGGTCTTAAGCTTTGTGCACAGTGATGAATTTGCATTAATTTTAATTCTTTTACATGCAGAGTCCCAGTTAGACCAGTACCATTTGTTAAAGATACTTTCCTTTTTCCACTGTATGGTTTTGCTTCTTCATCAAAAATCAAGTGTCCTTAGATGTATGGGTTTATTTCTGGGTCTTAAAGTGTTTAATTCTGTAACAATACCATACAGTTTAATCACTATTGGCCTGTAGTACAACTTGAAGTAAGTGATGGTGATTTCTCCAGAAGTTTTTATTGTTCAGAATTGTTTTGGCTATCCTGGGTATTTTTGTATTTCCATATGAAGATGAGAATCTTTGTTTCAAGGTCTGTAAAAACTTGTGTTGAAATTTAGATGGGAATTGCATTTGTGTTGCTTTTGTTAACATAGTTATTACCACTATGGTAAGCCTACTGATCCATGAGCATTGGAGATCTTTCTGTCTTCAGTTCTTCTTAGATTTCCTTCTTCAGAGAGCTGCAGTTCTTGTCATGTAGATCTTCCACTTGCTTGGTTAAATTACACCAAGATATTTTATATGTTTGTTGATATTACAAAGAGTATTATTTCCATAATTGCTTTTTTAGCATATATAAAGGAGTGCTATTGATTTCTTTGAGATAATTTTTAAAGTACAGTTTTTAAAAGATATATTTATTTATTATATGTAAGTACACTGTAGCTGTGTTGAGACACTCCAGAAGAGGGCTTCAGATCCCATTGCAGATGGTTGTGAGCCACTATGTGGCTTTTGGAATTTGAACTCAGGACCTTTGGAAGAACAGTTAGTGCTCTTAAGGGCTGAGCCATTTCTCCAGCCCCTTTGAGTTAATTTTGTATCCAGTGACTTTGCTGAACTTGTTTATCAGTTGGAGGAGATCTCTGGTAGAATTTCAGGGATCACTTAAGTATACTATCATATCATTTGCAGATAGTGATGCCTTTATTTCTTCCTTTTCCAATTTGTATCTGCTTGGATCTCCTTTTGTTGTCTGATTGCTCTAGTTAGAACTTCAAGTAATATATTGAATAGATATGGGGAGAGAATAAGCAGCCTTATGTTGTCCCTGATTCTAGTGAGAATGCTTCAAATTTCTCTCAAATTCATTGTAATTTGATGTTGGCTATTGGCTTGCTTTATGTTGCTATTATTATGTTTAGGTATGTGCTTTGAACTTCTGGTCTCTCCAAGACTTTTAACATAAAGGGATGTTAGATTTTGTCAAAGGATTGTTACGCATCTAATGAGATAATCAAGTATTTTTACTTTCAGTTTGTTTATATAGTGGGTTACATTGATGAATTTTCATATGTTGAACCATCCCTGCATCCCTGAGATAAAGTGTACTTGATCATTGTGTATAGGAATGAGTCAGCAAACCCTGATCAGCAGCTCACAGTGGCCCACTCATGTGCAACAGTAGCTTTCCTTGCCTACTAACCCTTAAACTTGCCGGACACCTGGAGACAAATGACTACAGAGTCCATGACCAAAACAACCAATCAGATGGCACCAACTACACTAAGTGAGCAGTTATTGGCTAAGGGACCCAAGTAGAGGGTATAAAGGCTTGCCCAACTCTTACATTGAACAAGTTTTCTTTTGCCACTTGTCCAACTTCCAGAGTGTGTGCTATTGACTGTGCCTTCTTACCCCCACTCCCAAGGGTCTCTGTCAGGGACACAAGCAATAGTTTTGAGTGATGTTTATAATATGCTCTTGGATTTAGCTTGTCAGAATTTTATTGAGTATTTTTGCTTCAATGTTCATTAGCAAAATTCATCTGATGTTCTCTTTCTTTGTTGGGTCTTCATGTGATTTAGGTATCAGGGTTGCTATGACCTCATAGAATGAATCAGGCAGTATTCTTTTTATTTCTATTTTGTGGAATAATTTGAGGAGGAGTACTTGTATTTGGTCTTCTTTGAAAATCTGATAGAATTCTGCACTGAAACTACATGGTCTTTGACTTTTTGCTGTTGTTGTTGTTAGAGGGTTTTAAATGGCTGCTTCTATTTCCTAAGGGATTATCAGATGGTTTTTAGATAGTTTATTTGCTCTTCATTAAACTTTGATATGTGTTATCTGTTTAGAAATCATCCATTTTTTGTAAATTTTCTAGTTTTGTTGAGTATAGATTTTTAAAATTAGACCAGATGATGTTATTAATTTCTCCAGTGTACATTGTTATGCCTCCCTTTTGAGTTCTGATTTTGCAAATTTTGGTACTATCTCTGTGCCTTTTAGTTACTTTGGCTAAGGATTTGTCTATTTTGTTCATTTTCTCAAAAAACAGCTCTTGGATTTGGTGATTCTTCTCATTGTTCTCTGTTTCTAACTGGTTGATATAAGTTTGAATATTTTCTTCTGTCTAATCCTCTTGAGTGTGCTTGTTTCTTGTTTAAGACCTTTCAAGTGTTCCATTAAGTTGCTACCGGAAATGTCTCCACTTTCTTCACAAAGGAACTTAGTGCTATAAATTTTCCTGGTAACACTGCTCTCATTGTGTCCATTGGGTATGTTGTGCTTTCATTTTCATTGAATTCTAGAAAGTCTTTCATTTCTCTGTTTCCTCCCTGACCAAGTTATCATTTAGTAGAGAGTTGTTCAGTTTCCATGAGTATGTGAGTTTTTTTTTTTTTTTTTTATAGTTTGTTTTTGTTGACATCCAGGCTTAGTCCGTGGTGATCTGATAGAATACATGGCATTATATCAATCTTCTTATATCTTTTGAGGTATTTATTGTGTTGAATTATGTGGTCAGTTTTGGAAAAGGTTCTACGAGGAGTAGAAGAGAAGGGTGTATTCTTTTGTTTAGGGTGAATTATTCTGTAGCTCTCTGGTTCCATTTGGTTTATAACTTCTATTAGTTTTCTTGTGTTTCTGTTAGTTTGTTTCAATAGCTGTCTATTGGTGAGACTGGGCTGTCAAAGTCCCCAACTATTATTGTTTTGGGTCCTATGTATGTTTTCTCCTTTAGTAAAATTTCTTTTATGAATATAGGGACCTGGCATTTAGGGCATAGATTTTTAGAATTGAGATATCAACTTGGTTGTATTCAATCTGTTAGTCTGTTTCTTTTTACTGATAAATTAAGTCCATTGATGTTGACTAATATTGATAGCCAATGATTGTTAGTTCCTTTTATTTACTTGAAATAATTTATTATGACTTTCTCTAATATTACTATCAAACAGTCTCTCATGAAAGGAAATATTTTGCCTAGGAACAACATTAATATTTGATTGAATGATTGACAATCAAAAGCATGAAATACAGTAATATGATTTTAAGGATATATTTGCCAAATCGACACATTTGACAAATGTTTTCATTTAGGACCGTAAAAGTTATTAGTGTTCTGAGCATCTTCTATCACACATAACCAAGGAGAAATAAGAGAGACAATTTTCTTAATAAGGCTTGATAAAGAGATTCACACTTGAGTATAAAGTAGCAAATACTTTAAACACTTTAAACAGTTTAATAATCTGGGACAATCATTCTCATTATATTCTTGTACATATTTTAGCACAGATGCAATACATATTTAAAATCAGAATACCCTAATGTTCTGAAAAATCGTTACTTTCAGTAATTCATGGAAAGACTGTAATTTATATAAACTGATGCTAGGAATAAATAGGTTAGGTGATAAGTATTATAAATAATGAATAATCATTGCAGTCCTTTACCAGCTGAGAACTATGATAGCAAATGTTCATCGTACAGTTTTTAGAAGAGAGAATCTTGTTCTTTAAATCAAAAATATCTCACAAAAGCTTAGTGAGCTCTGGTCTTCTTGATAGTGAATAGAGACTATTATTTTCATCTTGTCTAATATGATGGTTCTTTCATAAAAATCTACCACTAAATTTTTCTCCTGTTCTATTCTTTAGATTGTTTTGCTATTTATGGCAAGTTAATAAATTAATCCTTGGGATCATTTTATGATGGCAAATTTACATTTGCAGAGGCCATTTTTAGAGAAAAAATGCCCTTCATAACAGGCTAGAGCACTCACAAATGCATGGGTTGCCATCTTTAAAACTTTTTCTTATGTTGTGACTATGAGAATCATGGTGAAGATCAAAGACCCTTGAGAAGAAAGGTCTTATCAAGTGCAGATAAGCTTGTACATCAATAGCTCCAGATAAGAGTTAGAAGACAACCTCCTTAGACAAAACCTAGAATGAAGATGTCCAGAGTGCAAGCACTTCTGTTGTTAAAATATGGACTATTCTTCCCTTGGGAAGTAATGATGAAGGATATTTGTAGGTAGTATAAAAATTCATGGACTGGTTCCCTGAAGCATCCCAGAAGATCCACTTCACTCAAAGCATTTGGTAAGAACTCTCCCAAGCTCTCACAGCTGCAACTGTTATCCCAGTGGTCACGAGATCCATCATCTTCCAAAACCCATGCCTACTGAATGTTATTCCCCTTTTGCCTGGTCATTTCTGCTAGGACAGACTGCTATCTACTGTGTTCCTTTGAAAATACCACATCCTGAGGCATACCAGGAGAACCACTTCACTCAGGGTAACTGACACCACAGCCCAAGACATTCCAGGATATCTGGTCCACACAGGACAACTGGCATCCCAGGAGATCCAATGTATACAAGGCAACTGAGCATCTGATTGCCAGTTTGTCTGCTGTTCTCAATACACCACAGTATAAAAACCTTCCAGGGGCTCTATGGCATGCGTAGCAACTGAGCCAACAGACTGAACACCTCTCTTGAGTTCTATTTCACTGGGAAAGATAAAAAACAGTCCAGTGGTCCCCATGGAGAACAGATTCACACAGGACAAGAGTAGCTTGACTGCTACTCTGAAGACCCAATAGTTTGAAGGCATCTTAGGAGATCTACTACAGCCAGGGCAACAGATCAGCAGCATCTCTGCCCCTCTGACGACCCTCCATTTGAAGACCTCACAGGAGGTCTGCTACAGCCGAGGACACAGGCCTACCTAGAGACCTGAAGCAACCCAGGAACAAAAGAGGCAGACTCCAGAGTGAGTAACCCAGACAAGCCAACACCAGAGATAACCAGATGGCAAGACGCAAGTGTAAGACCATAAGCAACTGAAGCCAGTATACATGGTCATCATCAGAACCCAGTTCTCAGACTACAGCCAACCATAAATATACCAAGAAACCTGAAAATCAGGAAGCTGATCCAAAATCAAATCTCATAAAGATAATAGAGTCCTTTAAGAAGGTTATAAATAACTCACTGAAAGAAATACAGGAAAACACAGGTGAACAGGTTGAAATCCTTAACGAAGAAACAAATTAAATCCCTTAAGGAAATACAGGATGACACAATCAAACAGGTGAAGGAATTGAATAAAGAAGTCTAAAACTTAAAATTGGAAGTAGAAGCAATAAAGAAAATCCTCATTATAGGGGAGTACCAGAACAGAGAAAAGGGAGGGGGAAAGATAGGAGAATGGATGGAGAGAAGAGGACTTGTGGGACATATGGGGGGGGGGACTGGAAAAGGGGAAAGGTTTTGGAATGTAAACAAAAAATATAGAAAAGAAAAAAAAGAAAATCCAAATTGAGGCAAACTTGGAAATGGAAAACCTAGAAAAAGAGGTTAAGAATTATAGTCATAAGTATCACCAATAGAATACAAGAGATAGAAGAAAGAATCTCAGGTGTAGAAGACACTATAGAAGAGATTAACACAACTGTCAAAGAAAATTTAAAACATAAAACACTCCCAATCCGAAACATCCAGGAAATTCAGGACACAATGAAAAGACCAAATCTAAGAATATTGGAATAGAGGAGAATGAGAATTCCCAGCTCAAGGCACCTGAAAATGTCTTCAACAAAATCATAAAAGGAAATTTCCCAACCTAAGGAAGGAGATGGCGATAAAGGTACTAGAAACCTATAGAACACCAAATGGAACCAGAAAGGAAAATACTCTTGTCACATGATAATCAAAACACTAAACACACAGAAAAAACAAAGATATTAAAAGTTGCAATGGAAAAGGGTCAAATAACATACAAAGTTATAAGATTTATACCATACTTCTCAATAGAGGTAATAATAGCCAGAAGAGCCTGGTCAGAGGTCTGGCAGACTCTAAGAGGACACAAATATCAGCCCAGGCTACTATACCCAGTAAAACTCTCAATCAACATAGATGGAGAAACCAAAATGTTCCAGGACAAAACTAAATTTAAACAGAATCTATCTACCAATTCAGTTCTACAGAGAATCCTAGAAGGAAAACTCCAATATAAGGAAGGGACCTATACCAAAGAAAGGACAAGATATTAAGCCAAATAAAGCCAAAGGGAGAGAACCCCAAGTACATAAAGCCACTTATAAAACAAACACAACAGGAACCAAAAGTCATCTGCTTTTAATATCTTTCAATATTAATGAACTCAGCTCACCTATGAAAAGTCATAAGCTAACAGACTGGATATGAAAGTAAGATACAGCATTTTGCTGCATTTGACAAAGACATATCAATGACAAAGACAGACACTATCTCAGAGTAAAAGGTTAGAAAAAGACCTCCCAAGCAAATGCCAGAAAATATGCTGGAGTTGCCAACTTAATATCCAATAAAATAGACTATCAAACAAAAGTTATCAAGTGTGATGAGGAAGGAAACTTCATATTCATCAATCAGAAAATCCAAGAGAAAGTCTCAGTTCTAAATATCTATGGCCCAAATACAAGGGCACCCACATTCATAAAAGAAACGCTACAAAAGCTCAAAATACATATTGCACACCTCACAACAATAGTGGAAGATTTCATCAACCCATTCTTACCAATAGACAGGTCATTGAAACATAAACTAAACAGAGGTTATGAACCAAACACCAAACTAACAGAGGTTAGGAACCAAAGGAACTTAATGGCTATCTACAGAATATTTCACCCTAAAGCAAATAATATACCTTCTTCTCAGTACCTCATGGTACATTCTCCAAAACTGACCATATAATTGGTCACAAACTGATCCAGGAAAGGATTGATCTAGTGTTGGAGGGGAGTATAAGGACAGAGAAAAAGGAGAGAAGTGATTAGAGAATGGGTGGAGAGAAGAAGGTTTATGGGACATATGGGGAAGGGGGGATCTGGGAAAGGGGAAATCATTTGGAATGTAAACAAAGAATATAGAAAATAAAAATATAAAAAAAAGCAACCCTCAATTGTTATAAGATTATTGGAATAATCCCATGCATCCTATCAGATCACCATGGCCTAAGTCTGGACTTCAATAATACCTAAAGCAACAAAAAGCCAACATATATGTGGAAACTGAACAATTCTCTACTCAATGATAACTTTGTCAGGAAAGAAATAAAGAAATTAAAGACTTGAATGAAATTCAATGAAAATATTTATACATCATACCCAAACTTATGGGACACAATGGAAGAAGCAGTGCTAAGAAGAAAATTCGTAACACTAATTGCCTTGGTAAAGAAACTGGAGAGATCTTACAGTAGCAACTTAACACCATATCTGAGAGCTCTAGAACAAAAAGAAGCAAATACTTCCAAAGGAGTAGACAGCAGGAAATAGTCAAACTCAGAAACAAAATCCACCAAAATACAAACAAAGAGAACAATTTAAAGAATCAACAAAACCAAGAGCTGGAATCCAGTTTAACAAAATCAGAAATGAAAAGGGAGACATAACAATGGATACAGAGGAAATTAAAAAAAAAATCAGCAAATCCTACTACAAAAGCCTATACTCTACAAAACTGGAAAACCTAGATGAAATGGATAATTTTCTAGACAGATACCCATACCAAAGTTCAATCAAGAGCAGGTAAACTATTTAAACAGACCTATATCCCATAAGGAAAGAGAAGTCATTAAAAAATCACCCCCTCAAAAAGTCCTAATTACTCTGATACCTAAACTATACAAGGACCCAACCAAAAAAGAAAACTTAAGACCAATTTCGCTTATGAATATTGATGCAAAGATACTCAATAAAGGTTCTGCAAATGGAATCTAAGAACACATCAAAATGATCATTCGCCACAATATAGTAGGCTTCATCCCAGGGGATGAAAGATTGGTTCAATATATGAAAATCTAATAATGTAATTCACAATATAAACAAACATAAAGAAAAACCTCACATGATCATCTCCTTAGATGCAGAAAAAGAATTTAACAAAATACAACACCCCTTTATGTTAAAAGTACAGGAAAGATAAGGAATTCAATGCCCATACCTAAACATCATAAAATCAATTTACTGCAAACCAATAGTCAATATCAAATTAAATGGAGATATACTTGAAGCAATCCCACTAAAATTGGGGACAAGGCAAGGATGCCCACTCCCCCTATATCTATTCAATATAGTACTCAAGTGCTAACTAGAACAATAAGACAACAAAAGGAGATCAAGTGGATACAAATTGGCAAAGAAGAAATAAAGGTATCACTATTTGCAGATGATATGTTAGTACACATAAGTGACCCCAAAAATTCTACCAGAGAACTTCTCCAACTGATAAATAACTTCATCAAAGAGAATGGATATAAAATTAACTCAAATAAATCAGTAGCCTCCCTTTATACAAATGATAAACAGGCTGAGAAAGAAATTAGGGAAACAACTCTCACAATAGCCACAAATTATGTAAAATGTCTTTGGGTAACTCTAACCAAACAAATGAAAGATATGAGCAGCAGAAACTTCAAGTCTCTCAAGAAGGAAATTGAAGATGATCGCCAATGCACATGGATTGGCAAAATTAACATAGTAAAAAAATGGCCATCCTACCAAAGGCAATCTAAAGATTTAATTAAATCCTGATCAAAATCCCAACACAATTCTTCAAAGACATGGAAAGAGCAATACTCAAATTCATCTGGAAGGGCAAAAACCCAGACTAGCAAAAAGATGGTGGGAATCACCATCTCTGGCCTCAAGCTTTAGTATAGAGCAATTGTGATAAAAACTGCATGGTATTGGTACAGAGATAGACATATTTATCAATGGAATAGAATTGAAGACCCAGAAATAAAACCATACACATACACACACTTCATCTTTGTCAAAGAAGCCAAAAATGAACAATGGAAAAAAAGAAAGCATGTTCAATAATTGGTGCTAGTATAACTCACTACCTGATGTAAAAAAAAAAAATGAAAATAGACCCATATTTGTCACCATGCAAAAAGCTCAAGTCCAAGTGGATTAAGGACCTCAACATAAAAGTAGTACTGAATCTAATAAGAAGAGAAAGTGGGAAAGATTCTTCAACTCATTGGCACATGGGGAAATTTCCTAAATAGAACTCCAAGGACTCATACTCTAAGAACAAAAATTTATAAATGGGACCTCATGAAACTGGAAAGCTTCTGTAAGGCAAAGGACACAGTCAATAAGACAAATCAGCAACCTACAGAATGGGAAAATAAAACATCTTCACTAACCACACATCTGATAGAAGGTTAATTTCCAAAATATATAAAGAACTCAAGAATCTGACCAATGAATACCCAAATAACCTAATCAAAAAATGGGGTATAGTACTAAACTGAGAATTCACAGCACAGCAGAGGAATCTCAAATGGCTGAGAACCATCTAAAGAAATGTTCAAAGTCTTTAGTGATCAGAAAAATGTAAATCAAAACGACCCTGAGATTCTACCTTATACTCATCAGAATGGCTAAGATCAAAACCTCAGGTGACAATACATGTTGATGATATGGAGAAAGAACAGTCCTCTATTGCTGGTGGGATTGCAAAATGGTACAACCCCTCTGGAAATCAATCGGGAGTTTTCTCAGAAATTTGGAAATAGATCTACCTGAATATCCAGGAACACATACCCAAAAGATGCCCAACCACACCACAGGAACACTTGTTTCTCTGTTATAGCAGCCTTGTTAGTGATAGCAAGAAGCTGGAAACAACCCAGATCTCCTGTGAAAGAAGAATGGATACAGAAAATGTGGTTCATTTACACAATGGAATACTATTCAGATATTAAGAATGAGGATATCCTGAGTTTTGCAGGCAAATTGATGGAACTAGAAAATATTATCCTGAGTGAGGTAACTCAGACCCAAAAGAACATGTATGGTATGTACTCACTAATAAGTGTATATTAGCTTCAGAACTCAAAAAGTTCAACAAACTGAAATACCCAAGGGAGGAAACCTCACTCCCACTTGGGAGGGAGAAGAAAGCAATCACAAGTGGGGAGGGAGGGAGGGACCTGGGAGGGAAAGTGAATTGGGGAGGTGGGGAGAGGGGAACCTGATCTTGTATTGGGTGAGGGAAAAGGACTAAAGACCTGAGGGCCAGGAGAAAGAAAGGAAACAGGCAACCTCTGGAGATTGGAGTTTGGGGGTACACTTCAGAATGAAACAGAGATCTGGGAGGTGAGAGACTCTCAGGACTTAAAGGGAGGAAACTTAGATGAAATGCCAGACATTAGGGAGAGGGAATTTACAGAGCACACCCCCAGCAGAAGGACAGGGCATCAAATTAAAGAGAGCAGGACTGTCCCACAGTCACAAATCTTACCTTTAATTTAAGGAACAAGAAAACAAGTCATCTCTGGATTTAATTAGCATAAATCTATACCTAACATTAGCTTGTTAATACACTCATGCAAACTTTTTGTGTCAGAGCTCTGCTGCTTCAAACTTTCACTACAATAGACCTCTAAGTGCATGCTTTCATTCAAAACAACTAGGAAAGTGTTTGAAGCAAATGAATGTTGAAAATAAGAAAATACTCATTAATTAGTTTCTCTTCTTGTTAATTAAGTAATTATAATAATAGTGTTTATTATTCTGAATTTAATACTGTTTACATTAATTAATAATACATCATGGTTGATAATTAGTAACTTCATAAATATTTATTTGACATTTAAGAAAAATGAAGTTGATATTCTTGATATAGAAGCAATTATTGTAATTTTTAAAAAGCAATTACAATATTAGAACAAAAAACAATATAACCATGATAATAGGTCATGAGAATCCATTATGTGAATGAGGTTGGATTATGAAGACTACCTGACAGACTTACAGTTAAGTTTTTCCTTTTGCACATTTATAATGATTCCATTTGCACATTTAAAATAATTCAAATTCCATAAAATACAGAAGATTCAAAGTAAACCTAAAAACAGAAATTACTAAATGGAATAGATGGATTGTGGTTTACCACACTTGCAATTCTTGTAAGAAAGTAGTATTCAGTTCCTACCACTCACATGTGGTCACTCACACCCACCTGTAACTGTAGCTCATGGGATCTGATGCCATTTTCTTGCTTTTATGTAGAACTGCATATTTATAAACACAATCACATACAGATAAATTTAAAAGTTCACAAAAATAAAATTTTAGTGGAAAAATTAGTTTATGGTAATACAGGTCAGAAATTATTTTTAGACAATTGTATTTTATTAATATATAATATTAATAATATATAGAAAATACACTATGGATCTATAATTTAGCTTATTATGTGCTTTTTCTCAATTTAGATCCACAGGTTGCTAATTGGTTTTGCTTTCCAGTAAACATTTTAGAATGAGAAAAATAAGTGAACTATAAGGTAATTTGTCAGTTGGAAAGTGATGTGAATTTAAGCCAGAGTTCTGATTTATAATAGCAAGATCAAGGGACAGCATCTCTCTCTCTCTCTCTCTCTCTCTCTCTCTCTCTCTCTCTCTCTCTACTTACTTAGCATATGAAGCTCTCTGTCTCTCCCTGTCTCTCAATGTCTTTGTCACACTCTCTGAGTGTGTATGTGTGTGTTTGTGTGTGCATGCCCATAGCTCTGTTATGTTAGTCTGTACCCACATGTGTGCCCACACAGAGAACAGATGTTTCAGATGCTATTTCTCATGTATGTCCACATTGTATGTGGAGACAGCACTTTCACTGTTCTGGAGCTCTCTGAACAAGCTACTATTTTGAAACTGTTTACTTTGAAAAGAAAACACTATATCATGCCTTCTATAAAGGGACACAGCTTTTCTCCATGAGGACATTGGAAAGATAAGTGTTAGCATGGAATCCTTAAATGAGAATGTATGAAGATTCAAACATATACTGAGTTGTGGTCTTTAGATAATTCTTTTTTTAAAACAGAAAATATGTCTGATTAAGCAAGGTTGACTAGAAAGCAAATTCCAGATAACTTCTTGCCTCATGTTTACCAGACCTGGGATTTTAAGCTTGTACTAACACACAGGCTTTTGATCTCAGTTACTGATGACTGAACCCAGATGTCATGTTTGTGTACTTATCTGAGACCCTTGTGTTTTGAAGAGAGCACGTTATCCCTTAGCTGTCACTCCAGACCACTTACTACACTCTAATTGTCAAAAACAGAAGGAGCTCTAGTGAAATCTGGAGCTCAGACATCACAAGAACTCTGACATCTTTAGGCATACAAGGAAATCTGGAGAAAAGTTTGATAATGTCTATCCTTTCTGAGAGACAATAATGTGGCTTAATTAAATGTCTACAAGTTTAAGGCTTTCATTGGAACCTGTGAGACCACTCTGACAAGGCATGGAAAGAGGAAAACATGAAGCAATTATGAACTAACTGTAAGAAAATCAGAGGCTGGAGCTGTTGAAGAGTTAGTGCCCCACAGAGAAAGGTTCTGCTGGAAAGAAGGTCATTCCTCTATTGCTGTGACACAGGTAGACCAGTGATGTTTCTGAAAGAAATCCTTAAAATCTGAAACAATAGTAAGTGGACAAAGCATGAGGCTCTCTTATAAGTAGAAGAGAGCAGCAGCTGACAAGTAATTTTAGGGCAAAGGAAGCAAAACTAATAGCTATCAATGGGTTGTAAAAGTAAATATTTTTTTAAGTAGTTAACAATGAATCCTTTTTATATACAGCTTCTTTGAAGGCTTCTCACTGGGTAATTGTGCCCAGTGGCACTGCTGAGTCTGTCCACCTTTGATCAGGATTGATTCTGGAAAGTACTCTACACTCAATCATATTTGTATAGGGTCTAGAGGAAATGCACTGAACAAGCTAATCTTTTGAACCTGTTTACTTTGAAAAGAAAACACTATATCATGCCTTCTCTAAAGGGACACAGCTTTTCTTCATGAAGATTTTGGAAAATATAAGTATTAGCATGGAATACTTAAATGAGAATTTACGAAGATCCAAACATATACTGAGTTGTAGTCTTTAGATACTTCTTTTTTCAAACAGAAAATTGACTTTATGGAAACATTAGTTTTTATTTATGTGTGGTGACAGTTTTGTCCTTGATGTGACACTTTATGAACTAGAATAGAAGGTCAAATCAAATAACAGGTAGTAATAAATAAAGATCAGATTTAGGATGGGACAGAACTGTATTCTTCTGTCGCTTCTATATCTGTTAGATCCAGAAGTAATACCAATGTACATAATTACAGAGACTAGCCAGAGAGCATGGTCTCTGTGTATTTTCATTGGCACAAGTCTTTTAATGACAGTCATAAGACTGATTGTTATTTCAAAGAGAACATATCTTTAAAATATATTCACACTATAAAATGATACTAAGCAATCAAAAATATAGTCACACAGGTAACACATTAGATGACTTGCAACATTACGATTAAAAAAGTAGCCAGGAACATAAAAATGATGTTTTATGTTATTTTTTTTAAAAGTAATAATATGAGCACAAGTAATCTGTAATAAAACCTGTTAGAATAAAGCTTTGCTTCAACTGAATTACAACGTGATCTTACTTGGAAAGGAGATTGTCCCATAACTTGATAATAGAATATGTTATACTGGAGTATGCATTTGTCAAAACCCACCAGATTCAACTTGGCCCATATAAAGTTTACCTTTACTATAACAAAGGTTCAAGGAACAAACTTTGAACTTGTATATCAAATTTCCTTCTTGCAAAGATCTCGACTCAGAATTCTGAAAAATGTTTTTTACATGGAAGCATGGGTCTACAGAATTAGAAAAATACACTGGAAATTCTGTTTAAATATATTAGCATATAAAGAGAAGAAAATAACTATAAACAGATATATTTTATCTATCATTGTTTATAACATATACTGTGTGAGTATGTGTATATGTATGCGAGTGCATGTGTGCATGTGTGCAAGAATGTGGTGTGTGTGCGTGTGTGTGTGTGTGTGTGTGTGTGTGTACTCCATAATTCTGGAATTGAAATCCTTGGCAATTCTTTTTTTTTCCTTTCCATACATTCAATTTTATGATTATCAAAATAAGAGGATAAATACAATTATTTACCACGAGAGTAATAGTAATTTAGACATAAGAGGACAAATTTCTCTAAAATTTTAATTTGAAATATTTCCCATCCACCCCTTCCCACTTTCCTGTTCTGGTTTTGCCCTTTACTTCTACACTGAGTCTTTCCAGAACCAGGGGCCACTCCTCCGTTCCTGTACCTCATTTGATGTGTGGATTATGTTTTGGGTATTCCAGTTTTCCAGGCTAATAATCACTTATTAGTGAGTGCATACCATGACTGATCTTTCGAGACTGGGTTACCTCACTTAGTATGATGTTCTCCAGCTCCATCCATTTGCCTAAGAATTTCATGAATTCATTGTTTCTAATGGCTGAATAGTACTCCATTGTATATATATATATCACATTTTTTTGCATCCATTCTTCTGTTGAGGGATACCTGGGTTCTTTCCAGCTTCTGGCTATTATAAGTAGGGCTGCTATGAACATAGTGGAGCATATATCATTATTACATGCTGAGGAATCCTCTGGGTATATGCCCAGGAGTGGTATAGCAGGATCTTTCGGAAGTGATGTGCCCAGTTTTCTGAGGAACCGCCAGACTGATTTCCAGAGTGGTTGTACCAATTTGCAACCCCACCAGCAGTGGAGGAGTGTTCCTCTTTCTCTACATCCTCACCAACACCTGCTGTCTCCTGAGTTTTTAATCTTAGCCATTCTAACTGGTGTAAGGTGAAATCTCAGGGTTGTTTTGATTTGCATTTCCCTAATGACTAATGAAGTTGAGCATTTTTAAAGATGCTTCTCAGCCATCTGAAGTTCTTCAGGTGAAAATTCTTTGTTTAGCCTTGTACCCCATTTTTTAATAGGGTTGCTTGGTTTTCTGGGGTCTAACTTCTTGAGTTCTTTGTATATATTGGATATTAGCCCTCTGTCTGATGTGGGGTTACTGAAGATCTTTTCCCAATTTGTTGGTTGCCAATTTGTCCTTTTGATGGTGTCTTTTGCCTTACAGAAACTTTGTAATTTTATGAGGTCCCATTTCTCAAGTCTTGAACATAGAGCATATGCTATTGGTGCTCTGTTCAGGAACTTTCCCCCTGTACCAATGTTCTCAAGGGTCTTCCCCAGTTTCTTTTCTATTAGCTTCAGAGTGTCTGGCTTTATGTGGAGGTCCTTGATCCATTTGGAGTTGATAAGGATTCTTCTTATCTCAATATTCTTATCTCAAGAATCAATTCGCATTCTTCTGCAAGCTGCCCTCCAGTTGATCCTGCAACATTTGTTGAAAAGGCTATCTTTTTTCCACTGGATGTTTTCAGCTCCTTTGTCTAGGATCAAGTGGTAATAGGTGTGTGGATTCATTTCTGGATCTTCAATCCTGTTCCATTGATCCACCTGCCTTGGCAATTCTTTAACTTTGAATAAACCTGTACTCATATCTTTATTCCTAGATATTGCTCTGAAGTAAAAAGGAATTATGGATCTTTGAAGTAAAACATAAAATCAAGTATAAGGCAGGGTATTCAGGGTACAATCTTTTGGTTTGTCATGCTTTCTCAGTGGTGGTATCACACATAGTATGAGTATAGTGGACAGACACTCTTATGGTAAGCTACTTCCCCAGTCTTTGAGCATGGTTTGAACAGGAAATCAAGAAAATAACATAAGAGCGATGGAAACATTGATAGAATGGGAAATTTAGCTTCAATGAACCCCATCTGTCTTAAAGTGGGAAAACAAAAAAATTAAAACATCCCAAATTTCTACTCAAACGTGTGCTTGTACAGGTAGAATAATACATGCATACATACATACATACATACATACATACATACATACTTACATACATATATACATACATATGTACATACATACGTACATACATACATACATACACACATACACACAATCATACATACATACATACAAATACACACACATGGAGAATGAGAGAGAGAGGGAGAGAGAGGGAGAGGGAAAGAGGGAGAGGGAGAAGGCAGGAGGGAGGGAGAGAGAGAGAGGGAGGGAGGGAGGGGGAGAGAGGGAGAGAGAGAGAAGGAGGGAGGGAGGGAGGGAGAGAGAGAGAGAGAGAGAGAGAGAGAGTAGAAGTAAATGAATACCGAATTGAAAGAAGATTCTGTATTATATGCTGGGTTAAATAGCTACTAAGCACATTATTTGAAGGAAATGAAAGTGAAATATAGACAATAGAATTTTATATGAGAACAAAAGTGTTTCTCTATAGATGCCTAATACTTCTGGCATTGTAGAAGTACAGACTTTAAACTTCACAGCCCATATGTTCTCTTTGTCAATAATGTAACTGGAATTGAAGCAAGAAAACAATAAAGGCAATACGTGCCAGACTTGACTGACAGAAAAGGACTATGTTCTTTTAAAAACTATTTTGCTTATTTCTTTTTCTGTCTGATTTTTGTCCTGCTTCTCCAGTTTTATTGTGCATAGCTCTATTTTATTCTATTTAGAATATATATTATGTTGTTAAATAGATTTCACTTATTGTAAAGCATAAAAATCAAAGTTAAATTCAAAAATAATAGTATTATATGTGAAGTGAATAACTGAACTTTCCCAAGCTTCTGTCCCTTCTCTTATTGCTCTCAAATATTTTATGTATCTAGATGATATCATCACACAACACATTGTTATTGCTATCCTAAATAGATATAAAGAGAAAAATATTGTTAAAGCTATGCATAGTAGTGCCTGCTTGCAATAATCCTGGTGCTGGGGAATTGGAAGATGGCCTTCTGTCAAGGACTTGCTCAGATTCAGGTCTGTGACACAAACTCAAAAGGAGGATAGGGGTGTGAGAAAGGATACTCCAGGGAGGGTTTTGACCTCCACATAAAAACACAAATGTTCACCTGCACCTTCATACACATGTGCACCTGTAAACGCATGCACATACAATAATATATATATATATATATGAACAAAAGAAAACTATTTTAGTTGTTTAATCATCTACTCTTTCTCTAAAATTCTTTTCTTTTAATAAGTATAGGCCTTAGATATTTATAAATTTTATTCCTACACAAAGAAATTTGGCATTATAGCGTGGTAGTTCTGTATATATCATGGAACCTTTAAATGTCTATTTGTCAAAAAAAAAAAAAGAAAAAACAAAACTATTTCTCTGTGATGCTTGAAAGATGGCTCAGGGAGAGCAGAATTCAAGGAGGTTGTTCTTGTCTTTCATCCCTTTGCATTCTTCTGCTTTCTTGGCATGCCAAGTCTGCTATATAGTTTCCTCCTTCTCTTGCTAACAGTGTTTACCCTGAGAGAGCTTGCCTCTTTCATAGATTAAATTTGCATGGGTTTTTTTCTGGTTAAATAACAGATACCAATGTGTGATTTTATTTGTCTTCTTAATGTTTTGCTGTTGGTTTTTGTGGAGGTTGTATGTATCAGGGTTAGGGTTAGGGTTAGGGTTAGGGTTAGGGTTAGGGTTAGGGTTAGGGTTAGGGTTAGGGTTAGGGTTAGGGTTTGATTCTGCATTATCATTCCAGCTTCATGGTCTGTATTTTCTAGTTTAGCACAGGTCTGTGAGCTTACTGGCCCTTATTGCTACACATATTTTTAAGATCTTTTCTTTCATAATTGTTCTTTAATCATGCATTTTGCATAGTTTTCACATATTAGATGTTCTTTCTTAAGTTTCCTAGCTCATTTGATCTTTACCTATATTTGAGTTTGGAATGCTTCTACTGACTGAATTTTAATATCTGTACTATTTTCAGGTACATTCTTTCTTGTGTTCCCTAGTTGTATTTCTAATAATTTTTCAATTCCTTACACTATGTGCTTGTTTTGTAATTATTTAATTTTATAAGAACCAATAAAATGTACATTATACTAATTTTGTATCCCACATATTGTGATTTTTAACATTTTTGCCATAGTGATGCTTCCTTCTTTTACTTCTGAAGTATTTTTATCAGTTCGTGAGTATCTCATGCTTTCTCCATTTTCTACAAACTTGTTATATTGCATAGGTGATAGAAATTTAGATGAGTATGTTATACTGGTGGGAACATACATTAAGTTACATGAGAATAGTGCTGTTTAAAGTTTGCTAAACCTGTGTACACATAGAGATTTGATTTACTTAATGTCATTAATTTATTGTTTTTGCCTTGGCATGTTCTGAAATTTTTAAGAAACTCTTGGGTAAAGAGTCTGTGTATTGAACCTTGCATTTTGTAATCCATTGATACAAATGGATTAGTTTATTGTTCTATTGATATGGTTCTATTGAGGTGGCATAATGTAAAGGAAAGGCAAATGTCTACGTTCTGTTGGACCCATGCCTTCTCTGGACCACTGTCTAAGACTGTGATTATACACTATTTCTCCTCTGGCATCTTAGTTTAGAGCAGCAACAGTGAGGAGATTGTCCTTCCTTCCCACCAGGTGGGAATAAGACCAGTTGTGGAATCTTTTTTCCAGTGGTTAGCTATTACATGGAGGAAAGAACTGAATATTACTTTATATTATTATTCTTTAACATCCATCAACACATGAATTACTTATTTTAGGCTCTGTCACCAGAAATGTGGAGATATGGTTAGAAGTAGAACTATAATTTTTGAAGATATCTCTAAAACATGGACCCAGAAATTTCTGTCTCTCTTGTGAGTTCTCACACAACCTTTATTTTCGAGAGTCCTCTATTTTGGATTTCCTATATAGGTATTTGTTCACGATGGACCTATATCTTCCTTACATTGCCCTGTGCATTGCTTTGCTAAGTTTGTGTTTATTTTCTACACTAATATTTTTTCTTTTCCTATGTCTTAAAAGCCTGAATGCTAAAAGCCACTCCCCTTTTATAGGTACAGCATACCGTACAGCATTTTCCTAGAGCATTTCTGACATCAGCATTTGGGGACACAGAGGAAGAAGTAGATTCATATATAGTATTCCCACAGTGATCACCAAGTAGACTTCTGTCATTGCACACAGATGGTAAAGCCAATACTGACTTTTCAGTTGGTTGCAAGGAGTCAGAAGACAAGAACAGATTGCTAGAGTTAATTTGAGGCCAAGCAGAGCAATTCAATGAGAAGCTGTGAGAAGCCTGTTTGAATTAGTCTGCTAGGAGAGGAGATTGAGCCAGAACAACTGATTTCAAGTAGCCAGCCAGAGTTTAGAAAGAAATAGAACGGCTGAGCTGACTCAATAGTAAGCCTCTAAGACAACAATTATATCTGGCAAATAAAAGGTACTTTTAAAAAATATTCTCTCACAGGTATTAAGCATGTTCAAATGAGATGATATATATACAATATATATGCACATTTATGTATTTTTATATAATATGCATTACATATTACTGATTCATAAATATGTGACATATTCCATAATTTATCATAATATATAATATATGTTATACACACATACATATATGTTTATATATATATACATATATGTATATATATATATATAAATTATATATTAATCTCCTGAATTCAGGTAGTTTTACATTGCATGATATTGACTTACAAAATAATATGTACAAGGTACTAGGAAGATGATGCCTTCTTGGGTGACTGGTAATGATGCACTGACGGAAATGTACTTTCCTTAATGATATTGAAGTCAAAGCTTAAGTTTTTTGTTTTTCCTCACTCAGAAACCAGTCATAAAGTAAAACAAGGAGTTACTTTTTTCATTATTTGTTTTATTTCAATGGCCCCCAAAAGACTGAAAAGAAAAGCACAGGATTTCACAACTATGCCTACAAAACTTCGATGCGTCTTTCATTGAGAAGAAGCCACATCTCTTCTTCATGAAACTATGTTTTCTTCTGTGATCATTTCAACCACAAAATTTTATGGTATTTCTTGGGAAGTTTGATAACAAAATGTTAAGTAGTTCTCTATATGTTATCCAGAAATCACACCCCTGAGTACCTTTGAAGCTATATAACACCATGGCAATTCAGAGGCTATGCAGCAGTGAGGAAGTTAAAAGTAAGGATCGCGCACGCGCGCAACACAAACATTACCAGGTACACACATGCAGACATTCCCAAATAAGTCAAATATTCCAGTTCCCTTCTGTTCGAAATATAGTCCCCATCTGACTGTACTGAGTTTTCAGAGAACTCAAAGCAGCACAACTACCTGAGCCCATCATGACTGACAAACCGAGGAGAGAGAGTAATTCGTAATATGGTCCTTTCTCTCCTTTTACATAAATTATAGATTGTTGCTCAGGAATGGAGACCAAATGCAATGGTTTAATACAAATATTTTTATTGATGCATTGCTACCATCACACAGGTTTTTTAATCAATATAAATCATTTGGTTATACAATGACAAAATAATTTCAAAATATGATTTTTCCAGAAAAAAAACAAGATAATAACATGTGCATACTAATTTTAAACATTTAATGTCCATGCTGTGGATCTGGCAAGTCTCGGTCTGTTAGTGAGGTCAGTAGACTGGCAACATACATTGGGAAGAGTCACAGCTTGATTTTTAAAGCAGTCGGCCAGTGAAGAATGAAGAACAAGTAAAGGTCACATTCTATGAGACTCTTTTATATTTGTGATAGTTAATATTCTTACTAATACAATGAGACTCTTCATCACCTTTTTCTACCAGTATTCACTTATGGAAAGACAATCCACTTACTCTAAATACATTAGTTTAAATGGAAACATCCAAACCACCTTCCCAGAGAAATCTTTGTCTAAATCTATGGGTAGGTGGATCAGCTGTACTTAATCTATGAAGTTAACCATCACTTTATCTAAATAAAGTTGCAAAATATTGTTTTCTGATATAGAGTCTCACTTCTTCATCAGTCACGTAGCTGAGGAGAAATTGATATTTTTTTAAAATATAACATTTATTTAATAATAAAGCATTATATATTTAAAAATCCTGGACAGGTGATTTTAAGTGTCCTAATCACAAAAAGTAATAAATCGAGTAAATTAGCCTGAACTGTTCATTCAACATGCGTAGTTGCATCAATGCATCCACAGTAGCTCCTAGATATATACACATATCTGTCAATTAAAATCAATTAAAATTATATTCCATTTCAATTATACAGAACAGATTAGATCCTAAATCCATAAAGAAAAGATGAGCCTTATGGAGAAAGGGGTTTCTCTGTTCACCAAGAAGAGGATGGATAAAGAGGGCTGCAGTTGGAATAGAAGGAACAGGAAAGGTGTTGTTGGTTTGTTTTATTGTTTATCCAAAGGCTTCTCTGTTCCACGCACTGGGTGTGAGAGTTGAAGTGAAGCAGCAGAACCGTTGAAGACAACCAGTGTTTGCAGGTGCTGGTGCGTGGCAGGAGAGGAAGATGACGAGCAGCTCAGAGACACTGAACTCCACTCAGGTCGAGACCATAAAATTTATAAGGCCAATCTGGGAAATAAGGTAATTCCACTAGAATTTATCAGACTCTATTTGGGTGAGGAAAAACTACTGAGCAATAATTATCATGGGATTTAATTTTTTTTTACATGGGGTGTGATAGAAAGACAAAGAGGCAAGGATGCTAAAAATGAAAAGGGTTTCAGCCTCTAGGAAGGACACTGGCACTTATTTTTCTTGGAGAGGAGAATGAGAAATGGTCTGGATGTAGTTTGTGGCTAGCACGCTAGTTCTTTGTAACCGCCAGCGGCTACATGTGAACCAGGTTACCTGTTGAAAGAATCTTGGGGAACAGGGACACAGACAAGGGATTTGAGTCAAGCCTAGGATTCTGGTCAAGACTGCTTTTAATAAATTGAAGACAGGTTTTATAGACATTTGGGGGATCGGCCAACCCCCCAGAAGTCGGTAGCTTCAAAGGCGGTGCTGTGAATCTTCTGGCTCCAGGTCTCAGCGGGTCGTCTGCCTTCTGCCTGGAAGCTCAGGTGAACGCCGGCCTGGGGGCGGTGTCGATAGCCGAGGTGTGGAGTCCCTTTGTTTGTAGAACAAAGGCCGGAGGTAGCCATCGGAAGAGTTGGGTGCCCGCTAGCCAACTAGTTGCAGGGGGGGAAGGGTACAATTCCCCCTTAATTATTAAATTTAAAACCACTCAGTGGAAATGATTAAGTTCATCCAATGGATGACGGGCATTCATCAGTGAGTGAAAGCATTGGCCACAGCCCCCTTAAGTGTTACCGACATCTTTTTTCAGGGGGGGGGCTAGACCGCCTTTTTCAGGACGGTCTTACGATGTCAAACCCCCATGCAGCTGGGCGTGCTTTTCAGGGAAACTCGGAGCCAGGAATTTTTTCCCTTTCCCTTGCAGTGCCTCGCCTCGCACCTCAACTGATGCCCATGTTTGTTGTGACAACAAACACGCATGATTCCGAGTATCAAGCAGCCTCATCTCCGAGGACTTCCACTGGCAGAGTAAATTCTCTGCGGCTAAGCGTTGGCTAGCTGAAAAGGCAACCCATCCTCCACCTAGGGCCATTGCTGAAGGAATTTCGTCTTCTGAGTGTTATCTGCTTCAAATATAAAAGGAGATTAAGAGAACCTGTCTGGTTAGTCTTGGGAGGTCAAACCGGTTTTTGGTTTAATTGAAATTCAGTGGCCTCAGGGAAGAGCCCTGGCCGGCAACTTAGTTTGCATGAACACAAAGGAACTATGCCTCCCCAAGCAACTGGGAGGTGGCTTGAAAAACAGCCTTTGAATTAATTATACTTACCTACAGTTTGGGGGTGGAATCCACTCAGGCAAAAGGCCTGGCTTGCAACTTAATTTGCAAGGAGACAAAGGAACTATATCTCCCCAAATGAGTGGGGCGGCTTGGAAAACAGCCTTCTGACCTAAATATACTTACCAACCGTTTTTGGGGTCGAATCCACTTGTCTTACCAATCTTTCTGGCAACCAACGCGCCTCGTCCTGTTCTTGTGAAAAAACGCATACCGCGCCTCTTCCCCATATCAAAACGGGGTCTGGGCCTTTCCAAGAATTATTTAAAGGATCCCGCCACTTAACCATGGCGTAGGAATTGGAAGTAGCCGGATGCCAATGCCTGTCAGCGGCAGACTGGCCTTCCGCATCCGTTTGGAGAAAATTTAAAACGAATAAAACAAAGGCAAGATGTGACTTTGGGGACCGAGGGGGATATAAATTTCCCTTCTTAGTTTTAATAAGCCAATTTTTAAGCGTGCGATGGGCGCGCTCCACTATTCCTTGCCCCATTGGATTATAAGGAATTCCAGTTTTAAGTTTTATATTAAATTCTTTACAAAATGAGATAAAGTTCTTACCAGTGTAGGCTGGTCCATTGTCTGTCTTAATGACCTTGGGTACTCCCATGGTATTAAAGGCTTGTAAACAATGATCAATTACATTTCTAGAGGCTTCTCCGGTATGCAGGGAAGCAAAAATAAGTCCTGAGCACGTATCAATGCAAACATGTATAAATTTTAATTTCCCAAACTCCGCATAGTGAGTTACATCCATTTGCCAAATTTGATTGGGCACCAGGCCACGTGGATTAACCCCTAAATGGGGCACTGGTGCTAAAGTGAGACAATTAGGGCATTGCTTTACGATCATTCTAGCTTGTTCTTTTGTGATCTTATGGCGGAGTCTCAACGTATGACTCGAAAGATGAAATTTATCATGATCACGTTTTGCCAATTCTATGGGTGTGAGTGCCAAGACTTGACCAATTAGTGCTTTGTCAATGCATTCATTGCCCTGAGCCAGAGGTCCAGGGAGACCCGAGTGAGATCTAATATGTCCTATATAAAAAGGATTTTTTCTAGCAAGAATGATACCTTGCAATTGTGAAAACAAGGATCCAGCTGGCGTATTAAAATTAAACATGCCACAGGTTTCTAGTTGCGGTATCGAAAATGCAACATAAGCACTGTCAGTAAAGAGATTAAACGTACTATTTACAGTTTGAAAAACACACAGCACTGCTGTAAGCTCTGATAACTGAGCAGATAACCCAGGCGTTTCTACGACCACCTGTTGATTGTTAACACGATATCCGGCTTTTCCTTTTGATGAACCATCTGTGAACACTAGGAGTGCATTCTGCAGCGGCTGTAGAGATGTCATTTTTGGAAATACGACCTCATGCATATTTAAAAACTTTATTAACTTGTCTTGAGGATAATGATTGTCTATACACCCTTTAAAACCAATCTGAGCCAGCAGCCAATCTGTGCTATGCTGTTTTAGCCATTCATCCTGATTTACACTGTAAGGTTGTATAATAAAGTCCGGTTCCTTACCGAAATAAGTCAATGCCTGCTTTCTACCAAGCATAATTACTTGGGCCACTGCTTCAAAATATGGCAAGATATTACGCCTAGAAGACACCCTCAAATGAATCCACATCAGAGGAGCCTTTTGCCATAATAATCCTGTAGGCGAATGAGTAGTATTAAAAATTAGCAGATGCAGAGGTAAGGAATAATCTATATAGGTAATAAATTGGTTCTCAATAGCCTTCTCCACTGTCTGTAAGGCAAAAAGTCCTTCTGAAGTTAATACCCTAGGGGATGTCGGATCGGCATTTCCTTTAAGAATATCAAATAAAGGTTGTAATTCCCCTGTGGTAAGTTTTAAATACGGCCGAAGCCAATTAATGTCACCCAATAATTTCTGAAAATCATTTAAAGTTTTCAAATTGTCCCTGCGGATAATTATCTTCTGGGAAAAAATTGACTGGTCCGTAAGTTTAAAACCTAGATAGTTATATGGCTCCTGAATCTGAATCTTCTCTGGAGCTATCTGCAGCCCTTTAGCGACCAGGGCTTGCTGCAAATCTCTAAAACATAAAAGCAAGGTCTGAGGATTTTTTCCTGCAATTAGAAAATCATCTGTGAAATGGATAAAGTAAATATCTGGCCATTTCTGTCTCACAGGTTGAATGGCCTGTGCTACGAATTTCTGGCACAAGGCGGGGCTGTTTGCCATGCCCTGGGGAAGCACGGTCCATTCAAACCTTTTCATAGGCTCTGCAAAGTTAATAGAAGGAACACTGAACGCAAACCTTTTGCAGTCTTCAGGGTGCAAAGGAATGGTAAAGAAACAATCTTTTAAATCTATGACTATTTTATGAAACCCTTTTGGAATAGCCACGGGAGATGGAAGACCTGTTTGTAAGGTTCCCATGGGCAACATTGTTTCATTTACCTTTCTTAAATCCTGTAACAATCTCCATTTGCCGGACTTCTTTTTAATTACGAATATCGGCGTGTTCCATGGAGATAATGACTCTATAAGATGTCCTGCCTCTAACTGTTCCTGCACCAAAAGCGAGGCAGCCTCCAATTTCTCTTTAGTTAAAGGCCACTGATCAACCCACACTGGAATGTCGCTAAGCCATTGAATTTTATCGGCGTGGGGTGCAGGAGAGATAGTGGCCATTACTGAAAATGCCCCAGACTTCTAGAGTTAGGGTTTGCCTGGGGGTTTTTAAACCTACTAGTGCCTTGTCCTTCATATCCAAGCCCCCGAGTAGGCTCGGATTCCTCCGACACTGTCTTTTGCTTAGAGGCAATTTCATTAGGATTACACAGAATTAAATTCATCTGAGATAACAGGTCTCTGCCCCAGAGCGTGGTAGGCAACTTCTGCATCACGAAAGGCCGAATTTGTCCTGAATTTCCATCTGCATCTTTCCAAGTTAGAAGTCTAGCGCTCTGTTTCGGATTATTTGCATAACCGATTCCTTGCAGATGCGTTAGGGTCTCTGTCAAAGGCCAATTAGACGGCCAGTCCTGTCCCTTAATAATTGTAACATCAGCTCCCGTATCTATTAATCCTTCAAAACTCTTTCCTTCAATAGTCAATTTAAGGTTAGGTCTTTTATTAGTAATAGACTGAACCCAGAACACTCCGGAGGAGCCAAAGCCCTCCTCCCCTCTCTTATCTTTAATGAATTTGGAAGGCAGTGCATGTAAGGGCACCAAGACTAACTGGGCAATTCTTTGATTAGCTGGAATACTTATGACACCACGAGAGGAAGCAGCCATAATTTTAATTTCTCCCTCATAATCACTGTCTATGACTCCTGGATAAATCTGTAGTCCCTTCACAGTAGAACTGCTTCGTCCTAACAACAATCCCCAAGTACCTTCAGGTAATGGCCCAAAAACTCCCGTGGGCAAAACCTGAACTCCCATCTCTGGAGTTAGTACGGCATTGCAGATGCAACAGAGGTCCAGCCCTGCACTTCCTGGTGTAGCTCTGGTGAGGTCAAGGATGGATTTCCTTGGCTCGGCAGTAGCTGTGCCCCACAGACAGTCTGATGCATCGGGGCCTGGGGCTGGCCCCTCCCCCCGTTTCCCGACACGGGTCTACCTTGGAAGTTATTTTTTGACTTGTCTCTCTTAACCCATTGATTTCCTTTTCTACACTTATGGCACGTTCCTGGTGGACCACCTGATTGCCCGTTTATACTGGGCTTATTATCAGGACAATCACTCTTAAAATGACCCAGACTACCACATTTAAAACATCTCCTATTTCCTCGTCTTTGTGACAGAATTCCTTGAATAGTTGTTCCCTGCAGCGCTGCAGCTATAGCTAAACCCTGATTATAGGAAGGACCGATCTCAGAACAAAGGCGAATGTAACCGGCTAGGTCTGTCTTTCCTCTCTGGGGTCTAATGGCCTCTCGGCAGGCCGCATTAGCATTCTCATAGGCTAGTTGCGTAACCAGCGGATTCTCTGCCTGAGAGTTTCCAAAAATTCTATTAGCCGTTTTCAGCAATCTGTCTACGAAATCCTGAAAGAGTTCGTCGGGAGCCTGTTTCACAGCTGTTAGATTTCCACTAATATCTCCCTTAGCTGGTAACAGAGTCCAAGCACGGCGGGCGGCCACCGCAATCTGCGCATACACTGCGATGGGAAACCCAATCTGGTTATTATTTCCTTCAAATAGGCCTTCCCCCAACAACATCTCCGCATTCCATTCTGGATGGCCTGCTTGAGTGTTAGTGGCAGCGGTTCTTTTGCAAGCCTCACGCCATTCAGAACTCCAGAGCAAGAAATCTCCCCCCGACAACGTAGCTTTACACAGCGTTTTCCAATCCTGTGGAGTTAGATTCGACTCAATCACAGTATCCAACAATGCCTGTGTAAAGGGAGCTGTCGGGCCGTACTGGGCTACGGCTAGCTTTAACTCTTTTATCACCTTAAATTCCAAGGTCTGATATTGTCTGACCACATTGTCCTGGTCTTCTATCTCAAGGACTGGAAAAGCTAAGATTTCTGACGTATCCTGCCCCTCTCCGCGGGCCTGGTTTATAACTCTTTCTAATGGCGACTGGCGGGTCTCCGAGTTATTGTTCTCTCTAGTATTAGAGACCCTTTTTAGCTCCTGTAACTCATTAGTCAATTTCTGCAATTTAATTTCAAACTCTAACTTTTGTAATTGCATATCCTTCTGGATTTCGGCCTCTGCCATCAAGGTCACAGGCGGCGCGGATGGCGCTACAGAGGGCCAAGTTTCTCCATGAACTTCAATTGCTCCTTTCTCGGGATGAGCTATTTTTTTCCTAACCACAGACTCATCAGAACTGTCTCTTTGTTTACGAGACTCAGGTTGTGGAGAATTTTCTATAACAGGGATCCTCTCCACATGGCCTTTTACTTGAAAATCCTCACTTTCATGAATAACACCTAATTCTTCCAAACTCCCTTCATCTATGATGTCCTTAATCAGAGTCCAAAGGCAGAGGGTGATATTGTCTGCCTTGGCTGCCTTTAGCGAATTACCAATTCTCAGCCAAGTTCTCTCATTTAACGTTCGTTTTTCTCGGAACCAAGGACAACAGGAATATATCTGGTCCAAGAAATCTTCTAATCTTTCCTCTTCAAACCCAATCCCTTTTGCCTGAAGCAACTCTTGAATGTTGCGTGCGCAGATCTCGCGCGAACTTTCCTGTCCCATTTTTTCCTATCCTTTTAACCCAAGCAACTCCTGTGTCGGGTGCACACAATATGCTTGAAAAACTGTATCTCTGCCTTGCACTCACAACGATAGACACGAATTCACTAGCGCTAGTTTTAACTTCTATGTTGCTTACCGTGCAGATACCATTAATTTTCACCTTTTTTCTGCGAAGCTTCGCTGGATAGGGCCACCTCAGGAATTCTCTCGTGCCAGGTCTTCCACGTTCAGGCGCCAGTATGTAACCGCCAGCGGCTACATGTGAACCAGGTTACCTGTTGAAAGAATCTTGGGGAACAGGGACACAGACAAGGGATTTGAGTCAAGCCTAGGATTCTGGTCAAGACTGCTTTTAATAAATTGAAGACAGGTTTTATAGACATTTGGGGGATCGGCCAACCCCCCAGAAGTCGGTAGCTTCAAAGGCGGTGCTGTGAATCTTCTGGCTCCAGGTCTCAGCGGGTCGTCTGCCTTCTGCCTGGAAGCTCAGGTGAACGCCGGCCTGGGGGCGGTGTCGATAGCCGAGGTGTGGAGTCCCTTTGTTTGTAGAACAAAGGCCGGAGGTAGCCATCGGAAGAGTTGGGTGCCCGCTAGCCAACTAGTTGCAGGGGGGGAAGGGTACAGTTCTTTAACAACCAGTCTTTTTACATCAGTTAATCCACAAGTAACAACAAATCTGTTTGTCATAATAGCATTTTCATTTTTCAAATTTGGAGGTCTTAGAGAGGACAGGCTGAGTACCAAATGCAGTGTAGTTGAGAAATTGATATTTTTAAAGATTCTTATTATGCATAATTATTTAATAATATAATTTAGAAGGAAGTCATTAACTATAATTATAATATAATGATATGCCCCAAACAGAGTAAGGCATACACTGAACATAACTGAATGAGAATATTTGTATTGTTGCTTCGAGTCCTGCCAAAGTCAGGGAGCCAATAGATAACAGGAATGGTTCCTTGTGGGTCCTTTGATAAACATTTGGAAATACAAAGAGAAATTATATTGCTCCTTTGTTTGTAAGCTTGAAACTGGGACAGGGAAGGCAAAATACAGTCCTTTGTAAACTATTTTAAATATGCTGATGACTCTTTCTGATTAACTACTTTGTTGATCATTTAAAATACCCAGATGCTCTCTCATCTCCAGTCTACTCACAGCCACTATTCACATACATGATTTGATATTTAAGGGCAAACTGCCCATGTACTTGGTAGTTCTAGGTGAAATACACATTCAAGATTTTTGCCATGTGTTATGTCCTGAGCATGTCAATATGCACAGCTGATAATGTGACAAAATTTTAGTGGTTTTTTTCTTAGCAGAATCCATACATGTTTTTCTCACGCAAGAAAAAGATCAGTAGTAAACATCTTATATCTGTCACATACAACTTTTTAGCTCCTTGGACTACTCTCAATCCATTCTCTGACTCTTGGATTTTAAAATTATTAACCTTTAGAATTATATGGTTCTTGCTGTCAGTTTCTACCTTCATTTTCTAATACCATAATTCTGCATTCGGTTATTGAAAGGTAGTTAAGATTTTTTTATTTATCCATTTATATCATTCCCACATAAAAGATTTCATTTTGCTAGAAAGACTTGTTAGGTAAAAACTATTTGAGACATTATTGAAGGTGATGGCAGATTGAGGAAGCCTCAAAAAGCCAAAAGATTCAAGGAAGGTGTATGTGTTGAAAAGCCTGTGTAAAGAGTCATGGAGAGGGTCCTGATCCTGGAAATGATTAATCTAGCATTGGAAAGGAATATAAGGACAGAGAAAAAGGAGGGAGGTGATTGGAGAAGGGATGGAGAGAAGAAGGTTTATGGGACATATGGGGAGGGGGGATCCGGGAAAGGGGAAATTATTTGGAATGTAAACAAAGAATATAGAAAATAAAAATATTTTAAAAAAAAAGAGTCAGTGGTAGAACAAAGTTTGGGATGTTGACTGATTTCGCAGACTGTGTCTACTTAGAGTGAAATGCAGAATTGGGCACACACTTGGTTTATAGACAAATAACAAGTTGAAGGACTTGTGGTCATGCTTACAATCGGTCAGTATTTTCTACCTGCATTTGGAGATTGTCTTCTTGGTTGGGTTATCATTGATGAAGAGGTACAAGGGAAATAGATTGAGGTTACACTCTCTATTGCACGTGTTAGAGTATGACTCTGAAGGTAAGTTGAGGATGGATCTTTGAAAGGATTTTGTTTTTTCTGAAATATACTAATTTTAAAATCAATAATTCCAGTGGACACATATCACACAATTTCCAAGATTGATCAGTTGCTCTTAATATCCAATGAAAGAAAACAATTGATTTTTAAATATTGTAATAAATGAGAATTTGAGAAATATAATTCTTGTGAAGTACATTATATCTCCTTTCAAGTATTTTTAGTATTCTTTTCACTTTATTCTTTCTCTTGGTTTTGTGAGCTGCTAGGTACTTTTGAAGAGTCCATAGGATGCACTGTGCATGCATGCAACATCCTACTTAGAGATTTCTGGGTAATGTAAATGTCACCACTTGAGGGCATCCTATCATTATGTTCTGTAATCATCCTGAACTTCTAAATCCACCTCAGACCAGGCTTCCTGACAAGAGTTGCTTCCTGACAAGGGTACGCAGAAAAACAAAACCTCTTTGTTGGAAATGCTAACTCCACTGTGAAAATCATAATTTACCAGGCTAAACTGCTCTTTCCTGGTGTCACAGGTCATTAAAATCTGTTTCAGGAAAGGTTAAGTCAAGAGAAGAGCAAGGAAGAGGGATGCTCAGAAGCAGATGGGATCTTACTGGCGAAGACCAAAATTGGAACTCAAGCAAGGTAAGCACTCTCTAAGCTAAAATGGTTTGGTCCAATCAGAAGAGATAATACATCTGAAACTTACTGCCTCTGGGAAGAATCCAGAAAACATTCCAAAATAGCATCCTTTCAGAAGAATATGGCACAAAGTCAACATGGCCTCTGTCAGGTTTGACGCTAATAGCTTCCCGGAAGGATCTAGAAATGACATATGTGAGGAAAAACTTTTGAAATGAGGATTATTTTTGGTTTTTGTTTGTTCCAGATTTCAAAAAAGTTAATTGAACACCTTAAACATACATAAATATATTTGAAAATTTATAACTATTGCTTGGTTTCAATAAACCTTTCTCAAATAGTAAATAACAAGTAAAATAATTACCATTTTCATTCAGATGAGTTCATTGTTCCTTAGAAATAATCGGGGCTTGCAGAAAAACAATCTGAATACATAAATGCTAGGGAAAGTGGCACATTGTATCTGCTAGGAGAAAAGTATGGCTGAAATCAGAATAGACCTCATAAAATTATATTAAAATAAATTAAAATTCAATAAACTATATTATTTTACTGGTCAAACATGATCTTTAAATTTTGCAAGCTTTCACAACATGTGAAAACCCCCTTTAAGTTTTCAATTTTATACTTCATGCTAGTTTCTCAATTGGTCTAACAACCTATGATACAAATGGCCAGTAATACTTTGCTGTATCTAAAATTACCTTGCCCTTCATTGTTTTGGGTGTGTGAGGGGTAGATATATATGTCTACTTACAAATGAATTGTTAATGGCCAGACTATGTCTCTTGTTTGAAGAAAGTTGAAGGTTTTTCTTTTTTATTACATCAATTTAGTAGTCTGAATATCCTGCATAGGAGGGATATAGGTATAATACGAAAGCATGCCTCAGAAGCAATCTTAGGTCAATTATCCCCATATTTGATTCACGATAGAGCATTAACATGAGCAAGGCAAATTTTACTCACAGAGCAGCTGATTAGTGTTAGGAAATTTGCTTGAGAACCATTTAGACAGCTTTTAAATGAAGCGATCACGGGTGTGAGAATTTTATTCTCATGGTTTAATCTTTAGAATCAATCAGTGTTGTTAGGCTATTATCAGTCACAGTAGGTCAGCAGAGGAACAAGCCGTGTTCCAGAGATGTTAGGTTAGAGTGGTAACTTTAAAAGGTCTGGATATAATTTATGTTCTTAAAGATAAATAGCAAATTCTGTGCATCAGGAAAATTTGTTAATCACTTTTCAGCCTTTTGGCTAAGATCAAGTATAGGAAAATTTGTTAAGAGTTGCTTTGGCTTTCTAGACAATATGTTCTTCCACATAGAAAGACATTAGAACATACATACATACTCATATACATTCCATGTGGTTAAGAACAATGACTATGATAGGTTACATAAAATGAGGTCATTTTGGTTTGGCCTTCTATTATAGTTTTAGGATATAAAAACATGTAGAAGTAGCAGGTCAACTATGTGTCTATGTATGTATGTATGTTTGTATATATATTTATATATGTATCATCTATTGCTTATCTATCCATCTATCTATCATCTATCTATCTATCTATCTATCATCTATCTCTATAAAGAAGTGGGAAGACATTTATGGTAGAAAAAAATAATGAAAGAAAAGGGAAAAAAACACCAAGAAAAAAGGTGCTGAGTTCTTGTAGCGAATTTCAAGTTCAGCATTTATATATGCTATACAGGAAAGCAGTACAGAAATTTATCTACCTGGGGGAAGATGAAAGCTGTTTCCAAACAGATTTTAAAAGTAGGGAGAAAAAAAGGCAAAGGGCATCATGACTATGAAATTTCCAATCAGACTATAAAAAGAGGGGGAAAGCCACTGATAGCACAGCTAAATTCTCTTTCATCTATGCGACAAGCTGTTCTGTTCTGTGAGACAGAGTGGAATGAATGCCATGGCCTTTTTAAGTGGCACGAGGGATCTATTTAGTGTGAGAAGTGATTTGCTGAATAACCGTAAAATGCACAGATAGTTCTGGAAGTCAGCTAACAGCTTTGATGTGGAGGCCCCCAGAAACTACATCTTACTAATATCTATTCTGCCTGCAATAGGCTTTCTCCCACTCATCATCACTGGCTAAACAAGTAGAACAAAAACCTCACTGTTTAAAACAGTGACAATGACAGTTGCAAACACTACGTCCTAGAGATTGACTTTCAGTGACCGTTAGCTCATTTGTTATACAGAGGGGAGCGTGTGTTACAAATTGTTCTTGTAGTGGTAAATAGCTAACTGCTCTGTGCTCCCAACAGGTCGTACACATGCAGGCACCTGCCCAGGAGCTATATGGATTCATGAATGAGAGAGAGAGAGAGAGAGAGAGAGAGAGAGAGAGAGAGAGAGAGAGCGAGAGAGAGAGGAGAGACAGAGAGAGACAGAGAGACAGAGACAGAGAGACAGAGATATGCCAATTAATTTTAAGAATTAATTTGACAAGCTCAAAGGCTGGGCAGTTCTAATCCACCCAGCTAGCATACATTTATTTCCCTTTAGTACTTCTGGCTCAACATCTTCTAAATCTTATGTTTTATCTTTGCTGCCCTATTACCTTCTGGGCAGCCTCTTGCATAGATGGACTTTCCGTTCCCACTTACATTTTGGATACATTGTTTTCTGCAGCTCTTGGAGACTACCTCTCTCTTCCTCCTAGTTCCAAGCCCATGCAAATCTCTAAGTCCCACCTCCTTATCCAGTCATTGTGTTTGATTCCTTGTTGATCAATCAAAAACTAAGGACCTTCAACATTTGGACAAGCAAATTCCTGATTAGGGGGGTGGGTTGGGATTAGTTCAAAGCATTAGAAACAATCCCCAACAGTTCTATTAGCATATCTCAGCATAGGCTCTCCATGTGTGATGAGGCACAAATGAGCAATGTACAGGTATTTGATGGTTCATACCCACGTGACTCTCAGGATGGATGGAAATATTAGTTGGTGCTTTAAATTGAACTTCTAATGTTATTCTTTTACAGTTATAAAATTTAACAATGCAATTCTGTGTAATTTTATTTTATTCTATTAAAATAAGTCAAGGTAACTTTAGAATCTGCCTTTATCCACTATGCCATGTTTTCTTCACTCTCACAGAAAATGGTTGAATCTACATGAATTTATAACACAGCAAGATGTTGTCCAAATGTAAAATATAGCATCTACCTTGATACTACATATATTAAAATTTAAATAAAGGTAAGGAAATTATGGTAAGATATGCATACAGTAAAACATAAAAGAAGATAAAGTTTTTTCTTTATTAAGCAATTTTACTTATTAAAAAATAAAATAATAGTATCAATGTCACTAAAAGGAACAAAGTCAGTTTTTTATTTTCTTCATGATTCTTGTTATTCAGCCCCATTACATGTGTTCTGTAGTCAAACATAAAATGATGGTTTGGGGTGGTTAAGAAATATGTACATTCTAGGTTTGAAATTGACTTTTTTTGGTTGGAAGACTTTCTATGACCCTTCTATTTCTTTAGGGGTTATGGGACTGTTTAGATGATCTATTTGATCCTGATTTAATTTTGGTATTTGGTGTTTGTCTAGGAAATTGTCATACAGAAGTAGAGAACATTGGGAATGAGCAGAAAATACGATTTAGAAGATGATAGTAATGTGGCAAGATAAAATGTATTTCCTTATATACATGGGACATTCAGTAAAGTCACTTTTTGTTCACTGAATAGTGAAGTACTCCCTTTATGTAAAATTATACAGATAAACATCATTATTTCTACCAGGTGTCAGTAGCTGAGCTCTGATACAATGGCAGGCTTTCAATACCAGTAGCATAATGGTCCACTTGTCTTGAATAAATACCCCATTAAAACTAATGAACTGTTGAAAAATAAAATATTTTCTAAATCTTATTTATTGCATTACTGAGCAAACATGATAGAAAAAGAAATCATCAGAATCCTAAAGTGGAGCAAAAGCAGAAACCCTGGGGACTAAGTAATCTCTGCAGCCAGCTGGGGGTTCTAATAGTTGGGAGGCATTTATATCAACACAGAAGGCCTTCGGTTTTGTATTTATATCTTTCTAAACTTCACATATAGAGAATGTAACCACTGCTTGTACACGAGGCTTCCCCATCTAAGAAATGCTTTTGAGCAACATAGTTACATAAACTCAAAATTAGAGCAATTTTTGTACCCATAAATTAAGAAGTTTGCTTTCAAACTGCTCCAGAATTTAGAAGATATCTCTTTTCTCTTGACCTTCTTCATAACCAGCAGTGGGAATTATTTAGAAAGAGTCCATAAGATGCCAGGTGATTGGTTATTGTCATTTTTTTAATGAAGTGCATATGATGTCATGAATAGAATCATGCATACTGTCTGATTTAAAAAAATACTAGCTGAAACAGTGCAAGAAATTACATTTAAACATCAGCGTGTTGCACAGGCTATACATGTTGATTCAAGAATTTTGTATCAGTGTAAAGAAAATATAGCATACTGTTTAAAAGCAGACCTTGCAGTTTGTACATTTGAGTCATACTGAAATGAATTTTATTTGTGAATATATATTTTAGAAAGTGATTAACTAGACTTCTCTTCTTAGGTTCATGGTTAAGATTCTATAACATGCTATAGGTGTCAAAGATATAACTGGACAGATGGAGTCTTACCTATAACCCTACCACTTGTGGGACAAAAGCAGGAAGATTGCTATACATTTGAAGATGGCTTGAGCTACACATGTCCTTGACTAAAAGCAACTTAGATAAAAAATAATAGAAAAAAAGATTGTTTACCAAATCTTTTCATGAGACATGAGTTTTCTAGGAAAATGAAGGCCAGAGGGCACAATTAAACCTGCATGCTGTAGACTGACTTTGGTGTGCAGTTCATATTTGTGAGGGACTATGTATGTGTTTTATCAGTTCCAATCTTTTTTTTTTTTTATGCTCTTGGGTCTTCAGAGATGAGACTGATCCTTTCCTTAAAGTAAAGGAGAATATATGTCTTGAATGAAAGGCTCATATCCTATTCTAGTAAAGGTGAAAGAATTCAACCTTTAGGTGTTATAAACCACTTCATACTGGGAGGAAGTTCAGAGTGATGCTCCTGGTTTGAAAGTTTTCTCAACTGTAAAGAACCACTTTTTTTTTCTTTTTTTTTTTTGTCTTTTTTTTTATTCGATATATTTTTTATTTACATTTCAAATGATTTCCCCTTTTCTAGCCCCCCACTCCCCGAAAGTCCCATAAGCCCCCTTTTCTCCCCCTGTCCTCCCACCTACCCCTTCCCACTTCCCCGTTCTGGTTTTGCCCTATACTTCTTCACTGAGTCTTTCTAGAACAAGGGGCCACTCCTCCTTTCTTCTTGTACCTCATTTGATGTATGGATTATGTTTGGGGTATTCCAGTTTTCTAGGTTAATATCCACTTATTAGTGAGTGCATACCATGAGTCACCTTTTGAGTCTGGGTTACCTCTCTTAGTATGATGTTTTCTAGCTCCATCCATTTGCCTAAGAATTTCATGAATTCATTGTTTCTAATGGCTGAATAGTACTCCATTGTGTGGGAGACTGGGAGCACACAGCTTGCTCCGGCAGCATTGAGCTTAGGTTCCAGTCCTGAGGTCTCTGGCGGGAGCCTTCAGATCTCTGCTTCGGGATCCAGAACAGCCTGGGCTGCAAGGCCACATCTCCAGGTCCTGCAAGACACAAGAGGGGAATCCTGGAGGCCTGATGGGAGGAGTCAGTGTGCTATGGTGAGTCCAGCAGGCCCCTGCAGGAGCCTTCAACTGTCTGCTTCGAGATCTGAACATCCTGGGCCACAGCACCCTGTCTCCAGGCAGTGCAGGAGGTCAGCTGTGCAACCCAGGCCACCTGGGAAGAGGCAGCTTGCACTAGGTGAGTCCAGCATTGACAAGACCAACTAACGCCAGTGAGAACTAGATGACAAAAGGCAAATGCAGGGACGTCACTAACAGAAATCAAGGCAGTATGGCAGCATCTGAACCCAATTCTCCTTTATCTGCATGTCCTGGATACCCCATCACACCAGTAAAACAAGATTTGGATTTAAAACCACTGGTCATGATGCTGGTACAGGAACACGTGAAGGACATACTTAAAGAAATTCGGGAGAAAATGGATCACAAGTTAGAAGCCCTTGCAAGGGAAACACAAAAATCATTGAAAGAGATCCAGGAGAATACAAAAGCCAATAAGGAGGAAACGCAAAAAATCACTTAAAGAAATACAAGAGAACTTTGGTCAACAGGCTGAGGTCATAAAAGAGGAAACACAAAAATCTCTTAAAGAATTACAGGAAAGCACAAACAAGCAAGTGATGGAGCTAAGCAAAACCATCCAGGATGTAAAATCAGAAGTAGAAACAACTAAGAAAACTCAAAGGGAGACAACTTTGGAGATAGAAAGCCTTGGGAAGAAATCAGGGGACATAGATGCAAATATCAACAACAGAATACAAGAGATAGAAGAAAGAATCTCAGATGCTGAAGATACCATAGAAACCATTGACTCAACAGTAAAAGAAAATGCAAAATGCAAAAAGCTTGTAACCCAAAATATCCAGGAAATCCAGGACACAATGAGAAGACCAAACCTAAGGATTATAGGCATAGATGAGAGTGAAGATTTACAACTTAAAGGGCCAGCAAATATCTTCAATAAAATTATGGAAGAAAACTTCCCTAACCTAAAGAAAGAGATGCCCATGAATATACAAGAAGCCTACAGAACTCCAAACAGACTGGACCAGAGCAGAAATACCTCCCGTCACATAATAATCAAAACACCAAATGTACTAAACAAAGAATATTTAAGGCAGTAAGAGAAAAAGGCCAAGTAACATATAAAGGAAGACCTATCAGAATCACAGCAGAATTTTCACCTGAGACTATGAAAGCTAGAAGATCCTGGTCAGATCTCATGCAGACTCTAAGAGAACACAAATGCCAGCCTAAACTACTATACCCAGCAAAACTCTCAATCAACAGAGATGGAGAAACTAAGATATTCCATGACAAAACCAAGTTTACCCAATATCTATCCACAAACCCAGCCCTACAAAGGATAATAGGAGGAAAACACCATTACAAGGAGGGAAACGTCACCCTGGAAAAAGCAAGATAGTAACCTTCTCTCATCAAACCCAAAAGAAGTTACAATCAAATTTAAAAAATAACATCAAAAATGACAGGAAGTAACAATCACTATTCCTTAATATCTCTTAACATCAATGGACTCAATGCCCCAATAAAAAGACATAGACTAACTGACAGGATACATAAACAGGACCCTACATTTTGCTGCATACAGGAAACATACCTCAGGGTCAAAGACAAACACTACTTTAGAGTAAAAGGCTGGAAGACAATTTTACAAGCAAATGGTCTCAGGAAACAAGCTGGAGTAGCAATTCTAATATCAGATAAAATTGACTTTCAACCCAAAGTTGAGACTCTGAGGGACACTTCTTTCTGGTCAAAGGAAAAATACAACAAGAAGAACTCTCAATCCTGAACATCTATGCTCCAAATGCAAGGGCACACTCATTCATAAAAGAAACTTTACTAAAGATTAAAGCACACATTGTACCTAACACAATAATTGTGGGTGACTTCAACACTGCAGTTTCCTCAATGGACCGATCAGGAAAACAGAAACTGAACAGGGACACAATGAAACTAATTGAAGCTTTGGACAAATTAGATTTAACAGATATATATAGAACATTCTATACTAAAGCAAAATAATATACCTTTTTCTCAGCACCTCACGGTACCTTCTCCAATATCGACCATATAATTGGTCACAAGACAGACCTCATCAAATATAAGAAGATCGAACTAATCCCATGCCTCCTATCTGATCACTATGGAGTAAAAGTGGTCTTCAATAGCAACAAAAACAATAGAAAACCCACATACACGTGGAAACTGAACAATGTTCTACTCAATGATACCTTGGTCAAGGAAGAAATAAAGAAAAAAATTAAAGACTTTTTAGAACTTAATGAAAATGAAGACATAACATACCAAAATCTATGGGACACAATGAAAGCAGTGCTAAGAGGAAAACTCATAACCCTGAGTGCCTCCAAAAAGAAAACGGATAGAGCATACACTAACAGCTTAATGACGCACCTGAAAGTCCTGGAACAAAAAGAAGCTATTTCACCCAGGAGGAGTAGAAGGCAGGAAATCATCAAACTCAGGGCCGAAATCTATCAAGTAGAAACAAAGAGAACCATACAAAGAATCAACAAAACCAGGAGCTGATTCGTTGAGAAAATCAACAAGATAGATAAACCCTTAGCCAGACTAACCAAAGGGCACAGAGACAGTATCCAGATTAACAAACTTAGAAATGAAAAGGGACATATAACAACAGAAACTGAGGAAATTCAAAAAAATCATTAGATCCTACTACAAAAGCCTATAATCAACACAACTGGAGAACCTGGAGGAAATGGACAGTTTCCTAGACAGATATCCAACACCAAAACTAAATCAGGATCATATAGATCTTCTAAACAGTCCCATAACACCCGAAGAAATTAAAAGGGTCATAGAAAGTCTCCCAACCAAAAAAGCACGGGACCAGATGGCCTCAGTACAGAATTCTGCCAGACATTCATAGAAGACCTAAGACCAATTCTCTTCAAACTATTCCACAAAATAGAAACAGAAGGAACTCTACCCAACTCGTTCTATGAAGCCACAGTTACGCTGATACCAAAACCACACAAAGATCCAACAAAGAAAGAGAACATCAGGATAATTTCTCTTATGAATATTGATTCAAAAATACTTAATAAAATTGTTTCCAACCGAATCTGAGAACACATCATAATGATCATTCCCCAGGGATGCAGGGATGGTTCAATATAAGCAAATCCATCAATGCTATGCACTACATAAACAAACTCAAAGAAAAAACCTTATGATCATCTCATTAGATGCTGAAAAAGCATTTGACAAAATTCAGCATCCTTTCATGCTAAAAGTGTTGGAAAGAACAGGAATTCAAGGCCCATACCTAAACATCGTTAAAGCAATATACAGAAAACCAGTAGCCAACTTCAAACTAAATGGAGAGAAACTTGAAGCAATCCCACTAAAATCAGGGGCTAGACAAGGCTGTCCTCTCTCTCCATATCTTTTCAATGTAGTACTTGAAGTTCTAGCTAGAGCAATTAGACAACGTAAGGAGGTCAAGGGGATACAAATTGAAAAGGAAGAAGTCAAAGTATCACTATTTCCAGATGACATGATAGTCTACTTAAGTGACCCGAAAACCTCCACCAGTGAACTCCTACAGCTGATAAACAACTTCAGCTAAGTGACTGGTTATAAAATCAACTCAAGCAAATCAGTTGCCTTCCTATACGCAAAGGATAAGCAGGCTGAGAAAGAAGTTAGAGAAATGACACCCTTCACAATAGCCACAAACAATAAAATGTATCTTGGTGTGACTCTAACCAAACAAGTGAAAGATCTATATGACAAGAACTTCAGGTCTCTGAAGAAGGAAATCGAAGAAGACCTCAGAAAATGGAAAAATCTGCCATGCTCGTGGATCGGCAGGATTAATATAGTTAAAATGGCCATCTTGCCAAAAACAATCTACAGATTCAATGCAATCCCCATCAAAATCCCAACTCAGTTCTTCACAGAGTTAGAAAAAGCAATTCTCAAATTCATCTGGAATAACAAAAATCCCAGGATAGCTAAAACTATTCTCAACAATAAAAGAAATTCTGGGGGAATCAGTATCCCTGACTTTAAGCAATACTACAGAGCAATAGTATTAAAAACTGTATGGTATTGGCACAGTGACAGACAAGTGGCCAATGGAATAGAATTGAAGATCCAGAGATGAACCCACACACCTACGGTCACTTGATCTTCGACAAAGGGGCCAAAAACATCCAGTGTAAAAAAGATAGCCTTTTCAACAAATGGTGCTGGTTCAATTGGAAGTCAGCATGCAGAAGAATGCGAATTGATCCATTCTTATCTCCATGTACTAAACTTCACTCCAAGTGGATCAAGGACCTCCATGTAAAACCAGACACACTGAAACTAATAGAAAAGAACCTGGGGATGACCCTTGAGGACATGGGCACGGGGAAAAGTTCGTGAACAGATCACCAATAGCTTATGCTCTAAGATCAAGAATTGACAAATGGGACCTCATAAAATTACAAAGTTTCTGTAAGGCAAAGGACACTGTTAAAAGGATAAAATGGCAACCATCAAATTGGGAAAGGATATTCACCAACCCTACATCTGATAGAGGGCTAATATCCAATATATACAAGGAACTCAAGAAGTTAGACCCCAGGGAATCAAATAACCCTATTAAAAATGGGGTACAGATCTAAACAAAGAATTTTTACCTGAAGAAATTCGGATGGCCGAGAGGCACCTTAATAAGTGCTCAATATCACTAGTCATTAGGGAAATGCAAATCAAAACAACTCTGCGATTTCACCTTACACCAGTCAGAATGGGTAAGGTCAAAAACTCAGGAGACAGGAGGTGTTGGCGAGGATGTGGAGAAAGAAGAACACTCCTCCACACTGGTGGGGCTGTAAGATGGTACAACCACTTTGGAAATCAGTCTGGCGGCTCCTCAGAAAACTGGACATGACACTTCTGGAGGACTCTGCTATACCTCTCCTGGGCATATACCCAAAGGATTCCCTGGCATGCCATAAAGACACATGCTCCATTATGTTCATAGCAGACTTATTTATAATAGCCAGAAGCTGGAAAAAACCCAGATGCCTCTCAATGGAGGAATGGATACAGAAAATATGGTATATTTACACAATGGAATACTACTCAGCAATTAGAAACAATGAATTCACAAAATTTTTAGGCAAATGGTTTGATCTAGAAAATATCCTAAGTGAGGTAACCCAGTCACAAAAGATTACACATGGAATGCAATCTCTGATAAGTGGATATTAATTAGCCCAGAATACCCAAGGCACAGATCGGATAACAAATAACTCCCATGAAGAAGTATGGAGAAAGTCCTTATCCTGGAAAGGATTAATCTAGCATTGGAGGGGAATATAAGGACAGAGAAAAAAAGGAGGAAGGTGATTGGAGAATGGATGGAGAGAAGAAGGTTTATGGGACATATGGGGAGGGGGGATCCGGGAAAGGGAAATCATTTGGAATGTAAACAAAGAATATAGAAAATAAAAATATTAAAAAAAAATAAAGCCAAAAAAAAGGAACCACCTTTAGGGATACCATGTCATAGACTCTCCCTGTTGCTTGTCTAGACACACAGAACAGAACCTGACAATCAGCCTGCCATGAAGGAACTCTTGTATCATTATTACCCACAGAAACATTAGCCTCTTGATTCAGTAGCAGTCCAAGATGTTTTTCCTAAAATGTACATAAAGTCATTTATATGTAATATGGTGAATTTCATATCAGATTGACACTATTTCTTTCTAACTGCAGTCTAAAAATATCTATTTGTAAAACGAAATGTATGAAGCATGTGCTGTTGACCTGATAAAAATTTAATTCAGACAGAACTAATGCTGTGCATATGTGTATCATTATATCTCTTATTAAATCATCATATCTGTAAAATATTTCATTGAATGGTATAACATCCATACATTGTACCCCCATGTAATGTAGTTTATCTGACTTGGTTGCTTTAGCTATATTGGTCATGATAAAATTGACATCCACCTCATAACAATGTATAAAGTGTTTAATGCTCCCTCAAATCATAGCTCTACACACATCCTAGGAGCTCAGATTAAGAGTAGAGAAACAAAAGGAGGAAATAAATGTTACTCATGGAAGACACAGAAAGATAGTAAACTTCTCTTTGAGGTCACCTCTTATGGTAATGATATCCAGTTGCTTCTTTCAGTGTCTCCTGTTAACTGTTTGAGTAGACTCCTATGAGCAACCCTTGCTAAGAGAAGTCATATCAGTGCATTAGCAGGTGTGCAACAAAGACTGGGAAAAGGGGATCAGTAATAAGCCACTGAGACCTGATGTCTTGCCAACAGCAGCTGAATGAAGAAAAGGGAAGGATTAAGATTGGAAGTGTGAGTGATGAGAATGTTCCGAGCATTAAAGAAGATATTGAGAGATTTTCTAAGAGATATCAGGAGGGCAGAGTCGAAGGAAGTATAGTTTCTCACTTCTCAGGTCTCCGTGTCTCAACATTTCCAAGAACAGAGGGCATCTGAGAGAACAAGTTTAATGTTGCACAGAAAGTTGGAGAGAGCCCTGGAGTGGGATTGTTCCTTCAGAGGGTGAGAGAGACTGAAAACCCAGACTGTAATGATCAGACAGCAAGTGTCGGGCTGGTGGTAGCAGGAGGAATAACTGGGGTTTGGAGGGAGACAGATGTCGCAGAGTAAAAGTTTCATAAAATGACCTATAAGGAAAACAGTCTGTGAGCTGAGCTGCATAGCAGGCTGGCTTTTCATAAGTGCTGAGGTTGCACTGTGCTGGAATGCTGCATGGGAAGCATTAATCTCAACATAGTCTGCAGAATATATATCAACTACTGTCATCCACCCTGGTCAGAACCGACTATGTCACTCAATATGGCTCCAGTGGAATGACACTGAAACAAACGCATTCATAAATATCTGCAGTGAGTTTCAGGTCATGTCACAGATGTGGAATGGAGTGGCACTGACTTACTTTTTAAGATTTGTGATCATGGTGGCTTCAAGGGACTGTACTGGTGGTAGAGACAGTGTGTATATGGTACCTGAGCCTCAGGAAAACAGTTTCATGCAATCCAGAGGGCAAAACCCACCTTTTCCCTCCACCATTGCTCATCCTTCCGTATTATTTTGTGGCCTTCAAAGGGTCAGCACTGACAATTCTCAACTTTCACGTTAGGACCTATTGATAGGTTGAATAAATAAATAAATCCTTCCAAACTGCTTTATTTAATCAGGACTACTTAATAGGGTAGTTGCTGAGTGGTTATTTATAGGAGAATGGGCAACTTAAGGGTAACTAACACCATCACTGAAGAATGGACTTCTCTCATTTCCTGTACCTTTGTTTCTATTCTAGGAACCACATCTTTGTGAAAAGCCTCAGAGAGGGGAGAGTACTTGTGACACATTCCCTTCCCTGTGACAAAACATAAACTTCATTTGTGTAAGTCTTATGCAGGTAATAATAACTATTTGGAGTTCAAGGGGCAACAGAGGTTGCCAAGGACAGAAGAAAGGATATAATAGACATATTGTTTATTTGGTGTGCGTGCGTGTGTGTGTGTGTGTGTGTGTGTGTGTGTGTGTGTGTGTAATGGCTATGAGGTCCTGATTTTATAAAATGTATAGTACTGGTGATTGGTTGTCAATAGTATGAATATATTTAACACTACTTATTGATACACTCAAATGATTTAATTATGAATGTTTTCTTTTATGTATTTTCTTTATGCATTTAACTAAAACAACTCATTTCTTTTATGCAGAATGAAAGTTACCAACATGTAGATGGACTGTGAACTAGAGAGAAAAATGTAAGCTATGCATTTAATTTAACATTGAGACATTAAAATGAATGAAATTATGACAGATTATACAAGGATGAAACTTAACCACATTGTATTGAGAGTCATAACCTGTTCATAGAAGTACAAATAATTTATAATTCACATGTATCAGGGGTCCATAAACTGAGGCATGGCATTCATTGAACACATAGAAGAACACCTTAATACTTTGGCATCAGCCTCATGAACCTATTTTATTTATATGCATTTTTCTAGTGTTAGAAACCGAACACAAGTTACTGAACCTGATAGGAAACTGAGAAAGAACTGATCTACAATCCCAACAAATTTCTATAACATGTAGGAAAAGTAATTTGGCATTTATCTCCAAACTTACAGTAAGGTTTAAATAAGTATGTGGAATAGTTAATAAAATATTTGTATTTCTGAAGATGTAGGCCATATATCCCTAAGACCTATAGCATCACATCAAACTAAATGAATATAATATTTATACTTATACATGAAATTACTTTCTGAAATCAATGTCTTGTATGTGTGTAGCATATATAAGAGTTTGACAGATTTGAGACAGTCTCTTTATTTTTATTTTTTTTCTGAAATGGGAATAATTTTGTATTGTGAAAATGACAAGCACTCTTACTCCAAATACTAAGTGGTAAGTCCTCCACATTTTCCATTGAGGATGTATACTGCCCTTCAAAACCTCTGCTTTCATCATCACTATTTAGAAATTCTTGGTGTTTCCCAGTCAGATTTTAAAGTAATAGTTGCTTTAAGTTTTTTGTTAGAACAAAGGTAGTCAAGGGTAATCAAATGCAAAACTTCTTGTAACCTTTCCTGCAGGTCAGGATTAATGTAAATACTTGAGTGGCACATTATCAAGTCAGGTAACACCTGGATATACCTCCCAGAGGTGATGAATTTCTATCATTGTCAGTCCCTATAGAGCAGAAAATATGCTTAAAATGGGATATATATCAAGACAACTGGTCTAAAATGGAACTATCCGGGGCAGAGTAGGATATGAGGTCATCCAGAGTAGCACTGTTACAATTAGCAGCTTGTAGTCAGGACTCAGATTCAAAGCAGACAATAGCAAATGTAAGTCAATTAATATTTTCTATATTCTCCAGGGATGGGACTGAATAATATTTTAATCAAAAATGTTGCAATGTTTTCTTGAGCAATTACCTCAAAACTCCCTATTTCAATCCAATGCTGTGAAGCACATTTTTCCTCAAAGGCTTAAACAGCCTCAATCTCTCATTTTCCACAGCATTCAACTCAAGGTTATATACATATGGACATTTGATTCATAATGTGAGTACATCAGCAGGAAAGTCCAAATCCATCATTTTATACATAAGGGAAGGAAGAAGACTATGGATATAGAGTCATTTTGTTAAGGTCAGAATAACCTTTGAAACAGTCACCATATAAATTGAGGAATGTCACTTGAATTTGAATTTCAAAATGGGTTTACTTTTAAGAATGATATTTTCCAAATGATGCTTGAAATACACTTGACATTAAATATTATGCAGTGTTTATGAGAAATTTAAATCTAACTAGTGATTTTTTTATTTCTATTTACTAAACCTGACAATCTTATCCCATAAAAAGCATAGGTATCTATGTTTTGTAATATTGATGCAGTCTGATTTTCATATTTCATATGCTACTAATATTATAATTATATGAATTAACTTTAAACATGATACATTTTAACCTAAAGGATCAATGAAAATGTAATATTTTAAAATTATATTTAAAAAACCTAAAAAGCCTATAGAACTATTTGAATACTGAGTACATGCCAAGTATTCAGGACCAAATGTTGCTTAGGAATATTTTTGACTTTGGACTCTTTAACAGTCTTAAATATTTCATAGACCTGCAGAAAATTTCCTGTATCATTACACTTATCAATGTTTTCTGCATTAGAAGTGACAAGCAAGAATGTTTTGTATATCTACATGGAAAACTATACTACTGAAAATACCTTTAATATGTTTATATAAGTAGGTTGCATTTTGTGAAAAATATTAAATTTTCTAAAATAATGAAACAGATATAGATATGAATATTTATTTCACATTCATGTCTTACATTTTTTAAAATATATACTGTTTTAAGAGGTTGGTGTCACAGGTAGGATTAAAGGCTTTTCAAAGGAAAAGAAAGGAGGGTAGAACTGTGTTATCCACTATTTTCAGATATTGACCAAAAAAACCAACCAAACAAAAAATCAAACAAACAAACCAGTAATGGATAGAATAGGGCTGAATGAAGCCAATAAGAGTACACTCACCACAGAGCAATATGTTTGTGTCTAGAATCAGCCTTCTAGTTCACATAAGTATGAGAAGTAAATTCGCATGTGGGAGAGTAGAGCATACCATCCTTTATTCTGCTACTTTGGCCTAAATATTAAAGTTAAAGTCAGTCAAGAAGAAGCAGATGCATAAACACACATACAACACCGTTCTCTCCATTTGCTTAAATGCAAACAACCCTTACAAAGGTGCTCTGGCCTTCCTTTCCTTAAGGTATAACAAAGGTCGATGATGTCAAGCTTTATTCATATGAAGGGCATCTACATTAGCAGACTAGCCAGACATTTTCTGCTTTTCTTTGGCTTTCCTGAAGTTTTTGTCCTTGATTTGTCTTATTGAGTCTCTAAAATTATCTGTACTTTGTTGAAATTGGAACTTATTATGAAATGCAAAGGTACTACTTGCGGGAAGTGATCCAGTTTCTTTATTTCCATGAATACACACACACGCACATACACATACACACACACACACACACACACCACACACACACACACACACAGAGAGAGAGAGAGAGAGAGAGAGAGAGCACTAAAATATTTCACAGATATTTATTTGGCATTAATATAATTCTTTACATCTTCACATGTAACTTATAGGAAAACACAGACAAACAGGTAGAGGCCCTTAAAGAGAAGTCAAATAAATCCGTTAAAGAAATATGAGAAAATATAATCAAACAGGTGAAAGGTTGAACAAAGTGCCCCATGACCTAAAAATGAAAATAGAAACAATTAAGATATCAAAAATAGAAATGGAAATGGAAATCTAGAAAAGAGATCAGGATCTACAAGCATCAACAACATAATACAAGAGATATAATAGAGAACCTCAGGTGTAGAAGATACACAGTAAGGTCAAAGAAAATTAAAAATATAATAATTTTCCAACCACAAAAATCCAGGAAATTTGGGACAAAATGAAAAGAAATAAGAATAATAGGACTAAAAGAGGATTCAACAAAATCATTGAAGCAAACTTCTCTAACCTAAAGAAAGAAGAGGTCATAAACATACAAGATGTTTACAGAACACCAAATATATTGGACCAGAAAAGAAAAGCCTCTCATTACATAAGCATAACACTAAATGTACAGAGCAAAGAAAGAATATTAAAAGTCATAAGGGAAAAAGGCCAAGTAACATATAAAGGTAGACCTATCAGAATTATACCAGACTTCTCAAGAGAGAGACTAAAAGCCAGACAATCTTAGACAGATATTAGACAGACCCTAACAGACCACAATTGCCATCCCAGGCTACTATACCTAGCAAAAGTCTATCACCAAAGGTGTAGAGACCAAGATATTCCATGACAAAGCCAAATTTAAATGATATCTTTCTGCTAATCCAGCTCTACAGAGTATACTAGAAGGAAAAGTCCAACACTACAGTCCCATAAACATTAAGGAAATAGAAGGAGCCATTAAAATCCTCCCAACCCCAAAATGCCTAGGGCCAAATGGATTTATTGCAGAATTCTACCAGACCTTAAAGAAGAGCTAGAACCTATACCCCTCAAATTATTCCACAAAACAGAAACAGAAGGAACACTACCTACTTCTTTCTATGAAATCACAGTTACTCTGATACCTAAACCACACAAAGACTCAACAAAGAAAGAGAATTTCAGGCCGATTTCACTTATTAGTATCAATGCAAAAAATACTCAATAAAATTCTCAAAAACCAAATCCAACAACACATCAAAACCATTATTCACCATGAGCAAGTCAGCTTCATTCCAGGAATTTAGGGATGGGTCAATAAAGGAAAACTCATCAATGTAATCCACTACATAAAAAACCCAAAGAAAAAGATCATGATCATCTCATTAGATGCTGAAACAGCCTTTGACAAAATATGACACATCTTTATGTTAAAGGCCTTGGAGAGATCAGGAATTCATGGCATATACCTAAATATAATAACAGTAATATGTAGCAAACCAACAGACACCATCAAATTAAATGGAGAAAAAACTTGAAGCAATCACAATAAAATAGGGACAGGACAATGCTGCCCATTCTCTCCCCATCTATTCATTATAACACTAGAAGTTCTAGTTAGAGCAATTAGACAACAAAAGGAGATTAAGGGGATACAAATTGGAAAGGGTGAATTCAAGGTATCACCAGTTGCAGACAAAATGATAGTATATATAAGCAAGCCCAAAAATTCTAGCAGAGAACACATACAGTTGTTAAACAACTTCAGTAAAGTGGCTAGATATAAATTTATCTCAAACAACTTAGTACCCTTCCTTCATACAAATGACAAACAGGCCCAGAAAGAAAGTAGGTAAACAACACCCTTTATAATTGCCACGAGTAATCTAAAATACCTTGATATAACCCTAACCAAGTAAGCGAAAGATCCCTTTCACAAGAACTTTAAGAAGACCTCAAAAGATGGAAACATATTTCACTCTCACTAATTTTAACATAGTAAAAATGGCCATCTTACAGAATACCAATCTACCAATTTAATGTAATCCCTATCAAAATTACAACACAGTTCCTTACAGACAAGGAAAGAGCAATTCTCAATTTTATATAGAAAAAACAAACAAGTAAACAAACAAACAAAAGTGAGGAGAGCCAAAATCATTCTCAACAATAAAAGAACTTTTGGGGGAATCACCATCCCTGACCTCAAGCTGTACTTCAGAGCAACAGTGATAAAACCATATTATATTGGTACAGAAGCAGAGGTCAATCAGTGGAATAGAATCAATGAACTAGAAATAAACCCACACACATATGGACATTTGATCTTTGACAAAGAAGCCAAATCTATAATGTGTAAAAAAGAAAGTATCTTTAGCAAATGGTGCTGGTCTAACTGGAGGTCTGCATGTAGAAGAATGCAAATTGATCTATATTAATCACCTTCTACAAAACTCATGTCTGAGTGCATTAAGGCATTCACAGCTCTGACCCATAATTGTGCCTCTCTGAAACTATTACAGGGATGGAAATGGAGAGGAGCCTGAGGAAAAGAAGATCCAGCAACAGACGGAAAGTGGGATCCAGTTCAAGTGTAGGTCCTAAGTCCTGGCAGTATTACTGAGGCTATGGAGTGCTCACAAAAGGGGACAAACTGCACTCCAGAAGACCTGACAAGACCTGACAGAGTCAGATGCAAATATTTGCACCCAACCCATGGACAGAAGCAGCTGACCCCTGTTGTTGGATTAGGGAAGGCTGAAAGAAGCTGAGGAGAAGGACAATCCTGTAGGAGGACCGCAGTTTCATCTCTCAAATACTGGACCGCCAAACAAGCAACATACAGCTGGTGCTGATATGAGACCCCCAACACATACAGTAGAGGACTTCCGGATTCAGAGATGATACACGTAACCCTCATAGACAGGGAGTTTAGAGGTCAGGTGGGCAATGGATGGGGACATCCATGTGGAGACAGGGGCTGGGGAGGAGGTAAGGTATGTGGAACAGTCAAAGGGTAGACATGAGTTGACAGGGTGGATAATAAAATATGTAGTGTAAAAAATAAATAAATAAAATAATTAATAGACAAAGGACCTTAACATAAAACCAGATACACTGAATCTAACAGAAGAGAAAGTGGGAGAGAGCCTCCAATGCATTGGACAGGGCAAAATTTTCCAAACAGCAGACCAATGGCTCAGGCTCTAAGATCAATATTTGACAAATGAGACCCCATGAAACTGAAAAGTTCTGTAAGTCAAAGGACACTGTCATAGGACAAATCATTAGCCTACAGATTGGGAAAAGATCTTCACTAACCCTTCATCAGATTGATGGCAAATATGTAAAATATACAAAAAATCAATAAGGATGCCAAATAACCAAATAACCCAATTAAAAATGAAGTACTGAACTAAATAGAGAATTCTCAAAAGAAGAATCCTGAATGGCCAGAAAGCACTTAAAGGAATATTCAACATCTTTAGTTATCAGGGAAATACAAATCAAAATGATCCCAAGATTACACCCTGTACCAATCAGAATAGCTAATATCAAAAACTGAAGTGATAGCACATACTGCCGAGGATGTGGAGAAAGAGGAACACTCCTTCACTGCTGGTGGGATTGCAAACTGGTACAACTGCTCTGGAAATCAATCTGGTGTTTCCTCAGAAAATTGGAAATATTTCTACCTGAAAACCCAGCAATATAGCTCCTGGGCATATACCTAAAAGATGCTCTGCCATACCACAAGGACTCATGCCCCATTATGTTCATAGCAGCCTTATTTACAATAGTAAGAAGCTGGAAACAAACCAGATGTCCCTTAACCGAAGAATGGATACAGAAAATGAGTGGTTCATTTTCACAATGGAATACTATTCAGCTATTAAATACAAGGACATCATAAATTTTGCAGATAAATGGAAGGAACTAAAAAACATCATCTTGAATGAGGTACCTCAGACCCAAAATGACATGCATGGTGTATACTCACTAATAAGTGGATATTAGCCAAAATATACAAAATACCCATGACCTTAAGATTTTTAAGAAGAAGGAAGACCCAAGTGAAGATACTTCAATACCACTTAGAAGGGGGAACAAAATAATAATAGGAATCAGAAGAAGGGAGGGCCCTGTGTGGGAGAGGGGAAGGCAGAGGGAGAGTGGGGCAGGATCATTTATGGGAAGAGATGGAAGAAATGCACAGAGGGCCAAGTGAGTGAGTGAAAATATGCATCTGGGTGGGAAGGAGGTTTCTAGAAATTCCTAGAGACCTGGGATGTGAGAGGTTCCCAGGACTTAATGTGGATGACCTCAGCTGAAATGCCCAACATTGTGGAGATGGCACCTGAAGGGAGCCCCCTTCTGTATCTAGACAGAATTCCTGGTAGGAGGATAAGGTCACCAAAATTTTGACCCAGAACTGTTCCTGTCTAAAAGAAATGCAGGACCAAAATTGGAGCAGAAATAGAATGAAATGCTTTCCAGTGACTAGTACAACTTAGGGCCTTTTCCATTGGGCAGGCGCAAAACCCTGACATAATTCCTCATGTCATGTTGTGCTTGCAGTCAGGAGTGTAACTTTCTCTTTGATTCCTTTCAGTACCTTGCCACTGAGATGTCTTCTCTATTTTAAAAAGTCATCCCCATTACACACTATGTTTATTTATTCTTGAATGTTCTAGTCAAAGCATGTGCCTCTTTCTCTAGTAATGATAGACAATAATGTTCAGCATCTGTCAAGCTATGTGCCAGGAACTATTAGAAGCTCTTTATGTATGGGTCAAATAAAGCTCATCACTAGGAGGTTGAAACTCTTTACATTTTTATTTTGTTGATGGTTGATTGGGTAGAATAATTAATGGAATAATATATTGCTTCATATCTTCTTGACTCAGACTAATATTGGAGGCTGAGTGTGATTCCCATTCTTTCAGACCAATGTTTTCAGGACTCCATTGACTTAATGAAGAAAAGTGTATCTTAGAACAGTGATTCCAAGAGAGACACAACTTCTAAAAGGTATTGAAAAAAAAAGAAAGAAACAAACAAACAATGAATGGCAGGCCATATAACAACTTGGTTTTAACTGAAGAAGCCACTGTCTGGCTTTTAAACTACTCTATGTATACTGTGTTTTATTTTCTCAGACACACAGGCAATCTCTCAGGAACTGGAGTTTGTAATTATAGTGATCTGTCCATTCTTTTTCACTCAGACTGTCATGGCAAACAGCTTTACAGTCAATGTGGGCAGTTTCTGGAAAGTATCACTGTCCCCTGGATTTCCCACTGGGCACCAGCCTACTCCATCTCTATCTCTGTTTCTGTCTCTGCCTCTACACTGTCCTGTGTTTGTCTCATATCTGTGACTATTTTTCTGTCTCTCTTTCTCTCTCTCATTATCTCTTTGTCTCTTTTATCTCTGCTGCTCTCTATGTTTCTATGTCTCTGTCTCTGTCTTTGTGCCTCTGTGTCTCTGTATCTCTGTGTCTGTCTCTCTGTCTCTGTCTCTGTCTCTGTCTGTCTGTCTCTGTCTCTCTGTCTCTGACTCTGTCTCTCTCTGTCTCTCTGTCTCTCTGTCTCTGTCTCTCTCTCTCTCTCTCTCTCTGTCTGTCTCTTTCTCCTGTCTTTCTCTAGCAAACAGATGTTTCCCCTTCATTTGCCATAATTATTTAGGGAGAGCACAGTTTTAACTTTCATGTCTAATTTTAGACACATGGGCATTGGATTAAATATCCTGCTGGCCTCTATCCAAATCTTTTTTTTTCCACCTTGGATTTCTTGATTTAATTACCTCAAACTCAGATAAAACCAATCCCAAATTGCATAAAAAATGTTATCTTGCCATTATTGAATGTGCTTCAGATTTAAAACAATTGCAAATGATTAGCTGCAATATGAAATAGAGATTACATCTATTACTAAAACAGCTTTCTTGCCCATGTTTTTACTAGGTGTGAATATGTTTGAATGTATTTTCTTCTACTTTCTGTGATTGTCAGTTACCCAGTAAACAGGTCTGGCACTAAGACTTGGGCTGAAGTTGTTAGAGGGTGACTTGGTAACCACCTCCATCATTCAGCGGGTGATTATGCTGAGGATGGAGACCAGCTGTTTTTGCTCTCTGATGAAGCAACGATAGTAGAAGCAGGGCATAAATTGCAGCTGGAGGAAGTTGGCGTGATGTAAGGGGGAAACTCTGGGGGTTAGCAAGCATAGTTAAGCAGAGAAGGAGTTAGCAGAGCGACTAATTCCTTTCCTGACAGCATGTCTGGAAAGGTTTGGAGAGCTTTCTGCAAGGCAAGGGTTCACCTAGATGACTTTGACAGAACTTCTTGGTTCCAATAATCTGCCTTCATTTCTCATTGTGTGTTTCTATCAATGGTTACATAAATAAAATCCTTAATAGAGTAAAAAGCAAAGGAATTAAACAATGTAGAGAGCATAAAATTTGGGATTTGGAATCAAGCTGCCCAGCGTCCAGGCTCACTGATATTTTTTCCCATGATCCAAGCAAATTACTTAGTGTTCTTTGGTATATCTAATGGTGTTGTTATGAGAATGAGATAAAATGCCCATAAAGGGACAACGAAAAGAAAACACTCTTTGGTCACCAATGAATCCTGATGATTTTGTTTGTTTTCCTTTAGACAGGTGCATAGCATTCATTTATAAATAAGTTCTTGCATTTCAACATAATCCTTGAATTGTGGTTGTTGCTTTATACTTCTACAAGATGAGAATCTAAGAAGTTGAGGAAATGAAATGGATAATAAGGACAATTTGAAAATTAGAGTTGAAGCCATCTTGCATCTTTTTTTCTTTTCTTAATCTACACCCGGCAGTTTTACAGCTTGCCATGTGTCCTCTAAAGAAACCCTGTAAATTTACCCTGACAAAAAGAGATATGAAACCTCCCATGATTGTGTTTGAGTCTCAGACTTAGTAAGCAGATGGGATAGAAGTTGTGCATATGCTATACTTGCAATTGTTCTGAATCCAGACCTATAGGCCAGCATGAGGGTGGAGAATGAGTAAACATTGCTCATTGGTAGCAAAGATGCCAAAGACGATAAAGAGTGAGAGTTAGTGGATATGGTGTAAACACTGCGGGTATCACACCAGCCAGTAGACTAACACATGAAGACCATGGGCAAACTAGATTTACCTGACAAGTATGTGTACCTATGATCATAGACAGAAGAGAATGGCATGAAGGATCTATTTGAATCTTAGCCATAATATGTGGGCTATAATGCTTGAGAAGCTTCGGTCACTGTAGTCATAAAGTTGGAGCAAGTAGTTAACTCCTTTTGGTTTTAAACATGCCAATGTATCTTATCTGTGTAATTACAAGTTCATGAGAACATTATAGACTTTAGTTTAAATTATCAGCTACTGTGTAAAAAAATTCCAATTTATTTAAGTCCTATAATTAAATCTAAAATCCCTGTTTAGACATCTTAAAATGTTTAGTTGTACTCTTGCTAAGTTTCAGCTGCAAATTCTTTGGAAGTTCCCTTTCCTCTTTGAATAAACGTAGGTATTTTATGATTTCAGCTATACTGCTTGTGATTAAACAGGTCTGAAGTAACCTTAATATTGATTATATTTAGAAGATCATATTTTATATGGAACTGTGCTTAACTGAATGATAAATGAGACATATATCTTAGATTGAAATCACAAAATACAAATTAAATAGGAAATTGATTTCCACCTATTGCCAGTGTTCACTTCATTCTCAACTGCAGACTGGGTGTGCTGCTCTCGTGATCTAGTGCTTGTGTTACATTTTTTTGAGAATGAAGGAATGTCCCTACAGTACACCTCCCTGGAAACACAGTCACTCTTTAGAAAAAATAGATGGCTTTGGGAAAATAGGGCCATAATGGTTTTAAGGAGCATATGTGTAGAAAGCCTATCTCCCTGCAAGTTACAGGTCCAAGGTCTAGTGGAAAAGGATGGCTCATGCCAAGAGATTGCTGAGATTTTGTGGAATCTGTAGATGTTTTGCTGAGTTTTGTCATTAATTAGTAAAGACAAATTGAAAGTGAGGATAAAAGGCTCTAATTCCTGTGAGTTAAAAAAAATAAAGCACAAATTCAATTCCCATTGGATAAGTTTTATGTTCATATAAACTCTACCTAATTTTATAAGAAAAAGCCTTGTGAGAAGTCATTTGCCTGACACACAGATTAGTTTTTAGTCAAAGCACAGAGACTTTGTTCACGTTATATTTAAAAACAATAGACAAGGATAGAAACCAACCAAGTATGTTCCATTAAATATTATTGAATATTATTTTTCAAGATAAACGATACAATGAAAGCATTTGAACTATACTTGCTCTTCCATTGCTCCCCACAAGCAATCAAAACCTCAGATTTGGCATGAAATCTAAAATTCTACTTAATAAATATGTCAGATTACTGTTAAGTATAAACAGTGAAATGTCTGTATCTGTATATACACGAATGGTATGTGCAAATCTTATTATTATTAAATGAATAACAATGTCTCAAATCTATGTGAGTGACGATAAGTAATTGTACAGGAATCATGTTAAAACATGTTAAAACATGTCTGTCTAGGTCCTTTTGGGAGTTTGTGAGGAGGACATTATATTGGGTGCTTCTTTCTCAGCCTTGTTCCATTGTGGCAAAGACCTAGAATTTTTACCTAGTTCTACCATTACCCAGAAAACAAGGAGGGTATACAGGTATGTACCAAATCAATCACTAAAATTCCTTATTTGCCATCACTGGAAAGTTCTTGATTACAGAAAGTTGAATTACCCTTATTTTGTATGCATCTACAATTGTCCAGGAGTGTAGATGCTAGGTCAGATCACCACATAGTACCTGGGACAGAGCCCAAGAGAACAGAGCTTGGAAGAGAAGATAAAACTTTAGCGTCTCTCTCTATTGATAAATGAATGATAGGCAGTGTACTTGCCTTCTTCTATGTTGTCTTTACTGACAACTGTAAATGGTATAGAAATGCTTAAGGCTTGAGAGATAATATAAGCATTTATGTACATACACTGGATATGCCCAACATGTGGATGATGCTTTTATTGAATAACTTTTAAATTATATTGCACTTTAGTTTGTAATAAAAATATATGTAAACTAAAACATTCTGTCATCATTATTTGGATGGAGTGTTTTGTTATATATATTTAGTCATCTTTATGTCCAGGAGGGGATTTATGTTATAAGTTTTAGAAACAAAAAGTCATTTTTTCAACATCTTTCTGCCTATTCTGTAGTTTAATATGAAGGATAAAATGAGTTATTTTATAAAACTGACCAGAATATCACAATTACATGATGAAAAGCCTGCCTACATAATGTCCCACATTACATCCCACCCAGCCAAATGCCTGCAAATACAGGTGGTATTGGAACAGCAACTTAATCGTGCCTGTAACATAGGAACTTCCATTCAATCCCCCACTGAAGTCCTTGCAATTGAATTAGAAAGAAAGCAAGAGTCAAAGGGAGCAGTGAAAGGGAACTTTGCAGAGTTAAATTGGTAATAGACTGAGAGAGCAGCGAAATTGGTAATGGAGTAGGAAGCCAAAGCACAGCATTGAGCTCCACAGAAATTGTGACTGAAAGTCATTACCACCTGTGAGCTGCCCGTTCAGCTGTTAGAATGTGTTCTCAGCATTGATTCAATTCCTGCTGGTCAGGGGCCCAGTGCAAGGTCTCATCATCCAGAGAATATCTGACAGAAAACAGAGGGGAAATTAAATAGGTAAATAAATGAGAGGAAGAAAGAAAGGTGAATGCTAGATAGGTTTAACTAGAGAGTAGCCTTTTCTCAGGAAGTCCTGCTATTTAACATGATTACCAAAGGGTGAATGTTCTACTAGAAATGAAATAGCACAGGCGTATGTCATCAGAGGAAAACAAAGACAAGCATGGTTTTCTTCCTGCTTGTTTTATAGCTTCTGTATTATGAGTGATCATGCCACAGGCAGAAGTAGAAACAAAATGATGACTATCTTAAAGACGTGTCAGGAGTAGGCACATTTTAATAACAACATTACAATGCATCAAAAATGGTGTTGTCAGATGATTCCTTTACACACTGATTTCCATTTAATTTTCACAGAAATCCTTTTATATAACATTGAATCGCTTTGTCTTCCACGGAAAACACACTGGGCAACAGGGGAGGGGGAGACCAACAGAGACAGAGAGGCCAAGAGAAAGAAAGAGAATCAGAGCAGCAGAGAGACAGAGACAAGAGTGAGGGGGCAGATTTTAATTGAATTGCGTCTTCACGGTTCACATTTTGAACATTTGTCAGTATCTGAAATGTGAGTTTATTTAGAAATATGGTTAGTACATTTATAATTAGTTAACCCATTCTTGAATAAGATGATCTATAATCAAATATGATTGAGGCCATTCTATAAAGGGGAATTAGAGACAGACATACAAACAAGGAGAACATTCTGACAACAGAACTCTACCTTGTATTCTGAGAGTGAAGGGATGGCAGAAGAATTTCACTGTAATGTGTTTTCCTAAAAATGCAGCTACTCACTAGAGAAAATGGATAATTTAGAGAATCTGGTCATTCTGGCTTTTTTGAGTCTGTGTATATAAATCTTGATAAAAGAAAGGAGGGCCTTATTATTTCTTCTTAAGGGCTTTGGTTCTTCCTTGGATGCTTCTAATCCATTGTCCAGTGAAAAGTATTGTGCATGCCCAGCGTACCCTGTGCTCCCCAGCATTTATTCACCGCATGTCTTTACTGTTTTGCTAGTAGTTAGTAAAGCTTGGGATACTTCTCTTTAGTTTTCACAGACGATTACCCTACAAACACCTTGATCCTTGAATCTGGGTTTTAGTTCTTTGACACAGTGCACTTTTGTTGTTTAAATAATGTGGTTTCTATGCTTTTGTGCACCTTGGATGTATACCAGGTCAGAAAGACTTAGTAAATTACTAAACCTAAGGGAACCAATCACTTGTTCACTTGAGATTTGAACTCTCATCTCTAATTCTAGTCTGTGTCCTTACTCAATTTCCTTCCTTTTCTGCATCCCCAGAGACCTCCCTCATGCCCATGCCACTCCCTGCCCTTGCACATAGAGTATCTGTAGGATTAGGTGCATCCTCTCTCACTAAGGCCAACTTTCTCTACTTCTTTAAACCAGTGTAGAGTAGGATTGGAAATGCTCCAAACGATTTATGATCCATCATTCAAGAGAACCAAATTCTTCTTATCAATAATCACACACTTGTTCATCTGCCTTTTCTTCAATTATCATTATATGAAGGTATTTTCGTGTCTTCGTTGGTAGAGTGCTTAAGTTTTTAATAGCTTACATGGTAAGCAAGGCATGGATATTTCTTGAGTCTTAATGTAAATCATATCAACTCTACAGAATGTCTCTTTAAAAAAATCACATCCTCTGGAATTACTCTGTATGGTTATTTTTAATGAAATGAATATGGTTATGTTTCTGTCTATTTTCTTTAATATTCTAAAACAGTAATATTGAAAATTTTGAGTAATTGTTCTCAGAATCAGGCTTCCATATATGTAGTATTATCCCCAGTAGAAAATTGATAAAAGGCAGATACTAGACTGTGATGTAAAACTACTTAACTAAATGTCATGAATAGGATCCAGTAATGGTTTTGTCTGTGATTGTATTTTGTTTTGAAACAGAATATAATTAGTTCAGTTTGTCCTGAACCCATATCAATCCTCCTGCCTCAGTCTCCTTTGTTCTGGAAATTTTTATAATTACTAGATTCTGTCATATTCTAATTTTTGAGAATCATTGGAGCATTTATATTTAAATGTCATTTAATATTTACTTTATGCATACATTGTATGTGTGTGTGTGTTTATGTGTTTGTATGCATGCACATGCAAGTAAACATGGTATCAACAGAGTCCAGAAGCACTGAATGAGCAGAAGCTGAAATTACAGACACTTGTAGATCATCTGATGTGAGATCTGGGAGCAGAATGTGTAACTTCTACAAGAACAGGATGTGATCTTAATATTTGAGTTAGCTTTTCAGCTCCACTAGAGTATAAATTTAAATATACAGAAAAATGACATAGAATTTAACTATAGTTTTATAAATACAGATGTTTCTACTTTATTATACATTCTTCAATAATATAACATTAGATAAATAAGACAGGAGACTGACAATAGAATAAACTGATATAGTGGCTTAATAGTTTTGTAAACACAAATAAAATTAAACTATAGGGAAAATATTTTGTAGCGTGTAAAATCAACAAGTAGAGATACATACTAAAAAGTAATGAACAAATATTAAAATATAAAAATAAATTAACTATGAAAGAATAAAAACTGATGATCAAAAATTTTATTATCAATGTAGCAGGGTAAGACTGTATTTTTAAATGAACATCTATACTAGTAGGATGGCATGTTTATGGTAGTGAAAACTATTATAAGTGATTTAACAATCCCACCATGGTGTAGACATGCAGAGGCATGAAAAACACTTACTCCTATACCTTCACACTATTATTTTATTGACAATATACCACCCATTCAATCAAAGAAAACAAGGGGAAATGAAAGAATGACAACAAAATCAAATTCTCCAAAAGATAAATCATAGCACAAAACCATAGGCGGGTAGTTCATGCCATCTGGATAACATTAATTTTTCTTCTCAAAGTTAGTTCCACTCCTACCTGCCATTACTCTCTTTATCTGCATTTCAGAAACTTATTGTGGTCTTCACTACCTGTTTCATTCTCTGCTGATAACCCTAGTCTCACTTCATAGAAAAACATTCACATCCTCAATGACCTTTTCTCTTCTCGTAAAGACAGAAATAGTCCTTCATTTCTATATAAAGACAGAAATAGTCCTCCATTTCTATCTGCTTTTCACTGTGTTGGAATGAAGAGTGTTCGCGGAGTTTGTGAATAAATGAGTTCTGCATATCCAATCTGCTTCTCAGTCGCTAGTCATCATCTGATATAGGGGCTCAGCTGACCTATCCTTCCTTCCTTTCTTCCCTTCCACACTACTTATATTTACTTCATGACACTCAAGAATGTGTTGTTAATTTCCATACATTAGCCATTCCCCATGTTTTGTGACTAATCCTAATCTGAATCTGTTTCTTCTTTAGAGAAACATGCTAAATTAAACAAAGCAAAACAAAACAACATGCATTAGTTCTGAATCAGACCCACTCTTTTCAGTCTTCACTTTATCCCCAAATTTGGTGTGTTCTGTTTGTTGCCTACCCAACTTCTCTTGATCCCTTCCGCTTTTTAAAGGGAATCCCAGCTTTAGTTTTCCCATGGACAAAACCCACTTTCAATGTGATTGAGAGATAGTGAGCTCACTTTTAGCATCAGTATGGTTGAACTAAGAAAAATTTCACTTGCTCTGCTCATGAAGACATAAAAAACTAACCCATGTGTAGCTGGCAGAATATAAGCAGATGCTTCAAAATCTAAAGCAGGGGAAACATTTTTCACTTTGTTTTGTTTTTAAGATATGAACTTACATACTTTTGTTTTCTAGTGACAATAGGGGAGCCAACTATAGGTGAAAATGTACCAAACAGACTGAGAACATCCCTGTTCTTTATCACTGGGATAAATGGTCTCCTCTGACACTCTCAGGTGTCTAGTTCCAAAGTGGATTTTACAAAATACTTCTTTTTAAGATGTGCCACTAATCAAAGAGTCCAGAAAAATGTCATGGAAGAATATCATTTAATAGAGCTCCACCCTTGTTTTCCTTGGGATTACTCAGAGCAGTGGTCCCAAGTCTAGAGGCAGCAGGACTCCCTAGGAACTCTTTAGGTTTTGTCCCTGAGCTACAGGTTGGCCCTTGACCAAATTTGCCTCAGCAAGCATTGTAGGCAGCTATGGAGCTAGATCTTTCAGAACTCTGGAGGTTGGTGGAAGCAATGTGTTTCTTGTGGTGGTTAAATTCATTGTCAGTAGGATTTAGAACCGCCTAGAAGGAAAGAAGTCCCATCCAATAATGGAAGTTATCTCATGGGCTGCAGTCTTGGATGGGAGGAAAAGATTAAAGAGAGCTGAGCACCAGCACTACTTTCTTGCTTATTAGTTCACTGAAGCTTCAGTGGGACCACCCATCTCTTGCTTTTGCTACCACAGCTGGAGCTGCTATCACACCCACACCTTCCTCTCTTTGAGGAGTATGTTATAATCTGTGATGCTGATACCCCCACACATACACACTGACTTTGTCCAATATTTTCCAGAGCTATGAGGTACATAGATTAGTGTCTCACTCAACCTTCATCAGAGAAGCTGTTTGCCATAGATGGGAACTAACACAGACACATGACTACAGGACGATGTATAGAACACTTCCTCCTAAACGGGATGTCTTCAGCAAACCCCTTCCTTCATGCAGAAAAGGAAGCAAGATTTTAAGTGTCCAGACGTAGTTAATGACTCGAAGTCTTCCAGAAACAAGAGGACTGATGCACATAGAAATTATAATAGCACATATAAGACTTTCAGAAGTTCAAGGCAGACAGATTCTCACACTGAGAGGAAGAAGTATACAAGGGGTCCCTCTCATAACCTAGAAGCTTTCTGCAATCGACACTAGCTTTAAAGTCAGCCTTCTCCAATGAAATATCACTGAATATATCAACCATACTCCTTGGCAAGCTTGTTGAGGTTTGGTCTGATGCTATGTATCCCAAGGTCTATTCACTTTAAGACAAGTAAATTCTCACAAAAAACACCTTTTGTTGTGTAAACCTTGCCCCTTAATTTAAAACTATTGGTGGAATGAAAATTCCTGTAGCCTGTAGCTGGGCGAAAAGAGGTCAATGTGGATTTGGTTCCCAGGCTTAGGGTCCGAGGCAGTGGAGAGGAGAAAAGAAAAAAAAAGTGCCACGGGGTAGGTTGTGTATGAGGGCATGGCCATGAAGCCAGCATGTTGGAGTAGGAGCAGCAACCCAGGCTGAACACGGCAAGTTATATCCCAGAATTATTGACAGGCAAGTAGACAAAATAACATGGGGGGTTGGGATCTGCCCAGTTTTAGTGCTTTTCGGCTTATCAATACAAAGGATTTGTGTCTTATATTTGAGAACTAAATCATCAAAGGTGAAGTAGAATTCCACAATTAATACTTACTGAAACACAAGCCTTATGCTCAGGAGTTGTTAGCCAATATAAAATGAACTCCATGGTTTGTTTGTTTATTTGTTTGCTTATATTGTTTTTGTTTCATTTTGTGGGCATCTTTTGGTAGTTTCAGTTTTATTATATGTATTATATATTATATATAATATCTTTCTATCTACCTATCCATCTATCTATAGAGAAGAGAGAAAGAGAGAATTAAGTTGTGTGGGTAGGGAAGTGGAAGAATGAGTGCGAAGAAGATGTTTTGGGAGGGGAAAACATTATCAAAATACAACCCATGAAAACAACTAGATAACTAGATTTCAAATAAAGTTCAAAGAAGTATCCCTGATCTAAGCAAGCCTTCCTGATCATACTTTAGAGTGTCTCTCTTTGTGTTCTGTTTAAAAGCAAAGCAAAAGTTTTCCTTGGGCAGCATATTCATTGTAGATGTTCTATTTTTTTTTTAATTTTCTTCTTTTATTGGATATTTTATTTATTTACATTTCAAATGCTATCACCTTTTCTGATTTCCCATTCAGAAGCCCCATATCCCATGCCCCTTGAGTTTATGAGGGTTCTCCCGCATCCACTCACCCACTCCTGTCTCCCCATTCAGGCATTCCCCTACACTGGAGCATTGAGCCTTCTCAGGATCAAGGACCTCTCATCCCATTGATACTTGACAAGGCCATCCTCGGCTACATATGTGGCTGGAGCTATGGATCCCTCCATGTGCAATCCTTGGGTGGTGTTTTACATCCTGGGAGCTCTGAGGTGTCTGGTTGGTTGATATTATTTTTCCTATGGGGTTGCAAACCCCATCAGCTCCTTCAGTCCTTTCTCTAGCTTCTCTATTGGGGACCCTTTGCTCAGTCCAATGGTTGACTTCAAGCTTCTGCCTCTCTATTTGTCAGCCTCTGAAAGAGCCTCTCAGGAGACAGCTGTATCAGTAAGTACTTCTTGGCATCCACAATAGTGTCTGGGTTTGGTGACTATAAACAGGATGGATCCCCAGGTGGGGCAATCTTGGGATGGCCTTTTCTTCAGTCTCTTCTTCAAACTTTATCTCTGTATTTTCTCCCATGGGAATTTTGTTTCCCCCTTCTAAGCAGCACTGAAGTATCCACATTTGGTCTTCCTATTTCTTGAGCTTCATGTGGTCTGTGAATTGTATCCTGGGTATTCTGAGTTTTTGTGCTAATATCCACTTATCAGTGAGTACATATCTTATGTGCTCTTTTGTGCCTGGGTTACCTCACTTAGGATGATATTTTCTAGTTCCATCCACTTGCCTTAGAATGTACTTTTCTGTGGCTCCTTCAGATTGTAGTAGAATCATTTAAAGTGATATGTTTAATGATTGTGCCTTTCCCTCCTCAGTTCTGATATTATGTGCTCACCCTTTTAATGATGCATAATAAGTATGAGAAAACTTATTGCATTTGTTCTTTAGATAAATATTTATTTTTAACTAACTTAGAATAGGCCCATTTGCTTTAAGGATTTTTGCTTTAATCCTATATATTTAGTCTAGCCACAGTGTATCTAGGCTTGATCATTCAAAATCTGTTAAATTTTTAAGAGATGGGAAATAACTTGTTTTAAAACTAATTTTAAGCTTTCCAATAAACTTATATTTTTCTGTTGTCAGACGATAGGCACTTGCCTCCTCCTCACCCCTTGTGGACAGTCAACATTTGAATAGATTTATTGACTAAATTAATAACTGTGTATTTGCAGCTTCTTAAACTACTCAATATAAGCTTTCACAGCCTTAAGATTCAATATTTTCTTCTCCATGAAATATTCAATATATGAGACTATGTAGAATAAATGTGAAATCATGCTTTCCCCAATAAATGTTTCTAGCCTTTTTAATATTAAGGTAGAAAGTCAATATAAAATGTATTAATTCCTTTTGCTTAAAAGGTTGGGTAAATGGCTCTCTGTCCAAAAATGAGGAATATGGAATATTAATTCTTAACCCAGACTGAATCACTCACAAGTTAGAAGTCTGTGTTCTTAAATTATTTTAATCATTTTGAACCTGCAAATAAAAACATGTGCTGTGTTTTTTAAGAATTGCTAGCACTTTGAGATTTATTAAATGGGGAACTTTGACCATTTTTCCACTCAGCTGCTGCAGCTCTGAGAGTTATTGATGGATTAATGATATGTGTAAGTGGCAGCCATATAAGTAGGCAGAAAGTTTCCAAAGTCTGGAATGTGTAATTTTATGTCAGGAGACTTTGCTATGGAGATCATTTACAGTTTGCCTATAACCATGTGAAATAGAGATTCCACTGGGTTCCAACCTCACCCTTGTCATTGGTTCACCGAAAAACAATAATACCTGAGAATTCTATTGGAGCGAACTGCTACAGTAATGGGGATTGCTTTTTATTACATATGCCTTATGGTTTAGTGTTCAATACTTAGGTCATTCCCAGAGAGGTTTGCAGGTTTCCATTGACTTCTTCAAAGTAATATTTTTTCAGCTTTTAAATGAAAGAAAGGATAGAAGGCAACTTTCACAATGAAAAGATACAAGGAACCTATAGATCACATTTGTTTCAGATTCTAACAGATACTGCCTCACCATATTAATGGGATCTGAATGGTCAAGTTTACCATACCTAGATCGGGTTTGCAATACCTAGAATCATCTCTATGAATGTCACATGGTGTGGCAGTCTCTTGCCACCAGGGTCAGTTTAAATGATTCTATGCTACCAATTTAAATGATTCTATGACAAGCTGTTTTTTCTTTTTTCAAATACTGTTGTATAGTTTTCTAAGGAAATCATGACCTCAAAACAATTATATGAGAAAGCATGGTATATTAAATATAAGATAATACCAATGCCTATATGTTCTAATATTCAAATATAACTGTAATCTCTTTAGCCTAATTATGTGTGCAATTCATGAATCATTTCAACTTAACATAATGCAGCATACTTGAAGAATGTTATTATACATATATATTAACATATATATGCAAATATATAGGTGTGTGTAATATATGTATAATAACATATGTGTGTGTATGTGTGTGTATGTTTGTAATCCTGTAACAAGCAACTTCCTGTTCTCTCTCTTTCTCTCTCACCTGAATTTGAACTTACAAATAGATCTAGTTTAGTTAAATATGCTATAAATAAGTATAGGAGTTTACATATTTTGCAAATACATTGGGTTTACTTGCAACACAGTTTTGTAGGTTAAAGTATAAACAGCATGGCACATGATGCTCTGGGAACAGCCCCACTAATTACATCATAGTATGAAAGGTACTATGGCGGACCATATATGAAGATATATGAGAAGAAAACACATGGATCAACAGAAAATCAGACAGAATGCAGAGGAACAAGGCTTCTTTCATCATAATAGCTTACTCTTATTGAAACAAAAGATCTTATAGAATATATAAAGATTTTTTTTTGGTAATGTTTTCAGGGATCATTTGTAAACGTCTTGCCATCTTTTAAAATCATTAGGAGCCACATTCATGTCATTTTGACAATTTTGCAGCATGTTTCAGCATATAGGTATTAGATGAGACCACAACTCTAATCAGTGTCTTAGCTGTAACATTGTAGAGGGCACAATATAACTTCATTGAGGCACATAACTCACAAAGGTGGTATAACAAATGTATGATATTGTACAGTAACAGAGATCATGGCTGAGAACTATTTATAGTATCAGGGTAATTGTCATGACATTGTCTTTCATAGTATTTCTGCTAATCAAAAACCCAAGAATGGTTTTTGTTGTTTTTTTGTTTGTTTGTTATGCTTATTGTCTTATGTTTGTTTGTTTATTTATTTTGTTCCACTCAACTAAGTTCTCTATATTTCACTATTTTTGGCTACGCAGCCCAAAAGGATTAATGACTGTGATTCCCTCATTTTTTCTGATAAATAAATAAAGAAGGCTCCTATTGCTAGATATGATGGTTTGTTTTCATAAACTTAATATGATCGATGTAGAAACAGAATGAGTGCAACAAATTTGAGGACAGACTGGACTATAAAATGAGGTCCAGAACAGCCTGGTGTTCAGTGTTATAACTTGTCAAAAGTAATTAAATTAATAGATAAATTCAATTTCCTCAAGTTCTATACTGAAAATTCATTTCAGTTAGCTATAGTGTTAAAAACATAAGTATATTTACTGATACTCTCAGGGATTCTTCTTCTACATGAAGAAAACTGTTCATATTTTAATCAAAACTATGCTAAAATAAGAAGCTATGATTCTATGATATAAAAAGGAGTCATATAAAATTTTCATCTAGTTTTTTTTTAATATTTTTATATTCTATATTTTTGTTTACATTCCAAATGATTTCCCCTTTCCCGGATCCCCCCTCCCCATATGTCCCATAAACCTTCTTCTCTACATCCATTCTCCAATCACCTCCCTCCTTTTTCTCTCTGTCCTCATATTTGCCTCAAATGCTAGATCAATCCTTTCCAAGATCAGGACCCTCTCCTTACTTCTTCAAGGGAGTCATTTGTTATGCTAATTGTGCCTTGGGTATTCAGGGCTTCTAGGCTAATTAATATCCACTTATCAGAGATTGCATTCCATGTGTATTCTTTTGTGACTGGGTTACCTCACTTAGGATGATATTTTCCAGATCAAACCATTTGCCTAAAAATTTTGAGAATTCATTGTTTCTAATTGCTGAGTAGTATTCCATTGTGTAAATATACCACATTTTATATATCCATTCCTCCTTTGAGGGCCATCTGTTTTCTTTCCAGCTTCTGGCTATTATAAATAAGGCTGCTATGAACATAATGGAGCATGTGTCTTTATTGCATGCCGGGGAATTCTTTGGATATATGCCCAGGAGAGGTATAGCAGGGTCTTCCAGAAGTGTCATGTCTAGTTTTCTGAGGAACTGCCAGACTGATTTCCAAAGTAGTTGTACCATCTTACAGCCCCACCAGCAGTGGAGGAGTGTTCCTCTTTCTCCACATCCTCGCCAACACCTGCTGTCTCCTGAGTTTTTGACCTTAGCCATTCTGACTGGTGTAAGGGGAAATCTCGGGGTTGTTTTGATTTGCATTTCCCTAATGACTAATGATGCTGAGCACTTCTTTTTTTTTTATTCGAGATAATTTTATTTACATTTCAAATGATTTCTCCTTTTCTAGTCCCCCACTCCCCGAAAGTCCCATAAGCCCCCTTTTCTCCACCTGTACTCCCACCCACCCCTTCCCACTTCCCCGTTCTGGTTTTGCCGAATACTTAAGGTGCCTCTTGGCCATCCGAATTTCTTCAGGTGAAAATTCTTTGTTTAGATCTGTACCCCATTTTTCATAGGGTTATTTGGTTCCTGGGGGACCAAACTAGGGTCTAACTTCTTGGGTTCTTTGTATATATTGGATATTAGCCCTCTATCAGATGTAGGGTTGGTGAATATCCTTTCCCAATTTGATGGTTGCTGTTTTGTCCTTTTAACAGTGTCCTTTGCCTTACAAAAACTTTGTAATTTTATGAGGTCCCCTTTGTCAATTCTTGATCTTAGAGCATAAGTTATTGGTGATCTTTTCAGGAACTTTTCTCCTGTGCCCATGTCCTCAAGGGTCTTCCCTAGTTTCTTTTCTATTAGTTTCAGTGTGTCTGGTTTTACATGAGGTCCTTGCTCCACTTGGAGTGAAGTTTAGTACATGGTGATAAGAATGGATCAATTCGCATTCTTCTGCATGCTGACCTCCAATTGAACCAGCACCATTTGTTGAAAAGGCTATGTTTTTTCCACAGGATGTTTTTGGCTCCTTTATCGAAGAAGATCAAGTGACCATCGGTGTGGGTTCATTTCTGGATCTTCAATTCTATTCCATTGGTCCACTTGTCTGTCACTGTGCCAATACCATGCAGTTTTTGACATTATTGCTTTGTAGTATTGCTTGAAGTCAGGGATACTGATTCCCCCAGAATTTCTTTTGTTGTTGAGAATAGTTTTAGCTATCCTGGGCTTTTTGTTATTCCAGATGAATTTGAGAATTGCTCTTTTGAACTCTGTGAAGAATTGAGTTGGGATTTTGATGGGGATTGCATTGAATCTGTAGATCGCTTTTGGCAAGATGGCCATTTTAACTATATTAATCCTGCCAATCCACAAGCATGGCAGATTTTTCCATTTTCTCAGATCTTCTTCGATTTCCTTCTTCAGTGACCTGAAGTTCTTGTCATATAGATCTTTCACTTGTTTGATTAGAGTCACACCAAGATGTTTTATATTGTTTGTGGCTATTGTGAAGGGTGTCATTTCCCTAACTTCTTTCTTAGCCTGCTTATCCTTTCAGTATAGGAAGGCAACTGATTTGCTCGAGTTGATTTTATAACTAGCCACTTTGCTGTAGTTGTTTATAAGCTGTAGGAGTTCTCTGGTGGAGGTTTTTGGGTCACTTACGTAGACTATCATGTCATCTGGAAATAGTGATAATTTGACTTCTTCCTTTCCAATTTGTATCCCCTTGACATCCTTATATTGTCTAATTGCTCTAGCTAGAATTTCCAGTACTATATTGAAAAGATATGGAGAGAAAGGACAGCCTTGTCTAGTCCCTAATTTTAGTGGGATTGCTTCAAATTTCTCTCCATTTAATTTGATGTTAGCTACCAGTTTGCTGTATATTGCTTTAAAGATGTTTAGGCATGGGCCTTGTATTCCTGTTCTTTCCAAGACTTTTAGCATGAAAGGATGCTGAATTTTGTCAAATACTTTTTCTCCGTCTAATGTGATGATCATATGGTTTTTTTCTTTGAGTTTGTTTATGTAGTGGATTGCATTGATGCATTTTCTTACATTGAACCATCCCTGCATACCTGGGATGAAACCTACTTGATTATCGTGGATGATCGTTGTGATGTGTTCTTGGATTCGGTTGGCAAGAATTTTATTAAGTATTTTTGCATAAATATTCATAAGAGAAATTGGCCTGAAGTTCTCTTTCTTTGTTGGATCTTTGTGTGGTTTTGGTATCTGTGTAATTGTGGCTTCATAGAACGAGTTGGGTAGAGTTCCTTCTGTTTCTATTTTGTGGAATAGTTTGAAGAGTATTGGTCTTAGGTCTTCTATGAAGGTCTGATAGAATACTGCACTGAAGCCATCTGGTCCCATGCTTTTTGTGGTTGGGAGACTTTCCATGACCCATTTTATTTCTTCAGGTGTTATGTGACTGTTTAGTTGATCTATTTGATCCTGATTTAGTTTTGGTGTTGGATATCTGTCTAGGAAACTGCCCATTTCCTCCAGATTCTCCAGTTGTTTTGAGTATAGGATTTGTAGTAGGATCTAATGATTTTTTGAATTTCCTCAGTTTCTATTGTTATATCTCCCTTTTCATTTCTAAGTTTGTTAATCTGGATACTGTCTCTGTGCCCTTTGGTTAGTCTGGCTAAGGGTTTATCTATCTTGTTGATTTTCTCAAAGAACCAGATCCTGGGTTTGTTGTTTCTTTGTATGGTTCTCTTTGTTTCTACTTGATTGATTTTTGCCCTGAGTTTGATGATTTCCTGCCTTCTACTCCTCCTGGGTGCAATAGCTTCTTTTTGTTCCAGGACTTTCAGGTGTGTGATTAAGCTGTTAGATTGAGTATGCTCTCTCCATTTTCTTTTTGGAGGCACTCAGGACTATGAGTTTTCTTCTTAGCACTGCTTTCATTGTGTCCCATAGATTTGGGTATGTTGTGTCTTCATTTTCATTAAGTTCTAAAAAGCCTTTCATTTCTTTCTTTATTTCTTACTTGACCAAGGTATCATTGAGTAGAATATTGTTCAGTTTCCACGTGTATGTGTGTTTCTGTTGTTTTTGTCGCCATTCAAGACCACTTTTACTCCATAGTGATCTGATAGGAGGAATGGGATTAGGTCGATCTTCTTATATTTGTTGAGGTCTGTCTTGTGGTCGATTTTGGAGAAGGTACCATGAGGTGCTCAGAAAAAGATATATTCTTTTGATTTAGGATAGAATTTTCTATATATATCTGTTAAATCTAATTAGTCCAAAGCTTCAACTAGTTTCATTGTGTCCCTGTTCAGTTTCTGTTTTATTGATCGGTCCATTGAGGAAAGTGCAGTGTTGAAGTCACCCACAATCATAATGTTAGGTGCAATGTGTGTTTGAGCTTTAATAAAGCTTCTTTTATGAATGAGGGTGCCCTTGCATTTGGAGCATAGATGTTCAGGATTGAGAGATCTTCTTGTTGTATTTTTCCTTTGACCAGCAAGAAGTGTCCCTCAGAGTCTCTTTTGATGACTTTGGATTGAAAGTCAATTTTATCTGATATTAAAATGGCTACTCCAGCTTGTTTCCTGAGACTATTTGCTTGTAAATTTGTCTTCCAGCCTTTTACTCTAAGGTAGTGTTTGTCTTTGACACTGGAGTGTGTTTTCTGTATGCAGCAAAATGTAGGGTCCTGTTTACATATCCAGTCGGTTAGTCTATGTCTTTTTATTGGGGCATTGAGTCCATTGATGTTAAGAGATATTAAGGAATAGTGATTTTTACTTCCTGTCATTTTTGATGTTACTTTTTAAATTTGATTAGATAAATTCTTTTGGGTTTGATGAGAGAAGGTTACTATCTTGCTTTTTCCAGGGTGACATTTCCCTCCTTGTAATGGTGTTTTCCCCCTATTATCCTTTGTAGGGCTGGGTTTGTGGATAGATATTGGGTAAAATTGGTTTTGTCATGGAATATCTTAGTTTCTCCATCTATGGTGATTGAGAGTTTTGCTGGGTATAGCAGTTTTGGCTGGAATTTGTGTTCTCTTAGAGTCTGCATGAGAAATTCCCAGGATCTTCTAGCTTTCATCGTCTCAGGTGAGAAATCAGGTGTGATTCTGATAGGTCTTCCTTTATATGTTACTTGGCCTTTTTCCCTTACTGCCTTTAATATTCTTTCTTTGTTTAGTACATTTGGTGCTTTGATTATTATGTGATGGGAGTTATTTCTGTTCTGGTCCAGTCTGTTTGGAGTTCTGTAGGCTTTTTGTATATTCATGGGCATCTCTCTCTTTAAGGTAGGGAAGTTTTCTTCCATAATTTTATTGAAGATATTTGCTGGCCCTTTAAGTTGTAAATCTTCACACTCATCTATGCCTATAATCCTTAGGTTTGGTCTTCTCATTGTGTCCTGGATTTCCTGGATATTTTGGGTTACAAGCTTTTTGCATTTTGCATTTTCTTTAACTGTTGAGTCCATGGTTTCTATGGTATCTTCAGCATCTGAGATTCTTCTATCTCTTGTATTCTGTTGTTGATATTTGCATCTATGTCCCCTGATTTCTTCCCAAGGTTTTCTATCTCCAAAGTTGTCTCCCTTTGAGTTTTCTTAGTTGTTTCTACTTCTAATTTTAGTTCCTGGATGGTTTTGCTTAGCTCCTTCACTTGCTTGTTTGTGCTTTCCTGTAATTCTTTAAGAGATTTTTGTGTTTCCTCTGTTGACCAAAGTTCTCTTTTATTTCTTTCATTGATTTTTGTGTTTCCTCCTTATTGGCTTTTGTATTCTCCTGAATTTCTTTCAATGATTTTTGTGTTTCCCTTGTAAGGGCTTCTAACTTTTTATTCATTTTCTCCTGAATTTCTTTAAGTATCTCCTTTATGTGTTCCTCTACCAGCATCATGACCAGTGATTTTAAATCCAAATCTTGTTTTACTGGTGTGATGGCGTATTTAGGACATGCTGCTAAAGGAGAATTGGATTCAGATGCTGCCATATTGCCTTGATTTCTGTTAGTGATGTTCCTGCGTTTGCCCTTTGCCATCTGTTCTCACTGGTGTTAGTTGGTTTTGGCAATGCTGGACTAAACAGTGCAAGCTGCCTCTTTCCAGGTGGCCTCTGGTGCACAGCTGACCTCCTGCACTGCCTGGAGACAGGGTGCTGTGGCCCTGGCTGTTCAGATCCTGAAGCAGACACCTGAAGGCTCCCACAGGGGCCTGCTGGACTCACCAGAGCACACTGACTCCTCCCAGCCAGCCTCCTGGATGCCCCTCTTGCCTGTTGCAGGACCTGGAGATGTGGCATTGCAGCCCAGGCTGTTCTGGATCCTGAAGCGGCTATCTGAGGGCTCCTGCCAGAGGCCTCAGGCCTGGAACCTAAGAACCTTGCTGCTGGAGCAAGCTGTGTGCTCCCAGTCTGCTTCCAGGTGCACACCAGGTCTCTTGCACTTCCTGGAGACCAAGTGCTGTGGCCCAGGCTGTTCAGATCCTAAAGCAGACACCTGAAGGCTTCTGCCGGGGCCTGCTGCTTCATCTAGTTCTTGACACAGCACTTCTAAATGAGGAAATCATTTGTCATAAAAAAAACATTTTACGTCCTATATGAATGTAGGCTAATGATCTACCTTGAGTGTATCACAAGATAGAAACTGGATGGGCACTCATTGCCAGAAATATTAAGAAATGGTTAGAAAGAAGCTAGAGGTTTTTGGTCTCCTTGGTCACTTACACCCACCTTAGTTGAGGACAAAAGATAAAGGAATTAAGTTAAGTCATGGGGAATTATTTAATCAATAACACCTACTTATTGTAATTCAGGATGTTAAAATTCTCTAGATGATGTTGAATCAGCTTCTAGAATGAACTCACTTATATTGTAAAAAGAATACACCCCAACTTCATGAAAACAGAAAATCCTGTACACAGAATTCCTCCCAATGTCAGCTTATGTACCTTGTTTTTAGCTGTTCATTTTTATCTTTTCTAATAATTCAGTGTTGGTGATTAAATTCTCTCGACTTTTGGGAGCCATGTCTAATCAACTATTGAACCAGAAATGATGGGCATTGTTGCGGGAACTCCTGACACTGTAGCCAATTCACATGGAAAAGTAAGTATCCTACTTATCCAGTGTTTAAAATTAACATTTCTTTTTTTTAATATTTTTATTTTCTATATTCTTTGTTTACATTCCAAATGATTTCACCTTTCCAAGGTCCCCCCTCCCCATATGTCCCATAAACCTTCTTCTCTCCATCCATTCTCCAATCACCTCCCTCCTTTTTCTCTGTCCTTATATTCCCCTCCAATGCTAGATCAATCCTTTTCAGGATCATGAACTGCTCCATACTTCTTCATGGGAGTCATTTGTTATGCAATTTGTGCCTTGGGTATTCAGGGCTTCTGGGCTAATTAATATCCACTTATCAGAGATTGCATTCCATGTGTATTCTTTTGTGATTGGGTTACCTCACTTAGGATGATATTTTCCAGATCAAAACATTTGCCTAAAAATTTTGTGAATTCATTGTTTCTAATTGCTGAGTAGTATTCCATTGTGTAAATATACCACATTTTCTGTATCCATTCCTCCTTTGAGGGACATATGGGTTCTTTCCAGCTTCTGGCTATTATAAATAAGGCTGCTATGAACATAATGAAGCATGTGTCTTTATTGCATGCTGGGGAATCCTTTGGGTATATGCCCAGGAAAGGTATAGCAGATTTCCCCTTTCCCAGTTCCCCCATCCCCATATGTCCCATAAGATACTGTGTAGACTTACAGGATGGAATTTGGTAAAAATAGTAATCAAATAAATCCACAAATTAAGAAAATTATACAGTTTTAGTTTCTGTTTATTTGGTCTAGCTAGTTATGACTATAAGCGTAACTTGAAAATTCAAAGAGTAGCTTTGACTTTGAAGAGTTGCTTATCAGTTTTTTCCATCTGCATTTAGAGTTTAAAAGCACATACACATGCTGTTATGCAAATAGAGATCTTGCATAATTAGCAAAACCTTTAAAATTTTTCATACCACAATATTTCTGTACAATTATCAATGAAATAGAATATCTGAACATATATCAATATTAAATGGAACATGGAGAAAAGAAGATGGTTGAATTCCTGAGATTCAAATACACTGATAATCTAAAATGTTAAGTATGTTTGCATGTATCATAAATTAATTGTATAAATATAGCAGTATTTAAGAGGAATTATTTAGCAAGTGGCATAGATTACAGTATTTTGAAATTATACCTAAAACTGTTTTGTCAAGATGAATTATTAAGCAAACTAATGAAAACATTTAATGGATGCTGGATTATAGGTTCACAGGTTGAGTCCATTATCATCAAGGCAGGAGCCTGGCAGTGCCCAGGCATGCATGATGCAGAAGGAGCTTAGAGTTCATCATCTTGTTCTGAAGGCAAACAGGATAGGACTGGCCACCCAGAAGTTTGGATGAGGGTATAAATGCCCAAATCCACAGTGATACACCTACTCCAACAGGGCCACATCTCCTAATAGTGCCAGTCTCTGGACCAAGCATATACAAGCCATCACAATATTGTAGTCTAATTGAGAAAACAATTACATTATTCAAAAGTCAAAATAGATCTATATACAACAGTAAATTATTCAACAATATGTTTATAGTATTGATCTACAGCAGAACAGAACACCCCCATCTTGACAAGGAAGCTTAGCATGATAAATGAATTAAACTGAGTCTTAAAAAATGAATAAAATCTGAAAGGAGACAGAAAAGGAAAACATCAATGAAAAACACAGGAAAGAAGAAAAAAGACAAACTTGGCAGAAAATGTGTGCCATTTAGTTGTGGAGAAAGAAGGTAAAAATGGGAACCAACAACATCTTTACCATGGACAGGAAAATGGACAGGTTGGATAATATGAGCTGTGTGATGGGGTGAGTCTGGCTTAGAAGTGACTAGAGCCAGAAACCCAAATAAGAAATAACCAAAAATTGTCACCAAGAAAGGTGCTAAAGCAAGTTCAGGTGATGCCTGGAGAAAGGATGTGTTATTCTAATAGAATAGTCATTAGCACTCATTTTGTGGCAGGAAATAAAGGAAAATTATGGGGACATGAGAAGTGACTAGAGCCTGATATCCCAGAGTCTAGCCACGTGAATGAACTGTGTAACAATGAACATTTTTTATAAAGGCTGCTGAACTAGAATTAAAATTATTATCATATATAGATATGCCATGATAAAATAGTGGGGACCCCATATGGCAACAGGGATTTATAAGGCCTTGGGCGTGGACTCATTTCTTTATTCTGATATTGTCTAAGAATCTTAAACTGTAAAATAAAGACATTCTACATTTCTGTTCAACTGTGGGCTACATTTTCACCATTCCTATCAAAATCTCAGCAGGAATCCCTCATTAAGAAAGAAACTACTGACTGAGAAGACAGGAACTGAAAAGGCCAATAATTACTATATATGCCTATTTCAAAGTAATGAGTTGCTTATCTCCCTTGAGGTCTGAACCCACACTTGGATGCATCTTACTTTTTGTGGATATCTCTCTTTTACTTTTTGTTTAATTCTATACCAAGACGTATTTAATAAACCCTCCAATTCCTCTCTACAAATTGTTTAATCTCTAAATACACCTTACAATTCACAAATCCTGGGTTTGTCTAGCTGAGGTCCGTAAAACTCTTAGGAAAAGCTTTCAGACTGTTTAGAGTTACAGAGAGAGTCTATATATCCAAAAAGGCATTTAGAAAGAAAGCCAAACATTGTTATAAATTGGTTTATTTCAGATTTATAGACTGAGAAAAAAACAGATTCATCAGAAAATGTAAAAGATAAAATATGTTTAATATTTGGCTATTCAGTTACTAATTCTGCCAACAAAAGGAAAGGCTACTTAATGAGTTCCTGAAATAGTTTGACATATGAAATATTTGAAGCACACATACACACACACACACACACACACACACAGAGAGAGAGAGAGAGAGAGAGAGAGAGAGAGAGAGAGAGAGAGAGAGAGAGAGAATAAAGTAGATTTCAATGATGGGTTTTGGAGTTGTTTGTAGTTTTCATAAAAGCCTCTTTGTTTGTTGTGGTGTGTGTGTGTGTGTGTGTGTGTGTGTGTGTGTGTGTGTGTACATGCAATGGCTTGCATGAGAAGGTTATGGTTTATGTGCAGGCCTTTGCCATTGAACTCAGGTCCTCAGGCTTGCCCACAGGCTTGACTTTACCTACTGAGCCATCTCATCAACCCTGTTTTTCATTTTTTATAACTAGGGTATATGATCCAGAGAGTTCTCTGTTGTTTTTGTTGTTGTTGTTACTGTTTTTTTTTAATATTTCTGAGTTTTTATTGTTCAGTTCATAACCTTTCCCAGGTGCCATAAGTTAACTACACCTGAATTGTCAGCATTCCTAACAGATTCATTCAAAGGATGTCCTCTCTTGTACAACAATTTTGTGCTCAATGGCACCTCTGCATTAAACCATAAGTTTGCTTCTTTCTTTCTTTCTTTCTTTCTTTCTTTCTTTCTTTCTTTCTTTCTTTCTTTCTTTCTTTCTTTCTTTCTTTCTTTCTTTCTTTCTTTCTTCCTTCCTTCCTTCCTTCCTTCCTTCCTTCCTTTCTTTCTTTCTTTTTTTCTTTCTTGCTTTCTTGCTTTCTTGCTTTCTTGCTTTCTTGCTTTCTTGCTTTCCTTCTTGCTTGCTTTCTTGCTTTCTTTATTTTCTTCTTTTTCTCTCTTCCTTAATTCCTTTCTTTCTTAAAAATATGCTTATTTTTTTTTAAAAAAAGCAATACACTAAAAATCAAGAGGAAATAAAACCAAACCACAGTGTTAATTGAATAATTGATGAGTGATAGAGGCAGTTATGACACCTGAAATGTTCACAGAGGGTACAAAGGAGGATGACTGCAGAGAAGTCTGTGATATGAGTAAACTAGGCAAACTATTTGCATAGGCTAGCATGTAAGATGAACCAATCAAATCCATGTATATACTGATATTGGTTTATCCCGTGTTTATAATTTTAAGAGTTAGCCTAAATCTTTTCTAGAAACCTGGTGTGCAGTAGACAATAGGAAAACTCAATCTGGTTTCACTGCATTTCTTTTGCATTTGAATCCTATGGGATTTTCGTAGTAAATATTTTGTTCCGGAACCGAAACAGAGATAGAGCTTTTATATGCCACATTAGTATATTTTTCTGTTGCCATGACTCAACTACATAAATACAAACAACTTGTAGAAACAGATTTTGTGGGACTAGATACTTTTTCAAATCTTTCTTATTTCATACTTAAATCTTAATAATAATACCCAGTTAAAATAAAAATATATATTAGCACAAAATCTCTGAATACCCAAGATTCACAGACCACACGAAACCCAAGAAGTAGGAAGACCAAAGTGTGGATCTTTCCTACCTTCTTAGAAGGAGGAACAAAATACTCACAGGAGCAAATATGGAGACAAAGTTTTGGGTAGGGCCTGAAGGGAAGGCCTTCAGAGACTGGCCAACCCGAGGATCCATCCCATATACAGTCACCAAACTCATACACTACTGGGGATGCTAAGACATACATGCTGACAGGAGCCTGATATAGCTGTCTCCAGAGAGGCTCTGCCAGAACCTGACATATACAGAGGTGGATGCTTGCAGATAACCATTGAATTTATCACAAGGGCCCCAATGGAGGAGTTAGACAAAGGGCTTAAGGAGTTGAAGGGGTTTGCAATTCCATAGAAAGCACAACAATATCAACCAACCAGAGCTCCCAGTGTCTAAATTACCACACATGGAGTACACATGGAAAGACCCATGGCTCTTATATAACTAACAATATAAAAAGTCTGGTAAGATGAGTTGTGGTATACAATTTTTTTCATAAGAAAGGTTTTTCTTTTCCACATTAAACAATATGGTCCAAATGTCAATTCACTTGCTTGATGCAGATGAGTACAAGGTCTGTACAGCTGTCAATTATTTACTAAGGAATCTAGATACTAGTTTTCTTTCTATTTTTTGTAATTGGATTTTTTCTCTATTTACATTTCAAATGTTTTTCCATTTCTAGGTCTCCCCTTTGGGAAACCTACTATCCCATCCCTGCTCTCCCTGCCTCTTTGAGGGTGCTCTTCCACCTAACCACCCCTATCTTCCCACCCTGGCATTTCCCTACATTAGAGCATGAACACTCTCAGACCCAAGGGCCTCTCCTCCCACTGAGGTCCAACAAGGCCATCCTCTGGCACATATGTGGCCAGCACCATGCTTCCCTCCATGTGTATTCTTGGGTTTGTGGTCTGGAAGCTGTGTTGGGTCTGGCCTATTGACATTGGTGCTCGCTCCATGGGTCTGAAAACACCCTCAGCTCCTTCAGTCACTTCTCCAACTATTGGGATGCCAGCGCTCATGCCAGTGGTTGGCTGTGAGCATCTGCTTCTACATTTGTCAGACTTGGGCAGACAGCCCCTCAGGGGACAGGCTTATCAAGCTTCTATCAGCAAGCATTTTCCCCTCATCTACAATTTTTTTCCATGTTTAGTGGTTGTATATATCAGCCAATTTATAATAGCCAGAAGCTGGAAACAATTCAGATGTCCCTCAACAGAGCAATGGAAACAGAAAATGTAGTTCATTACACAATGGAATACTACTCAGCTATTAAAAACAGTGACTTCATCAAATTTGCAAGCAAATAGGTGGAACTTGAAAATATCATCCTAAGTGAGGTAACTCAGTCACAAAAGAAATATACATGGCATGTACTCACTGATAAGTGGATATTAGTCCAAAAGTTCGGAATACCCAAGATTCAGTCCACAGACTATATGAAGCCCAACAAGAAGGAAGACTAAAGTGTAGCTGTTTCAGTGCTTCTTAGAAATATTCTAATATTTCTAAGAATATCTCACAGGAGAAAATATTTAGACAAAGTGTAGAGCAGAGACTGAAGGAAAGGCCACACAGAGAATGCCCCAACTGGGGATCCATCCCATATAGAGTCAAAAACCTGGTTACTATTGTAGATGCAGGGAAGTGCTTGCTGATGGGAGCCTGATACAGCTCTGCCAGAGCCTGACAAATACAGAGGTAGATGCTAGCAACCAATCATTGGACTTAGTGCAGGGTCCCTGACGGAAGAATTGGAGAAGGACCTGAAGGAACTGGGTGGGTGTGCAGCCCCATGGGGGGAGCAACATTGTCATGTAGGGAGCAGAGATCCCTCCCCCCTGGAGCTCTAGGGGACTGGACTAAATAGTACACAAGGACACACCCATGGTTCTGGCAACATACGTGGCAGAGGATGACCTTGTTGAATGTCAGTGGGAAGGAGAGTCCTTGGGCTTGAGGGTGTTCGATACCCGTGTGTAGGGGAATGCCAGTGTAGTAAGATGGAAGTGAGTGGGTGGTTGGGGAGCACCCTCATAGAGGCAGGGGAAGTGGAGATGAGATAGGGGGTTTCTGAAGGGGAGACCTAGAAAGGGGAAAACATTTGAAATGTAAATAAAGAAATTATCCAAAAGAAAGAAAGAAAGAACCCAAATTTCCTACAACTGGATATATCAAAAGTATGAATATGAAGTTTTCAACAAAAATATGAAGAATTGAAACAAGGAAGGAATATGTGACACATGCTGCTTAAAAATGTCAGTGGACATTGTAAGTGGTTTTAGATGTTGTACTTAGCATCAGAAACATGTTCAACAAATTATAGTAAAGCTCATACTGGTTGTGAAAAGAAAGATAATGAAAAATATAATTAGAGGTGCTTAAAACAATAATCTCAAAATAAATTATTATTGAATTTTATAAGCCATCAATTTGTCTGCCCCTCAATTACATTGAAGCATGGTTGTTTCCTTCTATAATCTAACCTTACCTTCATTGTCAGGAATTAAAGATGTATACTAATAGTGTGTCTGTATTCCATCCAGATCATGTTGCTATCCAGGGCCCGTCTGCATTCCTGCCAGATTGTATTGACCTTGAAAGTCTTTGGGTATGATTCCTTTGCCAGAGCGAACATGTTGCTGCATGCATAAAATTCCTCTATATCTTTTTTATTTTTTTAATATTTAGTGTGAAGTGACATTTTTCTTTTTTATTAAATATTGCAATTTTCCAGGAATTCTAATTGATACTAGAAGTAAATAAGTAAAACTAATAACATTGAAAACAAGAGAAAAATGAGAAAAAAAATCACAATTATAGACAGAAACATATAGTGAAATACAAACACAGAGACAGATACAAAGAGACAGAAACAGAAAGAGAGACAGAGACAGAGACAGAAACAGAGGGAGAAAATAATTCAAATGAAAAGGAAAAGTAAATATCTTTATAGCAGATATTTTAAAAAATTCTTAGACATGATGTTGAAATTAGCACTGGGAACATTAAAAACAGATATTAGTCTAGAAGCTTGGAATACCCAAGACACAATTCACATATCAAATGATGCCCAAGAAGAAGGAAGGAGTGGCCCCTGGTCCTGGAAATGCTCAGGGCAGCAGTGTAGGGGAATGCCAGGACAGGGAAGTGGGAAGGGGTAGATTGGCGATCAGGGGAAGGGAAGAGGGCTAATGGGACTTTCAGGGAGGGGGGAATCCAGAAAAGGGAAAATCACTTGAAATGTAAATAAAGAATATATTGAATAAATAAAGAAACAAGAAAAAATAAACTTAATATTTTCTACTAAAAAAAGTTTGCAGAGTATAGCCTAGGATATTTTCATATATTGAAAATATATGAAACACTTGAAAAGGATATTTCCATAACAACCATTGCTACAGTGGGATCAAAATAGTAAAATTAGTTAATGGGAAAAAAATCTCAGCCACATACTTCCAATTACCGAATGTGTGAAACATATGAAATATGATGGAAAATAAGTGGGAAAAGAAACAAAGAAGACAGACAGACACACAGACAGAAAAAAGAAAGGAAGGAAGACAGACAGCAAGACAGAGAGAGAGAGAGAGAGAGAGAGAGAGAAAGAGAGAGACTTTTAAAGTGACAGTAGCTTTGGGTAAGATTATTTAAAATATTTAAACTTTATAAGGAAATCTAGAAATTAAACAACGTCATAACAATTAAAAATAATGTCATCAACTACTCATTAATACTCAATATCAACATCTATTGTGAATACTTAATAATGGAGGCTATGTATCATGACTGTGTTTCAAGTAGAATCAATAAAATTTAAATCCCTGTGAAAACTGAGAGAACTAAGCTGAGGGGAGGGAAACTCTCAACACATGTCTCATGTAGAATCTCAAAACTGAACCAAGATAATGCCCCAGTGTACAGAGCCATATTGGGGCAGTCATCCACATGGTTTGAGTTTGACATTGGTCAAGGACAATCCCTGGCTTCTGGCAGGAATCTGCCATTAGGACATAATAGGGAAATAGGTTAAAGCAGGAATTTTTATCCTAGGGTGGAGCTCAGTGAAGGTTAAGCTCATTGTTCCTCCAGGTCTAGGAATTCCTGAATTAAGCAGGTGACCCACCCAGCTGCTGGAGCAGTCAAGACAAGGACCTCCAAGGGAAGGTAGACAACTTCTATTGGAACTCAGCCCAGAGTCTGGGAGGAAGGGTTTGCCCAAACTGTTAAAAGGTCTGTCCACCATTAAAGTTTCCGGCCTTGATCTGTGAAATATTGTCTTGGCCCTCCTTCTTTTCCCCCCTTCCCTATCCATCCCTCAGCTTCTGTTCCAGCAACCCAGTTCGTAATAGCTGTAGGCAGCTATGGAATACAACACACCAAAGACAAGAGAGCCAAGAAAGCTAAAACTTATTAATATAAAATATAGGAGAAAATCTGCATTGATCTCAGGTAGAATGAGTTCTGTGCAATGACAAGTATCATAAAAGGAAAAACATGGCTTAATTTTAAAATGATATTTTACCTAAAAAGATATCTCTATCCACAAAGTAATAGAAGATGGTGTTAAGTGAAGTGATATATCTCATGAATGATTTGAATTCATAACATATAAATTCTTTCATTGATTATAAGAATAGAGAAACTTACAGAAGACAGGGTAATTTCTTCATCATTTAAAAAATATTGCAGCTGCCATCTTCACTGACTGCCTGAGCAGAAAGGCAGCACCAGGTTCTGAGATATCCTGAGATTAAGATCTCTGGGAGCACAAACTGACAGGGGTCTGACTGTGCCTAGGACCTGGGCAGATAGGCGGTTCATCTGTGTGCCAGCCTGCCGTGGGGCCTGTGTCCTACATGGGGATGCTGCCACTTTTGCTGCCTGCCAGAACGGAAAGGCAGCATCAGGTACTGAGATATCCTGAGTTTATGATCTCTGGGGGCGCAAACCTCCAGAGGTCTGTCTGTGCCCAGGACCTGGACAGATACGCCATTCATCTGTGTGCCAGCCGGTCATGGGGCCTGTGTCCTAAGTTGGGATCAGCATAGGGAGTAACCCGCTGCAGCCACCTTTGCTGCCTGCCGGAGCAGAAAGGCAACACCAGGTACTGAGATATCCCGAGTTTAAGATTTCTGAGGGCACAAACTGCCAGGGGTCTGCCTGAGCCCAGGAACTGGGCAGATAGGCAGGTTATCTGTGTGCCAGGTGGTCGTGGGTCCTGTGCCCTACGGGGTGCTCAGCATTTGCAGGGACTCCCCGCCACCATCTTTGCCCCATGACAGAGCAGTCAGTGAGCACCAGGTTCACTGAGACAAGCCAAGTATAATACTGCTTGGGGCAAGACACAGCAGGACTCCAATGGCACAATAGAGAAAGGCAGCACATCAGCAATCCGTGCCAGGGGAAACCCAGTCATCCAGTTTGAAGGAAATAGCCTTATAGGCTTACAGGTTGAAGCCAGTGACAACAAGACCAACTAACACCAGTGAGAACTAGAAGGCTAAAAGCAAATGTGGGAATGTTACTAACAGAAACCAAGGCAATATGGCAGGATCTGAACCCAATTATCCAATAACAGCAAGTCCTGATTACCCCAACACACCAGAAAAACAAGATTTGGATTTAAAATCACTGGTCATGATGCTCTTAGAGGAACACATGAAGGACATAAGTAAATCTCTTAAAGAAATTCAGGAGAAAAATGATGAAAAGTTAGAAGCCCTTACAAGGGAAACACAAAAACCATTGAAAGAAATTCAGGAGAATATGGGTCAAAAAATAGAATCCAATAAGGAGAAAATGCAAAAATCACTTAAAGAAATACAGGAGAACTTTGGTCAACAGGCAGAAGTCATGAACACAAGAGGAAACACAAAAATCTCTTAAAGGTTTACAGGAAAACACAAACAAGCAAGTGAAGGAGCTGAGCAAAACCATCCAGGATCTAAAAACAGAAGTAGAAACAACTAAGAAATCACAAAGGGAGACAACTTTGGAGATAGAAAACCTTGGGAAGAAATCAGGGGCCATAGATGCAAATATCAACAACCGAGTGCAAGAGATAGAAGAAATAATCTCTGATGCTGAAGATACCATAGAAACCATGGATTCAACAGTCAAAGAAAATGCAAAATGCATAAAGCTGGTAACCCTATACATCCAGGTAATCCAGTACAAAATGAGAAGACCAAACCTAAGGATTATAGGCATAGATGAGAGTAAAGATTTACAAATTAAAGGGCCAGCAAATATCTTCAATAAAATTATGGAAGAAAACGTCCCTAACCTAAAGAGAGAGAGATGCCCATGAATATACAAGAAGCATACAGAACTCCAAAGAGACTGGACCAGAACAGAAATACCTCCCATCACTTAATAATCAAAATCACAAATGTACTAAACAAAAAATAATACTAAAGGCAGTAAGAGAAAAAGGCCAAGTAACATATAAAGGAAGACCTATCAGAATCACCCCAGAGTTCTCACCAGAGACCATGTAAGCTAGGAGATCCTGGGTGGATCTCATGCAAACTCTAAGAGAACACAAATGCCAGCTAAAACTACTATACACAGCAAAACTCTCAATCACTATAGATGGAGAAACCAAGACATTCCATGGTAAAACCAAATTTATACAATATCTTTCTACAAACCCAGCCCTACAAAAGACAATAGGGGGAAAACACCTATATAAGAAGGGAAACTATACCATGGAAAAAGCAAGATTATAACCTTCTTTCATCAAATCAAAAAGAAGATAACCACTCAAATATAAAATTAACATCAAAAATGATAGGAAGTGATAATCACTATTCCTTAATATCTCTTAACATCAATGAACTCAATTCCCCAGTAAAAAGGCATAGACTAACAGACTGGATATGGAAACAGGATCCTACATTTTGCTGCATATAGGAAACACACCTCAGTCTCAGAGACAAAAATTACCTTAGAATAAAAGGCTGTAAGACAATTCTACAACAAATGGTCTCAGGAAACAAGCCGGAGTTTCCATTCTAATATCAGATAAAATTGACTTTCAACCTAAAGTCATCAAAAGAGACACAGAAGGACACTTATTGCTGGTCAAAGGACAAATACACCAAGGAGAACTTTCAATCCTAAACATCTATGCTCCAAATAGCACAATAATTTTGGGCACCCCACTCTCCTCAATGGACCAATCAGGAAAACAGAAACTAAACAGAGACACAGTGAAACTAATTGAAGCTTTGGACCAATTGGATTTAACATATATATATATATATATATATATATATATATATATATATATATATATAGAGAGAGAGAGAGAGAGAGAGAGAGAGAGAGAGAGAGAGAGAACATTTCATCCCAAAGCAAATAATATACCTTTTTCTCAGCACCTCACGGTACTTTCTCCAAAATCAATCAAATAATTGGTCACAAGACAGACCTCAACAAATATAAGAAGATTGAACTAATCCCATGCCTCCTATCAGATCACTATGGAGTAAAAGTGGTCTTCAATAGCAACAAAAACAACAGAAAGCCCACTTACACATGGAAACTGAATAATACTCTATTCAATGATACCTTGATCAAGGAAGAAATAAAGAAATCAAAGACTTTAGAATTTAACGAAAATGAAGGCACAACATACCTAAATCTATGGGACACAATGAAAGCAGTGCTAAGAGGAAAACTCATAGCCCCTAGTGCCTCCAAAAAGAAAATGGAGAGAGCATACACTAGACGCTTAAAAGCAAGCTGAAAGCCCTGGAACAAGAAAAAAAAAAAAAAAAAAAAAAGCAAATTCACCCAGGAGTAGAAGACAGAAAACCATCAAACTCAGGGCTGAAATCAATCAAGTAGAAACGAAGAGAACCATACAAAGAATCAACAAAACCAGGAGCAGGTTCTTCAAAAAAATCAAAAAGATAGATAAAGCCTTAGCCAGACTAACCAAAGGGCACAGAGACAGTATCCAAATTAACAAAATTAGAAATGAAAAGGGGATATAACAACAGAAACTGAGGAAATTCAAAAAATTATCAGATACTACTACATAACTGGAGAATCTGGAGGAAATGGACAATTTCTTAGATACCAAATGCCAAAATTAAATCAGGATCAAATACATCATCTAAACAGTCCCATAACCCCTAACGAAATAGAAGGGCTCATAGAAAGCCTTCCAATGAAAAAAAAGCGCAGGACGAGATGGTTTTAGTGCAGAATTCTATCAGACCATCAAAGAAGACCTAACACCAATACTCTTCAAAGTATTCCACCAAATAGAAACAGAAGGAACAATACCCAACTCGTTCTAGGAAGCTACAATTACACTGATACCAAAACCTCACAAAGATCCAACAAAGAAACAGAACTTCTGGCCAATATCCCTTATGAATATCGATGCAAAAATACTCAATAAAATTCTTGCCAACTGAATCCAAGACCACATCAAAACGATCATCCACCATGATCAAGTAGGCTTTATCCCAGGGATGGAGGGATGGTTCAATATAGGGAAATCCATCAATCCTATCCACTACATAAATAAACTCAAAGAAAGAAAACACATGATCATTTCATTAGATATTGAAAAAGCATTTGACAAAATTCAGCATCCTTTCATTCTAAAAGCCTTGGAAAGAACAGGAATTCAAGGCCCATATCTAAACATAGTAAAAGCAATATACAGCAAACCGGTAGCCAACATCAAACTAAATGGAGAGAAACTTGCAATTCTACTAAAATCAGGGACTAGATAAGGCTGCCCCCTCTCTCCGTGTCTTTTCAATATAGGTCTTGAAGTCCTAGCTAGAGCCATTAGACAACATAAGGAGGTCAAAGGGATACAAATTGGAAAGGGAGAAATCAAACTATCACTATTTGCAGATGATATGATTGTATACTTAAGTGACCCAAAAAACTCTACCAGTGAACTCCTACAACTGATAAAAAATTTCATCATGTGTCTGGTTACAAAATTAACTCAAGCAAATCAGTAGCCTTTCTATACTCAATGGATAAGCAGACTGAGAAAGAAATTAGGGAAATGACACCCTTCATAATAGCCACAAACAGCATAAAGTATCTTGGTGTGACTCTAACCAAACAAGTGAAAGACCTATACGATAAAAACTTCAGATCTCTAAAGAAGGAAATGGAGGAAGATCTCAGAAAATGGAAAAATCTTCCATGCTTGTGGTTTGGCAGGATTAATATAGTTAAAATGGCCATCTTGCCAAAAGCAATCTACAGATTCAACGCAATCCCCATCATGATCCCAACTCAGTTCTTTATAGAATTAGAAAGAGCAATTCTCAAATTCATCTGGAATAACAAAAAACCTAGGATAGCTAAAACTATTCTCAACAGTAAAAGAACTCCTGAGGAAAATCAGTATCCCAGACCTTAAATATTACTACAGAGCAATAGTGATAAAAACTGCATGGTTTTGATACAATGACAGGCAAGTAGATCAATGGAATAGGATTGAAGAACCAGAAATCAACCCACATACCTATGGTCAGTTGATCTTTGACAAAGGAGCTAAAAACATCCATTGGGAAAAAGATAGCTTTTTCAACAAATGGTGCTGATTAAATTGGAGGTCAGCATGCAGAAGAATGAGAAATGATCCATTCTTATCTCCTTGTACTAAGCTCAACTCCAAGTGGATCAAGGACCTCCACATAAACCCTGACTCACTGAAACTAATAGGAAAGAAACTGGGGAAGACCCTTGAGGACATGGGCACAGGGGAAAAGTTCCTGAACAGAACACCAATAGCTTATGCTCTGAGATCAAGAATTGACAAATGGGACCTCATAAAACTACAAAGTTTCTGTAAGGCAAAGGACACTGTCAAACGATAAAATGGCAACCAACAGATTGGGAAAAAATCTTCACCAACCCTAAATCTGACAGAGGGCTGATATCCAGTATATACATACAACTCAAGAAGTTAGACCCTAGAGACCCAAATAACCATATTAAAAAAATGGGATACAGAGCTAAAAAAAATTTTTTTCATCTAAAGAACTACGGATCGCTGAGAAGCACCTTAAGAAATGTTCAACATCTTAATCATTAGGGAAATGCAAATCAAAACAACCCTGAGATTTCACCTCACACCAGTCAGAATGGCTAAGGTTAAAAAATCAGGAGACAGCAGGTATTGGCAAGGATGTGGAGAGAGAGGAACACTCCTCCACTGCTGGTGAGATTGCAAGATGGTACAACCACTTTGGAAATCAGTCTGGTGGTTCCTCAGAAAACCAGACATGACACTTCTGGAGGACCCTGCTATACCTCTCCTGGGCTTATACCCAGAGGATTCCTCAGCATGCATTAAGGACACATGCTCCACTATGTTCATAGCAGCCTTATTTATAATAGCCAGAAGCTGGAAATAACCCAGATGCCCCTCAATGGAGGTATGGTTACAGAAAATGTGGTATATTTATTCAATGGAGTAGTACTCAGCAATTAAGTACAATGAATTCATGAAATTCTTAGGCAAATAGTTGGAACTGGAAAATACCATCCTAAGTGAGGTAACCCAATCACAAAAGAATACACATGGAATGCAATCACTGATAAGTAGATATTAATTAGCCCTGAAGCTCTGAATTCTCAAGACACAGTTAGCTTGTCAAATGATACCCAAAAAGAGGGAAAGAAAGGGCCCTGGTTCTGAAAAGAATTGATCCAGCATTATAGGGGAATACCAGGACAAGGAAATGGGAGGGGGTGATTAGGAAAAGGGCAGAGGGTGGAGGGCCTATGAGAGCGATGGGGAGGGAGGAACCAGGAAAGGGGAAAGCATGCAGAATATAAACAAAGAATATAAAAAAATTGCACTTTATAAGCTTGATAAAGCCATAAAGATTAGGTGTTTGTATGTGTGTGTGTATGTATGTGTGTGTGTGTATGTGTGTGTATGTATATGTGTGTGTGTGTGTATGTGTGTGTGTGTGTTTATACCAGCAAGTTCAAAAGAGAGGCAATGAATTTAAAATTAAACAAAGTAATGGGTATATAGAAGGTTTGAAAGGAGGATATGATATCATTATATTATGATCTCAAAAAAAAAAGAAAATTAAAAATCAGCTTTTATAGAAAAACACTTTAAATTCACCAGGATATTATTATACACTAGTCAGAAGGACTATATATTAAAATTAAGTAAATAACTGTATTTTGTAGAGTATGGAAAAGCTGAATCCTTCATAAGTTCCTTACTAAATGCAAACTAATATAATCACAGGGCTGCAAAGTTTATGCAAGTGGTAAAAGGCTTTCCTGCTCTTGCATAAGACTGGCAAGACATAGCATTCTTATGGATCAATTTACAGTCAACTGAAAATCCAATTCCAGGGGATCTAACACCGACTTCTGGCCTTGGTGGGAATATTTAGCCACTTACATGTATACACACACACACACACACAGACACACAGACACACACACACACACACACACACACTCACACAGCATGTATGTTTTAAAAAATAAAACAGTATAATCATATTTTAAAACCCCTTAACACTTTCTTAAATTGTTAGTGATTTCACCAGGTCCAGCTGTTTCATCCCTAGTATTCTACCCAGAAGAAAAGAAAACCATGATGTTCCAAAAGGCATGGACTCAAATGTTCCCAAGATCATTAAAACAATAGCCAAGTAGGGAAATATTTCCAATTTCCATAGAATGGTAGAAGAGAGAAAAAGAATGAAATAGTTTAGAAGGCAATACTGATATATAAAAATGGAGACTACAAAAAATCCTTAAGATACAGATGAAATTTAGCATATGAAAAGTGAAAAATAGACACAAAATCAATTATTGTATGATTCAGTATAATGAAATGCTCAGATTATGCAAATTCATGAAAATAGATAGTAGAGCAGCTTTTACACAGTATTGGTGGTTTGAATTTTATTCTTGCCTTAAGGATTATATTTAAATAGACACAGAAAAGATTGGAGAGTTTATGTAAATACTTTACATTGTGATGAACATTACATAACTATAAATTTACTAAAAATCACTGAAATGTGCAATTGCTATAGGGAATTTTATACTTTACAAACCATGTCTTAATATATCATTTAAAACAGGAGCAGTAGAGCAGAGTACTGTTTTGTGTGTGGAAAATGGGAGATTAGATACAGGGCATTAGTTAGGAATGTATTGCTGATGTCTTGATATAAGAAGATTAAATGAAAGCCATATATATACCAACATGCAGAGTTAGATATGGAGATGACCCCAGAGTATTGGTTTCCCACACAACTGAATCTTAAATTAACTTTTAGAACAAGAGAGTGAGTTTTAAATTTTCAAACAGCTAAATACTGGTTAAAATAGAACTATATTCTACTATATTCTGGTTTGCTAAAATATCCATCTCTTATATGGAACCTTAACTCAACATTCTGTAAGAACTACATTAAAATTGTTTTAAAAATTATATTAAAAATTACTGTTCATTAAAATATAAAAGAGGGGAAAATGGTTTTGTATGTCCTCTGTTAGAATATATGTAAGATTTCCCAGGGAATCCACAGTCCACTCTGTCCTTGGAGGGAGGTAAGTGAACAGATCTTTTTGTCTTCCTCTACTCTTCGAAGTCCTATCCGTTAGACTTATCTCCGGTTCTGTAGGAGACCTGCTACAGCCTCCTTTCATCTCTGGTGGATCACACAGATCTTGCTCTCCAAACTTCCTTCCCCCAACTCTTTTCTTTATCCCAGCCTCCAACTCCAGCAGCTATTCCCTGAGAACCCACAGACCACTATGACCAGTGAAAAGTAGGCTATCTGCAGCTTTTCACCTCTCCTTACATCTGAAATTAATATTATTAGAAAGGACAAGGGGGTATAATATTAGGTACAGCATAATTCCAGATAAACTTTAAAACTTGTACTCTGTCAAATTGAAAAATAGTCTTGATAAATGCCACTTATCAAAATAAAATCAAAATCAGATAATTTAAACAGATGAATAATCCCTGCTGAAAGAGAAGTATTCATTGAAAGCCTCACAATAACAGCAAAATCACAACTCAAACCAACCCAAAACAAAACAAAAATGATAACAGCAAAAACACCTCAGCGTCAGGTGGGTTTAGCATAGAATTCTTCCAGATTTCAAAGGAGAGTGAATACTAACACATTTCAAATTATTCCAGAAAGTAGAAACAAATGGTATATTGTCCAATTTGTTTATGGAAGCCACAGTTACCCTAATTCCTAAACAATATAAACACTCTACAAAGAAATAAAATTGCAGACCAATTTCTCATATGAACATGTAAGCTTGTCACATATGAACTTCATGAAATATTCTCAGTATAATACTTGCATACCGACAGAGGGGCACCCGGAAGGCCGGCTGGGAGGAGTCAGTGTGCTCTGGTGAGTCCAGCAGGCCCTGGCAGGAGCCGTCAGCTGTCTGCTTCGGGATCTGAATAGCCTGGGCCACAGCACTTGATCTCTAGGAAGTGCAAAAGGCCTGGTGTGCACCCAGAGGCAGACTGGGAGCACACAGCTTGCTCCTGCAGCACAGAGCTTAGGTTCCAGTCCTGAGGCCTTTGGCAGGAGCCTTCAGATCTCTGCTTCAGGATCCAGAACAGCCTGGGCTGCAATGCTACATCTCCAGGACCTGCAAGGGGCCAGAGGGGCACCCCGGAGGCCGGCTGGGAGGAGTCAGTGTGCTCTGGTGAGTTCAGCAGGCTCCAGTGGAAGCCTTCAGGTGTCTGCTTCGGGATCTAAACAGCATGGGCCACAGCACCCTGTCTCCAGGCAGTGCAGGAGGTCAGCTGTGCACCAGAGGCCACCTGGGAAGAGGCAGCTTGCGCTGGTGAGTCCAGCATTGACAAGACCAACTAACAACAGTGAGAACTAGATGGCAAAAGGCAAACTCAGGAACGTCACTAACAGAAATCAAGGCAATATGGCAGCATCTGAAAGCAATTCTCCTATAACAGCATGTCCTGGATACACCATAACGCCAGAAAAACAAGATTTGGATTTAAAATCACTGATCATGATGCTGGTACAGGAACACATGAAGGACATACTTAAAGAAATTCAGGAGAAAATGGATCAAAAGTTAGAAGCCCTTACAAGGGAAACACAACAATCATTGAAAGAAATTCAGGAGAATACAAAAGCCAATAGGGAGGAAATGCAAAAATCACTTAAAGAAATACAGGAGAACTTTGGTCAACAGGCTGAGGTCATGAAAGAAGAAACACAAAAATCTCTTAAAGAATTACAGGAAAGCACAAACAAGCAAGTGATGGAGCTAAGCAAAACCATCCAGGATCTAAAATCAGAAGTAGAAACAACTAAGAATACTCAAAGGGAGACAACTTTCGAGATAGAAAACCTTGGGAAGAAATCAGGGGACATAGGTGCAAATATCAACAACAGAATACAAGAGATAGAAGAATCTCAGATGCTGAAGATACCATAGAAACCATGGACTCAACAGTTAAAAAAAAATGCAAAATGCAAAAAGTTTGTAACCCAAAACATCCAGGAAATCCAGGAGACAATGAGAAGACCAAACCTAAGGATTATAGGCATAGATGAGAGTGAAGATTTACAACTTAAAGGGTCAGCAAATATCTTCAATAAAATTATGGAAGAAAACTTCCCTAACCTAAAGAGAGAGATGCCCTACAGAATTCCAAACAGACTGGACCAGAATAATCCATCACATAATAATCAAAACACCAAATGTACTAAACAAACAAAGAATATTGAAGGCAGTAAGAGAAAACGGCCAAGTAACATATAAAGGAAGACCTATCAGAATCACACTAGACTTCTCACCTGAGACTATGAAAGTTAGAAGATCCTGGGCAGATCTCATGCAGACTCTAAGAGAACACAAATGCCAGCCAAAAGTACTATACTCAGCAAAACTCTCAATCACCATAGATGGAGAATCTAAGATATTCCATGACAAAACCAAGTTTACCCAATATCTATCCACAAACCCAGCCCTACAAAGGATAATAGGAGGAAAACGCCAATACAGGTAGGGAAACTTCACCCTGGAAAAAGCAAGATAGTAAAGTTCTTTCATCAAACCCAAAAGAAGATAGCCAATCAAATTTAAAAAAATAACATCAAAAATGACAGGAAGTAATAATCACTATTCCTTAATATCTTTTAACATCAATGGGCTCAATGCCCCATAAAAAGACATAGACTAACCGACTGGATACATAAACAGGACCCTACATTTTGTTGCATACAGGAAACGCACCTCAGTGTCAAAGACAAACACTACCTTAGTGTGAAAGGCTGGGAGACAATTTTACAAGCAAATGGTCTCAGGAAACAAGCTGGAGTAGCCATTCTAATATCAGATAAAATTGACTTTCAACCCAAAGTCATCAAAAGAGACTCTGAGGGACACTTCTTGCTGGTCAAAGGAAAAATACAACAAGAAGAACTCTCAATCCTGAACATCTATTCCCCAAATGCAAGGACACCCTCATTCATAAAAGAAACTTTATCTGTCCTTCTGACTCCTTACTCTCTATAGTTTTTTTCTTAATAATCTTAAGATGTTCACTTCCTATCACCCTGTTGCTTCCTATGCCTCAAACTATAGTTGACTTATTTAATGCTTTTTACAATGTTCAGGGTGAAAGCTCTTGGATTAATGATGTGTGCTAAGACTGAGTCACACCACAACTAAAAACAATTTTTTCAGTAAATAACATAATTATGATATTCATAGATTAATGAGATATCCTGCAACATTTACGTGCATATTGATAAAGAAAATAGAGTGAGCTAAAGGTATTATTTGGACTTTAAAATATTCAAGCATTTTTTCCCAAAGAAAAAATAACATATGAATTCATTGTTAATGAATGTATTGTTAATGGTGGGATATGTTTAGAATGAGGGTAGTTTTCTCAAAATAATAGAAAAGCCACGAATCTGTTCTTGTCACTTACATCCAACAAATGAGGAAATAATCTTGGTAAATGCAGGAGGTAGGATGGATGACAGGTGACACAAGTTAGCTCAAACAATGGACATAATAAAGCTTCAAAAACTCAATTTGAATTTATTTATTTTATAATCAATAAGGATAATCTAGCATCAGCCATCCAGGTAAAAATATTAAAATCCATCATTTGTCTGGAAACAAACTGAGCCAAATTTAGTTTGTTGGACTCCATACTAAATTGCTTAACAGAAAATGAGAGGATATACATTCAACATCTCTGAAGCCCCAAAAGAATGCTCCCTGCTGAGACATGCTATGATCATTTCAATCCTGAGAGTTTAATTTTTTTGTAAATTAAATGATATGTCAGTAATTAAGCTAACATATAATTGTTTTCCTATGCCACGGGTAAGAATAGCTATTATCATTGCATTTTAAAAAGATTTATTATATTATTTTTGTTAAAGCTGGGTATAAGTCTACATGTAAATGGGTGTGGACATTAGTGCAGATGACTTCAGACAACAAGGAACTGAAGGTATATTCAGCTATGAGTTCCTCAGTGTGAATGCTTGGAACACATTTATGTTCTCTACATAACTGGAGCTTCCTCTTACCTGTAGAGCAATGTCTCTAGGCCCTAGGATTGTATTATTCTTACTCTACAAGCACCTATTTTGATGAGGAACATATTTTTGTGAATTTACTTTCATGTTGCTGATTAAGGTACAATATTTATTTCAGATCAGAATCATATGTGATCCTGAGTGAGTCAGTTTTTCTTCATCTATGATTATTTTTAGCATAGCTTAGTTACCTAGACTCTTGGTCTCTGTAAAAAAGACTTTATAGAATTAAAATTTATAGTATGGAACATTAAAAGTATAGTATAGTATATAAGCATAGTATGTAAGTATATATAGTATAGTATAGTACAGTATAGTATAGAGATAATCAAAAGTATTTCTAAATAGTATTTCTAAAGCCTCAGAGAAATTATTAGAAACTCTTGACCATTGATTTCTCTCTTCATAAAAGAAGAGAAACTAAACTTGGCATCCCTACCTCCAATACCCACATTAGTCAATCAGGCTAGGCTGAGTTTTGATAAAGGAAACTGCAACAAGATAGTCCTCTGTGGCTCATTTCCTATTCATGTAAGACATGATATGCATTGCTGGATCTACTCCACCTCATAGCTATGCCATCTGGAATATGTGGTATCCAAGGTCACTGCCTTAGGAAAACAGAAACATGAAGGACAAACGGTGTGTCTCTATTGCCTCAGCCTGGAATGAGCCAATGCCTAGCTTCTTATCCCATTCATCAGTACTATTGAACTTTACATAAGCTGTGTACATTAACTATGATCACACATTTTATTGAATAGATATACATATAGTACTATAATGATTAATATCTGCTGTGCATTTGGCATTTGTATAATAATGCAATAAATGTCCTGTAAGAGCCACTATTCTTCTTGTCATACATATTTCATTCTTCTACAAAAACTTCAAGCTTCTATTTTGAAAATGAGAAAGAAGGATTTATTAAGTTTGTGTTTTTATCCAAAGTTTGAATTAAAGCTGATGAGCATATCCAAGTGTACATGAGTTTAAGCTTTTCCACTAAAGCATTATACCACACTGCATAGAGACACATACAACAGATCAAAATTTCAGGATGTCAAGTGCACTGCTCTTTTTGTTATTGTTTCTCTCCTATGATCTTTTGACCACTGTCTCAGTTCTAAATTCATTGTGCTAGGTCTAGGTCAGTGGGCTGTCATGGAGCATACGTGTGAATGATTTCCTACTAAAAGAAAACTGTTACTGACTTGGCATATGTCTCCATTCCACTGTCACTCTCTATCTCAATGCTCATGATTCTGGGGTATTTTGGCAAGTCCAAATTTGTTCCCATTTTAAGAATTGGATCACATCAATTCTGGCAAGCTATGGTGATGGTGACTTAGAAGGCAGGGAGTATAGTAACATATGGCATGATGAAGTAAGACTAAGAAAAGAAACCATCAATGGTGGTTTTGATGCTTAAATCAAGTTAATACTGAATTTTAAACTCTCCTTTGCCATTAGTCAGTTGTGTGTAAACTAAGTCTTATTTTCAACATGTTCTTTTTCTGTGCATCTACACAGTGAATGAGTCTTTACCAGACAAAGGATGCCTTAACATTTTTAATATTTATCATTATGAATTCTGTTATTATATCACAAAAGACTGACTTGGAATAATAGCAGACAACTGTTTTTCATAGGTCAGTATTTTCAAAAACTAATGATTTTAAATGAAAGTACTTTGACTTAGTTTTTTGTCTCAAATATTAGGATTAATTGAACTTATTTGGTTTTTGCTAAGATACAATTATAAGTATACTATTGGTGGTAGTTTGGGTCTTAAAGCAGTGTAATAAAATCTAAAAACTAAAACAGTGAGCTAGTGAATATCATCCTAAAGCATATTAAAATTTTCCCCCCATCTCTCTCTCTCTATCTCTCTCTCTCTCTCTCTCTCTCTCTCTCTCTCTCTCTCTCTCTCTCTCTCTCTCTCACACACACACACACACACACTATCACATCCTAGAAACTAATTGACGTAATCATGACTTGAATTGGAATGAATTGTTTGTTATGAATTTTGGGTTCTGTATGGATTTTACTAAACACATTATAATGCACATTGACCCACTGAAATGGTACCTATCTTCAAAGATTACATGACACATGTTCTGACAGGATGTTTGAAGAAATGTATTCCTGCCTCGAGTCTATCAATAGCAAGTCTGTTCAGTTATAATACTAAGTGACCAACAATTCAGAAAGAGTCTGTAAATGATTAAAACATCCATTGCTGTTATTTAATTTCAAGTCATTTTTTCATTGACTCAATGTACAATGCCCTTTCTATAAATGGTAGGAATAAGACAGAAGATAAACAGCAATTTATATAACATCTGTCTCATCAATGACTTGACTAAACCGCTGGAGTTCATAGATTCTGTTAAGCCCCATTAAAATGATAATTCTGGTTCTTTTCTATCCTTAAAAACAAAGGCCCATCAAGAGAATTAATAATGTCATGAACCATTATATTAATATGCTAGTATTCTGCAATGGAAACATGGTAAAAAAAATGGCTTTGCAAAATATAACAGTGATTTGATAGAATAGAACAACCTGAAGTGTTTCTACATGTGCCGTTCAGTTTAAAGACTTCCTACTACTGAAGGCATTTTCAATTAAATGAATATAGATTTATTATGATCTAGCATTGATTTGATGATTTAGTTTCCTCCCTATTTATTTTTGTAAATAAAAAACATTTTCCCTAGGCTCTAGTTATTAAACAGCATGTGAATTCAAATGACAAGATGTTCCTTTTGTCCCTTTCTTTCTACGAGTGTGCTGTTTTTTATGGTAAACCAGCTAATTAAAGGCTGTATGGAAGGAAATAAATGGATATAATTGAATTAATATCAAAACAATTAGCAGTTAATCGCTTCTCATATAACTCCCTTTCCAAATTTAAAATTCCACTCAAAGCTCGTTGTCATCTGTATGGTTCTCAGTAATATTTTTCAAATATATTTTTCAAATTTACACCAACATTTGCAGAAGAATGTATAGTTACTTTATTTAAAGTGTACAAATGTATACAATTAAACTATTACTTCTACCTGAAATTATATATCATTAGATCACAGAATTAATAGGATGTGGAGATTAAAACTCTGTAGTCAGATAATATTATGAGAAGTTGGATTTCAGTATTAAACTCTCTTGTAACTTATTGACTGCTGGTTGGACATCAGTTTTTCTAGGCTCTCACTGCCTCTGATTTACTGTGGGATGGGTAACACTGACCTTCAGATTCAGAGCTTGTGGTGAGAGCATTTATTTGTTGTTTGTTTTCTGTTTTGTTTTGGTTCTGATTTAGCCTGGATAAACACCCAATACAAGGTTTGTGATGTACTTGCATGCAAGATGAAGCTCCTAATTTTTTTGATTAAACCCAAATACATCTCAAACTTCAATATTTTCTGATAACTCAAACCAAAAATCTCTTTGAAAAATTTTATTTTGGTACCATTCATATATGTATATGTGTATGTGTCTATGCATATATAAACAACGTATGAATATATTCACTTTTCTATCTCTTTGCTTTTTGCCTGAGTTTTTATAAGCCACTTAAATTCTGAGCCTCAGCTTTCTACACACCCAAATTAAATCGAAGAAGATCTCAGAAGGTGGAAAAACCTCCCATGCTCATGGATTGGCAGGATTAATATAGTAAAAATGGCTGTCTTGCTGAAAGCAATCTACAGATTCAATGCAATCCCCATCAAAATCCCAAATCAATTCTTCAAAAATCTAGAAAGAGCAATTCTCAAATTCATCTGGAATAATAAAAAATTCAGGATAGCAAAAACTATTCTCCACAACAAAAGATCTCCTTGTGGTATCACCATCCCTGTCCTCAAACTCTATTACAGAGCTATAGTGAAAAAACTGTTTGTTATTGGTATGGAGACATGCAGGAAGATCAATGGAATAGAATTGAAGACCCCCCAAAAAAAGAACCCACACACGTACAGTCACTTGATATTTGACGAAACACCCAGTGGAAAAAAAAGAGCATTTTATCAAATGGTGCTGGATCAACTGGAGATCTGCATGCAGAAAAATGCAAATCAAACCATTCTTATCTCCTTGTACACAGCTCAAGTCCAAGTGGATCAATGATCTACACATAAAACCAGATACACTGAAGTTTATAGAGGAGAAAGTGGAGATGAATCTTGAACACATGGGCACAGGGGAAAAGCTCCTGAACATAACACCAATGGCTTATGCTCTAAGAACAAGAATAGACAAATGGGACCTGCAATAAAACTGCAAAGTTTCTGTAAGGCAAAGGACATGGTCAATAGGACAAAGTGGAAACCAACAAATTGGGAAAAGTTCTTTATTAACCCTACATCTGATAGAGGGCTAATATCCAATGTATACAAAGAACTCAAGAAATCAATCTCCAGAGAGTCAAATAACCCTATTAAATATGGGGTACAGAGCTAAACAGGGAATTCTCAACTGAGGAAACATGAATGGCTCTAAAGCACCTAAAGAAATGTTCATCACCCTTAGTTATCAGGGAAATGCAAATCAAAACTACACTGGCATTCCACCTTACTCTGGTCAGAATGGCTAAGATGAAAAACTCAGTGGACAGCAGATGTTAGAGAGGATGTGGGGGAAAGGAACACTTCTCCATTGTTGGTGGGATTGTAGGCTGGTAAAACCACTCTGGAAATCAGTTTGGCGATTCCTCAGAAAATTAGACATAGTACTACCTGGGGAACCAGACATACCACTTGTGGGCATATACCCAGAAGGTGCTCCTACATGTAATAAGGATACATGCTCCACTATGTTCATTGCTGCCTTATTTATAACAGCTAGAAGCTGGAAAGAACCCAGATGTCCCTCAACAGAGGAATGGATACAGAAACTGTGATATATATACACACAATAGAGTACTATTCAGCTATTAAAAACAATGAATTCATGAAATTCTTAGGCAAATGGATGGAACTAGAAAGTGTCATCCTGAGGGAGGCAACCCAATCACAAAAGAACACACATGGTATGCACTCACTATTAAGCAGATGGTAGCCCAGAAGCTCAAAATAAACAAGTTACAATTCACCCAGCACAGGAAGCTCAAGAAGAAAGAAGTCTTAAGTGAGGATGCTTTGGTTCCTCTAAGAAAGGGAACAAAATACTCAACAAGCAATAAGGGGGACAATGTGTGCAACCGAGACTGAAGTAAAGGCCACCCAGAAACTGCCCTACCTGGGGATTCATCCTATAAACAGTCAACAAATCCCCGACACTACCATGGACAACAAGAAGTGTATACCAAAAGTAGCATGCCATGGTTATCTTCACAGGGGCCCTGCCAGAGCCTTACAAAATCAGAGGCAGATGCTAGCAACCAAGAATTAGACTGGGCATGGGGTCCCCAATGGAGGAGGTGGAGGGTGGTCTAGAGGAGCTGAAGGAGTTTACAGCCCCTTCAGGATTTTGGCCACCCAGAAGCCCCAATACTCCCAGGGAATGAACCATCAACCATGGGGCACACATGGTTCCAGGCAAAATGTGGCAGAGGAAGGCCTTGTTAGGCATCAGTAGGAGGAACGTTCCTTGTTCAAACCACAGGAAGCTCAAGAAGAAGGAAGACCAAAATGGGGGGTGCTTGGTTCCACTGAGAAAAGGAATAAAATATTCACAGGAACAAATATGGAGACAAAGTATGGAGCAGAGACTGAAGGAAAGGCCACACAGAGACTGTCCTACCTGGGGATTCATCCTATAAACAGTCACCAACCCTAAAACTATGGATGACAAGAAGTGCATACAGAAAGGAGCCTGTGATGGTTGTCTTTGGAGGGGCCCTGCTAGAACCATACACATACTAGCAGTCAACCATCGGACTGAGCATGGGGTTCACAATGGAGGAGTTGGAGGGCAGACTGGAGGATCTGGGAGGGGGGTTGCAGCCCTATGGAAAGAATGATGGTTTTGGCCAACCAGACACCCCAGGGCTCCCAGTGGCTAAGCAATCAACCAAGGGTACACATGGTTCCAGCCAAAAGAGTGGCAGAGGAATGCCTTGTTGGGCATCAGTGAAAGGAGAGGTCCTTGGTCCTGTGAAGGCTCTATAGAAGCCCCAGTGGGGGGAAATCGAGTGGGGGCTGTGTGAGTAGGTTGGGTGGAGCAGCATATTCTTGGAGGCAGTGTGTGGGAGGATGGGTTGGGAGTTTTTGGGTAAGGGGAAAACCAGGAAGGAGTTTAATCTTTGAAATGTAAATGAAGAATATATAAAAAAGAAAATAAAGGAGAGAATATCTACCTAACAAGATGACTTCAAGAAATAATGTAGTTGAGCATTTAACTTTGTTTGAGCATAAAATTTAAAAATTCTTAGAAATTTATTCTATGATAAATTCCCTCAATTGCAGTATTGGTTCCTGTTGCTACTTGATGGTTAAAGATGTGATTAATATATATGTATATGTTTAGAAAATTTTAGTGTTTCTATCTCTCTAAACTGGATGGCAGTGTGGTAAAGTTAATCATATTGTTATATAGAAAGAAACATTTTTATAAATGCAAAACTTCACAAATAGATATCCAATTTTTTGTAAAGAAAAATTTAGAACTGTTCTGTACTACTTAGTGATTGGTTGTCTATGTCATAACTCAGGCAACATGTGGAGAGATTAAACATAAATAAATTTACGTCCATGTGATTTGAACTATCCAAAGTATAGACCATTGCCTCCATGAAAAGATAAAGGTAATACCTGCTGCATAGATAGCATGAGGCTAGAATCTGCTATCCCCTAGACTCTGACAAGATGTACCTGACAGACATATCTGGGCAGGTACGAGATAAATGAAGACACATGTTCCAGAGTTGACCTATACCCAGTTGGTTTCATGATGGCCATTTCCTGGTGGTTGTAAAGAAGCAGAGACTGAGGCTACAGACCTGCCTAGAGCTTCCTGAACTATATCATTATTGTTCCAGGAAATTAAAGTCATGTATAAATGCTATTTATTTTTTGAACATCTTAAACTAAATATTCATTTCAATAATAGTATTTGAATAATATAAAATCACTTTCTTTCTCTATATAAATATTGTTATTCTTAGGAACTGGTATTTTCTCCTGAAAGACCATATTTTTAAAATCCATTCATCAATAGTAGTTTAATAGCAGGAACAAGCATGTTCATTATGACATCTTAAGATAGAAACAGTGGATGACTCAACAAAAACAATCAATTGTTGTTCAATTCATAATTGAGTGAGAAATAATGCAGAGTTTCCAAAGTAAAAATGGATAGTAACAACATTTTAGTGGAGTTAATTTTGGTGTTTTTCAGTAAAAGCCAAGAAATTATTTTAAGCATTGTAAAAAGGCCATTCTTAAAATCCTGTTCCCAATCATGACAAGCATAATTGGGTAACAGAAATGATTTCTTTACCTCACCTTTAACAGTATGTGTGTAGTTAAGTCCCATGGTTGCCAAGATTGGATTGTAAATTCTACAATCTTGGATTTTTCTTCACAACATATCTTCAAAATAAGATTCATGACAGCAAGCGATGTACCACCAAGGCAATGACAAGGCTGCCTTCCAATTCTTGCCTGTTTTAGAAGGCAAATAGCATGGGAACCCAAATTCTATTAAGAAGTAATTATAGAATTAGGTGATAGTGACACAGATAACAAAGGATGTGAGCCAATTTAGAGAATTTACCAAAGAACTAAAACTACAGTTGTAATATGGCAACAATTGAATAGATTTATATTACAGTATGGGCATGTGCTCTGATTTCGGCTCACACGTTAAAAATGAATGAACTGAAACTCTGTTCATTTGCCCTTAGGCAGAGAAGTGGAAAAATCACCTACTTGCAAAAACTGGCAGATCCTTATCCATTGCCATCATTTGTAGCCTGCTATCTTGATCTGAGTCCTGTTCTCAAAACCTGTGATGGCCATTCCTTTAGTCCTTCCAGAGGTGGTATGGAGATGTCTTTAGATAGTCATTATTTATGTTATTATAGGTGGGAAATAGAGGTCAGCTTTGAAACCAAAATTCTGTTTTCAGTACCTACAATATCAGTCACTGCTCTTAAAAGAGCACGGTTTGCTCATAACCCATATTTCAAGTAACTGAGGCAGGATGATGACCATAACTTTAAGACTAGTCTGATCTCTATAGCAAATACTAGAACAGTAGGGATCTCAGAGCAAGTCCTTCTCTAAAAGACAAAGCTTCCTACGAGCACAATTTCAAAACAATTATTTTGAATATAGTTCATCAATGCCATTCCAGTGTCTCATTTTTTTTCAAAAATGTTAAATCAAAACTTTCCACATAATTTAGAATTTGAAAGATGCTTTCAATCTCTTCCTGCCTTTATTATAACAATCGTTTTCTAATTGTCTTAGTCAGCGTTTCTATTCTGACACAAACATCATGTCCAAGAAACAAGTTGGGAAGGAGAGTGTTTATTCAGCTTATGCTTCCACATTGCTGTTCAGCACCAAAGGGAGTCAGGACTGGAACTCAAGCACGTCAGGAAGCAGGAGCTGATGCAGAGGCCATGGAGGGATGTTTCTTACTGGCTTGCTTTGCCTGGATTGCTCAGCTTACTTTCTTTTAGAACCCAGAACTACCAGCCCAGGCATGGCACCACTCACACTGGGTCTCCCCCCCTTGATTACTCATTGAGAAAACACTTTACATCTGGATCTCATGAAGGCATTTCCTCACCTGAAGTTCCTTTCTCTGCGATAACTCCAGCTTGTGTCAAGTTGACACACAAAACAAGCCAGTACACTAATAAAGATTCATTTCCTGCCCAAATATAGTCACATTATGAGATCTACTGTTAATGAGGACTTATTTTATGTTGAAATATTTATTATACAAATTTGCACACTAGACTCTCCAATAAACTGCCGTGATCTCATGCCTGGAAAGTACTTACATCTTTTAAATGATATATTTGACATTCTGTTACCAGCATGAATTTGGTTCAGCTATAATGTAAATATATTTTTGGAGTAACCTGGAATTATAAATTATTAGATTAACGAGAGGACTGATTGAGTGGATCAAGTTGTGAGTTCTAAAACAAATGGCAGAAAAATAAAGTCTGCATGTCTCATTATCTCAGTGCATTCTGAACAGAACATTAACTGTGTCCAGGGAGTTTCATCACTGACAGAAATAAAGTAAAGGGGATCTTAACCTTCTTAAGCTTACTCAGACACAATGTGTGACCCAGAGAGCTCTGTAGTCTCATTTTTCCTGTTTGGATTAACAAAGAATAAAAATCCAAATCATAAATCATGTGGGTTTACGAACTTGGCATCATGTCTTAAAATTTCAAACTTTAGTAATTCTAGCTTCCTTCCTTCTCAAACTTAGTTGCCTAGCTCAGGTAAGACATGATGCTTCCTTTTCAAAAGAACTCTTTTTCTGTCTACTGGCAAGGCTGTGAAGTCTGGAGATTTTGACAAGACTCTGGCATCTCCCACTCAGAATTAATCACACCAAGTTCACCTGCAGACTCCGTGCAAGGGCATTCCAGAGCACAAGGGAACTTAGGAGCATCAGTGTTCAGCAGCCATAGACACAAAGAGCCTTTCTGCTGGTCTTTTGTCTGGATTTGGGCATTTAAGAAGTCATTTCTGAGTACAATGCTACACTCCAACCCTAGATAAACTGTTTCCTTGACCTCTAGATTTCTTGGCTTAACCTTTTGGAAACTTGTAGCTTTAGGCAGCTTTTCTTCACATTTCCATTGCCCCTGGTATCTGGAATTTTTGGATGTATGGATTATGCTTACGGAACAAAAATGGCTTTTTCCCCCCTGAGGTTTTATCTCTTTCCTTTGTTGTCCATTGAATGTAGGGTGATTTTAATTTCAAATAGTTTATCACTCGGTAAATGTTCTCTTTATCATGGCATTCAAGATCTATCAATATCTCCCTGCTACTTTACCTGCAGGTAGTTTGACTGAGAAAAAGAACATACTCAAAGAAACAAAATAGATGATAGATAGATAGATAGATAGATAGATAGATAGATAGATAGATAGACAAAGTTTACACTTCCTCCTTTGGTACAGCCTGAACATTCCATGAAACAATGAACATTTAATGTGTATCCTAAACTTACAGCCTAAGCACCCTAAAATTTCACGTCAATCTCTTTTACACATCTTCTCACATCATGCTCAGAACAACATAGGGGCTTATGATGATCTCCCAAGAGTACCTTCTTATGTGGTACAGAAATCACATTGTCTTTTTGTTTGTGTAACATCCTTATAATTAACCTTATTCCTTGTATATCTCTTCTTGGTCTTGTACTTCTCTTTGTACTTTCTGACTTGATTTGCTTTTGATATTGATTTTATTTACGAATTCTCTCAATTATTTTTCCTGGAGAAAACATCACAGTTCTGTCTCTTTCTGAGGGAGCAGTTTTTCTAACTTCCTTATATTTTTTTCTACGGGTTCTAGATAAGAATATTCTTTCTTCTCTCAGACTACCTAATGATAAGTGTTGATCTTCCCAAGGTTATCATTGGCAATTCTACATGACTTTTGGGACCATACCTGTCATCATTTCCTTTCTCACTCAAATTCATTAGACTAGTCTGTAACCGACTCTAGGCTTCCTCTGTTTATTTCACTTCACCGGTGGACTATTTAGATATCTTCTTTCTTTATTATCATCTATACAATTTAAAGCAGAAGTTTATAAAAATATAAAAGTGAACACCGAAGCTTCATCCTCAAACACCAGTTTCTGATCCCTAAATTGTACTATTCCAACTACCCCATAGTAACAAAACGTTCCAGTTTTTATGAGTAGGACTAATCTATTGACCTTTAACTTTTTCCTTAATGAATATCCAATATTCTTAAGTCACTATCAAGCTAAGAGTTAAGGATACCTTGCTTCATTTAGAAAACAAATTAGTAGTGCATAATCTCTCAACTTATTCTCTAGATCAGTGCTTCTCAACTGTCCTTTGCTTATTCAACTGGCAATGTTTGCCTTCTTGAGATGCGCATTGTTTTGGATTCTATAAAACCATCTTTATTGTTTCTTTTCATAACGCTAAAAATTTATTTCTGCCTCTCTCTTAAGCTCTACTACTTCCTGTACCTACATAGGCCATAGAACATAAAGAACAATGGTTATCAAAAGAGTTCTTCCAAAGAGCATGACCCCATTTGGGGCTTGTGTATCAGATATCCTGCATATGAGATATCTACATTACAAGTTGTAATAGTAGCAAAATTCTGTATATGAAAGAGCAAAGAAATAATTTTATGTTTGGGATCCCCACAATATCAAGAACTGTATTACAGTTGTGGCTTTAGGAAAGTTGAGAACCAATGATCTAGAAAAATTTAATCATGAAAGGGGAAGTAAGAAGAGTAAGGGGTATAATAGCTCATTAATGACTAAAAACAAAACAAAAACATAAGTTATGGCTTATCTGCCATGTCTAAAGATGTTTTATTAACAACAACAAAAAATAACAAAAAGTCCAAAATAATTACTGTACTAATTATATAAGTATGTCCTCTTGGTAAAGACAAGAATGACCTCTCAAGCTCATGTGAGAATGACTTGAGATGAGAACACTGTATGTTCAGTTAATATGTTTCTCATAAGCATTTAAACTTATATAGCCTTACATCAATCATGCCTACATGTATTGCACTTCATCCTAGCATGCATACTGTAACTGCTGCTAGCTCCCTTAAGCTCTCCTTATTTGAGCCCCATTTAGATTCTCTCTTAACTAAATAGCTGTAATACTTTGTTTCTCTATGACTTTTTTCACATCATTAAATTATTTACAAAGTCCTCAACAATCTAGATCAAAATCATATATAAATTAAATACAGATTTTCATTATATGCATGCATTAAATACAGATTTTCATTATATGCATGCATATGTATAAGGTACTGAATCTCATGAAACTCTTCAGCCTTTCTATGTTTTTTTTTTTTACTTTATATAGGGCTTACAAAAATATCTAGCTGATTATTGTATTTACTTCCTAATTAGCCCTTGCTTTTATTTTCCCTTTCTTAGAAAATAAGGGTACCAAAGCTCTGTAAATGCAATTCATGCTATGAAACTATTATTTCAAATGTCTTAGTTATTCTGTAATTTCTTTAGATTAAGACCAAAGACATAAATATGGCTTATTAGGCATGTTAAGTGTTTAACTTATTGTTACAGGTCAATTTTCTGCTGCTGTTCCTTGTATGCCTTTATACACAGGAGCAATGGACTGCTTGCAATTAATTGACATTCTCCTGAGAATCCCATATTACTTTTTCTTATGTTTTTCTGCCTTCATTCTACCTACCTGTGCACAGCCTCAACCTTGACAATATCCCCTATTCTTCCATTTAACTGTCTAGAAAAGTTCTAACCCAACGTATCATTTAAGACTCTGATTGCAAATCTCTTTTTCCAGTGCTTCTGTTCTGACCCCCTGGGCTGGCTTATGTGCCCTTCATCTGTTCATGCACTTATTAGATTCTGTAGAATGGTTTATACCTACTTTTGTCATTACACTGTGATGTCCTTTAGGGAGAGAGCTGTGTCTCATAAATCCCTGCAACCCCAGCACCCAGCAAAGTTCCTGACACATGGCCAATAAACTTTTATTGCATAGGGAGTCTTCAAGCCATAAAATGATTCACAAGAGAATTAATGGAGAAGAAACATTGTCCAAGCACTCCTTGGGGAATCAGTGCTCTGTGGTGCTGCAGAGGTCATGCAACCCCTCTACAGCCCTGTTCCTTGGCTGCGAAGAGACCACCTGCACTTAAGTTTCTCCCTTATCTCATATTTTTGTGAAATATAGACTTTTCAGGTTGCATTTAGGGTGTTAATTATAGAAATTTAACAACTTCCATGAGACACTTTTTATGCAATTCTCAGTGAAGAATGTACTGTGAATTAAGTTAGTCCCAGTAATGATGTTTCCTAGACCAGAAAGGCAAGTTAATATAAATTAAATAAATAATTACATTTTATTACTATTTTAAAGTCTAAGAGATATCTGTTATCTAAAGATTGATAACTTGATATTAGATATTAGATAAATGGATTATTAAGTAGATACATTGATAGAGATAATTTAGTCAACAAGGAGTAAAATCTACTCAAATATCAAGTTTTACTTTTGGGAGTATATGAAAAAGGACATCAAAAAAGCTGAAGGGGTTTACAGCCCCATGGGAAGAACAAAGATGTAGGCCACCCAGAGGCCCCAGGATTCTCAGGGACTAAACCATCAACCAAGGGGTACACATGGTTCCAGCAAAAAATGTGGCAGAGGAATGCCTTGTAGGGCATCAGTGGGAGGAGTGACCCTTGGTCCAGGGAGGCTCAATAGATGCCCCAACAAAGGAAAATGAGGGTTGGGGAGGTGGGAGTGGCTTGGGTGGAGGGGCATATACTTGGAGGCAGGAGAAGGGAGGAGGGGTTGGATATTTTCAGGGAGGGGGAAAACCGGGAAAGGTTTTAGCATTTGAAATGTAAATGAAGTTTATATTCAATAAAAGAAAGCTATGGGCTTAAGCTTTTCATTAAATCAACATTCTATCAAACTGAATCAAAAGATATTTACTGTATCTAGACCAGTAGATAGTAAAAGTTATTCTAAAATATTTTAATTTTATATTTATCTATGTCTTAGGCAAAATGCAATGGACAGAAGAACATGAAATGGACTCACACACTGCCACTGTCATCGGCTACCTATATGGCTCTGGGTTTCTTAGTATTCTAAAAATGGAATTGAATAAATACTAGACTAAACATAGCCCTAATTGATAAATTAAAACAAATGATAAAAATACAGAAATATGGGGTTTCTGGGAGAGGGATCAGGAAAGGGCATAGCATTTGAAATGTAAACAAAGAAAATATCCAATAAAAAACACAGAAATGGGGAGGAGTCAGTGTGCTTTGGTGAGTCCAGCAGGTCCCAGTGGCGGGAGCCTTCAGGTGTCTGCTTCTGGATCTGAACAGCTTGGGCCACAGCACTCGGTCTCCAGGAAGTGCAAGAGACCTGGTGTGCACCTGGAAGCAGACTGGGAGCACACAGCTTGCTCCTGCCTGCACAGAGATTAGGTTCCAGTCCTGAGGCCTCTGGCGGGAGCCTTCAGGTGTCTGCTTCTTGATCTGAACAGCCTGGACCACAGCACTAGGTCTCCAGGAAGTGCAGGAGACCTGGTTTGCACCCAGAAGCAGACTGGGAGCTCACAGCTTGCTCTGGCTGCCCAGAGCTTAGGTTTCAGTCCTGAGGCCTCTGGTGGGAGCCCTCAGATCTTCTCTTGGATCCAGAACCGCCTGGGCTGCAAAGCCACATCTCCAGGTCCTGAAAGAGGCAAGGGGGTCATCCAGAGGCCAGCTGGGAGGAGTCAGTGTGCTCTGGTGAGTCCAGCAGGCCCCAGCAGGAGCCATCAGTTGTCTGCTTCTGGATCTGAACAGCCTGGGCCACAGCACCCTGTCTCCAGGCAGTGCAGGAGGTCAGCTGTGCACCAGAGGCCACCTGGGAAGAGGCAGCTTGCACTGGTGAGTCCAGCATTGACAAGACGAACTAACACCAGTGAGAACTAGATGGAAAAAACAAACGCAGGAACATCACTAACAGAAATCAGGGCAATATGGCAGCATCTGAACCCAATTCTCCTTTAACAGCTTGTCCTGAATACACCATCACACCAGTAAAACAAGATTTGGATTTAAAATCACTGGTCATGATGCTGGTAAAGGAACACATGAAGGTACATACTTAAAGAAATTCAGGAGAAAATGGATCAAAAGTTAGAAGCCCTTACAAGGGAAACACAAAAATCATTGAAAGAAATTCAGGAAAATACAAAAGCTAATAAGGAGAAAATGCAAAAATCACTTAAAGAAATACAAGAGAACTTTGGTCAACAGGCTGAGGTCATGAAAGAGGAAACGCAAAAAGCTCTTAAAGAATTAGAGGAAAGCACAAATGAGCAAGTGAAGGAGCTAAGCAAAACCATCAAGGATCTAAAATCAGAAGTAGAAACTAGTAAGAAAACTCAAAGGGAGACAACTTTGGAGATAGAAAGCCTTAGGAAGAAATCAGGGGACATAGATGCAAATATCAACAACAGAATACAAGAGATAGAAGAATCTCAGATGCTGAAGATACCATAGAAACCATAGACTCAACAGTTAAAGAAAATGCAAAATGCAAAAAGCTTGTAACCCAAAATATCCAGGAAATCCAGGACACAATGAGAAGACCAAACCTAAGTATTATAGGCATAGATGAGAGTGAAGATTTACAACTTAAAGGGCCAGCAAATATCTTCAATAAAATTATGGAAGAAAACTTCCCTAACCTAAAGAGAGAGATGCCCATGAATATACAAGAAGCCTACAGAACTCCAAACAGACTGGACCAGAACAGAAATAACTCCCTTCATATAACAATCAAAACAAAATTCTCTGTTGTACTAAACAAACAGAGAATATTAAAGGCAGTAAGAGAAGAAGGCCAATAACATTTAAAGAAAGACCTATCAGAATCACAGCAGACTTTTAACCTGAGAATATGAAAGCTAGAAGATCCTGGGCAGATCTCATGCAGACTCTAAGAGAACACAAATGCCAGCCAAAACTATTATACCCAGCAAAACTCTCAATCACCATAGATGGAGAAACTAAGATATTCCATGATAAAACCAAGTTTACCCAATATCTATCTACAAACCCAGCCCTACAAAGGATAATAGGAAGAAAACACCAATACAAGGAGGGAAACTTCACCCTGGAAAAAGCAATACAGTAACCTTCTCTCTTCAAACCCAAAAGAAGATAACCAATCAAATTTTAAAAATAACATCAAAAATGACAGGAAGTAACAATCACTATTCCTTAATATCTCTTAATATCAATGGACTCAATGCCCCAATAAAAAGACATAGACTAACCGACTGGATACGTAAACAGGACCCTACATTTTGCTGCTTACAGGAAACACACCTCAGGGTCAAAGACAAACACTACCTTAGAGTAAAAGGCTGGGAGACAATTTTACAGGCAAATGGTCTCAGGAAACAATCTGGAGTAGCTATTCTAATATCAGATAAAATTGACTTTCAACCCAAAGTCATCAAAAGAGACTCTGAGGGACACTTCTTGCTGGTCAAAGGAAAAATACAACAAGAAGAACTCTCAATCCTGAACATCTATGCTCCAAATGCAAGGGCACCCTCATTCGTAAAAGAAACTTTATTAAAGCTTAAAGCACACGTTGCTAATACAATAATTGTGGGTGACTTCAACACTATACTTTCCTCAATGGACCGATCAGAAAAACAGAAACTGAATAGGGACACAATGAAACTAATTGAAGCTTTGGACCAATTAGATTTAACATATATATATATATATATATATATATATAGAGAGAGAGAGAGAGAGAGAGAGAGAGAGAGAGAGAGAGAGAGCATTCTATCCTAAAGCAAAAGAATATACCTTTTTCTCAGCACCTCATGGCACCTTCTCCAAAATAGAGCTTATAATTGGTCACAAGACAGACCTCAACAAATAAAAGAAGATCGAACTAATCCCATGCCTCCTATCATATCACAATGGAGTAAAAGTGGCCTTCAATAGCAACAAAAACAACAGAAAACCCACATACACATGGAAATTAAACAATATTCTACTAAATGATAACTTGGTCAAGGAAGAAATAAAGAAAGAAATTAAAGACTTTTTAGAACACAATGAAAATGAAGACACAACATATCCAAATCTATGGGACACAATGAAAGCAGTGTTAAGAAGAAAACTCATAGCCCTGAGTGCCTCCAAAAAGAAAATGGAGAGAGCATACATAAGAGCTTAATGACACACCTGAAGGCCCTGGAACAAAAAGAAGCTATTTCACCCAGGATGAATCATCAAACTCAGGGCCGAAATCAATCAAGTAGAAACAAAGAGAACCATACAAAGAATCAACAAAACCAGTAGCTGGTTCTTTGATAAAATCAACAAAATAGACCCTTTGCCAGACTAACCAAAGGACACAGAGACAGTATCGAGATTAACAAACTTAGAAAGGAAAAGGGAGATATAACAATAGAAATTGAGGAAATTAAAAAAAATCATTAGGTCCTACTACAAAAGCCTATATTCAACACAACTGGAGAATCTGGAGGAAATGGACAGTTTCCTAGACAGATATCGGACACTAAAATTAAATCAGGATCAAATAGATCATCTAAACAGTCCCATAATACCTGAAGAAATAAAAAGGGTCATAGAAAGTCTCCCAACCAAAATAAAAGCACGGGACCAGAGGGCTTCATTACAGAATTTTATCAGACCTTCATAGAAGACCTAACACCAATACTCTTCAAACTATTCCACAAAATAGAAACAGAAGGAACTCTACCCAACTCATTCTATGAAGCTACAATTACGCTGATACCAAAACCACACAAAGATCCAACAAAGAAAGAGAACTTCAGGCCAATTTCTCTTATGAATATTGATGCAAAAATACTTAATAAAATTCTTGCCACCCAAATCCAAGAACACATCAAAATGATCATCCACCATGATCAAGTAGGCTTCATACCAGGGATGCAGGGATGGTTCAATATAAGGAAATCCATCAATACTATCCACTACATAAACAAACTCAGAAAAAAAGCCATATGATCATCTCATTAGATGCAGAAAAACATTTGACAAAATTCAGCATCCTTTAATGCTAAAAGTCTTGGAAAGAACAGGAATTCAAGGCCCATACCTAAACATTGTTAAAGCAATATACAGCAAACCAGTAGCCAACATCAAACTAAATGGAGAGAAACTTGAAGCAATCCCACTAAAATCAGGGAATAGACAAGGCTCTCCTTTCTGTCCATATCTTTTCAATATAGTACTTGAAGTTCTAGCTAGAGCAATTAGACAACATAAGGAGGTCAAGGGGATACAAATCAGAAAGGTTGAAATTATCTCTATTTGCAGATGACAAGATGATAGTTTACTTAAGTGACCCGAAAACCTCCACCAGAGTACTCTTACAGCTGATAAACAACTTCAGCAAAGTGGCTGGTTATAAAATCAACTCAAGCAAATCAGTTGCCTTCCTATACTCAAAGAATAAGCAGGCTGAGAAAGAAGTTAGGGAAATGACACCCTTCACAATAGCCACAAACAATATAAAGTATCTTGGTGTGACTCTAACCAAACAAGTGAAAGATCTATATGACAAGAACTTCAGGTCTCTGAAGAAGGAAATCAAAGAAGACCTCAGAAAATGGAAAAATCTGCCATGTTTGTGGATTGGCAGGATTAATATAGTAAAATGGCCATCTTGCCAAAAGCAATCTACAGATTCAATGCAATCCCCATCAAAATCCCAACTCAGTTCTTCACAGAGTTTGAAAAAGCAATTCTCAAATTCATCTGAAATAACAAAAGACCCAGGATAGCTAAAACTATTCTCAACAACAAAAGAAATTCTGGGGGAATCAGCATCCCTGACTTCAAGCAATACTACAGAGCAATAGTGTTAAAAACTCCATGGTATTGGTACAGTGACAGACAAGTGGCCAATGGAATAGAATTGAAGATCCAGAAATGAACCCACACACCTATGGTCAGTTGATCTTCGACAAAGGAGCCAAAAACATCCAGTGGAAAAAAGATAGCTTTTTCAACAAATAGTGGTGGTTCAATTGGAGGTCAGTATGCAGAAGAATGCGAATTGATCCATTCTTATCTCCATGTACTTAACTTCACTCCAAGTGGATCAAGGACCTCCATGTAAACCAAGACACACTGAAACTAATAGAAAAGAAAGTGGGGAAGACCCTAGAGGACATGGGCACGGGGGAAAAGTTCCTGAACAGATCACCAATAAGTTATGCTCTAAGATCAAGAATTAACAAATGGGACCTCATAAAATTACAAAGTTTCTGTAAGGCAAAAGACACTGTTAAAAGGACAAAATGGCAACCATCAAATTGGGAAAGGATATTCACCAACCCTACATCTGATAGAGGGCTAATATCCAATATATACAAGGAACTCAAGAAGTTAGACCCCAGGGAACCAAATAACCCTATCAAAAATGGGGTACAGATCTAAACAAAGAATTTTCACCTGAAGAAATTCGGATGGCCGAGAGGCACCTTAAGAAGTGCTCAACATCATTAGTCATTAGGGAAATGCAAATCAAAACAACTCTGAGATTTCACCTTACACACCAGTCAGAATGGCTAAGGTCAAAAACTCAGGAGACAGCAGGTGTTGGCGAGGATGTGGAGAAAGAAGAACTCTCCTCCACACTGGTGAGGCTGTAAGATGGTACAACCACTTTGGAAATCAGTCTGGTGGTTCCTCAGAAAACTGGACTTGACACTTCCAGAGGACCCTGCTATACCTCTCCTGGGCATATACCCAAAAGATTCCCCAGCATGCAATAAAGACACATACTCCATTATGTTCATAGCAGCCTTATTTATAATAGCCAGAAGCTGGAAAGAACCCAGATGCCCCTCAAAGGAGGAATGGATACAGAAAATGTGGTATATTTACACAATGGAATACTACTCAGCAATTAGAAACGATGAATTCACAAAATTTTTAGGCAAATGGTTTGATCTGGAAATATCATCCTAAGTGAGGTAACCCAGTCACTAAAGAATACACATGGAATGCAATCTCTGATAAGTGGATATTAATTAGCCTAGAAGCCCTGAATACCCAAGGCACAAATCGCATAACAAATGACTCCCATGAAGAAGTATGGGGAAGGTCCTGATCCTTGAACGGATTGATCTAGCATTTGAGGGGAAAATAAAGACAGAGAAAAAAAGGAGGGAGGTGATTGGAGAATGGATGGAGAGAAGAAGGTTTATGGGACATACGGGGAGGGGGGATCTGGGAATGGGGAAATCATTTGGAATGTAAACAAAGAATATAGAAAATAAAAATATTTTTAAAAAACACAGAAATATGTAGAATTTAAAGAATATTGAATTTAATATTCTAGTAGAAACAGCGTGGTTGTTGGATTGTAGGTGTTTAATTATTGGACATTTTCTTTATTTACATTTCATATGTTATCCCCTTTCCCAGTTTTCCCTCCCCCCAAATCCCCTTATCCCATCTACCTCCCCCTGCTTCTATGAGGGTGCTCCTCCCCCACCTACTCCTGCCTCCTACCCCGGCATTCCCCTACAGTTCAGCATTGAGCTTTCACAGAACCCAGGTCCTCTTCCCCCATTGATGTCCTACAAGGCTATTCTTTGCTACGTATGCAGCTAGAACCATGGACCCCTCCATGTCCATTTCTTGGTTGGTGGTTTAGTTACTGGAAGCTCTGAAATGCCTGGTTGGTTGATATTGTTGTTCTTCCTATGGGGTTGCAAACCCCTTCAGCTCCTTCAGTCCTTTCTCTTTACTCCTCCATTAGGGAACTTGTGCTCAGGCCAATGGCTGGATGTGAGCATCCACCTTTGTATTTGTCAGGCACTGGCAGAGCATCTCAGGAGACATCTGTATCAGGTTCCTGTCAGCAAAGAATTTCTTGGCATCGACAATAGTGTCTTGGACTGGTGTTTGTATATGGAATGGATCTACAAGTGGGGCAGTCTCCAGATGGCCTTTGCTTTAGTCTCTGCTCCACACTTTGTCTCCATATTTGCTCCCATGAGTATTTTGTTGCCCTTCTAAGAAGAACCAAAGCACCCACACTTTAGTCTTCCTTCTTCTTCAACTTCATGTAGTTTTCAATCAGGCAACATAAATTGATATTTGTATAAATGATGTTACAAATAAAGCCAAAATATCAAGTAGATTGTAAAGACAAAATATATTAAGAGAATGTAAGTGGTATTTAAAATTAAAAGTTGTGAAATACTACTGGCAATTTAGTTCTTCTAAATATATTGTATTTGCTTATTCATTCATTCATGTATTTATTTAATATATATTAGTTCTTTGCCTACATGTGCATCATGTATATTCCTGGGACTCCAGATGTTATGAGGCATAATATTCAAAATTTATCTATCTATTTATTTATTCATTATTTATATTGACTTAATGTATATTAATATTTTGCCTGCATGGGCATCATGTATATTTCTTCTGGGACCTCCAAATGTAAGAAGATAGCATGAGATTCTGAAAAGCTGGAGTTAACCTCAGTTGTGTGCCAAATATCAATGTTCAGAATTTAACTTGAATAATCTGCAAGGGCAGCAAACACTCTTAACTACTGAGCAACCACTCCAGATACATGTTTTTTTTTTAATTCTTCAATATTTTCTTTAGCATTTATTATTTTAACTCATTATGACATCATTGTAATATATATGATGCATATACATACTCATCCTATTAACTTTTCTTGCCCCTCATCACTTCCTTAAATCGTCTTCCTCTCACCATTAGCTCCCTTTCTACTTTTATGTCTTCTTTTTTAATGGGGCAATGAGCTTCATTTGGGTTGTTTATAAGAGCATGAATAATGGTTTACTTACAGAGACATGGGCAATTACCAATGGCTATACCACTGAAGAAAATATCTTTTTTCCCATTAAGCCATTAGCTATGTGTAAATCCCCCAGGGAAGGTTGTAGCCTTATGATGCCTTTCCCTTTAACAAATAACAGTTCAACAAACATCTATTCGTTATGGTAAATATGACACACATACTAGGTGATGTATATAGAGTTAGTACAAAATATACCAGTATTCTAATTGTACTTAGACCAACACATTTCCTAAGTATAATTCTCTAATAGTAAGATGAAGACTTTTAATATTCAGTGTGTAAATGGGGAATATAAGGAATACATTAGGGAGAGAGTGGTTAGTGTAGTCTCTAAGGTAAAGAAAGATACATTAATTTGAGCATTGATGGATGTGAGAATGAAGAGCATTAGAAGACAAATTAACTTACTGAAAGCAGCTGGGTGGAGCAAATGTGTTCCAACTAAATACTGTTTGACTACAAATTGAGTATGTCCCCCATGGGTTTATATTTTTGGACCCTGGCTTCTATGGGAATAGTATTAGAGAATAGGTAAGAATTTGAACAGGGAATATGGGTTGTCCAGAGCCTGGCCCCTCCTTGTTCTGTTTTCTTTTCTTTTCTTAGGAGCTTTTCTTCTTACCTCTCTCCTGTGGTTGTAGCAGAATTGGCATAAAGTGATGTAGTCAAGAAAGTCTTTACCAGTGCAAGTAAACCAAATTATTTAGAAATTTCATCTCTCAAACAAACAACAAACAAACAAACAAACAAACAAACCCTCCTGGATAATGGAAAATTTACTATGAGACTGAGACAAGGTTAAAAAAATACATCACGAAATTTTGAATTTTCCAACTTTAAAGCATTGTATACTATCAAATCTCAATTAAAGCTACTATAATTTCCAAAACCTTGAGGACCATGGCTTAACTGTTTTATTTAGACAATGGTTTGAAACATCATCATAATACTTTATAAGAAAAAAGTATTGTGAAAGGCTTGTACAAAAACATAGACATCAAGCTTTAAAAAGCTCATTTATATATATATTTTCCCATTTAATTTTCATGGCTACTAGTAAACTATGCATGATCATTCAAATTAAGGACTATGGAAAGACATAAAGCTAGTATTATTTGACATACCCTAACCAAACTCTAGATCTTGAGCATAATTGTGTACAGTCCTAGCTTCTTTATGATGATCAAAGATATACATGAATTATAAAGAAGAAAGATGGCTGGGCGGTGGTGGCACACGCCTGTAATCCCAGCACTCTGGGAGGCAGAGGCAGGCATATTTCTGAGTTTGAGGCCAGCCTGGTCTACAGAGTGAGGTCCAGGACAGCCAGGGCTATACAGAGAAACCCTGTTTCGAAAAAACCAGATCAAATAAAAAAAAAAAAAGACAACCATTCATTGAGTAGCCAAGACCTAGGCACTGGTACTTGATAATGAGGGTAAGACTGTGGGATCTTAACTGACAGTTCCACCTTTCAGAAGCTGATATCTCCATGGGAGGGTCAGAAAATAATGCAAATAATGTAACTATCTAGTGTGCTAGTGGGTGGTAAGGTAGAAGAAGAAGAAAGAAAACAAACAAAAAAGGATAAGGAGCTTCAAGGAACAATAACCTAATGGACAAGGAAAGATTCATTGTGATGGCCACATTTAAACAGAGATGTAGGAGAAATAGGAACAATCTGAGATTTTATAATAGTCGTTTTTCAAGTAAACCTGACTGCATGACAAAGATCTTGAGGTTCTGCTGTGTGGAACAGGTGGTTGTCTGTGTGCTTGTAGCAGAATGAACAGAGAGAGAAATACAATAGGATACTGGAAGCCCTGAGGGAAAGGATTTTGTTAATACTGTGAAAATTTTGACATCAAGTTAAATGTGATTCACAGCTATTACAGTGTTCAGAGAAATAAAAGGCCAATGCTGAATTTACAATGTGGATATATTACAGAGCCCGTTGTGTAGGGATGGGACTCTGGACCGGGAGTAGGGGGGTTGAAATAATGAATAACAATATGTGTGTTTGCTAGTGATGGACTTGGATGAAATATATCCTGAATGATAGGATGTTTGGTTTAATTAGAACAGAATATGTGAGGGAAAGGCAGATATCCATAAATGCACACTCAAAAGTAAAAAAAAAAAAGAAACCAACCATTTATCGCCAATCTTCATGTGTCCTCTTCATTTGGAAATTGTTATGTTGCTGTTTCTGTTTCAATGGTTTTTCTTGTGTGTTTTGTTCTGTCTAATTTCTATCTGCAAATGGAACTGAAAAAGTATCAACTGTAAAAGGAATTAGATGCTCTTTGGGGCTAGATTCATGAAGATTTTAAAAAGTATATTTGCAGCATATTTGTACTAAAATTTCTTGAGATGAGCCAGAGCTTCATTGGTACCTATTTTTCCCCTAGAAACTTGTTACTATTGAATCAGTAGAATTGGGTTATATTATTTAAGAGATTTCATTTAGTCCCCCCCCCCCAAAATCCACAAATATTGTCACTACAGAGGATCCTCTAAAAGAAAGTAATGCCATGGTCATTTAAAACTCTCTGTTATTTCGTTTCAAATAAACCTTTTCCCTGATATAAATGTCAGGTTCTGTGTTTATATGTAGAAAATGCTTGTTTATCTGACTGCAAGTTCCCCAGCCTTAGTAGTCAAGCCATTTTGAAAGCAAATACGTTCATCTACATTCTTATAAAGTGAGCATGAGGTAGAGCAACGGCAGATATTAATCCTGAACAATGACACATGTGACTCAGTGGGTGAAATTCATGTTGAGAAATCATGGAGCATGTTATTTCAGAGTGACTGCCTCTGTAGATGACCTCACATAGCATTCCAGCATCACAGTCTTAAATACTTGCCAATGTCATATCACAGGAGTTGCATGGAAGTGTTGAAGCAGAAAATATGATGGTAAATAAAACTGAATATGCATATTTTATTCAGAGCAAAGCACCAGCTTTACCAAACACTGGAGAACCTGAGTTCAAACCCTAAGTTAACTGTTTATTAGCTACTTGACCTTGAACATACCTGTGAACTGTTTTTATTGCTTGAAAAAGTAAGAAAATTAATATAGACTTACATCAGAGAATCATGTGGCTCAAATAAATCAAGGCACATGTAAAAATGTCTTAAGGCTCTATATAAATATTTGATGTTATTATTGAACAGTTTCCCTTTGAAAGGCAGAGGTCGGAATGAATATCACAATTATTTAAATTATTTATCAATTATTGAATATCCTCTTTGCATTCAGGAAATGTGTGCATACCAGTCTACTGAATCTGAACAATTGCATATTTTTAACTATCATTTATCATGTATCTGTTATCTCTTTCTAATCATTCTGGCATCCATCTGTCAGCCATTTATGTGTTTGTCAATAGTTTTATTGTACATCTTGCACAATGACATTATGAATTTGAGAAGGTCAAATTTTAGATCTCTTTTGTATCTTAGCTGGCAAAATTCTCGCTATGCCAAGTCACCCTCTGTACTTTGTACATGGAGATACATGGAGATCAGGAAATGTTAGAGAGCATCTTGTGGAATGTATTTCAAACATTTGGTTGCAAAGTCCTATTGTGAAGCTCAGTAGTGAGCTTCAAAGTCAGCTGTTCATATTTAAGTTAGGTGCACAAAAGCTGGTTCTCTGTTTTGCACATCACTTATCTCCTCCCCTGGATATAAAAAATAATAGTCTTTAAAAAACATATATCTATCCCACTATCATTTTTTATTAAACAATATAGAATCTGGGAGTCTAAATAATTTATATAAGGGCATACATTTTAAAGGCAAAACATATAACCTTATAAGAAAACAAAACAAAACAAAACAAATCAAACAAACAAAAAAACCCAAGGAGTTTGGAGTTTTGATACTCTATCATTATGCTGCCATAGCCTTTCTTTTTCATTTCTGTGTTGTTGGTATTTATAGAATCTCAGTGAGGATTTTTCCTGATTTTATCCAGTAGAAAAATATGTGAATGGGTGTATTATAATGAGATAAAAATTTAACCACATAATTCATGATGTTTCTTGAGCTGATGCTTCATTGCTTCAAGGCCCCAGGACTCATGTTCAACTTGCCTTCACAATGAAGGGCAAAAACTTGTCAGGTGCTTTTACACTGTATAAGTATATACTGGGCAAAAGTAAATGAGATTGTGAATATGTTGGAAGTCGAACTAAAGCTGACTAAATGGTGGTTTTGCTCTCCTACCTAATATCTACTTGATAACTTATCATCACATTCAATATTTAATAGTATCAGGTAGGGTAGTGGGAGTAGTGTTGCATGGTGCCTTCGTGATTGTCTTTGGATGCTGTGATTCTAACTATTGTAACAATAGAGTTGTTGAGAACTATATAGACTGTACAAGTTCATTACGATTCGCCATTTATAAGTGAATATACCTTTTTCTGAAATGAACAATATTGTAATGAGATATTTTGTGAGTGAGGATTAACTGTTTAAATACCATTTACTTTTCACTCTGAAAGATCAGTCAGAGTCATTGTCCTGTATTGAAAATAGAAGCCTTCAGGATGGAGGGATGACTTGGCAGATCAGGGGACTTGGTCATCTTACAAAGAACCCAAGTTCATTTCTCAGAACCCTAGTTAGATGACTCACAACTACCTGTAACTCTATTTCTGGAAGATCCAATATTCTCTTCTAGTCTTTATAAGCACTTACACTTATATTTGCATAACACAGACATGCAGATATATGTATAATTAAAAAATAAATATTCTGAAAAGAATATGTATCCTCTACAAGATAGAGAATTATTTGGAATCTCAAAATTATGTTTCAGACACTTGTGCTCTAGTAATATTAAAGAAATATTGAAGATTCTAGGACTCCAATACATCTTGAGGTTAAGATTATATCTGAATTTAAGGAATCTCTTCAATTTAATTCAAATAGAGAAATGTTGTTCAGTGACTTCAATTTTAAAAGTTCATATTCTGTAACAGATAAGAAAAAATATTGCATTATTTACAATATTAAATGCGATTTTAAGAGATAAAAATCCAGCTATGGTAAGAGTATCATCAATGTAATAATTAATATACACCCAAGTTCTGTCCCCTAGCATATATAACTGCATATTTTTACCATCATCATCCTCTTTCATGTGAATCCCCAATCTAATTTCTATCCCTGATACAGAAAGTACTCTGTAACAGCCTGGCCTCTATGATGGTTACCCTAATTCCATTTACCCTCCAGCATCCTCTGTATCATTTCTGAAAAGAGCTTTCTCATTATCCTCTAATAAGAATGTTTCCCTACTGGGTTCTCTTCTATTTTCCTAGCATTTCTTCTGCTCATTTTTACAGTAGACCTGTCTTGTAATTTTGTTTCTCTGACCAGTTTTTAGTAATTTTCTTGGAACTTAATATTTGAGTTAAAAAAGATAAACTACAAAGGGATAAGGATATCAAACCATGGGCTGGACATTCATTGTTACTGAATATAAATGTATGTGCTAAATTTATTCAGGTTCTTTCTGTCTTGAACTTGATATTTACCACACTTATGCTAGGTCCCACTGTGAATGAATTGGGATGTTTGAATTGGAGCCAGGGGTTATCTATAGGGTATTTGCTGTTATCAAGAGGAGGATTGGTACCGAAGTGAATTAAAGCTTGTGATTAGTGTGAATGTAGGATATATGTAGAAATTCATTAAGGGTGATTTTGGGGATGTTCTTGGCTGCCTGTTCTTGTTTGTTTGTTTTGTTTTTGAGGTTAATGACAATAATGGAGTCAGGCTGACTTGCAAATATTGACTTAAATGGGTACCATAGTAGTCAGCTGCTGGCCATACACAGTGGGCCAGGAATGACAGAAGGAACACAGCCTACAAGTGCTACTCAGTTCTGTCTGTGACCCAAATCAGAACATTCTCATGTACTGTTAAGCTAATGCTGTATCCAAAAATGGTTGTAAGAGAGAGTAGTCTGAGAGCCAGCAGGGGTTAGTTGAGTTTCATAACCCAAAGAAGAGCACCCAGAGCTTAAATCTACATTGGTAGTGACAGTTATTAACTTCAATAGCCACGTCTTAATCTAAGTACCTGCGTGTCTATCAGTTCAAATGACAATGGTAAATTAAGGGTGCATTTGGAATTAAATTTGTTAATCTCTCAATTTTAGAGACTATCTTGAATCATTCATATTCAAATGCACCATCAGTATGTACATTTGTGTGTGTGTACACATGTGTACATGCATGTGTATGTATGTGCATGCATGCACATGTGTGTGTGTGACATAAAATAAAGATCCCTTGCATAATAAGCATGTGAGGTCCAGAACTCAATATCATATGTCTACTATTGGTCACCATCTTTCTTTTTGAGCAGTCTCATCCCAAATCTGGAACTGTACTAGGTGGTTGGTGAGATCCAAGGATCCTCCAATATGTGACTTCTAGTGCTGGGATTATGGGTATATACTGCTATACCAGACTTTTCTCATGGATATTGAGGATATTAACTAAGTATTTATGATTGAATAGCAAGCACTATTCATATTGAACCATCTTTCTCCTCATTTAGTATGCTTGAAAGTATTTTTGCATGTGTCTATATGTGTGATTATGCTTGAAGGTCCATCATTCTATGTGTGTATACCTGTATATATGTGCACATGCAAGTGGAAACCAATGGTCTCAGCCATAGTCCATGAAGTACTATAAATGTATTTTGTTTGTTTGTTTGTTTGTTTTTGTGATAGAGCCTTTCACTGGGACCTGCAGCTCACCAATTTGGCTGAGCTAAGAGGCCAATGAACCCCAGAGAGCCTCCTGCACTGAGATTACAAATGTCCTAGAGTGGCTTGTTTCTTGTTTTGTTTTGCTTGGTTGTTCTTACATGCTGCCAGATATTGAACTCAGGGACTTGTGTTTCTTTGTCATGTGCTAGCCCTGCAGGACACAAAGTCATTTAAATAGAGAAAAGAAGCAAAAGTCAATATTGGAGACAAACATACAAATGTTCTTTGGTTGGGGGGATGTGAATGCAGGGGAATGACCAAAAGTAAACAATACAGCTGGTTTCTAAAAGCTAAGACAGGTAAGAAACATTTTTAGAACCTATAGGAGGAACAGTAAGCCATGGGTGATCCTTTGATTTCAGCCCAGTGAGATTCGTTTTGGAGAAACTTCCTCTTGAACTGAGGCATAATGCTATTTCGTTTCAGGTCACTAAGTTTGTTATGATTTATTTCAACTATATTAGTAAAAGAAGGGACTTTCCCAATTTATTGCTGATGATGGAGTCAAGAAATGACAACTTTGTTTTGAAGAAAATGCTGTCCAGAAAAGACTAATATTGCTACATGGATAGCCAAATTAAAAAATGTGTAATAAATATCTTTCTGAAAAAGAGACAGCAAGCAAATCAATTATCTCCTTTACAATAGCTTACCATTGATTTTTGCCTGAAATATCCCCAAAGTTATATATATATATATATATTTGTGTGTGTGTTTGTGTGTGTATTTGTATGTGTATATGTGTTTGGTTATGTATGTGTAAATTTGTATGTGTGTGTGTGTGTGTGTGTGAGTGATTTCATGTGGTTTCTGGAAATTTGTCTCCTGTCCACTCTGGTAGGGAAGAGGAAAGACTGCCAAGTGTACAATCACAGTTTTCTTTCTCCAAAGGAAAAACTTAAAACCCTTCATGGAGTTAGCAATTGTCAGTGAATTTTAAAAGATGTACCCAGAACCTCAGAAGAAAGATAATTTTATGATTAGTATTAAGTACATGGATCATTTAAACTAATTTATGCTATATGTAAATATAGATCTTATCTGCATCCATGACAGTTAACATATTACAGGGCCCAGGCTAATCCTCCAGGCACAGCTGTCATATTTGTGTTTCCCTACCAGAGTGCTACAGTTCTTTGCTCCCTCTATTATCAGTGAGCTCAGATAGCCTCTGTCTCATCTGAGTCTTTTTTTGCCCAAGTTACAATTCCTTATTTGAACGTAAAACTCTGCTAATTAGCACTAAACACTGTTTAACTGACCCATGTAGTAATTACTATTTCACTTTGCGTATATTATTTCCATTTCTCATTTATGTGACTAAATACATGACTCAAGGTAACTTCCTTGAGGAGGTTTGATAGGGATTTAAAATTTGATAATGAAAAAGTCCATTCTGGAGAAGGCACAGGATCAAGAGAAGGGGCATCTCTAGTTGGGAAGTGAGACAGTTAGAGCCAGGGCTCAGCCAACATTCTTCTTCTGTCTAGTCAGGACTCCAGTCCACGAAATGGTGACCACACATTTAGGATGGGCCATTCAAATTAAAACTCTGTGGAAACATGCTACTAGACACAGCCAGAGTAGTGTTCTCATAGATGTTTCAAATCCATTTGCATTAACAAAGAATGTTAACCATCTCAAGATATAAACACCTTTTGTAGGCCAGATGCTTGATACATGTACTTCATGCGTTACAGACAAGCTTAGGATAAACAGCTCTATTGACATAGTCACCATGCTAAATTGCTGAGACAATAAACGATAATTGCTAAAGGAAGAAAAATATCTACAGGCAATGCTTTGAGAACAAGAATGATTTATCTTACTTAGCTGTACTAAAATATGTTAAACGGATTGGCAGTATGGGTGTGTATTTAGCATTTGCTTGTTTTTAAATGTCTGTCATTCCTACTCATATTTGTACAGTGTTCTAAGAAAACTTTTTTTTCTGCCTCTATAACCATACAATGTAAATGAATTTAATGAATAGGCTCAGGGGACTAATTACTTTTTGATATCTCTAAGTTCCTAAAGCTGAACACATTACTACTAGAGAATGAACATTTATAAATGATATTCCAGGGGTGTTATTAATGGAAATAAAAACTGCTTAAAATAATCAGACTCTTTGGCAGTCGCATACACCAGGGTTTCATCTGATATTACTATTTGGACGAATTGCATTAAATTTTCCAAAGAAAACACTGACTTGGCTGATATAAAGGCCTCCAAGTTCTCCTCTGCTATTTCTGGTCTTTTAACATTTCAAGATCCATGGGCTTTACGAGAATCTGACAAAATACTGTATGACGAAAAGGGATTGATGGTGGCCTGAAAATAGAGCAATTGGATTCAATTCTGTGAATATTATTACATGGATTTAACAATTTGCATACAATTAATAAGATTAAGTTATTTTATAATAAAAGCACTTTTAACTTTATAAGCAATTCCAGGCTTATACACAATGAGATAAAACACAACCATTTTAGAAAGACAATTTGTCTTATATACATCCATCCAGCACACTAACAATCCCATTGAAAAATTCGGAAGCCCAGACATGTGCTGATTTTTTTCTTCTGCTGAGGGTGCAGCTGTTTAATATCTAGTTACTGATCATCACCCACAGCAGTAAGCAAACAGCTGGAGCTCAGACAGGAAGAGCCACATTTACTCACACTAAGTCCACTATGTAGGAAAAGAAAGTGACCTGTGGATTTCAGTAGTGTCTAAGATCTGGGAATGCAATTAGAAAGATGTGGGACCATGTCAGCTGCAAAAAAGGCAGTCAAATATGGAATTTAGGACCATGTTAATTGCAAAAATGGCAGTAGTGATGTCAGGTCCACTGCTCATTGATATTCATCATGTTTTGTTTAACAATTCACAATGTGTCAGTAGGAAATCATTATATTTGGTCTCTCTTTGCTGTGTGTGCTTGTATGCCTTTGTGAGTTTGTATGCATTTGCAAGCATGTCTATGTGTATAGGCTCTTGTGTTGGTCACTCATAAGTTAAATAGGTCTTATAAATTTTCTTAATTTCATGAAAACACTAAAACTAATTATCTCAGTTTAGACTTTTCTTAAACTGGTAACAATTTTCTGATTAGAGGATTGATCTAAAAAGTACATTTAATGTCAAAGAGCTCTTCTGCCTTTCAGAAATGGAGGATCCTTTCTGTGGAGAAATAGGTAAAGAGGCATATAATACCTCTACCAATTTATGCCATTATTTCAAACACAAGAATTGAATATCCTTTTGCAAAGAGTAAAGGGTACAGCCTTCCTTTCCAGAGGCACTTATTCTAGGATTATAATAAAACTGATTTTACAAAGAAACCAAAGGAGGAGGGAGACATTTATTTTTCTTAAAGAACTAACATTGACTAATTGCTTCCTTGAAATGTTTATTTTCAGAAAGGTAGTACGGCAGCAAAATATGAAGCCACTCGAGCTGTAGCACAAGTGCAGTGTGCATTTTCAAATTGGTGCTTCTATGTACTCCCTAATTAGGAAAGATTTCTGACCTTTGTTTTGCAGAGTTTTAAAACTGCTTTAATTAGTTTTCTTCTTGATAGTAGATATAAAAGTATTCTTGGATTTGCTATTTTCTGAGGGTGCATATCTGAAAAACAGATTCTATCTAAAAAGCCAGCAGATCTGGTGCTGAGGACCGCTCCTATGCTATACCTTTCCATCTGCACAAAAACAGCTGTTAAGGCCTTGTTGCAGCTATAGGACAGTACTTGTAGTAGAGCTCAAGATTCCCAGGACTCATGAACTCACAAGCCATTACCACCACCAAGGATGCTATCGCAGCATATCAAGAAGGAACTCATGAGATAAACTCAGAAGGAATACAGAAAGAAATGGAAGAGGAGGGTGAACCAAAGATAATTAGGAAAAATCGTACAATTATAAAATAGAAAATATATCACAGGGAAAAGGATAAAATGTTAGGAAGAAGGGGAAGAAGTAAAATGGAACAGACCAGGACCATAAAAGGAAGAGGGAAAAGGAAGAAAATGATGAATAATTACAAACCAAAACTGTGCATAGTCTGGTAGAAGTGAAAGAAAATAACTAGTAATAAAAATTGTGCTTTTATAAACAGGATTGCATTGAAGATGATAATTTTAATTTTATAACATATTAGAGACAAGGTCAGTTTTCAGATTGTGAAATAGAAAAAAAATGAATGTCACTTGAGATTGTAAAAAGGAAGTAATGAACAGCAACAATCTTATTGAACAAGTCCATAAATTAAAACCAGCCTGACATGCGGAAAATGAAGAAGAGCTGACTCTGTGTCGTGCATTTGCTAGGGTTTAAGCGACTCTTCAGGTCCTGGGTAACCATGCATCTTACAGCAACCGCTTGACCTCTCTGAACGTCTAGTCCCTTGACTGAACAACAAGGAGCGAAACAGCCACCTCTTCACCTGGTGCTCTAGCAATATAATGTGAGCATCCCTCCGTATGTGTTGAAGTTTTTGGCTGGAAGGGATAAGCCAGATATCATCCCTATGTTTCACAGCTTTCACTGGCTTCCGGTTTCCATAGTGAGCCACGCAACGTCTTTCTGATGGGCACCAAGCCTGAGTGAGTCAGACCACAGCACCTCCTCTCAGTGACACACATTCTTGGAATCCTGGCTTCAAGGCTTTACTTGTGTTTGTCTTTTTTTTTTTTATTGAAATATTTTTTATTTACATTTCAAATGATTTCCCCTTTTCTGGGTCCCCACTACCCGCAAGTCCCATAAGCCCTCTTCCCTCCCCCTGTTCCTCCATCTACCCCTTCCCGCTTCCCTGTTCTGGAATTCCCCTATACTCTTGTACTGAGTCTTTCCAGAACCAGGGGCCACTCCTCCATTCTTTTTGGACATCATTTAATTTGTGGATTATGTCCTGGGTATTCAAAGTTTCTAGGCTAATATCCACTTATCAGTGAGTGCATACCATGATTGATCTTTTGAGACTGGGTTACCTCACTTAGTATGATGTTCTCCAGCTCCTTGTCTTTTGCAGGTTAAATCTCTCTCTCTCTCTCTCTCTCTCTCTCTCTCTCTCTCTCTCTCTCTTATTTCATTTCATAATTATCTTTATCTAAATTCACAGACATTGGCATCCTTGCGCCCTAGTGTATTCTGTCTCTTCTACTTTGCCATATTTTTCTCAGCACTTCTGTTCTGACCATATGGATTTGTCCTCAGTTCCCTTTTCCTTGGAATGTTTCTCCTTTTGGGTCAGGACTTGTGCCATTTGGGCCATCTGCCACTTAACCTCCACCTCTTAATCAATACTCACTGAAAGAATGTATTTGCACATAAAATCAGTTTTACAATTTTATTTTCTTTAGGTTTACAATTTTAAATGAGGTATTAGCAAATTTTGTGGCGTGTGTGTGTGTGTGTGTGTGTGTGTGTGTGTGTATCTATGTGTGTGTATAGAACTACACTCAGAGCCACAGGACACAGAAATCATACTTCCCACTTTACTGGAAGCATTATGTACTGTATTACATTTTCCTGTCACCAGTTGGTGGAATTCGGCTGTTTTTTTTTGTTTTTTTTTTTTTTTAAACCAGCATTCAGGTCTGGTCTGCTCCATGTGTTCTTTATATAAAGATTAGTTAAAACAGCTAGTCTGATTCCATAGATGTCTGTGCCACTCAGACATTACCACATACCTGTAAACTGTATAATCTGGGACATTGTCTTTTATCAGTCACATTCTCTCCTAAGACATTAACTCTTATTTTTAGCTTTAATGAAAACCTTTTAACAGGAAGATTTAAGTGATTAAAAATGTTACCATCTATCTTTCTTTGTAAATAATTAGAATAAAAAATATCCTTTGTTTGAAAAAAAAACTACATAATAAGTAAATTTGACTTTGTTAAGTGAACTATTGTAAAAGTAAAAGTTCAGTAGAAAACCACTTAATTTTTTTGACACATTTCTTTCATTATTGAACTCCTGGAAACTTTATTCTGACTTATCTCTGTCCCCTGCTCACTGATGTCACGGCTTTAATAACCACGTGTCAGTAAGAGTCCCTTGTTCAGAAGAAGCATGGTGCAGACTCCAGCCCTGTCAGCTGCACTGACCTTTCCCCTCAGGACATTCATCACCACTGACACTGACTGATGAGCGGCCTGATCCCCTGACCTCTAATGTATTAATGCTGATGATCGTGACACTCCTTCTTGTCTCCCAGGCTCTACACAGCTGCCTGCAGCCATCCTTGCACCTACTTCTCAGAAATACCTTCTATTTCCGTTCTGGATGACACTTAGAGCCTACTCCCTTATCGGGAACGAGCTGTCAAGTATTTTTCTCTCTTACTGATTTTCAAAATCTACTACTTTCTCCCATTCCCACCAATATTTCTAGGTTATTCATTCAGTAAAATATCGTCTATCTGTGAGAGGTTATTTTTTGAGGGAAAATGCTCTTTCTTCATGGTGCTGTAATCTAATTGACCATATACAATTTCTATATCTGCAGTGAAGCCACAATTCTACTTAATTGAAGCCCAGTCATTTTTAGTTAACTATGGACAAGTTCATAACCTCACATAGAGTGGTTATTATTAGTTCCATATCTCTTTCTCAGAAAATTTTATCATTTATTTTACTAACAAAAAAAGACATTTTTCAGAACTAATAACTTTTGTCATTTGTAAATGTATGACTTCCCAATATTGTATATATGTATATTTTATATATTTTCATATTCATATTAAATGTAATATATGTGTCAATATTCAATAAAATATATAATATACCATATATTTTTTATATATGACTAAGATATGATAAATTGTAAAAATGAAATAGCACAAATGCATTTCTCCAGAATTAAACATGTGTCCAACACCAATATTCTGAATGTAAATACTGCTTTACTGAATTTTTCCTTCAACCCTCAATGTAAATTATTATTATTACTCTCATAGGAACAGAAGAAAACTTAATAAACTAACTTCAAATGACACAGATGTTCATTAGTGGAAATATGGTTTGTTCATATATATTTGGAATAACCATTGTTCTTTAAAAATCTGATTCAAAAGGAAAGCATATTGATTATGATAAATAGAAAGATTGCTGAAGAAAATCAACATTAATATTAGGACCTCTTAATTCTTGAGATAGTGTTTAATATACTTTACACACAGAGTCTTATCACTTTTAATTTTTATAAGAGAACAATCTCTATTTTATAGAAAATATGATTGGAAGTTATAGAGGTTTCTTTGTGACACTATGATAATGATTCAAGTTTGATTCATTTGATAACTAAGTATGTTCTTTCTCATGCCATGGTGGTGTCCTAAACATGAGTCAACAAGCTCTGTAGCTAGAGTTATTGTGAGATTTCTTCAAACTGCCGTTACATTGATTGCCTGACCTTCCCATTGAGTAGACAGAAAATATTCTGTGTTGTTTGACAAGATTGTCCCTTCAAGGAATTTTGAAGGAATTGTTGTTGAGAGCCAAGCATGATGGCTTACAGCTTTATCCCCTAAAAACGCAAAGAGCTGTGTATTAAATGCACTGTAGGAATGAATGTTGAAAGACCTGGAAGTGAAAAGGGTTCGATCAGAATCTACAGTCAAGTTTGTCAGCATCTCTTGCTCTAATTTGTGTTCTGATATCCATTCAATGCATATTGGTTGATGAGTTTACAGGCTGGACATTAAAGTAAGAAATAGAAACTATATTTGTATGGTAACGTTTTTCAATGGTTATCACAATTTAAGATGCAATTTCCTGGTTACCACTACAGTCATAATTCCTTTAATATTTATAATAAATATTTAATATTTACAATAAATAACCATTTAGCACTGAATTGTCAAGTTTTTGTATTCTAAAATACTTTTACCTATATTCTGTCTTTCTTTATTTGATATCTTGCTTTTCATGAGAAGTTTATATATGCTCTAGCTATAAATCTTTATTTGCATTTCAAGTTTAAAGGCAACAACGCTATATGCATTGCCAAATTTTGAAGTTACTCTCTATTTCTCTGAAGTTGTCAATTTGTAAAGGTTAAAATAAATAATCTGTCAAGTTTTCCTATGAGATTTATATACAGATGTTTTGATTTATCATGATATTATAACCCCAGACTTCTTACTGTTTTATAGTCTTGAGGAATATCTTGCAACATGAAGTTCTTGTACTATACACATATGGAGAAACAGTAAATAATCATTATTTTATGTACTCCGTATTAAAACATGTTTATGTTCTCTTCAACATAAATAAATTTTAAAGATAAACTTAAGGAAATGATTAATTATCAAAAACATTTATTCATGAGTTCAAGTAAAGGGAATAAATAATATATGAATAAATAGAAAGTAAGGCAGTATTTTAACAAAATTCACAGAACTATTCTTATATCTTACCATGGAGGTAAGCCTCAAAAATATTATACTGCCTAAAATCATTCAGTCACAAAAAGAATCACATTTAAGTTAAAACCATTTATTTGAATCCTCCAAATTAGAAGATGAATCTCCACTGAGTTGTGATTGGAGATAAGAACAGCTGATGGCAAACACTACAAACACTGTCCTATCACGAATTCTAAAGCTATAATTAGATAAAACTTAAAAAATGAATTTACTGAGTATGTGCTACAATGTGGGCTTAGACACATAGATTTTTATATAAGAACTTTATTTAAGTAAAGTTATTTTTAAATGTTAAATTTTAAAAAATGTATGGTACTTAATAAATAAGATATACATTTCTATGGCCTTTGTTCATTATGTTATTAAAATTATTGCTTCACCAAATCAATAAGACAACAGAATGAATGAAATTGGGTTATAGCAAGAAGGAAGAGAACATATCATTTCTTTGCAGATCGTTTGATTTATATAAGAAAAAAATATAAAGTACGTGAGATTATTAACTCTAATAAATATTTTTGTTGCACTATATAAAATCAACAGATGTAGATCAGTAACTTTTTAATATACTATAAACAGAATGCCTGAGTAATTTTATTCACATTAACTGATAAAATAATGAATAAAATTAAAAGTCTGGGAATAAATTTAGTAATAAATCTGAATGATATCTACAATTAAAACTGTAAAATATTAATGAAAGGAATTGAAGAAGATACCAACAAATAATAAATGTAAAATTTTCATGTACTTTAAGCTAGATTGGCTCTTTGGACTATTCATTATTTATACTTTTATGTAGACTATGAACTATCTTATTCACATTGAGTGGTTTAAGATGGAAATGAGACTCTGGAAGATATCACTGCAGTATAGTCTGTGTCTTTTTATAAACAAAATGCAAACATTGTTTAATTAATTTTAACTGTACTATAAAACTTCATAGATTCTAACTTAACCAAGGCACATCTATATAGAATTTATCAAACACCATGAACATGAGCTATTATTAGAGATTGATGGCTTTGTATAATTTAGATAAGAATAGTTAAGCAAAAGCTGTGGGTGTCTGTTAGTAAAGAAAAAGTAGTTGAAGTACAACTTTTGTTGTTTAAAGTACATGTTTCCTTTATCTGTTACGTTCATTCCATTAGATCAACATTGCTCTTAATTATTTTATGTCACACATAAATGCTATATTAGATACAGAGACCAATAAGTGGGGAAAGCCAGATCCAGATCATGTGTAATAGTTTTGGTATGAATTCATTATTTTTAATAGCTGAATAGTATTCCATCCTGAGAGGAAACCCAATCACAAAAGAACTCACATGATATGCACTCACTGATAAGTATATATTAGCCCAGATGCTTGGAATACCCAAGATGCAATTCACAGACCAAACAAAGTTCAAGAAGGAGGAAGAACAAAGTAGGGGTAATCTGGTCCTTCTTAGAAGGGGGAACAAAATACCCACCGGAGGAGACACAGAGACAAAATGTGGATCAGAAACTGAAGGAAAGACCATCAAGAGACTGCCCCATCTGGGAATCCATCCCAGATACAGTTACCAAACTCAGACACTATTGTGGATGCTAAGAAGTGCTTACTGACAGGAGCCTAATATAGCTGTATCCTGAGAAGCTCTACCAGTGCCTGACAAATACAGAGCCAATCATTGAACTGAGCACAGAGTCCCCAGTGGAGGAGCTAGAGAAAGGACCCAAGGAGCTGAAGGGGTTTGCAGCCCCATAGGAGGAACAACAATATGAACCAACTAGAACCCTCAGAGCTCCCAGGGAATAAACCACCAACCAAAGAGTACACATGGAGGGACCCATGGTTCCAGCTGCATATGTAGCAAAGAATGACCTTGTTGGACATCAAAGGGAGGAGAAGCCCTTGGTCCTGAGAAGGCTAGGTGCCCCAGTATAGGGGAATGCTGGGAGAAACAGGAGAGGGCACATTGGTGAGCAGAGGGAGGAGGGATGGGTTAGGAAGGTTTTAGAGGGGAAATCAGGAGAGGGCATAACATTTGAAATATAAATAAAGGAAATATTTAATAAAAATAAATTAGGTATGATCCAGAATTATTTTTAATAGTTGTTACCTCTCTTCTGATCTGATATTAATATCATTTATATCATTAATGATCTGATATTCATCCTCATGTACATCATATCTTAGCAATGAACTCCTAGTTTCAAAAGACCATATAATATATAATAAATAATATTTGCCTTTGTATATACAAAGTGTGATTCTTGTCTATTTGCATGTTCCAAGTCCAGAGGCTATTTAGCTTACCTTGAGAGTGCTATAAACCCATGAATAGCCATGTATTATCTTTTTTCTCTCAAAACTAACATCCTGTATCTATAGACAAGACCTTTTTGGAGTCTATTAACTTATTAGACACTTGACTTCTTGCAACCTAAAAGCACATACTATCACCAAATAATGACATCTGTGGACTTTAGAAAAGCTTTCCCTATTTTGTAACTACCTCTATGATATACACATCATTGTATTTTAACTTGCCTTCATGTGTGATTTTCTTAATTCTGTACAACTCTAAAATTTCATGTAATTGTTTCCTCATTACAACATGAAATTGGGGAAAACCTAATTCTGTGTTTCCAGTTGTTGATCATTCGAAATTCTTCCACTTGGGACTGTTTCTTATTATCTTAAATACAAAACAAAGAAACTAGAAAGTCAGTTTGTTTGCATGTGGATAACATGAACAAATGTCATGAAAACATTAATACTATCCAAAATAATATGGAGATGCAGAATAGTTCCTAACAAAATATCATAAATATTAACAGAATTATAATCCAGAATCACAAAATCCAAATTAAACCATGAAATACATGAAGGAGATAATTCTGAACAAAAGGAATAAAACTATAATAATAACTGACTTCAAAAGATAGCCCTTTTGGCTAGATTAAAGAAAATGAATAGAATAGAGAACACATAAATAATTCCTTGTGGAAGTCCTTGCAGATTTGTTCTTGTTGATGCTATTATTAAGGAAACAACACATATTTGAAGAACTAATGCAAGTTCGCTAAATTTTGCTGAGAAGGCTTAATATTAACCATAAAGAAGAATTGGTGAAAGATATATGAAGATATAATAGAATGTAGATCCTGAAATCTTGTAATTTCCAGGTGAAACTATAAGGAAAATGCTCAGGATCATGTGACTCCTAATGTGCTGGATATGATCCTTGAGATAAAGACAAGAATTAAAATTTCAGCATATTGAAGGCAATGCGCAGCAGAATAAAGAGACTACAGTAAAATTGACAGTCAATAGCCTGATGACCTCACACAATGCAGAAAGTATTTGCCAACTAATCTTCTGACAAGAAAGTTATATCCAGAATGTACAAAGGTGCCAATAGAAAATTGTTGATTAAAATAGGTCAGTTGCTTTAATTTATTTCTTAAAATGTGATATACAAAGTGACAATAGTTGCAAAAGTGCTCATCAACAGGAAATATAAATTGAAATTATAAGAGGAATCACTTATCTAAAGTTCTATGTCTATCATGAAAAGACAAATACAGATAAAAGCAGACAAATATATAGAAAAGGTGATCATTCATTTTCTAAAGCAGGAATGTAACTCACTACATAAATTCTAAAAACTTACTAGCAGAGTCATTAATATTATAGAATAGAATGTTGGTGTGATCTACCAATCCCAATTTAAGTACAAAACCAGAGGAATTAAAGTCAGTCTGGTGAGGTGGCATCTGCCCTAACAAACTTGTTCTAGAATTATTCACAATAATGGAGTTAGAATGAACCAAAATGTGTCTCAGTTGATTCATAGATAGAGAAAATATGCTTTATGTGCATGATTGAACATCATTCATGTATTAGAGAGAAAACAGTTTTTTATTTGTAAGGAATTGACTATTGTTATATTAAATGAAATGCCAATGACAAAAAAAAAATATATCACGTATTCTCACCTGGAAAAAACTATATTCAAAAGCTGATATTATAGAAACAGAAAATTGATTGGTGGTTATTCAAATTTTGAATCATGGAGATTTATTATTTATAATTTTTCATTTTTATCCTGAATATATTGTTTATTGACTCCATACTATTTATTTAATCTGCTAATTACCATATCAAATAATTATGCATTCTTAGAATTATGAAATAATTTCTACAAAGTAAAATTTACCAAATGAGGACATATCTGGACTGGCTGTGAAAGACACTTCAAGTTACCTACCAGGGCACAGCTACCAAAGTTACATATGAGTCTCTCCTTTCTAGAACTAGGATATAGGGATTGGCCTACCAAGTTCCCTAAAAACCATGTTCTGTTATGTTCCATTGGCCTTTCTGATTGAATAAAATGTTATAGTTACAGACACAGACATAGACCCAGACATAGACACACATGGGAAAAGGGAGGAGAGAGGGAGGGCCATTGAAGAAAGCAATCAGAGATTGTTTTATATGAAGCTAATTGCCTTAATTTCACGTGTCCTCTAAGCTCTCTTCTGCAAGAAACTCGGTCTCTATGTGATAATGATAGCAGGTGGATTTTAAGTTTTAATAGGTGGGGCTTTGTGGGAAGGTGATTAGATGTTGGAAGATCTGCCTAATAATTTGTTCTTATAGGAGTTGGTCCTCTGACATCATAGGATTATATAATACTAAAATAGGATGTTAGAAAGTGAGCTGTATTCTTGGCTAACCTTGATGACTTTGCAGAGCAGTGTCTTTGTCTCATACTTGTTCCTACCATGAAACCAACCTTTATATTATAGAATTGTATCCCTAGGAATTTACCAGCAAAAGTTAACAAGATGAGTTCACTGGGTATTGTAATTTCAGCCCCCAAAATGTCATAAATCAACAGATTATAAAAAAACCCATGGACATTAAGCTAATCACTAATTTCTTTTCCAATGTTCATATTTTACCTTATCATCTTACTTTTTTCTTTGATATTATGTATTGTCTGAAATCTTAAGTACCATATCAACCTATTCATCTTGCACTAGTATTAAAATACACACTCACATGAATATTTTATTTAGTTTTTCTTTCCATGTGTATTTCTATTGGTTAACTTCAAGGGCAGATACCACCAGAACTCATTAGATATTTCTCTCCTTCTATGCAAAAGTCTATACTTGTAATGTTAAAGCTAACTAACTTATTCTTTTTATAGCAAGTTTCAGATGAATGTAATTTGTTCCAGAAATATGAGACTGCAGCATTTTCTTGCCCAGGTCTGCAAGTAATGGGCAGCAATGGGGAGAAAGTCTAGAAACTTTGTATCTCTGGCTGGGTGTGACCCACTCTTAACTCTTCTTACATCTATGAATATACACAAAAACATAACCCATAGAAGGATAATGGTGATCATTTTATTGCTTTGTTATGTTTCTTACATATGTATTTCTATTATATTGGCTATCCTCTTCTTACAAGAATTGATTTAAGTCAGGTGCCTTTTAAAAAAAAATTCTGCTGTAGTACAACACCATGGCACTTAAATGTCCCATGTATTCAACACATATTTTGAGTTGAATTTTAAATCTCATATGCATTGTTTCTTGCTCATCAATTGCTAAACTCCATGGAATACTTTATTAATACGGTTATTATTGCTTAAAGAATAAATTCCGAATTCTGTTGACAGTATAGTTCAGTTTTATATAGGTATTCAGAATTCTAAAGCAAGATGAAAATATTCCCTGTGTATCTTTGACTACTGTTATCCAAAACCTTATCTGTAAATAAAAAATTCAATTTTTCTAGTTATGCCCGTATACAAAATTGTGAGTTACTGCCACAAAATAAAGTTTTATTTCAAATAAAATTCATTTTAAACTGCCACAGCATTTAATAGGTGTTAACATATTACTCAGAAAAATTCATATTTTAATATAGGAAATGCTAAATAGTTCATTTACAGGAACTTATAGGACAATGATTCTAAGAAGTCTCAACCCATTTGGAAAGAAATACAGAATGTGTGTATATTTTTAAAAATCATATTAATGCAGGGCAATGCAAGCATAAACTCATAGTGGCTAGAGTTACATGCAGAAGACCTACAAATGCACAAGATAAACTCATACAAAATCACAGTACAGATAGGAGAGGGACTTATGACGTTCTACGCATAGCTGATGAGATATTACAACCAATGGTTTCTAAGGGAAAGTCAGTTTTCTTCTGTTTTATGGTCTTTTCTGGTATAGATGAACTTTTACCAAAACACATGAAGACTCTAAGACTGGGTAGTTTTAAAACAGAGTTCTGAAAAGAGACAGGAAAGTGGGTGGGAGGGATTGGGCAGGAATTGGAGAGGTGGACTGGAAACTAGACTTGAACAAAACACATTACATGCATGTTGGAGTCTGAAACAAAATACAATTCAATAAAACAGTCTTGAAGAATTCTGTAATTAAATACTCAAATGAGAACTTCAAATTATATATGTGGTAGGTAAGGTCTCTTTAACTGAAGCACTGTGTATCATGATCGAGTTCACAAGTCCATAGGGATAACCTTTATTATCATAAAGAGTCCTATAGTATTTGAAATCTGAGGTTAGACATTTACTACAAGGTTTATAAGGAGACTATGAATCTCAAGTGAATTCATTTCTTGAGAAAAGTGAATTTATCATCAAGGGGATAAAAAGAATCAGTCATCTGAATGCTTAATATACTCCATTACAAGCTTTTAATAAACCATTCACCTCATTGGCCGGTTGTTCCAATATCCACAATTTAAGACATGTCTAAGCTCTAAACTCCAGTTTTTATGGCCTTGCCAAAAGTAAATAATTCATATATAATCACTATGAAAAAAATTAAAGAAAATACCAAGTCATGTACATTTTTTTCTACATCATTGGCTAAGAAGTGATTTTAATCCATTCGAATGGAATGGGATTGCCTCTACATGTGTATCATGTATCCCAAACTCCATATACTAAGTCACAGATCCACAATAATAGTGGAAAATTTATAGTTGCTGTATTAGTTAGCACTTGATATACACAAATTTAAAAATAATAAGACCCTCTAGAATGTACCAGAGACCTGGGAGGTAAGAGAGCACGGAACTTAGAGGGAGGGACCTTAGATGAAATGCCCTACAGTGGGGAGAGAAAACTTGTACAGTCCACCTCCAGGGGGCAGTGGGAGGATGCGTGGGACATGGAAATGTCAGAAATGTAGAAAGAAATGACACCATGTGGAAGTATGGGGTTGCCATCCCACAGTCAAAAACTCTGACCCAGAATTGTTCCTGCCTAAAAGAACTGAATAGTACAAAAATGAAGAAGAGCCTGAGGAAAAGGAGATCCAGTGACAGGCCCAAATTGGGATCCAGCTCAGGTAGAGGCCCCAAGGCCTGACATTATTACTGATGCTACCATATGCTTACAAACGGGACTATCATGAACATGGCCTTCCAAAACACCCAACAAGCAGAGGAAAGAGTCAGATGTAGATATCTACACCAAAGCAATGGACAGAAGCTGGTGACCCCTGTAGTTGAAGTAGAGAAAAACTGGAAGAAGCTTATGAGGAGGGAGATCCTATAGGAAGATCAGCAGCCTCATCTAACCTGGACCTCAGGTATCTCTCAGACACTGTACCAGGCAGCATACACAACCTGATATGAGGTCCCCAATACATATACAGCAGAGGACTGCTGGGTGTTAGCTCAGTCAGAGAATATATACCTAACCCTCAAAAGATGAGATTCCAGGGAATAGGGAGGTATTGTGCGGTATGGGGTAGATACATCCTCTTGGAGACAGGGGACAGTGGGAGGATGCGTGGAACATGGAAATGTCAGAGGGTGGACTGGGAGGGAGATAAAATCTGAACTATAAAAATATATTAAGGAATAAATTTTTAAAAATCTTAAGAAAACTAATATTTATATCATAGAATGTCACCACCCTGAGAGATAATTGAAACTAAATGGGTCCTATCTTGAAATCTATAGTAAAATCTAATCACCATTATGTGCATATTAGAAAACGTTTATTGGATTGATGAATGGCTTGAAAGGAAACAGACAATATTTGTGGATGCTTCTCTTAACTCCTAATCTATATATGTTATTTTCATTATAGATAAATAGAAGTTGGTAGTTATAGCAATGAAAGGACAGAACAGAATATTTTTCTTTCTTAAATGAAAGAAAATTTGATCAGCAAAGGAACAGATTGCTAAGATCAGAGGGGTGATGGAACTAGACAGTGTTTGTGACATAAGGGAACAGGTTTTAGTGTAAAAAACATTCTCATTGGCCAAGCAATGAATGCATAAGGAAATTATTCTAATGAATATGAAGCACACTGAGCATTATTTACTCCTCATCATAAAGGAGCTTAATGGGCTTCCATTTTACTACATGCAGCTTTTGGGACATATATTTTCCCTAATGAATAAAAAATGAGAAATCAAGTTAGATTCAGGCAAACCCTTGGATAAGGTACAGGAGACACCCAAGGTGGGAATTTACTATTGAATTGTTTTTGCCAGTGAATAAAGAGAATTCTAAAAATGAAAGGAAGAGAAGCTACAGATTATGCCAAGTTTGTACTGCCATAGTTTCCTTCTCTCTCTCTCTCTCTCTCTCTCTCTCTCTCTCTCTCTCTCTCTCTCTCTCACACACACACACACACACACACACACACACACCACAGACATACAGACATACAGACACAGAGACAGACAGACTCATATACAGATAGACTCAGTGTAGCATACAGTAAAAAAAAATGGGGTCAGTACTCTTAGGAACATAAAGTAATGCCTGCCCACTTCCTGTTTATATCTACCATCCAGACCAGATCTACTCTTCTCACTCCAATAATGAACAATCATGATAATATTTACATGCTTTCTCTACCAGGCCCTATCCTGTACATAGTCATATCATTCCAAATGAGGTAACCAGACCAAAAGGATATGCACGGTATATACTCACTAATAAGTGGATATTAGCCAAAAGTTCAGAATATCCATGACACACTCCGCAGACCCTAAGAAGTTAACCAAGAAGGAAGGCCAAAGTGCTTGAATTCCCCTTAGAAGGGGAATCAAAATGGTCATGGGAGGCAGAGAGAGGGAGGGACCTGGTGAGAGAGCAAAAGGAGTGGAGAAAAATTAAAATTAAAATTAAATTTTAATAATTATTCTGAGAAAATGCTTTATTAGAGACTCATTACAGACAAAGTATTATTAAACTTTTACTATGTATTTTATATAATATGAGATATCAGAAGTAATTTTCTGAAGTTAACCTTTCTTTGGGGCATATGAAACTAGTCCTATCTTTAGAACAACCACAGTATATTATTTAGTGAATAAATACTAATTACATTTACAGGCAACCTTGAAATATCCCATATTTCTGATTGTGAGTTTTAAAATAAATACTTGTTTTTTACTTCCTCAAAGTTTGCCTTTGTTTTCTCTTACTCCATATTACATCTTACCTCTGTCTACATAGATTCCTGAACCTCAATGAACATGCACATTCTGAAAAAATATATGCTTCCGTCATAAATATGATTCAAACACCACTAAAGAAAAATCAAATCATATCTACATATTGTAGCCAAACATGTGGCAACCACCTGAAAAAAAAGGTCAAAAAATAATCAAATGTTTCACTGCTATAAGAACTTTTAAACTATTATATGGTTACCTTCTGGCCTGTTAAAATAATAAAGGTTGAGAAAATAGTTCAGTAAATATTTTGATGGTTTCTCATACAATTTTATAACCTTCCTCTTTTCATAACATCAAAGAAATGGGAATTTGGACGCATGCTCTTTATAAAACTTTATCAGTTGCAAATGAAATTCAGCTTGAAACCCTAAGAAGCTAGAACGGAGATTTGTAAGTGGCATGCACTGACTGCATTCAATTTCGACAAAGCAAAGTATAGTGTTGAACATATAGAAGAAAGCACTGGGGTTTAGCAGATGTGGTCAATGAATATCACAATAGTATTATGAAATAACTGTGGAAAATATGCTAAAAGGTTAAAGCATTCAATGCTTGTCTAAACTCATGATTTTTATTAAGCATATTCTTTAAGAAACGGGTTAGTATTGTTTTTAAAAAAATTGTCAGCTGCCATGTCTGATAAACCATTATCTATCTGTCAATTTTTGAAGATTCTCACACTTTTACTTTCACGCAATTCCTGGTAAAACACTTCCAGTTTAAAAAATAGCAGGGGCTCTCTGAGGGTTCAGACTGAAGACTATCCTCCCTGGCAATTAGGAACCTTCCTAAGTAGTTCATCCTGGACAGAGACAGTATTGTATACCTTGGATCAAAATGGGTTCTCTATTATCATGCTTTAGATGAGAATCCTCTCATATTTAGAAAAGAAACTTTAGGAAAGAATCCCCATTTTCTATGATAAAATGATTCAGAAATTCAAAGAAACTAGGTAAATTAGAAGATATCTAGCATGTAGCATTCTTTGCTTTGATTAAAGAGTACAGATGTGAAACTACTTTCTTGTCAGTTACATTTATCATGTAAGTTTCCAAGTATGGGACAAACTTTCAGGTTTGGGAGAACATAAAACATGGTTCAGAGTAGACTTCAAGACCTAAACTTTTAAACTCAGATTTTTGTTTTTTAAGGAAATTCAATCCTTATGCTTTCGATTCCTTTCTACCCAACTCATCAAAAAGTTCTTCATCCTTATATTTGACATTCAGCATAAATCTTCTTTTCTTTCTTATTGAACACAGGAAACTGTACTTTCCAACAGTAAACAAATCAAAATATTCTATTTCAGGGGTTGGAAGTATAACAGGCAGCGCACCTAAGGTGCTGGGATGCATTCCCATAGCCTTATCCTCTTCTACTAATTTATTTCTTGACATATTCATCAAGTAATTTATGTTTATGGATCTTTTTGCAGATGTAACTTTAAAATACGTGTATTTCCTCCATTCTAAAGCCTATTGATGTGATAAGCCAAATGAAGAATTCAGGAGTATGCACACATTGAACAAGAAGAAAAATACACACATTAAAGAAATCAAGAGAATAATAATATGTTATCAATTCACAAATAACTTTTATTTTATCTATTGTTTCATTAATTAATATTTCAATGTTATTTTTAAATTGTTATCATGTAGGACCTGTGTGTGTGTGTCTGTTAGACTAAAAGTGCCCTAGTTAATTGAAATCTTCATGGCGTCTGTTCTCATCTTCCATTTCACATGAATACTAAGGTGAAACTCAGGTCACCAGACTTTAGACAAATAACATCTTTGCTCACTGAGTTTATCACCAGACAATATATATTTTACAATTTTTTTCTCATAAAGTAACACCTAACATATTGGAAAGATATTATTTTTGTACATATTGTCTGTTTTGCAATGTTTATATTATATTGGTATTAAATTACTATTTATATGATAAGAATGATCAATTAAGGTCATTGTAAAATAAATGCCGTTGTCAATTGCAATACTCTGATTAAATGCCAGGAGGATTGATATTCAAATTTCCTAAATTACAAGCATATGCATTCATATTTTTTCTTTAGAAAATGGATTTCTATTATGTTCTTATTCATTGAAAAACAATAGACTACTTTGACCAATATGTCAAAATGAATTGAATTTTAATTAAACACCACCAAACATAAAACTATAAGTTCTTCCAGTATAAGTAGTCTGTGTTTTGGGAACTTTGCTTCAGTCTTGTCTTTATTACTTCAGCACTACTTTTTGATGAAAAATGTAACATCTTGACTTTCTATATGACCGTTATTACATTTATAAGCAATATGTTCAGAAAAATAATTCCTAAGCAGGTATTGCATTTAAGTATATGTTATAGCTGACATAGTCAATGCATTTTATCATTTAGCTAGAAGTTTCCATTAGTATTAAATCAAAGGCATTTCCTATAAAATGCTAATTGAAATATGATCCTATAATGAAAAATAGAAGCTGCTCTACTACTAAAATTCCAGACGTAGAAGGTACTTTTGATTATTCTTGCTGACATAGTCAGTGCTCTATTGCTGTGAAGAGACACCACTACCAAGGCAGCTCTTCTAAAAAAATAGCATTTGATAGGGGCTTGCTTAGAGATTCAGAGAATTAGTCTAATATCTTCATGTCAGGGAGTATAAAAGCATGATGGCCCTCAGATGTGCTGCTGAAGAATTATCTAAGTGGTTCATCTTGACCTGTAGGCGCAAAAGGGAGAGTCTGGGTTTGGCATAGGCTTTTAAAACCTCAAAGCCTACCTCCAGTGACATGTGACATGCTTCTTCCTATAAGGCCATACCATTGAATCCTTATAATCCTTTCAATTAGTGCCATTGCCTGGCATTTAAATATATGCACTGATGGAGGGCATTCTCACTCTAACCACAGTAATTGCAGAAACACAAAGTGTATAAGTATATATGAATATTGAATATTAATTACACTTCAAACAGCATTTCCCATGGGATATTAATAATGAATTTAGTATGTTTATGGATGATTTGTTTGTTATGGGTTTGTCAAGGAACATCTTTTTCTACAAATGAAACATCACCCTCATTATTATCTTTGAAAGTATGATAGTAACTTTAAATTACAAATTAATCAATTATTTTACCAGTGAAGATGGCATCATTAATTTGTCTGAATATTTTTCACACGTGTCAGAATTTATAACTTAAAACTAACACAACACACATACGCACACACACACACACACACACACACACACACACACACACACTTCTATTATATTAAGTACCCACCAACTAGCCCCTCAAGTGGCCCTTAGTTTTGTCTATCCAATCCTTTATACCCTCCCTCCCTCAATTTCCCTTTCCCTCCCTATTTGATCCTCCCATTCCGGTCTATCTTTGTCCTATTTCCTATAACAAAGGAGATTGCCCTCCCATCCAGCTCCTTAATCTGTATCTAATCTCTGTAGTAATATGGATTACAACCTTTATTATATATAGCTGAAAATATAACAGCTAACCTCCACATATAAGTGAATACATACCTCATTTGTCTTCTGTGGATACAGGTTACCTCACAAGGGATGATTGTTTTTATAAGTGTGTTCATTTACATACAAATTTTATGATTTAATTTTTGAAACAGCTGAGAAACATTTCATTGTGTAAGTATAACACCCTTTCTTTAGCCATTTATACATTGTCGACATCTATGTTGTTTTCAATTCCTGACTACTGTGAATACAAATAAATGTGTCTGAGCAAAGTGTCTGAGTTGTAGAAGCTTACTTGAATTTGAGCTTAGTACAAGGAGACAAGGATGGATCAATTCGCATTCTTCTGCATGCTGACCTCCAGTTGAACCAGCACCATTTGTTGAAAAGGCTATCTTTTTTCCATTGGATGTTTTCAGCCTCTTTGTCAAGGATCAAGTGGCCATAGGTGTGTGGGTTCATTCTGGATCTTCAATCCTGTTCCATTGATCCTCCTGCCTGTCACTGTACCAATACCATGCAGTTTTTAACACTATTGCTCTGTAGTATTGCTTGAGGTCAGGGATACTGATTCCCCCAGACTTTCTTTTGTTGCTGAGAATAGTTTTAGCTATCCTGGGTTTTTTGTTATTCCAGATGAATTTGATAATTGCTCCTTCTAACTCTGTGAAGAATTGAGTTGGGATTTTGATGGGTATTGCATTGTATCTGTATATTGCTTTTGGCAAAATGGCCATTTTAAGTATATTGATTCTACCGATCCATGAGCATGGGAGGTTTTCCCATTTTTTGAGGTCTTCTTCCATTTCTTTCTTCAGAGTCTTGAAGTTCTTGGCATACAGATCTTTCACATGTTTGGTAAGAGTCACCCCAAGATACTTTATACTGTTTGTGGCTATTGTGAAGGGGGTCATTTCCCTAATTTCTTTCTCAGCCTGTTTATCCTTTGAGTATAGGCAAAAAACATCCAATGGAAAAAAGATAGCCTTCTCAACAAATGGTGCTGGTTCAACTGGAGGTCAGCATGCAGAAGAATGCGAATTGATCCATCTTTGTCTCCTTGTACTAAACTCAAATCCAAATGGATCAATGACCTCCACATAAAGCCAGCCACTCTGAAGCTAATAGAGAAGAAACTGGGGAAGACCCTTGAGGACATCGGTACAGGGTGAAAGTTTCTGAACAGAACACCAATAGCGTATGCTCTAAGAGCAAGAATTGACAAATGGGACCTAATAAAATTACAAAGTTTCTGTAAGGCAAAGGACACCATCAAGAGGACAAATCGGCAACCAACAAATTGGGAAAAGATCTTCACCAATCCTACATCAGATAGAGGGCTAATATCGAATATATATAAAGAACTCAAGAAGTTAGACTCCAGAAAACCAAACAACCCTATTAAAAATGGGGTACAAAGTTAAACAAAGAATTCTCACCTGAAGAACTTCGGATGGTGGAGAAGCATCTTAAAAAATGCTCAACTTCATTAGTCATTAGGGAAATGCAAATCAAAACAACCCTGAGATTTCACCTTATACCAGTCAGAATGGCTAAGATTAAAAATTCAGGAGACAGCAGGTGTTGGCGAGGGTGTGGAGAAAGAGGAACACTCCTCCACTGCTGGTGGGCTTGCAAATTGGTACAACCACTCTGGAAATCAGTCTGGTGGTTCCTCTGAAAGCTGGGCACCTCACTTCCAGAAGATCCTGCTATACTGCTCCTGGGCATATACCCAGAGGATACCCCACCATGTAATAAGGATACATGCTCTGCTATGTTCATAGCAGCCCTATTTATAATTGCCAGATGATGGAAAGAACCTAAGTATCCCTCAACAGAAGAGTGGATGCAAAAAATGTGGTATATCTACACAATGGAGTACTATTCAGCCATTAGAAACAATGAATTCATGAAATTCTTAGGCAAGTGGATGGAGGCAGAGAACATCATACTAAGTGAGGTAACCCAGACTCAAAAGGTAAATCATGGTATGCACTCACTAATAAGTGAATATTAACCTAGAAAACTGGAATACCCAAAACATAATCCACACATCAAATGAGGTACAAGAAAAAAGGAGGAGTGGCCCGTTGTTCTGGAAAGACTCAGTGAAGCAGTATTCGGCAAAACCAGAATGGGGAAGTGGGAAGGGGTGGATGGGAGGACAGGGTGAGAGAAGGGGCTTATGGGACTTTCAGGGAGTCGGGGACTAAAAAAAGGGAAATCATTTGAAATGTAAATAAAAAATATATCGAATAAAAAAATAAGAAGCTTACTTGAACTGATCAGACCATAGGCCCAAAGTTTGTTTACTCTTTGTGAACGAGAGAGAAAAGAAAACAAGAAGAGAAAAAAAGAAAATCATTTACACAGGCAACATGCACAGAAACATACTGACTCATACATGTACATATTTTGGTTGAGTCTGACTGACTGTAACATTAACTCCACAAATATTTATGTGTACTTATATGCATACACCTACACATGCACACACACACACACACACACGCACATATATATATATATATATATATATATATGAATGTATGTATCTACACATACATATACCTACACACATATAGACAAACAGATATACATATATACATTTGGCCGCAAATGCCACATACACACATTTGGATAGATCGGGCAGAGTCCCCCAAGCAACCACTTTATTTCATCTCTCTGACCTTTTCATATCTTCTTGGCAAAAGTTTCTTAGAAAATTACTTCACAGATAAAATTTTTCGCATAAGGGGAGTTACAAAAAGATGTCAATAGTAAGTTCAAAGCAATGTTTTACTCAAGAAGTAAATTATAAGTTCAAAGCAACAGTTTCACCTGGTCTTGCTTTTTCATAGTGCTTCATCTTTGGATGAGACAAAGTGAATGTCTTTCCTTGAAATCAAATTTGTCCAAGTTTATTTTTCTTCTTAAGGTGACTGTGAAAACTCATCATATTTTGTATTATGTAGCATTTACTTACGATTCTATGAGGAGGGGAAAAAATTCTAATTTTGATTTTATTAATTACACCTTTTTGGCAAAATGTCTAAAATTTCTACTTAAAGATTATTTGGCTCAAGTCAGGAATTCTATAATCTCATTAATTTATCTAAATAGCATTAATTCATGAAAATTTGTCTTCATAGTGATCCCCAGGGAATTTGCCCAATAGGCTAGATGGATGGCTAGGAATCATTAGGCTATGTAATAGTGACAGAAAACACATATCAGCAGCAAGAAGCAGTCCTGGGATGAAGTTTCTAAGGGATTTGCGTTCTTAGAGCTCACTAATTACAGGCCTTGCAAATTGGTGGGCCATCTCCAGAAAACTCACTTGAATGGCTTTAGCCATTATGAGAAGGCTTCTGACACTTGAATTACTTATACTGGCTTTCTTCAATGACATATGACAATGTGGATAGAAACCAAATAATCCTTTTCCTCACCAACTTGCTGGTTCATCATGGTATTTAATCTGAACAATAGAAACACTAAGACACTATTCTCTCCATCTTAATTTGACAATAAGATGTTGATATATTTCATTCTAATTATCTTATGGCACTAACATTTCCAAGAAAATAATGTATAGATAAAATTTACCTAATACTCTGGTGGCCTTATTTTTATTATGAACTATATTTCCAAATCTAGTATTTTCTGTCAAAATGTTATTTGTGATTGTGCCTGCTCTCATATGTATATGAAAATTCCCTATGACTTTTTTTTAATATGCTAAAAATATTTATAAGACCTCAACATTGGAAGTGTATTTCACTTGAATTACTTTTCACTCTTTAATGTCTATTTATTCCAGTAAAAATTTAAACATCATTCCTACTATCAGTGTATTCTATAATGACACATGTTATGTTTCTTTGTATCACTGGTTTTCAGTGGTTTGGTTACAATATACCTTAATGTGTGTGTGTGTGTGCGCGCGCGCATGTGCATCTGTGTTTATTTTGCTTGGGATAAACTATGCTTCTTGGATTATTATTGTCTTGGGCATTTATGCACTCAATATTACTTATTATTTCATCACATAGTTATTCTGGACTCAATACCTCTCCTCTAATTTACTGTGGAACAGTAATATATATATATAACAGATTAAATTACACACATGGTATTTAATCTGAGCAATAGAAACCCATGTATGTGTATATTTATATATATATACACACACACACACGTGTGTGTGTGTATGCATGTGTATACACACACAACACACACACACACACACATATATATATATTGCACATGTGAATTTACTTGATATATTTTAAAGTCATTTTGAAAAGTTCTTTGTGCTCTCTTCCCCCTTTCTCCTTCTTTTACATTATCTTCACTGTTTTATTTTCTCTTGCCTCCTCCCCTTATTGTTAATGACAGATTCCTCTCTCACTATCTTAGTGTATAATTTCTAATTATTTGTACTAAATGACATTATCTTGTTGGCACCATTTTATTTAATTTTATACACAGTTTATATAATTTTGAAACATTTAGGATGTTTGTGCTTATGTCTAGAAGTTATAATTGCTGATATTTTGTAGTTACAATATCTCTTCTTGGTATACACCTAGCAATGTTTAATTATATTTGAAAGTATTTATACTATCTCCAGTTCAATCTCTATAACTGATTTTTCATCTCAATATGGTTTAGTACATAAGTTCTTGGTTCAATTTTATTTTCACAGTTGGAAAATGATAGACACTATGCTTGTTTTTTAGTATTATATTGTTTCTAAAATATGTTAAATGTCTTTTGTAGTTAAAATTACTTGCAAATCAACATATTTTGGTGGAAGTTTTATTATATACTTTATTAAAAGGTATTTAGTTTAAATTTTTATTTTCTATTTGACATTATTGAACTTTAATTAAAGAAATGGTTATTATTGTTAAAATAATTTATTTATAGGTTTAATTATTTTTGCAGTTTTTTATTTACTTACTCATTTACTTCCACTATTGGGTGTCTTAGCCAGTGTCACCTATATTAATTCCTGGGAGCTTACCCAATCCCAAGTCTCCAGATTGTCCCTGAGAGGCTCCAATGATGATTTCCCTTTTCTTGCCCAGCTCTTTCCATGTCTTCTTTCCCCCAACCCTTTCCCTCACCCCACCTGCTTTCCCACCCAGGTCCCTCCTCCATCCATCTCCAATGGATTGGCCCTTCTGACTGAGATTCAAGCACCCCTTTACTTAACTTCTTTGTGCCTATGGATTTTAGCATTGTTATCTTGTATTTTGTGGCTAATAACAAATTATGAGTGGATACATACAATGAGTGTCCGTTTGAGTGTGGGTTACTTCAGTCAGGATCATCTTTTCTAGTTCCATCCATTTGCAGGAAAATTGCTCTGCTTTGTTTTTAATAGCTGAGTTGCATTGCAATGTGTAAATGTACAACATTGTTTTCTCATCCATTCTTGGGTGGAGGAGTAAGTAAAATGTTTCCAATTTTTTGGCTCTTACAAATAGAGCTGCTATGAACATAAATGAGCAAATGTCCTGTGGAGTGGGGGAGCATCTTTTGCGTATATACCCAGCAGTATAGCAGGGTCTTGACGTAAAGCTACTGCAATTTTCTAAGAAACTGTCAAATTGATTTCCAAAGTGGTTGTACTGATTTGAATTCCCACCAGCATTGGAGGAGTGTCCCTTTTACTTCACATTCTTGCCAGCATTGCTGTCATCTGAATTTTTGATCTTAGCTATTCTCACAGGTATAAGATGAAGTCTCTGAGTAAGTTTTATTCATTTCCCTGATGACTAAGGAAGTTGTACATTTCTTTAAGTGCTTCTCAGCCATTAGAGATTCCTCTGCTGAGAATTCTCTGCCCAGCTCTGTATTCCATTATTTAATTGGATTATTTAGTTCTCATGTCTAATTTCTACAGCTTTTTAAATGTGTTTTCGATATTAGTCCTGTGTTGGGTGTGGGATTGGTGAAAATATTTTCCCATTCAATAGGATGCTGTTTTGTCCTTTTGACAGTGTACATTGCCTTCCACAAGCTATTCAATTTCATGATGCTCTTTTTAGTGACTGTTGATCTTAGTTCCTGAACTATTGGTATTCTGTTCAGGAAGTTGTCTCCTGCACCAATGCATTTAAGGCTATATCCCATTTTCTCTTCTATTAAACTTAATGGATAGAGTTTTATGTTGAGATCTTTAATTCACTTGAACTAGAGTTTTGGATAGGATGATAAAAATCTGTCTATTTACATTCTTCTGCATGCAGACATCCAGACATCCAGTTATACCACCACCCTTTCTTGAATAAGCTTTTCTTTTCTTTCTTTCTTTCTTTTTTTTTTTTTTTTTTTTTTTTTTTTTTTTTTTTGCTGTTGGCTTCTTTGTCAAAATATAGGGTCTGCATTTATTTCTTGGTCATTTATTGTATTCTGTTGATCAATCTGCCTGTTTCTATAACAATAACAGGTGTTTTGTATTACTGTTTCTCTGTAGTACAGCTTGAAATCAGAGATGGTGATAGCTTGAGAAGTTATTTTGTTGTAGAGGGTGGTTGCATTAGCAATACTGGGTTTTTTGTTTTAGTATTTTTGTTTTGTGTTGTTTGTTTTTGTTAGTTTGTTTGCTTTGTATTTCCATGTTAAGTGGAGAATTATAGAACATCATACTAAGTGAGGCAACCCAGACTCAAAAGGTGAATCATGGTATGCACTCACTAATAAGTGGTTATTAACCTAGAAAACTGGAATACCCAAAACATAATCCACACATCAAATGAGATACAAGAAGAAAGGAGGAGTGGCCCCTGGTTCTGGAAAGACTCAGTGAAACAGTATTCGGCAAAACCAGAACGGGGAAGTGGGAAGGGGTGGGAGGGAGGACAGGGGAAGAGAAGGGGGCTTACGGGACTTTCGGGGAGTGGGGGGGGCTAGAAAAGGGGAAATTATTTGAAATGTAAATAAATTTTATCGAATAAAAAAATTAAAAAAAATATGTGTGTTGGATGCCTGATGGATATGGATTGACTCTGTAGATTGCTTTTGGCAAGATGCTCACTTTCACCATGTTAATCCTCTGATACATGAGCACAGGCAATCTTTCCACCTTCTGATATCTTCCTTGATTTCACTCTTTAGTGACTTGAAGCTCTTGTCACACAGGTCTATCACTTGATTAGTTAGAGTTACACCAAGATATTTTATATTAATTGTAAGCTAATTTTGTTGTTTCCTTAATTTATTTCTCATCTTATTTAAAGTTTGTATAGAAAAAAAAAGACTACTACTCTTTTAAAATTAGTTTCCTATCAGCCACATGACTAAAGGTGTTTCTCAGATATAGGACTTCTCTGGTAGAATTTTGAAGGGAGGGGGTTCACTTATGCATACCGTTATAACATCTGCAGATAGACATTTTGACTTGTTCCTTTCTGATTTGTATCCTCTTGATCTCTTTTAATTTTCTTATTTTTCTACTGAGAATTTTGGGTATTAAATTGAACAGATATGGAGAAAGTAGACAGACTTATTTGGTCCCTGATTTTAGTGGAATTATTTTTTAACTTTCCCTTTAGTTTGATGTTGGATATTAGCTTGCTGTATATTGTCATTTCTTTTTTTTTCTTTTAAAGATTTATTCATTTATTATTTTTTAATTTATTGATATATTTATTACATTTCAAATGATTTCCCCTTTTCTGGACCCCCACTCCCCGAAAGTCCCATCAGCCCCCTTCCCTCCCCCTGTCCTCCCACCCACCCCTTCCCACTTCCCTGTTCTGGTTTTGCCCTATACTGCTTCACTGAGTCTTTCCAGAACAAGGGGCCACTCCTCCATTCTTCTTGTACGTCATTTGATGTGTGGATTATGTTTTGGGTATTCCAGTTTTCTAGGTTAATAACCACTTATTAGTGAGTGCATACCATGATTCATCATTTGAGTCTGGGTTACCTCACTTAGTATGATGTTCTCCAGCTCCATCCATTTGCCTAAGAATTTCATGAATTCATTGTTTCTAATGGCTTTATAGTACTCCATTGTGTATATATACCACTTTTTTTTTGCATCCACTCTTCTGTTGAGGGATACCTGGGTTCTTTCCAGATTCTGACAATTATAAATAGGGCTGCTATGAACATAGTGGAACATGTATCCTTATTACATGCTGGGGAATCTTCTGGGTATATGCCCAGGAGTGGTATAGCTGGATCTTCTGGAAGTGAGGTGCCTAGTTTTCGGAGGAACTGCCAGACTGATTTCCAGAGTGGTTGTACCAATTTGCAACCCCACCAGCAGTGGAGGAGTGTTCCTCTTTCTCCACATCCTTGCCAACATCTGCTGTCTCCTGGATTTTTAATCTTAGCCATTGATTGAGTCTTTGTGTGGTTTATGAATCAAGTGGCCATGTCCTCATAAAATAAATTTGGCAGTATCCCTTCTGTTTTTATTTTTTGGAATAATTTGAGGAGTATTGGTATTAGGTCTTCTATGGATTGCTTGTAGAAATAATCTGGTCCTGACATTTTTTTGGTTCTGAGACTTTTACTGACTGCTTCTATTTCCTTAGAGTTATAGGTCTTTTAACATTATTTGCCTGATCTTGATTTAGATTTGGTAAGTTTTAACTATCAAGAAAATTGCCCATTGACTTTAGATTTTACACTTTTGTAATTATTTTTTTGAAGTAAGATCTAATGAGACTTTGGATTTCCTAGGTGTTCTGTTATATTCCCCTTCTCATTTCTGATTTTATTCATTTAGATATTGTCTCTCTGCCTTTTATTTTGTTTGTCTAAGGCTTTGTCTGTCTCACTGATTTTCTCAAAGAACCAACTCTTATTTCCATTAATTTTCTGTATTGGTTCTTTGTTTCTACTTTGTTTAGTTATTTTTTTTTTTACCATATACTCCCTTTGTGTGTGTTTTATTTTTTTCTGTCTAGGGCTTTCAGGTATGCAGGTAATTTGGAGGTATGCAATCTCTCAAATTTCTTTATGAAGGAACACTTAGTGCTATAAACTTTCTTTTTAGAATTGGTTTCCTTGTGTCTCATAACTTTGGGTATGGCATATCTTTATTTTCATTGAATTCTAGAAAGTGTTCATTTTCTTACTTTATACTTAATACAGGGGTAATTGAATAGAGAGTTACTCAGTACTGATGAATTTTTAGGCTTTACATGGGGTTATTTCAATTTTTATGTATCTGTTGAGGCTTGCTTTGTTGGTGACTATATATTAATTTTGAAGAAGTATCCATGAGGTGCTGAGAAGAAGGTATATTCTTTTGTGTTTGAGTGAAACGTTCTCTAAATATCTGTTAGGTCCAGTTCATTTAAAATGGCTAATAGTTTCATTATTTCTGTGTTTTGTATCTATCTGGATGACCTGTCCATTGGTGGGATTGGTTTGTTGAGGTCTATCACCATTAACATGTGTGGGTCCATGTGTGATATAAGCTTTAACAATGTTCCTTTTGTTAACATAAGTACACCTTCATTTGGGGCATAGGTCTTCAGAATTGAAATGTCATCGTAGTAGTGAATTTTTCCTTTGATGAGTATGAAGTTCCGTTCCATATCTTTTTAGTTTAAGTTCTGTTAAAACTCTATTTTATTGCAAATAAAATATTACAAAGATATTATTAATATATTAGATACCATTACTAAAGTTAAATATTACAATATTAGTCAAGCTTGCCTCTTGAGTGCTTTTGCTTGGAAAATCCCTTTCCAGCCCTTTACTCTGAAGTAGTATCTATTCTTGTTGCTGAAGTGTGCTTCTTGTGTGTAACCTAATGTTGGATCCAATTTTCACATCCATTTTCTTAGCCTATATCTTTTTGATGCAAAACTGAGTCCACTGATATTGAAACATTAATTACTATTACTAGTAATTGTTAAATTCTGTCATTTCAATATTGTTTGTGGCAGTGTGTGTGTGTGTGTGTGTATGTGTGAGAGAGAGAAAGAGAGAGAGAGAGAGAGAGAGAGAGAGAGAGAGAGGAGAAAGAGAGAGCATTGCACAGAAGCTCTTATCTCATTTTGATTTCACTAATGTGAAATTATTTATTTCCTATGTTTTTGTTAGTGTACCTAACTTCTTTCCATTGTGGGTTTCCTTCTAATATCCTCTGTAGGGCTGAATTTGTGGAAAGATGCTATTTAAACTTGATTTTGTCATGGAATCGTGTTTTCTCCAACAATAGTGATTGAGTATCTTGTTAGGTATAGTAGATCACTTGCATCTGTGGTCTCTTAGAGAATTTAAGACATCTGCTCAGGTCCTTCTGGCTTTTATTGTCTCTTTTGAGAAGTCTAGTGTAATTCTAATAGGTATGCTTTACATATTACTTGACATTTTTTTGTGGCTTTTAATAATCTTTCTTTCTTCTATACATTTAGTTATTTGTTTATTATGTGGTGGGAGGGTGTTATTTTGTGGTCCACTCTATTTAGTGTTCTGTAAGATTCTCATATGTTTACAGCCGTCTCCTTCTTTCCATTATGATTTTGAGAATATTTTCTGGGATTTTAACCTGGGAATCTTCTTCTCTCTTCCTGTTATTCTTAGGTTTGTTCTTTTCATAATGTCCCAAATATCTTAGATGTTTTGTCTCAGAAACTTTTTAGATTTAACATTTTATTTGACCAATATATCAATCTCTTCTATCATATCTTCTATGGCTGAGATTTTCTTTTCCATCTCTTATATTCTATTGGCAATGCTTCCATCTCTAGTTTTTGTTCTCTTACCTATGATTTCCATCTCCAGAATTTACTCAGTTTGAATTTTCTTCATTACTTCTATTTCAGTTTTCATGTGTTAAACAGGTTTATCCATTTCCTTCACTTATTTAATTGTTTTACTCTATTTCATGAAGCGATTTATTCATTTCCTTTTTAAAGTCATCCATCACTTTCCTAAGATTGGATTTAAGTTCTTTTTTGTTATGGTTCTTCAGCTGTGTTCAGATATCCAGAGCTCTCATAAGTCATACATGTTCTAGCAGTGCCATTTGCTAGAGTGTGTTCTTATACTGGCCTTTTGCCAACAGTGTGACCCTAGTATTGGCAGGTCTCCACTAACGCAGGCAGAGTTGTGTGTTGGAAAATTCAGCTTAGGAGATCAGGTGCCATTTAAAGCTGTAGGGAATTCTTTAGGGGGACTGGCCGGCAGGGGATTGGGGGAAAGGGTCACTTCTGATAGTGGTGATGGCAGCACGCTTCTGGGAATGCAGGTTGCTGAGGGCAGGGAAATGGAGTACACAGGGGACAGGTTGGAGCTCACTATTTCTAGACTTTCCTTGGGATCCAGCAGGCAACTGATTGAAGGGTAGTGGACTGAGATGGATATCCCTGGTGTCGAGCCGGCCTCCAGGGATGCATCAAAGATAATGGGTCATAAAATGGGCTATAGTTATAACAGCAAATTAATGAATGTATAGAATATCTTGCTAAAAGCATGTGAGTTTTTTTTTAAAGATTTATTTATTATATGTAAGTACACTGTAGCGCTGTCTTCAGACACACCAGAAGAGGGTGTCAGATCTCATTACAGATGGTTGTGAGCCACCATGTGGTTGCTGGGATTTGAGCTCAGGACCTCTGGAAGAGCAGTCAGTGCTCTAAACCACTGAGCCATATCTCCAGCCCAGTGAGTAATTTTTAAAATTGGTGTTTAATGTAAACCGTTATGAGGACTTTGCAGGCTGTATTATTTTTCTTGATATTTTTAAATGTATGTGTTTATGACTGTTTATGAAAGTCCCTAGCCTCACAGAACTTTCAAAAATATTCTGGTCCTTAATTAAAAATGACTTAACAGCATAAGCTTGTGAAGTCCTGGGGTAAGGGGTGAGTTGAAAGCAGAAGATAGGGTTGCTTAGTTCTTAAAAGCAATCTCAATAATTGTCACATCTGCGCGACCCCTACTATTTTAATTCTCTATATATCTCAAGGTGAGTTTCCTCATTAATTTGTAGCTATTAAAATAAACACTTTACTTTTGCTGCACATAAACTATATCTTAGATATCTATTATGTGTTTAAATTTTACTGATTTTTGTTTCTATATTTCTAACCTCAAGTGTCTAACTGTGTAGTGATGTAAAGGAGATGTATGAGTTTTGGCCAGAGTCCACTGCAGCTTTATCTACAAATAATTAGTCATCACACACATTTGTTTTATTCAGTTTAGGAAGAAAGTCCTAATTCTCATATTCTGAATTATAATTTTACTTAATTTTAAAAGTAAGTGTCTAAAATTCCAGTTACTCATCGGGGCCTAAAATGACCTGAAATATCATATTAAGTCCTTTCTCTTCAACCCCTTGACTTCCAGGAGTTATAAGTATTCTCATAGGGACTGACACATGTCTCTATTAGTCCTCTAATTTAACAACCTAGTATAATAGTAATATAACACTTCAAAGACATAATTGGCCAGTGTCACAGAACATACTGCCAACTTAAACTGTGTACTTAGGTTTTGGTGCTTGATGATAGGTTTGAGGTGGGATGGCACCGGTAGTTGAAGTGACTAAACTGAAGATTTTCATAAAACATAGTATTAGGAAATTGAGGATTACATGTGTTATTGATAAAATCAAAGATTTATTTATTAAAAACACTCAGATATAAAATAGGAAAATGTAAAATTTATAAAATAATTTATAAAATAATTTTTTCCAAAAACGCTGATACAAATCTACGTATACAAATGCATTTAGAATATAAATGAAAATGAAGTGGAGGTATTATCTGAAAAGACTGAAGATTTTCATACAACATATGCATAATAAAATTGAGGATTACATAGTTTTTTGATAATATTGAAGACTGATTCAGAAAAACACTCAAAAACAATTCTAGGCATACAAATGCATTTAGAATATAATTGAAAAATAAGTTTAGATATTTTTGAATATAATGAAGATTTTTTTCATCTAACCTGTGTGTGAAAAGTGAGGATTACATAGAATAGTTGATAATATTGAAGTTTTTTTTTGAAAAAAAACTCAGATAAAATAATAAGCATACAAATACTTTTAGCATATAATTGATAAATGACATGGTAACATTTTCTGATAAAACTGAAGATTTTCATATAACATATGTATAAAAAAAAGACTTCTAATATAGGACCTCAACACTTGTGCTTCCCCACAATAATTTAGAACCAACACTCCAATTCTGGATAATTTCATACTGAGATTTATCTTTGTCTTCAATCTCTCTCTCTCTCTCTCTCTCTCTCTCTCTCTCTGTATGTGTGTGTGTGTGTGTGTGTGTGTGCTCTGTGCTCTGTATGTGTGTGAGTAAGAGAGAGGGAGAGAGAGAGAGAGAGAGAGAGAGAGAGAGAGAGAGAGAGAGAGAGAGAGAATGTATTTCCCAGCTTACCAGAAACACAGAGGTCTCTACCATTGGCTCAAACAACATTGAAATTACCATATTATATATAATATGGTAATTTTATTGTAATAAATTTATTAGTAATATATATATGACTAAGTGTATTTTTATATTGAAAATATACTGAAAGTGTACTGAAGAAAAAAAAGGCAATTTTGATAAGAGTTGTTTGTACTGAAATGATGCCAACTAGTTTAATTACACTATTTAATCCATGAATTCTCCAGAAAATAGCAACTATCCTCTTCAAAAAGAACTCAGTGGTAAAACTGTGGTTAAACAAATTTGAACAGGCTTACTTAAAAATAATCATTATGAGTATCCTCAGAAAACTTGTACTTGCTATTATTTTCACGAAAAACCTATCAATATTTCTCATATTAAGTTATCCTTAATTCTTTTTAAATATTTTTATCTTTATTACATCTATTTATTTATTTATTTATTTATCCATTTATTTATTCATTTTGTCTGTGGGACTTCCGGAAGAAGTAGAAGAGGAGGAGGAGGAAGAGGAATAGGATGAGATTGAGAAGAAGGAACTGGATGTAGAGATCCAAGGACTGCCTGTGGGAAACAATTCCATCCTGCTTTCTGGAAAACAACTTTATCAACTGGGCCATTTGGCCAGAGTAGGTAGATAAGATTCAGCAATGCACATTCAAGCACCCTTGGTAGGGGGGACTTCTACAGTGACATTACAGTGCTGTTGTCTAATCTTTTTTGTTTACATATCTTACAAAATGTTACTTTCTAGATGAATTTCTCAACCTCTGGCATTTTTCTGAGTATTTAAGTTCTATCCATTTTCTAATATGCTCCACAGTAGTATTCCCATTTAATATATTTAACATGTTCATTGTTTGTGTAGGAATTTAGAACTCAAGATATGTAGTTAAGAAGTTTGTTGACATCACACTTATAAGTATCCTATATGTCAGTTACTGAAACTTGGCAAGCACATGTGTAAAAAAGGAAAAAAAAATGTTGTTTCCTATTAATTTTATTAAAAACTCATCAAAGAATTGAAAAACAAGCATATAATCTAGCCTAATATATACAAATTATATATATGCATATATATGATGCATGATCTTGATTAGTATAACATACATATGAGACAATGGCTATTTTATATGAACTATGCCCAAGTCAATAAGAAACAGTCTACAAACTGGAATAACTATTTTGCATTTAATTTTCTCTTCTTAACAATTCTTAACACATTTTAGTTCACTTTCTCAAAAATCATTAAACAACTACTCTTATTTTATTTTATCTTATTTTATTATTTTTCTTTTCTTTTAATGGATATTTTCTTTATTTACATTTCAAATATTATCCCCTTTCCAAGATTCCCCTCCAGAAACCTCCAATCCTATTTTCCCTGACCATGCTTCTATGAGGGTGCACCTCTACACACCCACTCAATCCTGCCTCACTGCCATGGCATTCCCCTACACTGGAGCATCCTGCCAGCCTTCACAGGACCAAAGACCTCTCCTTCCATTGATGTCTTACAAAAGCATCCTCTGCTATCTGTGCAGCTGGAGCCATGGGTCCCTCCATGTGTACTTTTTGATGGGTGTTTTAGTCCCTCGAGGGTCTGTTTGGTTGATATTGTTGTTCTTCCTATGGGGTTACAAAGCCCCTCAGCTCCTTCAGTCCTTTCTCTAACTCCTCCATTGGGGACTCCACACTCATTCCAAAGGTTGGCTGTGAGCATCTGCCTCTGTATTTGTCAGGGTCTAGCAAAGCCCCCTCAGAAGACAGTTATATCATGCTCCTGTCAGCAAGCATTTCTTGGTATCCACAATAGTGTCTGGGTTTGGTGATTGTATATGGGATGGATCCCCAGGTGAAGCAGTCTCTGGATGGCTTTTCTTTCCGACTCTGCTCCACACATTGTCTCCATATTTTCTCCCGTGAGTATTTTGTTCCTCCTTCTAAGAAGGACTGAAGTATCCAAACTTTAGTTTTCCTTCTTCTTTAGTTTCATGTGGTCTGTGAATTGTATCTTGGGTATTCGGAGCTTTTGGGCTAATATCCACTTATCAGTGAGTGCACACCGTGTGTGCTCTTTTGTGATTTGATTATTTTTCATCGAAGTACTTTCTGATAGTTACTTGAAGTATGAGAGATATTTGCTTCATTTTCTTGCTCTTTGATTTGGAAAATGTCTAATTAAATTTCGGCCAAGGATTTTAATTTCTTCATCATAAAGAAGTACTAATGACTCTTCTGTATCAGATTTTAAGAATGAGTTAAAATTAAATGGATATTTAGCAAAAATACTTTTTTATTTAAATGATATAATTTTTTGGACAGAATTCTTCATGTTGTTAATAACTTTACAAATATTTAAATCATTTGAATGAAGCTAGAATAAAATTTGACAGAAGATGGACTTAGATTTTATATAATTTACCCATTTACATATTTCCCTAAAGTAGGTATGTTTCACTGATTGGGAAAATTCTGCTTTCCAAAACAAAAATTAAATTATAGATGCACTGTGATATTTATGTGGAATAAATTATAATAATATAATTTTATCTTCTCTATTATACAGGGTAACTGAATTAATTTTTAGTCTGTAATAACTATTTACTGGATTTAAATATAATAGCAATCCAGAGACTGGAATTTTTAGTGTCTAACAAAAAGTTGATGGTATAGTAAATATCTGATGAATGGGGCAAATAAAAAATAAATAATTGTCCTGTGAATTCAAAATATATTCCAAAAATGTTATACCACATTTAGTATACGCAAATACACACACACACACACACACACACACACACATACACACACAAACAAACAAACAAACACACACATTTAATAACTCCTAAAAATATATTAATTGTTCTCATATTCATCCAATTGTGGCTAGAAATCTCCAGTTAATGAATGATCAAGACACATGTGCACTGTGGTTCCTAATTTACACTGTTGGGAAAATTATAATTTTTCTGACTACTTGTCCAGTTTATCTACTGTTGCAGTGTTCTCATATTGTGTTTTCATTTTTAAAGTATCTAGTTTTGTAAAGCTCTCATTCTATGACTAATCTTGTTTTGGTGCCACAAGAACATGCAGTCCAAGGAAGAGCAATGTCCCCTGAAAAGAAATATTTTAGAGAAGATAGAAGCAAATTTAGTTCTCTTCTTTTTTCCAAAGGAAAAATTTAACTAAAGAGGACTTTCTTGTGCCAAAACCTTTGCCAGAAGAACAAATATGGCTGGAACAATGTGGACTTACTTAGATATTAGAGGAGTTGAAATTGTTTTTCCTCCAGTTAAATATGATATCTACTTATTAGAAGCAGGTATGGTTCTCAATGTTTTCAAGTGATCTTTTATTTCATCCTTGCCAAGTAGGTAAACTCCCTACTCTATGTTTTATAGAACATAAAATTGAAGGTGAGAGGTTAAATAGTTTTCACAGGATCACACATTTCCAAGCAAGGGAACTTTTAACCTGCCACTGTCTCATGGTCATCAGCTTTGGTAGGGCTCACAGAAAAAAAAGATATAAGTGAAAACCCTCATCAAACTCAAGTCCACATAATGAAGTAGACTGTACTAAAAAAAGGAATTTATAAAGCAGAGGACAATTAGGATTGGGTAAACAGTTGTCATCCTTCTGGCTTGTCCTGTATCTTGGCTATTACTTTATATTACTCTTAAAAATCAAAAATTGTAAGATCATAGCAAAATTAAAAGTTATGTGTGGAGACTTTTCATATATTCTAGTCATAATAAATGCATCCTGCCCAAAAGAATGAAGTATTTAATACCATAAATTCAGTGGCATCATTATCTTGCATCTCATTATCACATCTAGTTTACCGTTAAGCATTAGAGATCTCTCTTGGTGAGTATGTAGCAATGAGTGTGTACAAATGTATTATGTCATGTAACCATCATTCTACTTTCAAGATGTCCATGGCTGAAAACTCTTTGCTACACAAATTCAACTCACCTATCCTTCTCTCAAGATCTGTGATATAGGCTAACATATTGTTTGTTAGCTTTTTTTTGGTCTTATTTGATAAGGTGTCTTTGAAGGTGCCCCACCAACTGATTGGATTGTGTTTTACTTTATAACGTATTAGGAGTTATTTGCATATATGGAGCAATAGTCCTTTTACCATATTGTATTTTTGAATAGTTTATATCAACTCTGACTTATATTCTCATCCTGTGACATTCTCTTAATGAAAGAAGGTGTTTAATAAACTACAGTATATCAACTATTTCATTTGCATATTGTATCTATGATATCGGATCAAGAATCCTTTCATGTCTTACAAAATAATCTAGGTTTCATCTGCTTTATCACCTAGGAAATTTGTAGTTTTGCATTTTACATATAAATTCATGACTAATTTAGAATTCATTTAAGATGTTATATGTATATCTGTATTTTTTTCTCCTTCTACTGATATCCAGTGCTTCCTGCTTATTTGTTGCTAGTGCACTTTGTCCTATTTTACTCTCTTTGATTCTCTGAGAAAGATGAGATGCCCTCATTTATTACCCCTATTTATGAGTTATTTATATTGTTAGTTTACATTTGTGTCTGTTCTTTTGTAATACCTCACTCTCTTGTTTATCATATATATTTTAATTTTTGTTTGCAGAATTTTTGACAGCAGTAATCAGTGTTAAGAGTGAAAGAGGGAGGGAGAGAAATAGAGAAAATAAGAGAAAGTATTTCTTTTTTTCTTTTTTTTTTTTTTTGCATGCACAACCACTGCTTGGCACTACTGCATTGGAGTTCTGTCTAGTAACTTTCCCCTTGTGCCAATGAGTTCAAGACTCATTCCCACCTTCTCTTAGATTACATTCAGTGTATCTGGTTTGATGTTAAGGTCCTTGACCCACTTGGACTTGACCTTTGTGCGAGATGACTAATATGAGTCTATTTTCATTTTTCTACATATGGGCAGCCCATTAGACCAGCACCATTTATTGAAAATGCTTTCTTTTTTCCAATGTATATTTTTGGTGTCTATCTGTTTTAAAAAACAAAGTCTACTACTATTCTTGTAAATCATTCCTGAACAAAACTTCCTAGCAGAGGAAAGCAACTGCTTTAGCTTACAAATTCCAAGACAACCACTGCAAATCTTGATAAGCAAGACTGGTCATTTTAACTGCTCACCAAGACTATAAAGAAATCTAGATTTTTGTCCAACTCCACATTTGACAAACTCATGAGTTTAATCATGTGTTGCAGAAAAGCAATGAGTTGGGGGAAATGATAGGATTCCTATGTTAATGAAGAGCAGGATAAATGTGAATTGAACACTTCTTGAAGGCTGTAATTTGCAAATATCATTCAGAGAAGTAGCGACAGTTAACCTATCATTGGATTCCAAATCAAAAAATCTGAAATATCAATGTTCCAAAATCTGAAATGGTTAGAGTACCACTGTGTTTTGGATCTTGGATTTTTAAGGTTTGCTGCTTGTCTTAGTCAGTGTTTCTATTCCTGCACAAACATCATGACCAAGAAGCAAGTTGGGGCGGAAAGGGTTTATTCAGCTTACACTTCCACATTGCTCTTCATCACTTAAGGAAGTCAGGACTGGAACTTAAGCGGGCCAGGAAGCAGGAGCTGATGCAGGGGCTATGAAGGGATCTTTCTTACTGGCTTGCTAGCTATGTTTGTTCAAAATTCTCTTCATCAGACTTAAGCAGAGAGTAAAGTCTTTGTTGGGCTTTTCTGAAACTTCCTTTGCAGATACAATTAATATAAATCTTTTTACCTTAGCTCTAGGCAGTCTCTTCAGACAATGGCAAAAAGCAGTCATGTTCTTCACAAAACAGTCTCTCAGCCACATGTTAAAGCTGTTCTCAACTGAAGCAACACGTCTCTTGGGCCATCAGGCCTGCATAGTTCAAATGACACCCAGCAACCCTGTCTTCACTATTCCTACTAGGCTGGCCCATTAAGCTCCACTTACAGCATTTCATGGCTTTCAAAACCAAAGTCCCAAAATCCACATTCTCCCAAACAAAAGCATTGTCATGCCTATCACAGCAATACTCTAGTCCCTGGTATTAACTTGTGTCTTAGTTAGGGTTTTACTGCTGTGAACACACACCATGACCAATGCAAGTTTTATAAAGGGCAACATTTAATTGGGGCTGGCTTATAGGATCAGAGGTTCAGTCCATTGTCATCAAGGCAGAAACATGGCAGTATCCAGGCAGATATGATGCCGGAGGAGCTGAGAGTTCTACATCTTCATCTGAAGGCTGCTAGGTGTAGACTGACTTCCAGGCAACTAGGGTGAGGGTCGTAAGCCCATACCCACAGAGACACATCTACTCCAACAAGGCCACACCTCCTAATAGGGTCATTCCAAGGACCAATCATATATGAACCATCACACTGCTTTTTTTAATAAGACTAAGCAAACCTATGTTAATATTCCTAAATCCATGAAGCTCAAAAATCACAAAAGCTTCTAATCTCAAGTATAATAGATAAATGGGATTCAAACTATATATAATTTACTTATCTTGAGGTAGTATTGATAACCATTACTATGTATTAATCATTATCACAAGAACACAGCATTTTCTCCAAGTTCTGATACAATAGAAATCATAATTTCTTAGATTCTTATATTTCTGTAATGGAGTTACAATATGAACAAATTATGAACACACTATTCTTGACAGGAAAATTGTATCTCCCACTGTGCTTCCTCATTTGTACCAAATCATTAATAAGTGTGTTTTCTACAAGCTGTTGTAGAAACAAATACAGTTGAATAACTACTGTACACAATACTCCATAAAACAATGGCATGTAAAACTCAGTGAGTGATAACTACCAAATTGAATTACCTCAATCAAGATTTGGATTTCCTGAGATTTTATGCAAGTTTTCCTGCACAGTCAGCTATCTGTTTGCTAGTTCTATCTGTTGCCTAATTTAACGATGCCTGCTCTGAGTTCTTGTTTCTATCTCTGTGAGAATTAAAAATGGGGTGATAGGAACAAGGGTAAACAATGATTTGCTTTGGCATGCTCATAAAGACTTTGATCTTTCATTTGCTTTCCAGTTACATGCCATTGTTTATTTGCATAAAAACCAAAATAAAAGCGACTAAGGGCTGTATGCCATGCAATCAGAGGAAGACTTGGCGTAGCTTTGAAATTTTATGATCAAAGCACTGTGTGCATGTGAGTACTGCCCAAGAATTTTTAGTCTTCTAAGGAGCTAATGATGGGTTGCATATGATGTGAAAGAACTTTTATTTAAAGCTATATTATGATGAAGAGTGAGAAAAAATAAAACAATGTAACTTGTTCTAACATACCTTATCACTCTCAGCTATTATTTTGAGTTTGCTACCATTATGAACTATCAAGTGGAAATACCTTTAAATTTGTAGTAAAGGTCTAGGCTATTTAGAAACACAACAATATAATAAACAGAAATGTATATAAATGAGTTTTGTACTTCTGCTGTCTCTCTAACCACCATGGATAAACTTTCACTTCTATGAACTTGCAGTTTCCTCTCTGGTTAATTGGTACAGTAACGAGTCTAGCTAGTCTCCAAAATCATTACCTATATTGAAAGAATATTTAGCATTCAGTAGGTGTTTATTAATAATCATATACTTATTTTAACATCTGTTTTTATCCCTAAACTTTACTGCATGAATACAGACAATGTAGAAAACAGCTTGTATCTACCTTAAAGTATATGTGAAGTTAACTTTTTGAAAACCAAAGTTAAAGGAGGGCAGAATGGAGTGTAAACTGAAGACTGAAATGCTGGCAACATGAAAATGGAAAGCCTTCAAACCCCACTTAGGTAATTTAAAATTTGTCTCTCAAGGTTTTACTATTAAAAATAGAAATGGAACATGAGCTGTAGAGTTGTTTAAAGTATCCATTACATGAAACAAAATAACTCATTAAGGAACTCAAAATAACTCATTAAAATTACTCCTTTTTTTTGAGATGTATTTTTTATTTCCTTTTATTTTCTTTCTTTTTTTTTTTAGATATTTTCTTTATGCATATTTCAAATGTTGTTCCTTCCCTGGTTTCCGCTCTGAAAACACACTATCCAATCACTACCACTTCCTGCTCTTCAACCCACCCACTCCCATTTCCCTGTCCTGGCATTACCCTCTACTGGGGCATCCAACCTTCTCAGGGCCAAGGACTTCTCCTCCATTTGATATCCAACAAGGTCATCCTCTGTTACATAGCCCAGAAGCTTGAAATACCCAAGATACAATTCACAGACCTAAAGAAGCTCAAAAAAAGAAAGACCAAAGTATCCATATTTCTTAGAAGGGGGAACAAAATACCCATGGAAGGAGATGCATAGACAAAGTGTGGAGCAGAGACTGAAGGAATGGCCAACCAGAGACTTTCCCATCTTAGGATCCACCCCATATTCTGTCACCAAACCCAGACACTAATGTGGATGCCAACAAGGGCTTGCTGACAGGAGCCTGGTATAGTTGTCTCCTGAGAGGCTCTGCCAGTATCTGACAAATACAGAGGTGGATGCTCTCATTCAACCATTGGCCTGAGCACAAGGTCCCCAATGGTTGATCTAGAGAAAGGACCCTAGAATCTGAAGGACTATTAAGCCTCATAAGAGGAACAACATAACTAACCAGTACCCCCAGAGCTCCCAGGGACTAAAGATCTTTTTTTTTTTTATCATACCACACACTCACTTTAATTTTTAATAACTCTATTTGGATGTTGGTTCATTTGTGATGCCACATATTTATGACAAGTATTTCAAAACATTATTTGAAGGAGAAGTTTATAGGCTTCCAAAAACTGCCAAATGAATCCGTGGACCAGAGAAAGATCAAGAACTTCTGGTCCAGAGTTTGAGAGCATCGAGCCTGGTCAATCACTCACTGTTCGCTGCTGAGCAACTGGGCACTGAGAAGGAGGTGACCTATTCCAGGGGCTCCAGAAACACATGGGGAAGGAGAGAAAATGTCAACTGCAGATGAAGACCAAGCAGGTCTTGTTTGCTTAGGAGGCTCTGGCCTCCCTCCCCGAGTAGGCCTTCATAGATTCCATCTCCTGTTCAGAACAGGCCCTGGGAGGTTTCTTTGGTTGTTCTTCAGAAACTGTGAGCCACTGTGATGGTGTATACTGATTCCAGAGTCACAGGGTGCTCTTTTTTTTAAAAAAAAATTATTGATGTATTTATTTACATTTCAAATAATTTCCCCTTTTCTGGACCCCCCTTCCATCCTCCTGTTTTCCCACCCAACCCTTCCCACTTCTCTGTTCTTGTTTTTCCCTATACTGCCTCACTGAGTCTTTCCAGAACAAGGGGCCACTCCTCCATTCTTCTTGTACCTCATTTGATGTGTGGATTATGTTTTGGGTATTCCAGTTTTCTAGGTTAACACCCACTTATTACTGAGTGCATACCATGATTCATCTTTTGAGTTTGGGTTACCTCACTTAGTATGATGTTCTCCAGCTTCATCCATTTGCCTAAGAAGCTCATGAATTCATTGTTTCTAATGGCTGAATAGTACTCCATTGTGTATATATACCACATTTTTTGCATCCACTCTTCTGTTGAGGGATATCTGGGTTCTTTCCAGTTTCTGGCAATTATAAATAGGGCTGCTATGAACATAGTGGAACATGTATCCTTATTACATGCTGGGGAATCTTCTGGGTATATGTCCAGGAATGGTATAGCAGGATCTTCTTTCTGGAAGTGAGGTGCCCAGTTTTCAGAGGAACTGCCAGCCTGATTTCCAGAGTGGTTGTACCAATTTGCATCCCCACCAGCAGTGGAGGAGTGTTCCTCTTTCTCCACATCCTCACCAACATCTGCTGTCTCCTGAATTTTTAATCTTGGCCATTCTGACTGGTGTAAGGTGAAATCTCAGGGTTGTTTTGATTTGCATCCCCCTAATGACTAATGAAGTTGAGCATTTTTTAAGATGCTTCTCCACCATCCGAAGTTCTTCAGGTGAAAATTCTTTGTTTAACTCTGTACTCCATTTTTTCATAGGGTTATTTGGTTTTCTGTAGTCTAACTTCTTGAGTTCTTTATATATATTGGATATTATCCCTCTATCTGATGTAGGGTTGCTGAAGATCTTTTCCCAATTTGTTGGTTGCCAATTTGTCCTTTTGATGGTGTCCTTTGCTTTACAGAAACTTTGTAATTTTATGAGGTCCCATTTGTCAGTTCTTGATGTTAGAGCATAAGTTATTGGTCTTCTGTTCAGGAACTTTCCCCCTGTACCGATGTCCTCAAGGGTCTTCCCCAGTTTCTTTTCTATTAGCTTCAGAGTGTCTGGTTTTATGTGGAGGCCCTTGATCCATTTGGAGTTGAGCTTACTACAAGGAGACAAGGATAGATCAATTCCCATTCTTCTGCTTGCTGACCTTCTGCAGTTTTTAACATTATTGCTCTGTAGTATTGCTTGAGGTCAGGGGTACTGATACCCCCAGAATTTCTTTTATTGTTGAGAATAGTTTTAGCTATCCTGGGTTTTTGTTATTCCAGATGGATTTGAGGATTGCTCTTTGTAACTCTGTGAAGAATTGAGTTGGGATTTTGATGGGTATTGCATTGAATCTGTATATTGCTTTTGGCAAAATGGCCATTTTAACTATATTAATCCTGCCGATCCATGAGCATGGGAGGTTTTTCCATTTTTTGAAATCTTCCTGCATTTCCTTCATATTCCTAATATTTTATTTATAAATTTTATATATTATATATATAGTTTTAGTTCATTGAATAAATTTATATGAATATATTTTTGCACTTCATGATTCCTTTAAAACAATGTTCCACAGAAAAGTTATTTTTCAAATAATAGACTCTGGACTTAACACTTAATATGCAACATGAATCTTAACAATAGTCTTATGTTTGTGTAGAAATAGGAGTCTCATTTTGTAGACAAGAAAACAAAAATGTAGAACTGTTATGTAAATGGTCAAAGCTCAACCATTTAAAAACGTTTAAAGTTGAAATATTACAAAGATTGTAATTTCGAACTATTCAAAATTCTCTTCATCTATAATTGTATTATAATTTAATTTGTTTCATGCTTTTTGTTGATTTTTGCCATTTTTACATAGATTTTTAATATATGACCTTCTTTTTTGGGGGGATGGGAGGAAATAATTTATTCATCTTACATTTCCATATTGCTGTTTATCACCAAAGGAAGTCAGCACTGGAACTCAAGCAGGTCAGGAAGCAGGAGCTGATGCAGAGGCCATAGAGGGATGTTACTTACCAGCTTGCTTCCCCTGGCTTGCTCAGCTTGCTGTCTGGTAGAGGCCAGGACTACCAGTCCAGGGATAACACCACCTACAAGGGGCCCTCCTCCCTTCATCACTAATTGAGAAAATGCCTTACAACTGGATCTCGTGGAGGCATTTCCTCAAGCCACATGATAAATTTGTGTCAAGTTGACCCACAAAACCAGCCAGTACACACTTCATGATTAAATAAATGTCGTCCACTGTCCAGGGAGGCAAAAGGGGCTCATCCTGAGTACCTACGGTGTGACAAGGATTTGGTCTCCCTAAGCAGATGAAAAGGCCGGAGCTTCCCATTTCTCATATGTGAAGAATGAGGTAGTTGAGCTAGACACCAGAGCTAGTGTGTTTCCCAAGGTAAGATACAAACTAGCCCTCTTAATCCCTAAACCCGAGCACTTTCCATAATGTCATGTTGGAGTGGCAGAATGAGCAGGTTTCCATGCCAAGAGAAACACCCTGCCCAGCTGGCACAGCTGACCTCAACCCCAGCAGCTCCTACTGTTTGCAGAGTTTCAGCTGTCACTTTAGCAAATTGGCTTCAGGCTGGAGCAGTGACAGGGAAGCCCATACACCTTCTGATACAGACAAATGAGATGAAGGCAAGATGACTACTAGTGAGGGGACATTGATGAGGAAAGCTTGATTGCCATCTTAATCTGAAGGCTTGCTAACTGATGAAGTGACCAGTAACTATCTCACTCTGACAATCTCTAATGATTGAGTTTATTAAAATGTATTATCCAAGGCTGTGCAGCAAGGCACATATCAACACAGAATGTTAATGGGTGACCCTGCTTAGGAGAGAGTCTATGTGTCAAGATGCTTGAACCACACATTAAACTTTCTTTCCAAGCCAGGCTAGAATTTGGGTTGTCTTAGGGTTTTACTGCTGTGAACATACACCATAACAAAGGCAAGTCTTATAAAGGACAACATTTAATTGGGGCTGGCTTACACGTTCAGAGGTTCAGTTCATTATCATCAAGGTTGGACCATGACAGCATGTAGGCAAACATGTTGTAGGCAGAGTTGAGAGTTCTACATCTTCATCTGAAGGCTGTTAGTGGAAAACTGACCTCCAGGAAGTTAGGATGAAAGCCTTAAGCCTACACCCACAGTGATATACCTACGCCAACAAGGCCACACCTTATAGTGGCCACTCTCTGGGCCAAGTATATACAAACCATCATGTCGGTCAACTTCAGAGCTCAGCCTGTGGCTTAGGGCATAGACCCTGACCTGAATCTTGCCTAGGCAGGAGCTGAGCAGAGTACCATATCAGAAGACAACGTTCTTTAATTTATTTTTTTAATTTAAAAAAAATTACTCGATATATTTTGTATTTACATTTCAAATGGTTTCCCCTTTTCTGGTCCCCCACTCCCCGAAAGTCACATAAGCTCCCTTGCCTCCCTCAGTTCTCCCACGAATCCCTTCCCACTTCCCTGTTCTAGTTTTGTCTTATACTGCTACACTGAGTCTTTCCAGAACTAGGGGCTACTCCTCCATTCTTCCTGTACCTCATTTGATGTGTGGATTATGTTTTGGGTATTCCACTTTTCCAGGCTAATATTCACTTATTAGTGAGTGCATACCATGATTGATCTTTTGAGACTGGGATACCTCACTTAGTATGATGTTCGCCAGCTCCATCCATTTGCCTAAGAATTTCATGAACTCATTGTTTCTAATGGCTGAATAGTACTCCATTGTGTATATATACCACATTGTTTTGCATCCATTCTTCTGTTGAGGGTTACCTGGGTTCTTTCCAGCTTCTGGCTATTATAAATAGGGCTGCTATGAACATAGTGGAACATGTATCCTTATTACATGCTGGGGAATCCTCTGGGTATATGCCCAGGAGTGGTATAGTAGGATCTTTCGAAAGTGACATGTCCAGTTTTCGGAGGAACCGCCAGACTGATTTCCAGAGTGGTTTTACTAATTTGCAACCCCACCAGCAGTGGAGGATTGTTCCTCTTTCTCCACATCCTCACCAACACCTGTTGTGTCCTGAATTTTTAATTTTAGCCATTCTGACTGGTGTAAGGTGAAATCTCAGGGTTGTTTTGATTTGCATTTCCCTGATGACTAGTGAAGTTGAGCATTTTTTAAGATGTTTCTATGCCATCTGAAGTTCTTCAGGTGAGAATTTTTTGTTTAACTTGGTACCCCATTTTTTCATAGGGTTATTTGGTTTTCTGGGGTCTAACTTCTTGAGTTCTTTGTATATATTGGATATTAGCCCCCTATCTGATGTAGGGCTGCTGAAGATCTTTTCCCAATTTGTTGGTTGCCGATTTGTCCTTTTGATGGTGTCCTTTGCTTTACAGAAACTTTGTAATTTTATGAGGTCCCATTTGTCAATTCTTGATGTTAGAGCATAAGCTATTGGTCTTCTGTTCAGGAACTTTCCCCCTGTACCGATGTCCTCAAGGGTCTTCCCCAGTTACTTTTCTATTAGCTTCAGAGTGTCTGGCTTTATGTGGAGTTCCTTGATCAATTTGGAGTTGAGCTTAGTACAAGGAGACAAGGATGGGTCAATTCGCATTCTTCTGCATGGTGACCTCCAGTTGAACCAGCACCATTTGTCGAAAAGGCTATCTCTACTATTTGTGTTTGCACATGTGCGTGCTACATGGTATAGGTTTGGTGATCAGATGACACCTTTCAGGAACCAATTTGTTCCTCCCAGTTGGATCAGAAATCAAGCAGATGCACTTACAGGTGACTTAATCTCCTCAGCCATGCAGCCAACTCTTTGTTATGATTCTATGGATCTTATATTTTATAAATATCATCACAGGTTTAATACACTAATGATCTTTTAAAACATAGCTAAGAGTTCCGGGTGGCAAGCGGGTAGAAGTCAGTGTGCTCTGGTGAATCCAGCGGGCCCCTGCAGGAGCCTCCAGGTGTCTGCTTTGAAATCTGAACAGCCTGGGCCACAGCACTTGATCTCCAGGAAGTGCAGGAGACCTGGTGTGCGCCCAGAGGCAGTCTGGGAGAGCACACAGCTTGCTCTGGTGGCACAGAACTTAGGCTCCAGTCCTGAGGCCTTTGGCAGGAGCCCTCAGATCTCTCCGCTTCCAGATCCAGATCAACCTCAGCAGCAACACCACAACTCCAGGTTCTGCAAGAGGCAAGAGGGGCTTCCGGGAGGCCGGCTGGGAAGAGTCAGTGTGCTCTGGTGAATCCAGCAGGCCCCAGCGGGAGCCTTCAGGTGTCTGCTTCAGGATCTGAACAGCCTGGCAATAGCAACCTGTCTCCAGGCAGTGCAGGAGGTAAGCTGTGCAACAGAGGCCACCTGGGAAGGAGCAGCTTGCACTGGTGAGTCCAGCATTGACAAGACCAACTAACACCAGTGAGATCTAAATGGCAAAAGGCAAATTCAGGAACGTCACTAACACAAATCAAGGCAATATGGCAGCATCTGAACCCAATTCTCCTTTAACAGCATGTCCTGGATACCCTATCACACCAGTAAAACAAGATTTGGAGTTAAAATCACTGGTCATGATGCTGGTACAGGAACACATGAAGGACATACTTAAAGAAATTCAGGAGAAAATGGATCAAAAGTTAGAAGCCCTTGCAAGGGAAACAAAAAAATCATTGAAAGAAATCCAGGAGAATACAAAAGCCAATAAGGAGGAAACGCAAAAAAACACTTAAAGAAATATAGGAGAACTTTGGTCAACAGGCTGAGGTCATGAAAGAGGAAACACAAAAATCTCTTAAAGAATTACAGGAAAGCACAAACAAGCAAGTGAAGGAGATAAGCAAAACCATCCAGGATCTAAAATCAGAAGTAGAAACAACTAAGAAAACTCAAAGGGAGACAACTTTGGAGATAGAAAGCCTTGGGAAGAAATCAGGGGACATAGATGCAAATATCAACAACAGAATACAAGAGATAGAAGAAAGAATCTCAGATGCTGAAGATACCATAGAAACCATGGACTCAACAGTTAAAGAAAATGCAAAATGCAAAAAGCTTGAAACCCAAAATATCCAGGAAATCCAGGACACAATGAGAAGACCAAACCTAAGGATTATAGGCATAGATGAGAGTGAAGATTTACAACTTAAAGGGCCAGCAAATATTTTCAATAAAATTATGGAAGAAAACTTCCCTAACCTAAAGAGAGAGATGCCCATGAATATACAAGAAGCCTACAGAACTCCAAACAGACTGGACCAGAACAGAAATACTTCCCGTCACATAATAATCAAAACACCAAATGTTCTAAACAAAGAAAGAATATTAAAGGCAGTAAGAGAAAAAGGCCAAGTAACATATAAAGGAAGACCTATCAGAATCACACCAGACTTTTCACCTGAGACTATGAAGGCTAGAAGATCCTGGGCAGATCTCATGCAGACTCTAAGAGAACACAAATGCCAGCCAAAACTACTATATCCAGCAAAACTCTCAATCACCATAGATGGAGAAACTAAGATATCCCATGACAAAACCAAGTTTACCCAATATCTATCCACAAACCCAGCCCTACAAAGGATAATAGGAAGAAAACAACAATACAAGCAGGGAAACTTCACCCTTGAAAAAGCAAGATAGTAACCTTTCATCAAACCCAAAAGAAGTTAACAAATCAAATTTAAAGAATAACATCAAAAATGACAGGAAGTAACAATCACTATTCCTTAATATCTCTTAACACCAATGGACTCAATGCCCCAATAAAAAGACATAGACTAACTGACTGGATATGTAAACAGGACCCTACATTTTTGCTGCTTACAGGAAACACACCTCAGGGTCAAAGACAAACACTACCTTAGAGTAAAAGTCTGGAAGACAATTTTACAAGCAAATGGTCTCAGGAAACAAGCTGGAGTAGCCATTTTAATATCAGATAAATTTGACTTTCAACCCAAAGTCATCAAAAGAGACTCTGAGGGACACTTCTTGCTGGTCAAAGGAAAAATACAACAAGAAGAGCTCTCAATCCTGAACATCTATGCTCCAAATGCAAGGGCACCCTCTTTCGTAAAAGAAACTTTATTAAAGCTCAAAGCACACATTGCACCTAACACAATAATTGTGGGTGACTTCAACACTGCACTTTCCTCAATGGACCGATCAGGAAAACAGAAACTAAACAAGGACACAATGAAACTAATTGAAGCTCTGGACCATTTAGATTTAACATATATATATATATATATATATATATATATATATATATATATATAACATTCTATCCAAAAGCAAAAGAATATACCTTTTTCTCAGCACCTCATGGAACCTTCTCCAAAATCGACCATATAATTGGTCACAAGACAGACCTCAACAAATATAAGAAGATCGAACTAATCCCATGCCTCCTATCAGATCACTATGGAGTAAAAGTGGTCTTGAATAGCTACAAAAACAACAGAAACCCACATGCACGTGGAAATTGAACAATATTCTATTCAATGATACCTTGGTCAAGGAAGAAATAAAGAAAGAAATTAAAGACTTTTTAGAACTTAATGAAAATGAAGACACAACACACCCAAAACTATGGGACACAATAAAAGCAGTGATAAGAGGAAAACTCATAGCCCTGAGTGCCTCCAAAAAGAAAATGGAGAGAGCATACACTAACAGCTTAATGACACACCTGAAAGCCCTGGAACAAAAAGAAGCTATTTCACCCAGGAGGAGTAGAAGGCAGGAAATCATCAAACTCAGGACTGAAATCAATCAAGTAGAAACAAAGAGAACCATACAAAGAATCAACAAAACCAGGACCTGGTTCTTCGAGAAAATCAACAAGATAGATAAAACCTTAGCCAGACTAACCAAAGGGCACAGAGACAGTATCCAGATTAACAAACTTAGAAATGAAAAGGGAGATATAACAACAGAAACTGAGGAAATTCAAAAAATCATTAGATCCTACAACAAAAGCCTATACTCAACACAACTGGAGAATCTGGAGGAAATGGACAGTTTCCTAGACAGATATCCGACACCAAAACTAAATCAGGATCAAATAGATCAACTAAACAGTCCCATAACACCTGAAGAAATAAAAAGTGTCATAGAAAGTCTCCCAACCAATGGCTTCAGTGCAGAGTTCTATCAGACCTTCATAGAAGACCTAACACCAATACTCTTCAAACTATTCCACAAAATAGAAACAGAAAAAACTCTACCCAACTTGTTCTATGAAGCCACAATTAAGCTGATACCAAAACCACACAAAGATCCAACAAAGAAAGAGAACTTCAGGCCAATTTCTCTTTTGAATATTGATGCAAAAATACTTAAAAAAATTCTTGCCAACCGAATCCAAGAACACATCAAAACAACCATCCACCATGATCAAGTAGGCTTCATCCCAGCGATGCAGGGATGGTTCAATATAAGGAAATCCATCAATGCTATCCACTACATAAACAAACTCAAAGAAAAAAACCATATGATCATCTCATTAGATGCAGAAAAAGCATTTGACAAAATCCAACATCCTTTCATGCTAAAAGTATTGGAAAGAACAGGAATTCAAGGCCCATACCTAAACATCAGTAAAGCAATATACAGCAAACAGGTAGCCAACATCAAACTAAATGGAGAGAAACTTGAAGCAATCCCACTAAAATCAGGGACTAGACAAGTCTGTCCTCTCTCTCCATATCTTTTCAATATATTACTTGAAGTTCTAGCTAGAACAATTAGACAACATAAGGAGGTGAAGGGGATACAAATTGGAAAGGAAGAAGTCAAATTATCACTATTTGCAGATGACATGATAGTCTACTTAAGTGACCCGAAAACCTCCACCAGAGAACTCCTACAGCTGATAAACAACTTCAGCAAAGTGGCTGGATATAAAATCAACTCAAGCAAATCAGTTGCCTTCCTATACTCAAAGGATAAGCAGGCTGAGAAAGAAGTTAGGGAAATGACACCCTTCAAAATAGCCACAAACAATATAAAGTATCTTGGTGTGACTCTAACCAAACAAGGGAAAGATCTATATGACAAGAACTTCAGGTCTCTGAAGAAGGAAATGGAAGAAGACCTCAGAAAATGGAAAAATCTGCCATGCTCGTGGATTGGCAGGATTAATATAGTTAAAATGGCCATCTTACCAAAAGCGATCTACAGATTCAATGCAATCCCCATCAAAATCCCAACTCAGTTCTTCACAGAGATAGAAAAAGCAATTCTCAAATTCATCTGGAATAACAAGAAACCCAGGATAGCTAAAACTATTCTCAACAACAAAAGAAATTCTGGGGGAATCAGTATCCCTGACTTCAAGCAATACTACAGAGCAATAGTGTTAAAAACTGCATGGTATTGGCACACTGACAGACAAGTGGACCAATGGAATAGAATTGAAGATCCAGAAATGAATGCACACACCTATGGTCACTTGATCTTCGACAAAGGAGCCAAAAACATCCAGTGGAAAAAAAGATAGCCTTTTCAACAAATGGTGCTCGATCAATTGGAGGTCAGCATGCAGAAGAATGCGAATTGATCTCTTCTTATCTCCATGTACTAAACTTCACTCCAAGTGGATCAAGGACCTCCATGTAAAACCAAACACACTGAAAGTAATAGAAAAGAACCTGGGGAAGACCCTTGAGGACATGGGCACAGGGGAAAAGTTCCTGAACAGATCACCAATAGCTTATGCTTTAATATCAAGAATTGACAAATTTAATTACAAAGTTTCCGTAAGGCAAAGGACACTGTTAAAATGACAAAACGGCCACCATGAAATTGGGAAAGGATATTCACCAACCCCACATCTGATAGAGGGCTAATATCCAATATATACAAAGAACTCAAGAAGTTAGACCCCAGGGAACCAAATAACCCTATTAAAATGGGGTACAGATCTTAACAAAGAATTTTCACCTGAAGAAATTCTTTGGCCGAGAGGCACCTTAAGAAGTGCTCAACATCATTAGTCATTAGGGAAATGCAGATCAAAACAACCCTGAGATTTCACCTTACACCAGTCAGAATGGCTAAGGTTAAAAATTCAGGAGACAACAGGTGTTGGCGAGGATGTGGAGAAAGAGGAACACTCCTCCATTGCTGGTGGGGCTGTAAGATGGTACAACCACTGTGGAAATCAGTCTGGAGGTTCCTCAGAAAACTGGATATGAGACTTCCAGAGGACCCTGCTATAACTCTCCTGGGCATATACCCGAAGGACTCCCCAGCATGCAATAAAGACACATGCTTCATTATGTTCATAGAAGCCTTATTTATAATAGCCAGAAGCTGGAAAGAACCCAGATGCCCCTCAAAGGAGGAATGGATACAGAAAATGTGGTATATTTACACAATGGAATACTACTCAGCAATTAGAAACCATGAATTCACAAAATTTTTAGGCAAATGGTTGGATCTGGAAAATATCATCCTAAGTGAGGTAACCCAGTCACAAAAGAATACACATGGAATGCAATCTCTGATAAGTGGATATTAATTAGCCCAGAAGCCCTGAATACCCAAGGCACAAATTACATAACAAATGACTCCCATGAAGAAGTATGGAAAGGGTCCTGATCCTGGAAAGGATTGATCTAACATGGGAAGGGAATATAAGGACAGAGAAAAAGGAGGGAGGTGATTGGAAAAGGGATGGAGAGAAGAAGGTTTGTGGGACATATGGGGAGGGGGGATCTGGGAAAGGGGAAATCATTTGGAATGTAAACAAAGAATATAGAAAATAAAAAATATTTTAAAAAATTAAAACTAAAACAAACAAACAAACAAACAAAAAACATAACTAAGTATGCATTTATTTTTTGTGTAGTATAGCTGTTATAAACACAACAGGTTCCAGAATGGCAGTGTCAAAGACAATGTTTCAATAGAAGGACTGACCAGGTAAACAGAAAAATTATTGGACAAACAGAACAAAGTCAGCATTCTTCAGGAATCATTTGTAATCAGGTTCTTCTCCTGAGGAAAATCACTACCTCCTTTAAAGATTCCCAAAGTCAACTACTTTCAGCAAGAGCATCTAGGTCTTGATACATCCAACAACTTCCATCAGATCAAAGATTCAAACCTAGATAACTATCATATTAAATCTGATTGTTTTTTCCTGCCAAGTTGTTGTTCTCTATTCCAGTGAGATATTATGACAGTTTGATTTTCCTGATAAATATTTCTTTCTACCCATGGACTAGACCAGTTTGGTTGTTTTCTTCCATAATTGTTTAAAGTAGAGACCTAACTTTAAAAAAATAGATTGCTCATATTTCATAAATCATTTGCTGAATTGCTTTTCATTTGTCAACTCACCCTCAATATATATAATATGATCAAACTTATCTTGCTTTAATATTTTCTAACTAACTCATAAGTCTAGGAACTCATTTGCCTACTGGTACAGAATCATTTAAAACTTAAAGTTCTTTGCTCATTTTACATTTTTTCATCTTAGATATGTCTTTTTTGCTTCTCTTCTCAACTGTTCCCCTATTTTTCTTCCAAATTTAAAAGCATTGATCAATTTGGGAAGTTGATTATAAAATATTAGGAGAAGAAATTTCAATTTATTTTAAAGAAAAAGTAGCATTTTATAATATTCTCTTCAATCATGTGAACTTCTCTCCTTTGGTGCCCAATGTTTACTCTGGTGTGTAGTCTTTGCCCTACTTACAAACTTCATTCTAGCTCAGCTCCTGTTTTCTATTCCAATATCTCTGTCCCCGACTTCTGCTCTTTCTTGTGTAGTCTTTCTTTGCCAGGAACAGAGGTTTTTCTCCCATAAGGATTAGCTTCTTGCACATTTCCCAAAGGACATGCTGCAGCTTCCTGTGTCTTATAGCCTCTTCTCTCAAGAAATGTAATATGCTTCCTCTGGGACAACGTCAGTGAACAGTAAAACAACAGCTTACAATCAAAAGTGTAAGTTGTTGTTTCACTTTTTAACTGTATGTTGGTTTTAGTAAAACTGCTTAGACACTGAGACCTGCCTCATGGAAGTATTTGGTCAATTTTTGTCATATCCATAGTATCCACTATCTTCTATAAATACTGGTGCCTTAATTTGGATTTTTATGATTCTTGTACCTCAGGCCTCAGTTATAGGCCCATAGTTATTCAGTTTTTGGTTCAAATAGAAACTGTATTATTTGGAAAGTATAGCATAGATTTTTTTTTCAAAAATAAACCTAAAAGTTAAGTTGTATCCTTTTTACCAATATTTTACTTTGTGTTTGCCTTTCTTATTTTTCTCATAGACTATCTGGAACAGGAAAGGTTAATAAAAGATGGAACCCTGCCAGAGGTGGGTTAATCTAATGTCAACATGGTCTCACTACATGAAAGATGTTGAGTTTAAATAATAATGATCTCATTTGATCTTTATAAGAGAAAAGCAAATTGTACTTTATTTTACAAGGGAAATTCTACGTAACGGTAAACAAAACTAAATGGCAAACTATGACTGACAATGTAAGCTAGATGAACAACTGGCTTCCCTCACAGGCTCTTTGTATCTGATTACTAAAGTCATTCCCAAAAGGGACTTGCAGGTACCAAATATTGTCTTCATGGGTTCACATATTCTCTCTTGAAACTAGAATGCTTTATTTTTGAATCACCTTTTCTTTCCCTCCCAAACTTCTTTCTTTCTTTTATATTTTCAATATTCTTGAAATCTCAAACCTTTCACTCAGCATTTCACTGGCCTTCTCACATGTACATAAACATATTTTGCAAGTCATAATGATTTTTGTCTTTCCTGATCCTTGGGATTCTCTCCCTGTATAAAGTCCTACCTCTCCTCACTCTGGAGACTATTCATAGGAACCACAGGACAGTCTTCTCTGACCACAAACCAGTCCATTCTCTCCTCAGAGTCCCTGAGCCCAACCCATGATATATCTATTCTGAGCAAGATTCACCATGAGTGCATCCTTTCTACTTCACCTCCAACATTACTGCTTAGTTCCAGTCTCATGCCTTATAATTAGAAACTGTGGCTTCCTGATTTTCCTTTGGTTATTTAGCTCAGACTCATCTCTAACCTTCTGATGTCCTGCTCGTTCTATGAGTACAGATGTGCTATTCCTTCTGTTTCTGGTTCCATTTGTTTTCCATAGTACCTCCAGCATCCAACCTTTACAGTTCCCACAAAACTCTGGCTGTCTTTGTTAGAAATACCAATACTGAATTGAAACATCATGATCAAAAATCAAGTTAGGGAGTAAAAGTTTTACTTAACTTACACTTCCACAGTGTAGTCCATCATTGAAGGAATCTTGGACATGAACTTAAACAAGTGGGAACAATAGGGCAGAGGGCAGAAACTGACTCAGAAGTCATGGAGGGTGCTGCTTAATAGCTTACTTCACATGACTTGCTCAGCCTGCTTTGTTATGGAATCCAGAACAACCATTCCATTCCATGGATGGCCCCACCAAAAATGGGATGAGCCCTCCCTTATCAATTACCAATTACGACAATGCCTAACAGGTTTGCCCACCGCCCATCTTATGGAGATATGTTCTCAATTGAGACACCTTCCTCTCTGATGACTCTAAAATGTGTCAACTTGACATAAAACTAACCAGGACACTGGATGAAGTACTGTATATTGGCATTTCTATGTTGCTACAAGTCACATACACTTATTGCTTGAATTGTGCTGTTACTTTCTAAGACTGATCTTATTCAATTGACTATTACTAAGTATTTTTATTTCTGGCATTTTATCACAGATTCATATTAGATATGCTGCTTATTTATTTATTTGTTGAGAATTACTTTTTTACAAAACATATCTGAAATGTTTCCCTCCCCCAACTCCTCCCAGGTCTTCCCTACTTTCTCAAGTATCCAAATCTATATTCTTTCTTTTTCTTTCTCATAAAAATTTTAAGAAGACATATAACAACAATAACAACAGCAGTAGTAAAATAAACCAGAATAAGACAAAACAAATAGAATAGGAGAGCCAAACAAAAAGTATAAAACATTTAATCAAATTTGCACACACAAAAACCCATGTAAATCAAAATCAGAGACCATAACACATAAGCAAAAGATCTCTAAGTTTTTTTTTAAGGCTCAAATTCTTCTACAGCTAAACATAAACTTCCAAAATTACTTTTACCTATTCTTTATTTTTCAGTAATGTTAAAGGTGGTTACTTATAGATTCTTTTTGTTGTATATGTACTTACTACTTACATTCTTCATTACAAGAAACAATGTCCATTGGTATATAATACATGCCTAAATATGTAAACATAAATAATTCTAAAAACAGATGCTTAAAAATGTGTAAATGGATACATCCACATCTTATATGCCATACATATGCATTGATATATATATATATATACATACATACATACATATATATAATATAAATTCATCTTTATCTTTCTATAACAGAATCCTTTGTTGAAATGTCTGAAATATTGTAGAAAATGTTTACACAGTATTAAATATCTAACACTAGAACAACAGTCTTCACTAAGGAACACCATTCCATTGGCTAGTGAAAATTTCCAAAGTGAACGTGAGTTAATATGGGAAGGTAGAGAAAATGCTGTACCTGAATTCTAGTATTCTCTCTGAAGAAGGTGATGCCCAGAACCAAGTGGAAGTCAAAAGCTGCAGTTTCCACTGTGGGCCTCCACTTATATCACACAGAGGTTTAAGTGAATTTAAAGATCTCTGAAAGGCAAAACCATAGAGAATTTCTTGCTGGATCAGGGGAGATAATTCAGATCATAAAGTGTCTTCCATGCAAGCAGGAGTATACACAGACACACCACATCTCCCACAAGATTCATGGAGTACATATAAATATGTACAGTAGTTAAAAATGCAATCTCTAGCCACTACAACACAGTCTAACATACTTTGCAACTGGGGAGTTGATTGAAGACTTGTAAAAAGGTATGAAGAACATGTGGCGGTTCATGTTATTTGTACTTTTCAGAATGTCGTGTAAATGTGAATACTATAAAATAAAGGTTTAAATTATTTAATCTCAGAAGAAATTATTGTGTTTTGTGTTAAGTTCTGAACACATTTTCCCAATTATTAAAACATTTTAGGCTTCTTTTATATTTTCATTTTTGAAACACTCCTGTGGATACAAATATAATTTAATAACTATAGAAAGAGATCCATATAAACAAAATTGACCATGAATATATACATACCTTTTTGTGATTATTATATATGTATAATTCCACACAATTAAATTTATAGGTAAACATACATTTGGATAGGATGTGCATGCATATATGTATATTATACTTGTGTGCATATAAACATACCTCATTTACATGTGATAGAGTCCTATCACCATCCTGTTACTTAACTGTTTGTTTTTAGACCACAGACTTGATTGACTTAACAGAAAGTCTTGTTTCTAGTAAATGATCCTATACACCCTTTTTCCTAAAATTATTATTAGAATACTATATATTTTAAATATTTACCATTTCTAGTTCTTAAAACAGCATCCATCCTATGACAGAACAGTATCTCTTCAGTTTGGTGTAACCCTGTCCCTTTTGTTTCTCTGTTTTAATTTGAAATCTGTGGAATGGGATTTTATGTTCAGAGGAAAGAGGCTGATGCTCTTAACCATCATTTTCATGCATCATTTCCATTTGGCACCCTTTGCACACAATACTCCTGCTTTCTCAAGGCCAGCATTCTGCATATCAAATGTCACTTTCCCTGAGTGGAGATTCTAACTGAATATAAATGCCAAATGCCTCCTCTGCTAATTAATGGCATCTGCAGATTCCAAGGCTAGAATTCCCTTTGATTTATTTTATGTTCAGGCTTAAACTGTTCTTTGGGGAAGCAAGGATCCTCATTTCCTAGCTCCTAATAAAGCTCAATGTATTCAAATCCCTGGCAGGGCCTGAGCATTTCACATTTAAAACACAGTGATTATTCCTAATCCTTGTTAAGAGAATCACCCTAAGCAGAGCACCACTGCCTCTTGAATGTGTACAGAAGGGGAGGGGATTATCTCCTCAGCTTGAAGCTCTCCCTTTGCAAGGAGGCTAGCTTTAGGGAAGTGGCTTTTGTCACCATCTATACACAGAAATGCTGCCTGTAGTGCTTTGTATAGCATATATTACAGAGGCCCATCCTCTGACACCCTGAGTCATTTTGTACAGGGCGGGACCACACAACTTCATTTTTAGCAAATTATATGTGTGTATATATAATACAAATTTACCAGGTATCTTTCTTTCTAAAAAAGGATACTTTGTTGAAGTTTCATGTCTGAACTATTGTAGGAAATGTGTACATAATGTTAAATGTCTGACACTAGGTCCAAAGTCTTCACTAAGGAACATCATTGCAGTGGCCAGTAAGAATATCCAAAGTGAACATGCATTAATATGAGAAGATGGACAAAATTCGTGCATTCTTTCTCACGAGGATGATGCCCAGATCCATGGAGAGGTCAAAAAGTGCTGTTTTCACGGTTCCCCTCCATACTTATCATATAGGGCTATAAGTGAATTTAAAGATCTCTGAAAGACAAAACCATAGAGAATCTCATACTGGGTCAGGGGAGATAATTCAGTCCATAAGGGGTTTCTATCCCCAGTAGTGCATTTACAGACTCAGATGTAAACTAACAACACTTTTGCTTTTTATAAAACTTTTGACATTACCCTTGGCCCTTGGTCTCTTGCAGCTGAAGTTGTTCCCACTTGTCTTGCAGTAGGCACCTGGGCAACGAGAAAGTAAACATGGACCTGTTCATAGCAAAGCACAGGACTAAATCGCAAACCTCTTCAGTTCCAGGGAAACCAGTTCATAGATTTTTAAATTCAATTTTCTCACTATGTCAAACCCCGGATTATAGATTTTGCCATTCATATTTTACCTTTGCTACTCTCTGTTCAAACTGGAGAAAGCCAAAAGAATTCTCTGCAAAACACTCTGAATCCCTCTGATCAATCAAGTCCGTTTAGCATGCACCCAAAGCCTGTTGATCTTTCCCCACAGAAATAGCTCCTGTTTCCCTCTCTGCTTTTGAATTTCAGTCACTTTCTTGTGACGGGGTTAATGTCTCTGCAACAGAAGATTCTGAATAAATACCATGTGCCCACAAATGATCGTCATTTTTGTCATAGCCAGAACTGAGCCAGGCGTCCAGTATACAAATTCATAAAAGCACCTAAAGAATATTGACCCATCTGTTTTTGTTTTCCTCGTTCAATTCATGTAGAGGCCGCCATGTTGGTGAGATTTTATGGGCACAGCTTCTGACCTAACTACAATACACAGTCTCACAGCAAACTCCCTAATCTTTTGGTCTTACAATCTTTCTATCTCCTCTTCAGAAATGTTTCCTGAGTCTTAGGTGATGGAGTTGTATTGTAGATGTGTCTGTCAGACCTGGGCCCTAATGTTACTCCCAGGAGTCACAGATCATCTAATGACAACCACAGCATATGTCATGAGAAACTGCCTTTTGAACAGTAAATAAGGAAATCCAAGTAACATTAACTAACTTGCCTGGTCTCCTGAAAACCAAGTATACAAATTCAAAGGATTTTTGCAGGGTCTGACCTGGAAACCCAACCCCTGAGGAGTAGCTTTCACAGTACAATGAAGCAAAACTAAACAAGAGCTTAGTACGGGGATGTACACCTGTAGTCTTAGGACTCAGGAGACTGAGGCAGGTGAAGCATTAACTTTAAGCTACCTTGGAGTATAAAGCAAGACCTTTTCTTCCAATGCAAAAAAACCAAGTCAATCCAAACAAAGGTGTTATCCAAAAAGCAGGAAATGTCCTTTATGAACACATACACAGAAATGAATCCTAGGAATTGAATCTGACAGTATACACACAGCATTAGTACTAAGTGGAGCTTGTCTTAGAAGTTGAGGTTATAGAATATTCACATACGTTGAAATTCAGTTAGATCTCTAAAGGGAAATAAATTCATGACCATGTCCAAATAGCATAGACCAAGTTGAGACCATTATTGATTTTAAACATTTCTAAACCAGAAGTAGAATACAATAACAAAAGTTGAAAGGAGAAAACCTACACAAATTTTGCAGATACATGCTACTCGACTTTCAAAAAACCATATCTAGCCCCATAGGCCAGAAACAAGAAAATCGATATTCTTTTTAAATTCATTCTTGAGCAATGAAGTCCTTTTATGTTTGTTTTGTTTTCACTATTTTTGTTTTGTTGTTGTTGTTATTCTGAGAGGAATGAACTTAGTTTTCTTCCTTTGCAGATAGCTTGATAATTTGCACCAAAAGTTATAGGGAAAAATATGTTAGCAATGCTATTAGTAGAATACAAGACAAATAAGTACTATACAACTCTAGAACTCAAGTCTAAAGAAACTAACATAGTTCTATATACTGACAGCAAAAAATGAAGAACTGAAGCCACCAGAAAAATTCAATCACAGATGTAAATAAAGTATGCTCTTGAAAATGACATAAAATTATGAAATTTTAGTGAACATAGCATCAACATCTGAGGTATGTGTACTATAAATACTAAGTATGAGACCTACTTGGATTTAATAATAAGTATACACTTATAATTATAAATATTATAATTATGAATATTATAGTTTTATAATTATAAATGATAAATAAATTAAAACATACCACATTCATAGATTGAATATCAATGTTTATATTTGGATTCAAACACTTCTCAAAACCCAAGCAGACTTTGATATAGAAATTGGTAAAGTGTACCCTAGACAGATTAAGCTCTGAAAATACTGAAATCTCATCATGTATAATAACATGATATAACTCTAGATCATTAGGTTAATTGAAATAAGTGAGGGCAGAAGAAATACCATGTGATCATACTCATATGGTCAATCTAAGGGGATGATCTCAGGCTTGGAAAGCAGAATAGTGGCTACCTGAATGTGGAACCAATAGATTGGGTTAATGGGGACATGAATACTGGCATAAAGTCACCTTGACAAAGGAATTTAATTCCTTACTGTGCTACTGCACAGAATAAATATAATATAATATAATATAATATAATATAATATAATATAATATAATATAATATACATTTTAAAATGCTAGAGAAAAAGTTTCAAGCTGGCATAAGAAAAATATTATGCTATTCCTTAAATGGAATTGTTATGGTTTGATCTATTACATCAGAGTAAATTTAACTAAGTGCATAATTACCTCTCAGAATTGCCTTCAAGTAGAATTAGATAGTTGGAATTTACATTATATATATATATATATATATATATATATATATATATATATATATATGTATATATATATATATACACAAATCCATTATATCTTCATGTCTCATGAATGTTACATGTACATACGTATATGCCTTTCTGTTTATACACACAATATTTTGTGAACATAGAGGCCAAATTCTTATGTAGATACTAGTTTGTTATTTTGTAAAGACATTGTGGAAAAATGAATAATAATACTTAGGTATCACCTTGTAATTCATAATCTTAAATAGGAAAAAAAGCAATTAATTACAGAATGTAAAACAGATATTTACTGTAAACTCCCATGCAATGTTTCTCCCTCTAAAATATCCACTATTATTACATACACATAGTGGTATGTAAATTCAAATATGCATACCAATTAAGCAGTGTATTTTTCAGCATAAACACCAATGAATATCCTGTATAACTTGAGAGTTTTTCCAAAGTTGTTATAAAATGTTGTAACTCACAGCTAAGGCACTATAATGACAGCAAATTATTTAAAAAGAGGAAGAAAAATGTCAGTTTGATATTTTATTCTTCCATTTCTTCCATAAAACTAATAGGGCATTAAAAAGTTGTTTTAATCAGAATTTGACATGTGTTAGAATTAAATCTCTCTCTCTCTCTCTCTCTCTCTCTCTCTCTCTCTCTCTCTCTCTCTCTCTCTCTTTCTCTCTTTCTTGGGAACAGGGGCAAGAGATAAGTTAGATATTTAAAATTAAGATATATAAGATACATTGTTTTTTTTTTATTTTATTTTTTTACTATAACAAAAGGCATATGTTGAGATAGTGTGGGAAGAGTGGGATACAATCCTTCTGTGTGCATAGGATAATCAGGATAGGATCCTAGTTTCCCGTGCATGGCATCTAAGGAATATACAAGCTCAATAAAATCTGAGGGACTACCTGCATAGCTCTCTGTATATATCAATCTAAGAACAATTTGTAGAAACAACATCTATGAATTGGGAATCAGACACTAACTAAAGCTAAGTATGGTTCTTTCAGGCAAATGTACCCATATAAAGTCATTGTCATTGTTCAGGTGTAGACCAACAGAACCACAGCTAGCCTCAACCTCTGGGTCTTCCTCAATGCCCATAACAGGGGATTAAATCAAATCGTTCAAGTCTCAACAATATAAACAATTAGTTCTGGATAATGCTTTGCTTCAGGAAGGCGCCTCTTTATTAAGCATGTATAGCATCATCTTGGGGTTATGTGTGTTCATTCACCCCCATTCTCACAGTTGCTTTGGCTTTATTAAGCATGTATAGCATCATCTTGGGGTTATGTGTGTTCATTCACCCCCATTTTCACAGTTGCTTTGGCTTTCTAGCATGTATACTTTGTGGCATGCTATCTCCTGTGTACTATATTCCCATTGCCCTTTTAACTAGCAGCATATGGATTAGATGTTGTACAAGACTTGCACAAGATTGGGCCCACTTACTTTCTGTAATGGAGGTGGGGAACTCATGAAACAAGAAAGGTAATGAAGAATGTATAGACAGTTAACAATTCCTGAGAAAGAGAGTTATTCTCTAATTTTATATCTGGTCTGTACATTATGTCATTTCCTATAAGCAATTTCATTGGTTCACCAAATAATACTCTGTAGAACTATTTCCCTTTTTTCTGTTGTTGGTAGACATTTGTTTCTCTTCCCAGAAAATAGTCACATATCATTATGGTTTGTATTGTTGTTTGACCTCTATGGTTTCCAAATTTAGAGGCTGACACTACATGTCTATTTCCTTTTAGGATGAGGTGCTAGGCAGCCTAGCCATCCCTGGGAGATAAGACCACTGTATGAGTTGCAGTTGTGACTAGTCAGATCTTATGGAATGTCTGTATACATTAAAGAAAATTAACAGAATGACTTACAGTCTGAAGTCCAACTAGCACAACAATGGGTGACTGTGAATGGAAAGTCCAAGAATCTACTACTTGCTCAGTCCCCTGAGGAAAGGTGCTTGGGTTGGTTTTCTGTATAAACTGGCATATTGAAGAAGTAGGTTCCAACAGATGTGCCAGAAACTCAGTGAAAGCAGGTGAAGAAGAGGGAGGCTTTCTTCTTTCACTGTCTTTATGTAGGCCTCCAGCAGAATATATGGTCCAGATTAAAGGTGTGTACCACCACATCTGGATTTGGAACTTGCTCAGTCCTAGTCTGGCCTTTAATTCAGAGATCTATTTGCCTTTGTCTCCTGGGATTAAAGAGGTGTACTACGTTGCCTACTCCTAAGCTTTTCATGACCATTGTACTTCAAGATCAAAAGCATAGAAGGGGGGTGATTGGAGAATCAGTGGAGAAAAGAGAGCTTATGAGGCATATGGGGAGGGGGGAACCAGGAAAGGGGAAAGCATTTGGAATGTAAACAAAGAATATAGAAAATAAAAAAAAAAAATTCAATACTTAAAAAAAAAAAAAAAAAGCATGTCATCCCATATCAAAATCCCAGGTCAGAAGCCTGTCTTCCAATTTCAAAATGACTTTGGATCACAGGTGTTGCCTCCATTTCTGGATTGTAGTTCATTCCAGATGTATTCAAGTTGACAACTAGGAATAGCTATCACTACTACTATGCTAAATATTCTTCTGCTCTTTCCTTTATACCTCAGAAAAAGCAGATAATCTTCCAAGTGTTAAGTTCTTGGCTATTTTAGATATCAAATTGCAATAACCCTCTATTACCATTACAGAAATACCTTGAGTAATCCAGGTAAAAGAAAATTTGTTTTATTGTACATTGATTTGGTGAGTAATATTGATTCTTTCTGTAATAAGTTTCTATGTAAAAGTATCTTAAAATATGTCATTACTTTTTCATTGGCTCTGTGATTGCTCTAGCCTTAGTGACATAACAACTGATTGATTTTCCAGTGTGTTCTTTCTAATATTTCATTTGCAAATGAATTAGAACTACGTGTGCTTAAAATGTTATTGTAACACTGTACAGAAGAGGTGAGTACATGATTACTCTTATTTTTAGCTGCATATATGAGATCACTTTCCTACTAACTTTTGAGATATGAGTGTTTATCTTAATATTTTATTTTCTTTCTGTATCTGTTATATTTACCACCCATAATATGTGTCTGTTGATGTGTTTGTTATTAGCTTATATCATTCAGATAATATTTGCATATAAATGTGTTCATTAACTTTCTTAGAATGCTCTTAGTAACTAAAATTTTAATCATCCTAAAATCAGAATAAAATACAATATAAAACTATGAATGGAGTGCCTCTGCAACCATTCATTAATCTATAGGCTTGTGCTTTGATATATATATATATATATATATATATATAAATATATATATATATGTGTGTGTGTGTGTGTGTGTGTATGTGTAAGACTATCATTGAATTTTTCTCCAAAAATAAAGAATAGGTTCTGATATTTTCTATGATCAGTTCCACTAGATTTTGAATTTATTTATTTCCATGGTTAAGTTTCTAAAATTTTCAAATTTTTTAAAATTTATTTCAATTATCATAATATATATGCCTTTTAATTTAATAAAATCATCTAGGAGAAGGACTGAAAGAGTAGAAGGGGATTACAGCCCCATAGCAAGAGCAATAGTGTCAAACAACCAGACACCCAGAGCTCCCAGGGACTAAACCACCATCAAATAGTACCCATGGAAGGACCCATGGCTCCAGCTGAATTTTTAGCAGATACCTATCAGGAATCAAAAGGATGGGACTCACTTGATCCTGGGAAGTCTAGATGCCCCAGTTTTGGGGAATGCTAAGGTGAAGAGGTAGGAGTGGATGGGTAGGTGAGAAAGTACCTTCATAGGAGCAGAAAGAGGAGGATATGATAAGGGGTTTGCAGAGAGGAAACTGGGAAAAGGGATAACATTTGAAATGCAAATAAATACAATAGCCAGTTAAAAAAAGAAAGAAAATCAAAAGTTGTATGTGTGTGTGTGTGTGTGTGTGTGTATTGCAATGCAAATAAGGGAAAATATTAAAAGTAATTCCACACTGAAATTAACCAATTTGCAATTTTTTAAAAGATATATATTACAAAAATAAATGAATAAAACAAACTTTTCTTTAAGACATCCATGAGTAGAATTCGGACTCATCAATTTTATAGATGTAAGGACTCAAAGTGAATCAATGTCTCTGGACTCCGTTATCTTTACATTTAGAAAAACATCTATGATGAGATATATTCAAAATACTAAGAAAAATACTTGAAAAAGAGTGGATTCTGAGAAAATTATAATAAGCAATTATTATTAAAGTTATTCTCAGATATCCTATTATGTTTCTGCATTAGAGTTTTTTTCCAAAGAAGTCATTCTGCTGAGTTTTCTTTGACTTATATTGCTATTATTGTTCCTATAAAAACAAGTCACATACACATGTGAAAATGGCAGTACCTTCTCTGATGCTTGTTAATATTCTCTTGCATTAGTAACAGCTTATCTAAGAAATGCAGAATTATAATTGTAACTTTGTTCTTAACTTGAATTGCACTGTGTTATATTTAGATAGAAAGTAAAATGTTAATATTTCTTTTTTTATATTAAGAAGATGGTTGTCTTTGTATTTCATTTTCTAGAGAATTATTACAAAGGGACATTACATCAATGGAACTCCCATTGTGTTCTTACTAAAATGTTAAGGTAATTCATCAGATTGTTCACATCTGTACTGAGATTAATGAACTTTTTTTACTTTGAGGATGATTCTTTTAATATCCTGTTGAAGCAAAGTTGAAAATATTTCCTTTATATTTTTTATTAAATGTTATTATTACTTTGCTACTTCCTTTGTCACCTGTAATGAGTCAGATAAATTATACATTATTTCATGATGTTTTTTTCATGGAAAATATTTATAGAATGTTTAAATTAAACTTATCTGATGCAAACTTAAGACAGAGTATAAACTTACAACTTCGTAATGTTTTAGGGACATTTGACAGATAATCTTATCATAGATTTAAGAACAGTATATTGGGTGGGTTGAGAGGTGGTGGCAAATTGCAGAAGAGTTTGGGAAGAGTGTAAGAAGATGATTATACATAAAATAAACTCTGGAATTAAGGATTTAATAAAAATATTATCTAAACAGAAATACATCTAGTCAATTTATAAAATTTATCAGTGTATATTAAGGGGAGAAAGGAATAAATAGTTAAAGAGATAAAGGTAGAAAACAAAAAGTAACAAATTATAAAGAATTATGAAAGTAGATGTGAAAAGAAAAACATTTGAAACAGTAATATTTCTATTCACCATAGAGTGGAGCATCACTGAGATGCAAAATTGCAGTCATTATTCTTTTATACAATCTTATTACTCCTATGGTTATTACATCACCATTTGATCTTACTCTACTGAGGGTCTCTGGAAAGTATAACATGCTTAAAAATGGGAATATATATAATATATGTTATATACATACTTTTAAATTATATATTTGCATATATGCCTGGGAAATACATATATACATTCTGCTTTATGGAAGAGCATAAAAAGACAAATGCTGGTACATGAAATTCCAAGATAATCAGGGATGATATGTGACATGGAGAGTTTGGCTTTATAAACCAAAGCATTCTCTGTTCAATATTTAAATATGATATCAAGAATATGGGTGTGCCTCTCTTTTCCAGATTTGCCTGCATTTCCAGAGGCCTCCTGGCTCTGGGGACAAGAAGATGAGGCCAACCCTCCCTAATGCTCAGCAAGCCAAGTCCACCTAAGGCACACTCAACAGCAGTAAACTACACCTGATCATTTACTTGCACTCCATTTTCTGGCCCAAAACTCTGCCTGCATTCCCAGAAACCTCCTAGCACCAAGTGACAAAAGGCTAGCATAAAAACGCAAGCAGCCAGATCCAGGAAAATTGGTATCACCAGAGCTCAGCCATATTACTATAGCAAGTCCTGGATATCCTAAACCAGCCAAAGCAAAAGAAAATGACTTAAACCCAATCTTATGAATGTGATAGAACCCTTTAAAGAAAAAAAATGAATAAGTCACTTAAAGAAATAGAGGAAATTGCAATCAGACAGGTAAAAAAATAAAACTGTTCAAAACTTGAAAGTGGAAATAGAAACAGTTTTAAAAGAAAAGCCAAACCAAGGGAATTCTAGACATAAGCAGGGCTTCAGTTACGAGGTTTAGGGGGCTCAGGCAAGTCCTGTGAGATATAAAGAACGGGAACAAAGGAGAAAGAAAATGAAGAGAGTAGAATGTCTCTATTGGACAGGATGGGACAGGAGCACTTGGCTGAAGACATGACCCCTGAGGACAATGGAGGAAAAATAACCCAGGGAGGATTTGAACAGCAAGTAACATGGAGACGCAGCCTGAAAATAGCCAGGCTAGCTTAGAAAATTATTTAGGGGGTAATCATCCAGTGATTGTGCTAAAGATGACTAGGTAAATCCATAAGACTCTGTCTTTGTCATTTGGAATTTGGCAGGGTCATCATCATCATCATTATCATCATCGTCATCATCATCATCATCATCATCATCATCATCATCATCATCATAGAAACAGAGTTACTAATGGAAATTACAACTGCGTAATATCCCAAAATAGAAACAGAAGGAACATAGTCAAATTAATTTCATGAGGCCATAGTCACCAGGATAACTAAATCACAGAAACTCAATCAAGAAAGATAGCTTCAGACCAAACTCTCTTACCAATACTGTTGCAAAAATAGTCAGTAACATACTCACAAACTGAAACTAAGGACACCTCAAAAATTTCATTGACCATGATTAATTAGGTTTCATAGAAGGGATGGCTCAACATACTAAAATCCATCGATGTAATCTGCCATATAAACAAACTGGAAAGGGGGAAAAACACTTGGCTATCTCATTAGATGTTGGAAAGCCTTTGACAAAATCCAACACTCTTTCATGTAAAAGTATTGGAAAGATCAAAGATACAAGGCACATACCTCAGCACAGTAAAAGTAATATACAGCAAGTCAATATCAAATTAAATGGAGACAAACTTAAAGTAATTCCACTAAAATAAGGGACAAAATAAATCTGTTCACTCCCTTCATATATATTCTATATAGTTTTTGAAGTTTTTGTTAGAACAGTAAAACAATAAAGGTTATCAAGAGGATACAAAAAATTGGAAAGGAAGAAGTCAATGTATCAGTATTTGCATATGATATGATAGTATACATTAGTGACCCTAAAAAGTTTACCAGGGAGCTTCTACAACTAATGAACATATTAGTACAATGGCTAGATGCAAAATTAACTCAAAAAATTTAGCTATCTTATAGATAAATGAGAAATAGGCTAGTCAAGCAAATGAAAGACATGTATGACAAAATTTTCAAATCTCTGAAAAAAAGAAATTGAGTAAGATATCACAAGATGGAAAGATTTCCCACACTTATGGATAGCTTGAATTAACATGGTAAAAAATGGCTACCTTTGAAAGGCAATCAACAGATTCAACACAATTCCCATCAAAGTTTCAACATAATCCTATTGACAAAACAATACTCAACTACATAGGGAAAAACAAAAATCCCAGGATAGCTAAAACAGGCCTACACTATAAAGTATCACCATCCTCGCTTTCAAGCTGCACTACAGAACAAGAATCAATGGCAGGATCAATGGCCATCTCTGATGACATTGCCTGCCCTTCATCCCCTTTTCTCTAAATGGGTTGTCTTTCTAGCCTCAATAGAAGATGTGCCTTGTATGATTACAACTTGATATGCTAAGACTGTTACTTCCACTGGAATCCTTCCCTTTTCTGGAGAGAAGGAAAGGAGTGTTGGAAAGGGGGCAGAAACTAGCATGTGGAGCATGTGGAAGTGAGAGGAGGGACTGAGAGGATTGGAGGGAGGCGGGGATGTAATTGGAATGTAAAGTAAAACAAATAATATAAAAAAAGAATATTACTGTGCTTAATTTATACATAGATGCTTCTGTCTCATAATTGTGCACATCTTCCACCAGTGTCAAGGTTTTATGATTTCTTGTCCAAAGCCTTTTCTCTTTAGTTAGCATTCTCTGCCAGCATCCATTTACCATAAATGTACTTTTGGGTTTCATGATAAATTTCATCTGTCCTCTAATGTTTCATTCCTTTTGACTTCAGCCATTTTTGACCTCCCCAAATATTGAACATTTTGATTAAATAAATATATGCTCAAAAGATCATAAAATACTGTCATTAAGAACATAAACATTCATAATCATAGTTCCTACACTTTGTTTGATATTAACTTTAAAATCAGTGGCACATGTTGAAATCCACATTTGGAAACATTCCAAGCTTCATGTTGAAAATATTACATAAAGAAAAATATCAGAAGCCAATATTTTTATAAAAACCTAATACCTGTAACCTGCCATTAATAATATTTATAAAATAGTAGGTATGGTTAGCATGATATTAATTACCACTCAGTTATAATTTGGTTAATTCTGAGAGAATTTATTACTTCATAATAAAAAATGGCAAATATTAAATAAAAGGAAACATATTTAGCTTGTTAAAGATGTGGACCAAGTCTTTAAAAAATTATAATCATGTACTACATTTTGGAAGACTACCGTTTAAATCATACACACAGCAAAGCTGCTGCCTTTTTACAACTGAGCACTTTTTAAAACTCTTACACAATGTAAGGCTAACTTAAAACTAGAGAATAAAAGAGATAAATATCATTTGATTTTAAAGATAAAATTTAACTTAAGATTCTCAATATATATATATATATATATATATATATATATATATATATATATATATATGTTGTCAGTAATGAGTTAATTAAACTTCTGGATAAATTTATTACCCAATCTGAATGTTCACAGAACCATTAGTAGCAAGTGAAAATCTGAATAAATTACAGTATTTAATAAGAAAGAACTATCTAAGGCTCCAGGGAAGTGCTTCAAGATTGGAATAGCATGTCTTAATACAATAAATATCTCAAATAATGGTAAATTGTAAGCTCAACTTCATTTGAATTTAAATCCTTCTAGTGTTGATTGTGGAGATTTACAAGTTGATCTTAAAATGTTTTGGGAAGGTTAAAAGGCTAAGAATTTCTATTATGTACTTCAAAACTAAGGAAATAAAGTACCAGACCTCCCACATATCAAAACTATATCAAAATTATATCTTTTAAAACTACATAATAAATGGGTATTAGAAGACAAATTGATCATTGGTGCAAAATGTAGCATTCTAAATAGAGCCATTAAAAGTATAGGTCAGAGAGTTCATATTAAATTCAAATGAAGGAAATATATTGCTTAATGAAGGATGAAAGTTATTTTTATTTTATTCTTTGAAAAAGTAAATATCTACATAATATTTTGAACACAAATAAGCTTTAAATTGCTAAAAAAAATTACTAAACATATCAAGCACTGAGAATAACAGAGGCCAACAGCTTTATGACAATACATAATTTCACAGAAAAAAAAAAGGTCATGAAAATTACACTGAAATAAAACTAAATGACTTCTACTAAAAACACAATTAAAAATGATAAAAGTAAATCCTATTCTTAGAAAAGTTATTTATACTATCTTAGATAAAGTGTTCAGAACGTGTTATATCTCTCTACATATTAGGTTTTGAAGAAAATCCCTTTCATTCTTCTACAGAAGAATGAGAACAGCATGAAATTAATTCTTATATCACATTTTAATGAATCAAAATTAATTATGTTACTTTTTACACTAGTAATCACAGTTATAATGGAGACAATGACCACTATTTCTTTCCCCATTAGATTTACAAATACCAATGGATATCAAGATGATGACATTATGAAGAAATCTATATAAATCTATTTGATCTAAAGATATAATGATAAAGTAAAATAATGTAAAAGCAAATAATCCAGAAAGTAGTATAAACGAACAGACAGACAAAAATTAGCCAAGCCTGTACAAGAAACATATAGACACTGAGACATACACAGAAAATCCCTAAAAAGAAAATTTGAGACCATAACATATAAGCAAAAGATGTATAGTAAAAATAAACAGATAAATAAAATCAAACCCTCACAAAGCTTGTTTTGAATAAACAAAACAAAACAAACAAACAAAAACAAAAAAATCCAACCTCCCTCATTGGGTTCATTTTGCATTGGGTATCTACTGCTGGGCATGGGGCTTGCCCTTAAATATGGTTTTTATACTCAGTAAGACTATGTTTGAACATCCTTTGTGAGCAGTCATCATTTGGAGATAGATTCTAGGTTTGTGATGGGGTCATGTGTCTACTTCCTGGATCAACACTGGAACGCTACCTGGCTTAAACCCATGCAGGCCCGGTTAATGCTGCCACCAACTCTGTGAGTTCATGTAGGCTTCAGTCTTGTTGTGTCTAGAAGACCATGTTTCTTTAATGTTTTCTACCTCCAGTGGCTCTTACCATCTTCCTGCCTCCTCTTCCTCAGAATTCTCTGAGGGATTTCATGGACACATTTAGAGCTGAGTGTCCCAAGGCCTCTCACTCTCAGCACACAATGGACTCATTTTAACTTGGATGCAGCTGCAGAAATTCTATTAGACACAAAGTCATATCCTCAGAGTCTTAATCATCTATGGATGATGAACACAAATTACAAGAGATTATTCATCCAACTACCATTATCATGTTTATATCTACATGACATTGTTTGTGACATAAAATGGGTAATATGTCACAAGAAAATGTATCACAACATAATATGTCATGACAAATAATTGAAAATAACCACCTGTCCATTATTATAGCAGTGATGAAAAACCAATAACGTGAATGTAGAGTGTGAATATTGAAAGAAACAAACCCTAAGAACGTATTGGGAAACAAAAGGTAAGGCCAAAGGTACTTACATGTGAGGATAATAAATACATACCAAACACATATGAAGTAAAATAGATAAGCATTCATGATTGTCTGTACATTAACTTTGAACAGTGATCATCTGTAGGTGAGGAATTGGGAATTACGATTAGGGATAAGTAATTGTTTTAATACATTTATAATGCTCATGATTATTATGAAACTAGGGGTTTGAATAAAGGACATGAAATAATGACACCTAATACAATTGAAGGACAGGTGTAGACTCATGAAAATATTTGAACTATGGATTTATGAGATACAATTATTTGTTATTTAGAGCTTTCCTCTACATCACCGGATGTATAAAAATTTAATAACCTTGTTGGTTTCTGTCCACTAGATGCCAGTAGCAAACCTCACCATTTCCCCCAATTTGGACAATAAAAACCATGGGCAAATGCTTTGTGTGGGAGTAAAACTCTACTCTGGATGAGAAACAATACAGCATTAATTTATTCATTACATAATTAGATTTTTGTTAATTTCACTTATTTTAATTTAATATGATAATATATGTGTAATCATTGTATAGTGCTTTCAAAAAATAATGAAGGTGTTTATCACCATATGACCCTAGTATCCAATCATAGAAGATTTTATATTATACAGACCTGAAAGAACAAGTAACCAAGAAAATTTGCAAGTACTTCTATTGGAATTGTTTGAAATAAAAACAAGGATAGAAAATATGCATTTTCAGTTAAAGACATGCAAAGGTTTCCCCCCCCCCCCCTAGGAAAAAGAAATCATCAGAGAAGCTTCCTTCTGCAGTAGGTGGAAACAAGTACAGAGACCTATAGCCAGATATCTTGCTGAGAGTAAGAGATTTTGGAAATCTCAGCCCTGAAGGAGATGTCTCCATCAAGTTCCTCTATCAAGGTTCAAGGAACTCAGTGAAGAGGACGAAGAAATAGGGTAAGAGCCAGAGGGTCTGGAGGACACCAAAAGTCAAGTTCCTCTAAATGAGCAAGATTAAAATACATATGAACTCAGAAAGACTGAGGCAGCATGCATATGGTACGCACATGAGCTGCACAGGTTTGCACCCGTTGGGTTCCTAGAACGGAAAGTAGTGGACATATGCCCTCATCACCAGCCCAGAAGCTATCTCCAGTTGATAAACACTTGCAAGTTAAAAATCAGTTTTCACCAAGGGAGTCTCACTGGTGAAACAAACCAGTCTTAAGGTTAAGCTGAATGCCCAGCATCAGTCAACAAAACAAACTTAATCACATTCTTAGAGGTTCCCTTTCTCATGGTGTTGTGTGTGTGTCAAAGCTTTCCCTTTTACGTTTTATTTTTTTAAGAGATAGATAGATAGATAGATAGATAGATAGATAGATAGATAGAGAGAGAGAACATTCTTTTCCCATTTTTAACCTTACACCTGCTTTGCACATATATTATAGCTTCTAATTTAGTGCTTCTATGGGATTCCCAAGTGTGCGATGGAGTAAGTCTCTGAGTTTGGATCTGTTTCTTTTACCTTTTGTTGAGTTCCTTTCCTTCTGTTCGTTTTGTCCTGTTTCAATGTATTTGTTTTTTGTCTTATCTTATATTATCTTATATTTTATTTTATTTTTGTCCCTTAAATGTCTGTTTTCTCATGAGAAACAGAAAGGGGTGGATCTAGGTGGGAGGGGAGGTAGAGAGGAACTGGGATGGAGAACTATGATCACTCTATATTGTGCAAGAAAAAATCCATTTTGACAGAGAAAGAGAGACAAAGAGAGACAGAGACAGAGAGACACACACACAGAGAGAAACAGGTTAACATTTGAAGTTAAAGGAACTTAAAAGAAAAAGAAGCTCTTCTTATACTATTATGGACTGGTGAGTTCCAGGAAGAACTACTATACGGAGTCTCAAATTTCCATGTTGTCAGTAACAGCAAATTATATGTGCAGAACAAATGCTTGTGAGAAAACACAGAGCCAAGAGAGCCTGTGACTTTGCACCAGCCACCTCTCAAGCCAAATGAAACAAGGCAGAGGGATCATTCTGTCTGTGGGCTTAATGGCTGCTGTTTCAAAAGGGGTGTTAAGACTTGGCAAGACATTACACTGGTCGTGGGCTCATTTAAATAACTGTATTCATTCTTCCTGTAATTCTGATGCATTAAAACTACCTTGAGAAATACAAAACTTCAAAATTGGAAATCTCATAAGGATGAATATATGCATTCTCTACAATTTGATTCCCTGAAACTGTTGTCAAAAATATAAAATTGGGAGAAGATTTTTTTTCTGAAATATGTTTACTTGGTGGAAAACTGTACATTAGCATGCAAATCATTTAAATTATCGAAAACAATATTGTGTGAGAATAAGGTTCGTCTGAAAAAATATGTATGTCTCAGAATTGAGGGGAACTACATTATCAGGTACATCACTGGCATGAGAGTCTCCAGATAACCTAGGGGAACTGAGTAAGTCAGTGACAATTGCATACTCACTAGAACCTCTGAGGAAACTTGAAACTTCAAAGATGACTGAAACCACCAATTATCTTCAGTGATTTCAGTATAATCTAATTTTATTTTTCTTTTTATTTTTCTTTTAAATTAGATATTTTCTTTATTTACATTTCAAATGATATCCCCTTTCCTGTTTTTCCCTGAAAAACCAAGCTCCTATCCCATCCCCCCTCCCTCTCGATCCATCCCATCCATATACAGTCACCAAACCCAGACACTGTTGTAGATGCCAGCAAGCACTTGCTGACATCAGCCTGATAAAACTGTTTCCTGAGAGACTCTGCCAGTACCTGACAAATACAGAGGTAGATGCTCTCAGATCACCATTGGATGAGCACTAGGTCCCTAATGGAGGAGCTATTTTGCTTTTTACAACATATATTAAAGTTAGTAGATACTTCAAATTGATGACATTTATAAAACGACATGTGAAAATAATTAGAAATTCTCTAGATGTCTTAACCAAAATTTTAAAAAGTGAAATATTTTGAAGGAAAATATCAAAAAATATTTTTTTCATTTGGGGAATTTTCAAAAGTTCCTTAGAGACCTAAACAAAGCAAAACAAACAAAACAAAACAAAGAAAAAAGAAAATGAAAATATTAGACTCCATCTAATATTCAGAATAAATTGTTAAAATGTTAATTGAAAAGTTTATACCATTAGGATAGTATAATAGGAACACAAGAAATTCAGAGAAAATAGGAATATGTTAGGACAGTGACTCATGTGTCAAGATATTTACATGACTTAGATAACTTTATAATAATAAGGCAAACTAGTTTAAAATAGAAAAAGATATTTGAAAATCAAATTACTATCACAATAATCTGAAAAATGCAAATGAATAGCAGCATGAACTGTTCACTAATAAGCAGTATGTGAAACCTTAAGAACTGTATCTATTACAGGTAAAACTGAGAAAGTACTACAATTTTAGAAGCAGTTATGGACATTTTAATTTTCTGTGTATGTATAGGAAGAACATTTGGTATTGCAGAAAGAAATGAAATAAGGCTATTTCTTTCTGGAATTCTATGACTATTTTATGGATACCTTTCAAAAACTTTCATAGACATTTGAATTTGTCATGTTTTTTATTTCTTACATTATGTCATTAGCATAATTAAATTGCACAAAAAGCCATTTGCACTGTGATATTCCAGGCACATGCCCATTATCTCTCCATTTTTTTTTACTCCCGTTTTTTCTAATTGGTTCCATTTACAGTTTCATAATTTGTTTCTTACCTTATACAAATGAGATAAACATCATGTTTGTACAAGTTTTGACTTTTTCATTTGAAGTGATAGACTTCAATATAATCCTATTTCTAGAAAATGTCTAATTTTAATTTTTAAAAGAGTACTCCACTCTACTCATATACACCATTTCCTATGTCCAGTTACCCATCAGTTAAAACCCAAGTTGATTCTAAGATATGGCTGCTGGAAACCGTGTTACAATAAATACGGTTTTGCATATTTTTCTGTTGTAGGTTGACATGGATTTCTTTGGGTGTATTTTCAGGAATAATATATATATATATATAAACTTTTACTTTTTTCCAGAGTCTTTAATGATAATTTCTATAGTGCTTCCCTGCACACTTGTCAGCAGTGACTGTTCATTCTTACTGCTCATAAACATTTGAATCAGAATCTCAGCTTCATTTTGGTGTGCACATGTCTAATGGCTAAACTTGTTCATTGGCCATCAATGTTGTCTATGTTCTTTGACAAAACATATTTTTCTTCTAAATCATGTCTGTTCAACTAATTCTCCCATGAATTAATTTTATTGCCCATTCTTTAGTGTTTTTGTTCTCCGTGTTGTCTAGATAATAAGATGAACAATTGCCAAGAATTTTTTCTTGTCTTTTCACTCTGTAAATTGTCCCTTTTCTGCATAAAAGTTTAGTTAGATTACATTTATGGATTCTTTTTATTATTCTTTGAACAAATGGACTCTTGAGCTAGTACCATCTATCTATAAATCTTGAAGTTTTTATTTCCTCCTAGAAATATAAATGTCTTGGGTCATACTCAATCAATGAGCAGAAGCTGATGACCCCTGTGGTTGTATTAGGGGAAAGCTGGAAGAAGCTGAGAAGGAGGGTGACCCCATAGAAAGACTAGCAGTTTCAACTAATCTTGACCTTTGAGATAGCTCAGACACCAAGCCACCAACCAGACAGCATATACCAGCTGATATGAGGCCCCAGACACATACATATACAGCAGAGGACTGCCTGGTCTGGCCTCAATGAGAGATGTGCCTAACCCTTGAGAAGTTTGAGGCCTCAGGAGGTAGGGCGGCCTGGGGTTGGGGTGGGATGGGAACCAGGGGTCAGGGGGAGAAATGGGATGAGAATCTGTCATATGTTACACCTGAAAGGAGGAATAACGACTGTACTGTAAAAAAGGTTCAAGATAATTTTTTAAAGGATAATTAAAAAAAGAAAAAGCCAATAACTGTCTTAACCATCAATTTTTTCCATCAAATCCAAATAAATAAATAATCATAACTTTAAAAATTTTAAGGTCTCTAGGTAAGTTATCTTATGCCAAAGCCATGAGTGTTCTCATTAATATGCTGGGAATCAACTCTAGGCCTTGGAATATGCTCGACTCTTCTACTGAACCACATCCTCAGCCCATGAGCTATGTGTTTTCCCTCACTATGAAGAATCCTGGGCACATACAATGGGTCTGCTCTTTATTATACTCAGAGATAGATAGAGCATATTAACTCCTTACATAATAATCTTGCCTTTCAATAGAATCAAGTTTCAAAGGATGAAATCAGTTCTCATTGACATTCATTTCAATACTACTTACAATAGTACATGACACGTGAACAAAAACTCAATGAATATTTGTTGAATTGAGAAAAAGACTGTCAGAGTATAATCTTTGTAAGCCTATGAATGTTTAGGGGTATACTATTTATGTCTTTATAAAAGATGTGATTTTTTTGAAACCATACGAGATTCTGAATACCCATAGATAATATGTATTCCTAGAAATTAAACGACTTTCATTAATCTGGGTAGAATTGTTTCCGTGGTTTAGAAATTAATTTGAAACATTCTGCCAAGAATGACTTGTGTGTGTGTGTGTGTGTGTGTGTGTGTGAGTGTGTGTGTGTGTGTGTGTGTGTGTGTGTGTGTGTGTGTGTAAAATACTGAATGGATAATAATTTGGAAAAACTAAAGCATAAACAAATGATGGCTGAATTGTGAATTTTATCTGTGCTCATTACACATTTGAATTATTTTCACAGTTTGTAGGGCCTTCCGTTAGGTGCAGTCATTTTATACCTTTCAAGATGATAGGAAAAAATTATGTTCATAGCAGCCTTATTTATAATAGCCAGGAGCTGGAAAGAACCCAGATGCCCCTCAAAGGAGGAATGGATACAGAAAATGTGGTATATTTACACAATTGAATACTACTCAGCAATTAGAAACAATGAATTCACAAAATTTTTAGGCAAATGGTTTGATCTGGAAAATATCATCCTATGTGAGGTAACCCAGTCACAAAAGAATACACATGGAATGCAATCTCTGATAAGTGGATATTAATTAGCCCAGAAGCCCTGAATACCCAAGGCACAAATTGCATAACAAATGAATCCCATGAAGAAGTATGGAGAAGGTCCTGATCCTGGAAAGGATTGATCTAGCATTGGAGGGGAATATAAGGACAGAGAAAAAAAGGAGGGAGGTGATTGGAGAATGGATGGAGAGAAGGTTTATGGGTCATATGGGGAGGGGGTATCCGGGAAAGGGGAAATCATTTGGAATGTAAACAAAGAATATAGAAAATAAAAATATTTAAATTAAAAAAAAGAAAAAAAGATGATAGGAAATAAAAACTAAAAAAAAATTTTCTTTACCTGTTCATCTTACTTTAGTGAAACATTGTAATGTTAATAGGTCTTAAAATGCAGTTTTTTCACTTCTTTCTCTAAAGGCAAATCATTAAGCATAGCATTGTTGGCAGTATATAAGCTTAGGGTTTTATTAGAGTGTTTTGCTTAAATTTAGGTTTGAGTCCCTGCATTTTCTAAATAGTTTAGATAATTTTCATATTTTACCACTTCCCCAAAGTGAACTTCAGATTCTGCTAGAACTTTACTCTGACTGATTGGTGAAGACTGTTGGTAGAAAGCCAGGAAAGGAAACTAAGGCTCTCATGTTTCCAAATTTAGGAAATACATATGTCTTTCATGCCCTCTGATGAACTGCAAATAGCTCTTATAGATGCAAAAGATGAAGAATTTAACCACATGATTCCATTTCAAGACTGAAGCTGCATGAACAGGATGTTTGTGATCATGTGAGTAAGATGTGATCATTATGCAACGCTGAAAAGCTAGTGACATGCAAAATGAGCTAAGAGATGCCTAGGTGAACCCAGCCCTTAGTATTTCAGTAAGGAGCATCCTAGCTTCTCTATCGATTTAAAACTAGGAAGTCCACTGCTGGGAAATCCATGCTCCCACGTCAAGGAGACCCGAAAAAGCGTGGACTCTACCGACTGGGTGAAAAAAACCTCATTGCTACAGGCAATGCCTCAAAGAGAGATCCATCTTTACCAGAAAATGACTGAGCTTCTCATCCGGAAGCTGCCATTCTAGAGATTGGTGAGGGAGATCGCCCAGAATTTCAAAACCGACTTGAGGTTTCAAAGTGCAGCCATCCGTGCCCTTCAGAAGGCTAGTGAAGTATACCTGGTGGGGTTGTTTGAAGATACCAATGTGAGTGCCATCCACGCCAAGAGAGTCACCATCATGCCCAATGATATCTAGTTGGCTCGCCAGACACGAGGCAAGAGAGCTTAAGTTTAGGTGGTTTTTATGGCATTTTGTAGTAAATTCTATAAAATACTTCGGTTTAATTTGTGACTTTTTTTGGTAAGAAGTTGTTTAGAGTATGCTGTATTTGTGCTTAAGTCATTCCATCTTTCACTCAGGGTGAATGTGAGCGACTGTTCACATACCTCAGTGATGTGAACACTGTGGCTCAGGAGTGACAGGTTGCTAATATGCGGAAGGGATGGGTGATATTCTCATGACGCATGTTTCTGTATGTTAGTGACTTGTTGGGTAGCTATTAAGGTACGAGGATTGATAAATGTGTACAGGGTCTTTTTGCAATAAAACTAGTAATGACTTGATCCAAGTGTTTAGCCATACATCACTGTGATAGAATGTGGGCTTTTCAAAGGTTTACATACAAGTTTTAGCCACAGTGCAACATTTTCCTTAAAAAAAAAAAGTAAACCTAGCAGCTATAGAATACACTTTGTGCATTTATAATAGCTATTTTATGTATTGTAGTATTCAACGTTTTTAAGTTAAATGTTTTATACTCACACAGAAAAAAAATGTTTTAAATGTCTTTGTGTGTAAGTGGGTGTATATACATACACCCAGTTGCCTGTGGAGAACAAAAAGTTTTGTTTTCCCTTAGGTAAAAACTAGAATTATAGGCAATTGTAATCTCCTGGAAGTGGGTGTTAGATTTCAAACCCCTGCCCTCTGGAAAAGCAGCATATGCTATTTACTGCTGAATAATCTCTACTGTCAGTTAATAGATTATTATTATATTGTGTTTGATTCATTATGATCTTCAGTGTATTTATTTAGCAATAGGTTGGAATGATCATTGTACTGCAACGTGATCTATCCATACTACTAGCTAGAAACAAATACTTTGTCAAACCAGTCAGTCACCATTAAATATTCCAGCTCATCCCACTTACTGTACCCTTCTGGTCTCTACTTCAACACTAACAGCCTTTGTAAAAATTAATTTAGCTATGCATGTTTATATGTATAGTGATACATGTACATAGCATTATGATTTATATGGTAGTTACTGTTTCCAATATTTAAATCATTTTAATAAATTGTAATTATTTACTTTTGGTGCTAAATTTTAGAGTAAGTAGTAATAATTTTCCTGACTTTCAATGTACTAGCATTAGCTAAAGTAAATCATTAACATGACACAGTTGAATAAACTTTAAAGTTATTCTGGTTCTGATACAAATTAATTATGTGAACTGGAATTGATTTGATTCCCTGGGACTGCTTCCTTTTCTGCAAACCAGACCTTTGGTGGTATATGTACTTGTCATCTTCTGGCACAGGTAATATCATGTCACCTTAGCTGCTTCTTAAATATCTGAAAGTAAGCATAATGGGCTGTCAAGTTAAACTACTTGTTGCTTAGCCTGATGTCTTAAGTTTGATTTGTGGGTTCCAAGACCCACTACAGCAAGTTGTCTTCTAACCTCTATCTGAGCTTTATGGCACGTATGTAGGAGCACACACACACACACACACACACACACACAACTACACATAATTTTAAGCCTTGAAGATCTGGTAGTATATGATTTCTGAGCACAAAGCAGGGAAAAACAGGAAGCAACTTTATTGTGGTTTTCAAAGCAGTCCATCAAGTCTCAACCTGCAGACTACATATATTCTTTTCTTTTTCGGCTTTGAAGGTTCTACCAGAGACAGATCTTCATCTTTTAGGATGTCAATGAAGGTGTATAATCACAAGACAAGTCTCACATATAGCTCTCACCTTTACTGAGTTATCAGCTATCTAGACTCCAACTCTCCATCCAGTGATCCCTCAACATGGAAGACTAGATTAACCTCAATGATTTTATCTCAGTCGTTTGAATATCCAGCATTGAATATTTACTTATTTGAATTTGTGCTCCTTACTTTTTATTTTTTACATTTTTTTTTTAAAATCTACTTTTGTCTCCAAACATTCAGTCAAGTCCTAGGGTTGGTATAAAGTAGAGAGTCAAGTAACAGTACAGACCAGGACATTTCTTCACCAAATATAATTCTCTTCTGTACCAAGTGTTGGCACACATATTTTAACATCATCTTTAGATAATTCAAATTTGATTCTCATATCCCATTGTTTGTATGAGGCATATTGAATCTACTGAGACATAGATTTTCCAAATGGTTCTCTATATTCTCCAGCCTACATGGAAGGTTAGTATTTAATCTTTTTCATGGCTGAATATTTTTAAATATTCTATAGCTGTTTGGTTTTCAAGGTTGTTTATGCAAATAAGTGGTCTTGATGGTCCTCCTTCTCTGTCCCAAATATGACAGTCTGTGGAGTCGTTGTAGTACTTGGTAGCAAGAAAACTTATCAGGAGGATATTCATTACCTTTACGTTCTTAGTCAGTTCTGAGAAGATGCTTCTTACTAAAATTACAAAATCAGATAAGTTCTTTCAATATTTTCATTCCCTAAAAGTATTGGATACTGTTTGGTTATTTCTCTGCCAGTGAAATGAGCCAATTCAAGCCAGGTTAGATTAAAATAAATGCAGGTTTATTGAGAAGGGGCTCTTGGGACTGCAAGTTCACTGGCCCTAGTACATAGGGATAAAGGGGTACCGAGGGGAAAGAGAAAGGGAATGCATATGTAGAGAGGTGGGGGGAGAACAGGAAGACCAAAATGTCTGGATTATATATGGAAGGGCATATGGGGGAAGGGCAGCCCTGCCACTGGGCTGGAAGGTTGAGGATTGGGGGCAGGGTATGCCTGGTAAGGACTGAGGACTGCTGGGAGAATCTGGAGGTCAGGTCTGCTTTTATATATAAAGCAAGCACCTTACTATCTTTTCCCCAGGGTCCAAATTCAAAGAGTTAATTTTGCATACTACTTGAGAAAGAAGAGTTTAATAATAAATATTCTGAATAGTAACTGAATTCTCGTTCCACACTACTTCCTCCCATTCACTCATATTGCATTAAAGTGGATTCTAAAGACTTTAATGCAGATGCCCTGGGGAATGAAATTGTAAATACACTGTTTCCAGAAAAATGGTCAATAACTACTTCTTGTCTAAGCTATTCTGACATCCATTATAAGGTCTACCTTATAATGTATTGGTCTTTCTTTTATCTATCTTTATGTGTATATATCAACTATTTATCATTTGTCATCTATTATCTATTACCTATCCATGCATCTTATATCTGATCCAGTGATTTTTATTCTTATGCTTCCTGCCTACATTTATTATCTGTACATGAAATCTAAATTTTCTGCTTCTTCTTACTAAAGTTCAGTGTGAAAACCCAGTAGGCACAGCAATACTTACTCTAGAATCACTCCTTTATTTTTTCTTCACATACTGGATTTGTTTCAGTCCATATCCAATTCAGTTACTGATTAAAAAAAATTGAGTTTGGTTTTGGCTGTTTTCCCAGACGCTTATATTCATTCCATTTGGATTCGAACTAATTCTCAACACTTTTGCTGATATTTTCTTTTCTTTAACTAAAATCACTGATTTCGTAGATTATGGGAATCACTCTTTACCTGCTGTTCCTGTGGTGGAACAGTATCCCCAGACAGCCATACAGTTCAAACAGCAAAGGTAACTTTTATCTGCCTGATACAATTGTCATATAGGTGACTTATTGGTGAATAAACTCACCCTTTTTTAGTTCTTTCTGAACTCTGGTTGGTTGGTTCCAGTCAACTGTACTAGCCCAAACTCCTTTCCAAGCTGACTGATTCAATCTTACTTTTCTCAGTTTCTCACTGAATTGTTTTACTGTTCATAAAGGTACTCTGATCATCCATTCATATCTTCTTGCTCCTTCTCATTTTCAGGCTCATTCTGTCTTCACCTGTTGTTCTTTTTGCAACCTGTCTCTGTAAAACTGTCCACGTATAAACTGCCTCTGAATTCCATGAAGTAAACTACCATGAATTCCATTTCACTGCACTCCCTTTCAACACACTAACTCAATCAAACTGACCGAATAGAATATAGGGACCTATAGGCCCCTCTGTCTTGTGAATGCAAGGTAAAGGCATTTCATACCACTCCTGGACCTAAGCTTTTCTTTACCTGAAGCTTCTTCTTAACCAGGTTGATTTTGAACTTGATTTTGAGATCTGCTTTCCTCTGTCTTCTGGGATTAAAGGTATGTCTGTATTCCAGCCAAATTACACAAACCTAAAAGTCTTTGGATGTGATCTTTTGACAGAGCAGCTGTGTTGCTGGATTAAAAGTCCTCTATGTCATACATTCACTGGTTTGCATTTTAATTAATAACATTCTCCATTGACCCATATGTGGTCTCCAGTAATCTATCCTATCCTGTGCTTTATATTTTTTTCTAGTAACATTTTACCATGCTACTTAATTGGGATGTTTTATATTATTGTTCTTTATATGTACATAAGAAAGTATGTTTTCTGACAAAAGAAATAATTGTTCATTTCTTAATTGGCATGAAGTAGAAATTAAATAAATATTTTTTTCTAACCAGAAGAATCTGCTGATATTTTGGTAACAGTTTCCTTCTGGATTCTAGAATGTAGCCCACTCTTAATGTTGGTATTTGTTTGTTTTTAATTTTAAAAATATTTTTGAAAATATAAATACAAGATGTTTCCCTGCCCTTTCCCTGCCCTCAAACCCATCCCATATACCCCTCACTTCTTCCCCTTCTTCCTTCCAAATTCATAGCCTCATTTTTTATTATTTGCATGATATATTACACGTATAATTTCTAATTATAATCTATTTGGTTTATATAATATTACTTATTCTATCAAGTGAGCTATCAAAAGATTACTTATATATTTTTAACCTTATTAACTAGTAAATTTGTCAATACTTGGTTTTCTGTAACTTTTAAAAATTGTATGATGTGGATAAACTAGAAGGAACACATATTTTAAAAATTAACATTTTTCAAAGTCTATTTCTCAGGAGAATAAGTAAAATGATTAAGGTTGTTTTGGCCACTAGTCTTACATCTGTTAATTTCAAGAGAATATCTGTTAAGCTTCCTGGCTTCCTTGTCTAAAATCTCCCTCTTCCTTCCGGTCCTAATTCAATTTTCTGACAAGAGGGACATGATTTCTCTTAACACTTACATCCTCCCATCAAGACAAATACAGTCTGCTCAAACATATGGTCTCTTCTGGACAATATTTTAACTTTAATTTATTCTGCACACTCCTTTGACTTGACAGTCTCAAGGGACTGGGAATGCCTGGGCTGGAGGCAGAGCTGATGGAGGTCTCCTGGACACAGGGGCTAATAAGAGGATTAGTATGATTTTTCAAAGACAGCAAATGTCCTGTATGACATTTTTCTGTGACTATGGATATAGCACAAATATCTATTTAGCCCAGACAGAGAAATGACAGCATGCCAAAGTCTGGATATTTTTTTCCAATGATTGCCTTAACAATCCAATGAGTTTACTGGGGCTACTTACAAGAATGTAAGAGAGGTATTTTCAGAATCCAGGAGAACCTAAAGGCAGTTTAACCAATGAAATGTCCACCCCACATAGGTGATGTCTCCAGAAAACTGCCATTTTGCAGGCACTTCTGGAAGTTACAGTCTCTTTCCCCAACCTTACACAGTAGTTTCTAGTTTGTAGAAACCTGTGGAGTTGTCTTAAGAAGCTTGCTATGTTTCAACTCTCCCAGACATGTGAAGTTCCTTTATTCAGCAGCCCCGTGTGTTCTGCTTCTCCTATCTGGAAGAAATGCTCCAATCTGGAAATTCCTGAGCCTCCAGGAACCTCCTTTCACACTGAAATAGTTCATCTCTGAGGATACTGTTACACAACACCAGCATGAATTTATATTGAAAGTTCACTACCAACCTTTGTAGTTCTCAGTGAAGTGGCATGGTGCTATCATGTCTTCTGAGAGTATACCTCACTGTTCCTGCTCATATTAATAGTCTTATAAATGACAGCAAGAAAACTGGGTCCTTTCTGGGGTTTATTTCTGAGTATCTTTGTTCTAGAACATGTCCTTGCTTAATTATTTAAAAGAAAGAAAGCAATAAAGGTAAGATAGGAAATAGCTCAAAGTCAGTTGCCAATTTGTCCTTTTGATGGTGTCCTTTGCTTTACAGAAACTTTGTAATTTTATGAGGTCCCATTTGTCAATTCTTGATCTTAGAGCATATGCTACGGGTGTTCTGTTCAGGAACTTTTCATCTGTACCAATGTCTTCAAGGGTCTTCCCCAGTTTCTTTTGTATTAGCTTCAGAGTGTCTGGCTTTATGTGGAGGTCCTTGATCCATTTGGAGTTGAGCTTAGTACAAGGAGACAAGGATGGATCAATTCCCATTCTTCTGCATGCTGACCTCCAGTTGAACCAGCACCATTTATTGAAAAGGCTATCTTTTTTCCATTGGAAGTTTTCAGCCCCTTTGTCAAGGATCAAGTGGTCATAGGTGTGTGGGTTCATTTCTGGATCTTCAATCCTGTTCCATTGATCCGCCAGCCTATCACTGTACCAATACAATGTAGATTTTAACACTATTGCTTGGTAGTATTGCTTGAGGTCAAGGATACTGATTCCCCCAGAATTTCTTATGTTGTTGAGAATAGTTTTAGCTATCCTGGGTTTTTTGATATTCCAGATGAATTTGAGAATTGCTCTTTCTAACTCTATGAAGAATTTAGTTGGGATTTTGATGGGTATTGCGTTGAATCTGTATATTGCTTTTGGCAAAATGGCCATTTTAACTATATTAATCCTCCCGATCCATGAGCATGGGAAGTTTTTCCACTTTTTTTTTTTTTTTTTGAGGTCTTCTTCCATTTCCTTCTTCAGAGTCTTGAAGTTCTTGTCATACAGATCTTTCACATGTTTGGTAAGAGTCACCCCAAGGTACTTTATACTGTTTGTGGCTATTGTGAAGGGTGTCATTTCCCTAATTTCTTTCTCAGCCTGCTTATCCTTTGAGTATAGGAAGGCTACTGATTTGCTTGAGTTGATTTTATAACCTGCCACTTTACTGAAGCTGTTTATCAGCTGAAAGACAAATTGACAACGAACAAATTGGGAAAAGATCTTCACCAACCCTACATCAAATAGAGGGCTAATATCCACTATATACAAAGAACTCAAGAAGTTAGACCCCAGAAAACCAAATAGCCCTATTAAAAATGGGGTACAGAGTTAGGCAAAGAATTCTCACCTGAAGAACTTCGGATGGTGGAGAAACACCTTAAAAAATGCTCAACTTCATTAGCCATCAGGGAAATGCAAATCAAAACAACCCTGAGATTTCACCTTACACCAGTCAGAATGGTTAAGATTAAAAACCCAGGGACAGCAGATATTGGGGAGGATGTGGAGAAAGATGAACACTCCTCCACTGCTGGTGGGGATGCAAATTGGTACAACCACTCTGTAAATCAGTCTGGCGGTTTTTCAGAAAACTGGGCACCTTACTTCCGAAAGATCCTGCTCTACCACTCCTGGGTATATACCCAGAGGATTCCCCAGCAGGCAATAAGGATATATGCTCCACTATGTTCATAGCAGCCCTATTTATAATAGTCAGAAGCTGGAAAGAAGCCAGGTATCCCTCAACAGTAGAATGGATGCAAAAAATGTGGTATATATACACAATGGAATATTATTCAGCCATTAGAAACAATGAATTCATGAAATTCTTAGGCAAATGGATGGAGCTGGAGAACATCATACTAAGTGAGGTAACCCAGTCTCAAAAGATCAATCATGGTATGCACTCACTAATAAGTGGATATTAGCCTGGAAAACTGGAATACCCAAAACATAACCCATACATCAAATGAGGTACAAGAAGAACGGAGGAGTGTCCCCTGGTTCTGGAAAGACTCAGTGTAGCAGTATAAGGCAAAACCAGAACAGGGAAGTGGGAAGGGGTGGGTGGGAGAACAGGGGGAGGGAAGGAGGCTTATGTGACTTTCAGGGAGTGGGGGACCAGAAAAGGGAAAATCATTTGAAATGTAAATAAAAAATATATCGAATAAAATAAAAATACATCAAAAAAAAAGAAATATCTCAAAGTCTTTGTAATTAATTTGTTTACCCTTAAACTGATATTCCCAAAGATAAGGGAAATAAAATTTCAACATGTTAAATGCCTTCAATTTTATAGAAGACATAATATTTTTAAATGTCATTAATGTGTGCTATATGAACATGCTTGTATATGCCAAAGTTATTATAAATTGTGTTTGCAGAATCAGTGATTAGTACAATTGACAAATATGAACTAAGATGTAGTCATATTTGTTATTCTGAAAATGTCTCTAAATTTATTAACCTATATCATAGTTTTATAATAAATAAATATTTTCTTAGTGAATGTACTTTGCAACAATAAATCACACTGGTTTGCACGTATTGGCATCTTTAACAATGAAGGCATTCTTAGTAATTGCCACTTGAAAATGAAGTCATTTTGGAATGTTTTACAGAAGAGCTGTCAAAGATAACATTTCAAAATCAATGGATACATTATAATGATAAAATAATTATTGATAGAGCTTCTCATGTAATACAATAGACAAATACTTCAATAAGCATCACTTATTTTGTCTTTTAATAAATGTGTATACAATTATTAGTCTACATCAGAAAAGCACAGAAAAGTGTTTTTCTGTGAACTTTGGAGACATCATAAACAAATGAAAGTTAAGGTCTGTGCAAACATGGACCATTATTGTGAACAAGATTTGTGGTAAACAATCAACATTGATTGCTTCAAACTAAATAAATTACTGTATTATTTTTATCTGAATTGCATATGATTAATACTAGTGAATTTAAAATCGTAATTGCAATGGTTGAAAGAATTTCACAGCTGTGAAGAGCAACTGGGTTTGGTTTCTTGCACCCACATGGTTACCTACAGTCTTCTATGACTCCAGTTTTCATAGACAAATATCCATGTAGGCAGTACATTTCTTCATATATAAAATAATAAATACAATATAATAATGTATTTAATTACAAGGTCCTATATTGTTGCTTGGTTTGGAAGCAGGATTATTAATAGCTAATACAGATAAAATCAGGTCAATATACTGGATCATAGTCAATGTAATAGGTTTGATTTTATATTAAGAAATCAAAAATGAACACAGATGTTGATGCAATTTCATGTGAAAATGATTAGAAAGATCTGTATGAAGCTTCTAAAAGTAAAACTGTAGTTGAAGTCAGTAAATCAACAAAGCTGTATAACAGATTGAGAAAATGCTCTCTTGCAGCTCTCAGAAGGTGGTTTGAACATGCTTGGCCCATGGAACGTGACACTCTTAGGAGATGTGGCATTGTTGGAGAAAGCACATCACTGTGGGGGTGGGCTTTGTGACCCTCCTGCTATCTGCCTGGGAGACAGTCTTCAGAACAAGATATATAACTCTCAGCTTTTTCCTCAGCACCATGTCTGCCTGACTTGATGCTGCCCTGCTTCCTGCTATGTTGATAATGGACGGAACTTGTCTGAACCTGTAAGCCAGCCCCAGTTAAATGTTCTTCTTTATAAGAGTTGCCTTGGTCATAGTGGCTCTTCAAAGCAATGGAAATTCTAACTGAGACTAAAGCCTTCTAAAAACCTGACATTGGATTTCTACACTCCAGAATAAAGATAATTTATTCCTATTTTTAAGCCACAAATTTGTAGTAGTTTCTTCTGGCACCCCAACAAAAAATACAAGAGAGAAGACAGCATGGGACACTGCTTTTGGATAATCATCCATCAGTGTGTCTTCACTTTCCTCAAAGGCTCACATGAGTCTTTGCCTCACCAAATGGAATATTTACCTTTGTGTCTTAACTATTTCATATTGTTTTAGTCTGTATCAGGTCACCAAAGGAAGTTGTTAAAAGTGCCAGGAACAACCAATGAAATGTTTGACCCTTTTTAATTTTACTGAGTCAACTGACATGCTTTGAACTGGAATGGAATCTAGTTTAGATAGATGGATAGACAGAAAGAGACAGACAGACAGATTGATGATCAATAGATAGATAATACTCTGATAGTTACAGATACATAAATACACACACATATACAAAGATAGACACCAATGACATAAATGTGATAGATAAAAATGACATAAATGTATAGATAAATGTAGGAGCCCTAAATTCATTTCTATTGCTGTGATAGTCTGTCAAAATGGAATCTAATGGGAAAAGGTTCATTTTAGATAACATGATTTTGGGTTATATTCCATAAGGGCAGGGAAAATAGAGTGGTAGAAGTCTGAAGTAGCTGTATGTGTCACAACACATCCATACAAACATATCCATCAAAAGCAGAGAGAAATAAATACACACATGCTTACTTGGTTGCTTGTGCATAAGTTAACTTTTCCACTCTTATATAGTTTAGGACCAAGTTAAGTAACCCATAACTGGCTAAGAATTCATTAATTAACTAAATTATGACAAACCCCATAGGACAAATTAAGGCAATTGCTCTTTGAGTCTTTTTTTCAGGAAGTTCTTGGTCAGGTTAAGTTGATGATAAAGCTAATCTTCTCAATGGATATATGTATATACATCTCCATCTCCATCTCCATCTCCATATCCATATCCATATCCATATCTATATCTATATCTATATCTACATCTATCTGTCTTTTTCTGTGTGCATATGTGTGTGTATGTAAAAATGAGACTTTGAAAGAAGTTTTAGGAAATTAAGTTAAAAACATTATTTTCTTAAAGACATTATAAAGCAATGAAGAATAGAACATATTGGAGGGACTGATTAATATGGAAATAGTATAGTGCACTAAAAACCAACATGAGATTCATTAAAGCCAAATTGAATGCTTTATCTGCATCATTTTATATTTTACATAATTCAAAAATAACACATTCTTGGAAAATTAGAAAAACTATCAAGAGAAATGAACTATATATAAATAGTCACCTTGGAAAAATTTTATTTTTAATGAAATTTGTTCTTTCATACATATATCTACATTTGTAAGCAAAATAGCATGAGAACAGAAATCTAAGTTTATGAATGTATAAATGAAAACTGCAGATTATCAAAATTTTATAATATAAAGATATTATGCCTGTATTATATTTTGTAATAAAATTTAAAAATATAACCTGATTGAGTGAAAATATTCAAGTTAGAATGTCATTGCTTGTGCTCTGACCTTTCTGAATTTGTATCTGGTGCTACCTTCTACTTATAAGATATATTATTATATAACATATATTTCACATATAAGCATACATATATATGTATATGTATACATGATATGTATATATCATGATCTATATATCATTTATATATGTATATACATATATAAATGCATATATATATATATATATATATATATATGTGTGTGTGTGTGTGTGTGTGTGTGTGTGTGTGTGTGTGTGTGTGTGCGTGTATGGTGACCTGCACTGATGAAGTTAAAGTAAAACTGCATTGTAGCTTTAAATAGAGAAAGAACCAAGAAATATAGTTCTCTCAGAATTTTGCACTCAAAATACATCTATGAGCAGTATTTGTCTAATACTGAAATTATTAGTTGAAATTTAAACAGTATGAAAACTGCCTTGAAGAAACTTTGCAAAATACTTCTTAGAAAGAAAGATTTTTTTCTTTTATCTACACAGCTTATATAAAAGTAGAAAGTATTTTGTTTATGTTTTCCTCAGCTACTGTTGTTTTTATAAATTGAAAACTCCAAAGGGCAAATTAAAACTGAAAATTTTCTTCTTCATGTATTTTCTATAATGAATAAAACATGTCAGTCTTAAAAATAATGAAATGAGATTTATTCTGGCTTCATTAGTAAGTTGTTGAGCCATGATCATCATATGTTTGAACTTTATATGTACGTATGTATGTATGTATATATGTATGTATGTATGTATGTATGTATGTATCTGTCTATTCACGTTTTATCTGTCTAGCATGCATTATCTGTCAATCAGCTAACTTCATATATCTCTGGTGTGTGTATAAGTGTAAAACATTAGTACATCCTGAGTGTTTGGATACTGACCCTTTTCATCTATGAAATTTCTCTTGTTTTTTTTTTTTTTTTTTTTGTAAATCATTGATACTTTATTGGTTTTTGAATGATGTGGAAAGCATCCTTTATTTTGCCACAGTTTAGAGAATGCCCAACTTCTATCAAATCTGCCTCCATTATAATGTGCCCCCAGAAAGACATCTGTGTAGCAGGTATTATTCTAAGGCATACTCTCTTGTCATTATACAGGCTATAACTCTCTTAAGGAAGCAATATTGATGCAAATTAAGAAACATCAGGTTTGCTTTTTTCATGCAGCCGCTAAGCACCTGGACTATAATAATTTCAATTTCACTGGTTTGTCATGTTGTGTTGAGCTGTCATTTATTGTTCTTGAATCTCAGTGTTTCTACCTGAAAAAAAAATAGTTAATGTTTTTAAGCATTTTAGGTTTTACATAATATTGCTAACAACTACTAATAAGATTATATCTATATGAGTATTCTTGTACATAAATGTGTATAGAGATAAATGTGACTTAGAAACTGTGAAAATATAAATTATGCTAATGGAATATAATATCATTTAAACTATGCAATGTGTACACTTGTTCATATTATATACTATTCAAAACATGAGTTTTAAACAAGTTCAACATCACTTATGTGTATCTTGTCATAGTTATGTCTCTTATGAGTTAGAATTCTAGAGTTCTTTCATAGAAAATTCTTCTAACACATTTTTTTCAAGTATAGCTGTGTTTGTCACATCATGATTGCATATATTTATGCAACAGTTTATCATTAAATTGTTATCAAATCCACAAAAGTTTTTGAGGTGGGTATGATATTACATTGCATTATTTTCTGTGTATGAAGAGGTTCTCACACTTTATTCACCAAGACAATCATTTGTATCATGAACAGAGATTGTTTCCTGTCCTAGTTAGGGTTGTTATTACTGTGATGAAACACCCTCAAAGCAACATGGTGAGAAAAAAGCTTACTTCACTCATATTTCCATGTAACAGTTCATCATCAAAAACAATGAGGGCAGAAATTCAAACATGGCAGGAACCTGGAGGCAGGAGCTGATGCAGATGCTGTGGAGGAGTGCTGCTTACCAGCTTGCTACCCATGGCTTGTTCATCATGCTTTCTTAGGAAACCCAGGACCATCAGCTCAGGGGTAGGCCCATTCACAAAGTATTGGGACTACCCACATCTATCACTAATTAAGAAAATGCCCTAAGAGCTTGCCTTAGGATCTTAAGGAGGCATTTTCTCAGTTGAGTTTTACCCCCACTCTGAAGGCTCTAGTTTGTATCAAGTTGACATAAATCTATACAGGACACACCCCCAAAATAGCTATTCTATGACGTCATCACTGGCCCTATACTAATCCTTACCACATGTTAAGTTTCAACATACAGGTTTCATCATCAGTTACTACCTTACTGGAGAAAGCTACGTTTGAAGAGGTATATGAAAATTCTGACACTGATTTTAGCAAATTACATGAACAAATGTGGAAGCCATTTATTCCAGTACCAAATCAGGATAAGTGCATCCAGACAGAATTGGAAACTCTAACCAAAAATCTGCCACATCCTTCACTTGAGTTTCTTCGGCTTGTTAAAAAAGGTTGAGCAACTTACTAGTACAAGGAAACTTGTGTCCTAGAAAATGTCCTTGTATAGTTTTTTATTTTTGTAGCAATTAAGTTTGACTTAAACGTATGTGGGAATTTTAAGAATTAAAATAATAAGGTACAATCTAATTAATTTCATTTAATAAGCCAAATATACTTCAAAGGCTAAGGAAGCATAGTTTCTAGTTCTGTCAAGCCCTGCTATATTTAGTCAGCTTGAACTGAAAGGAAGCAGAATTTAGGGGCTGAACAATTTTCCCTGCGGTATTTTCATAGGAACTTTATGCTCCTCTTCTTTTCCTTTCTGCTTGTTCTTCCAACTCTATACTCCATGATCACAGTTTTTATTAGATGGCATATCTAAATAATCTATATACGTTAATATATATATTAATTATCTACCCCTATCAATATCCATATTTATATCCATATCCATATCTTTATCTCTCTCACAGTGATGAGAGTTAAACTATCATCTTTCAAGGGGATGATTCATATAGTACTTTCTAATGCTTTCTCTAAATATAAACTGATGAACCTTTTAACTACCTAAGCATCTTTGGCTTTGTTGGAAGTGTTATGTTACTCCAGGCTGGATGACAGTCCTGAGTTTTGTATCTGATGCTTGACTTCCTGACTAGTACATTCACTCTTCTTTTCTTTGTAAATTGTACAGTGAACAATCATATAGAGAAAAATCAGTAAATAAATATGTATTGGATAAATTGTTTGAATGGACTAGTTTGTAAATGTGTGAAAAAAAATTGATTCTATGGTGTCAGGTGTCTGTCCCTTACAAATATATTTATTCCTTATATAATTTAGTTTATTTATTGTCACTGTTCTATAGCACACTCTGCCCAATCATGTATATGTTTTCTATTTTATTACTATAATTTATGATTTGACAATTTTGCATGTGTACATAATGAATTATAAATATTCCCATCACACACACACCCCTTCTTTCATCTTTCTCACACTGTTGCATGCACACCTTACTCCCTACCCATAGTCCCGTTCCCATGTTCATGGACTTTTGTTTTCATTTCATGATCCAGGAGTTTAACTTGGCCTATCCTCTGAAACATGGCTGTCAATGGACTCCAGACACTCCACGGATTGGAGTGGCTCAGGCAGTTCTACTATTTAGCTGATAGCCAATAAGTATTTAAGAATGCTTAATGAGGTGGGAATTATCTACAGCTGTACATTCACAGACATTATTTTCTGTTTCCATTATGCGTTTTGAATTTTCTAGTTTATTAAGGTACCAAAAACTATCACAGGTAGAGTTCAATTCTCAATAACTTAGGAAATTGTCTTCTGCTGTGATAAAATATTCTAACAGAAATAATTTAGCAGAGTATGTATTTAGCCCATAATTCCATATTTTAGTTCACAAGTCCATCAGAGGTGGGAAGTTACAGCAGCAAGAGGATGGATTGTAGTAGATCCATTGTCCAGAGAATACTAAATAGTGCTCAGCTTTCTTTCCTTACTTGTGTATTCCTGGATGCCCTTCGTAGAGAATAGTGCCACCCATAGTGGGCAATTCTTCCTATCCCATTGAACATAATCACAATGATGATATGTATGCAACATGTAACACATTCTAGACAATCCTTCACTGGGACTGTTTTTCCAGAGTATTCTGGACTGTAAAATTGACATTTAAATATAACCATCTTAATTTTCATATTAAATTACATCCTTTTTTAATTCAATAATCATATTCTCTTTCTAAAGATAATAGCTATAGAACATCAAGTATGACGTGGCAGTTGTACTCTTTTATGAAAAATATAAGTAAGTAATTTAATTGTATAATAATGTAAATTCATCACTTGAAATTCTTTCACAATTTAGGATTAGTATTTCTAAACTGACAGGTGACACTGTATATGAATTTTGTTCATATACAGTAGGATATGTTACATTGTGTGATATGTTGACTTAGTAACTGACATGTGCACTACCCCTCACATGTCATTTTGTGGTGATATGTAACAGTTTGTATTTCTTAGAAAGCAGCATGTTACCTATAATCACTTTACATGTAGTGGATCTCGCAAACATAATTCATCATGATTTTCTTTTTTTTGATATATTTTTATTTACATTTCAAATGATTTCCCCTTATCGGGGTCCTCAGTCCCCGCAAGACCCATAAGCCCTCTTCCCTCCCCCTGTTCCTCCATCTACCCCTTCCCACTTCCCTGTTCTGGAATTCCCCTATACTCTTACACTGAGTCTTTCCAGAATCAAGGGCCACTCCTCCATTCTTTTTGGACATCATTTAATGTGTGGATTATGTCTTGGGTATTCAAAGATTCTAGGCTAATATCCACTTATCAGTGAGTGCATACCATGATTGATCTTTTGAGAGTGGGTTACCTCACTTAGTATGATGTTCTCCAGTTCCATCCATTTGTCTAAGAATTTCATGAATTCATTGTTTCTAATGGCTGAATAGTACTCCATTGTGTAAATATACCACATTTTTTGTATCCATTCCTCCCTTGAAGGGCACCTAGGTTCTTTCCAGCTTCTGGGTACTACAAATAGGGCTGCTATGAACATAGTGGAGCATGTGTCCTTATTGCATGCTGAAGAATCCTCTAGATATATGCCCAGGAGTGGTATAACAGGGTCCTCAGGAAGTGTCATGCCGAGTTTTCTGAGGAATGGCCAGACTGATTTCCAAAGTGGTTGCACCATCTTGCAATCCCACCAGCAGTGGAGGAGTGTTCCTCTTTCTCCACATCCTCACCAACATCTGCTGTCTCCTGAGTTTTTGACCTTAGCCATTCTGACTGGTGTGAGGTGAAATCTCAGGGTTGTTTTGACTTGTATTTCACTAATGATTAATGATGTTGAACATTTCTTAAGGTGTTTCGCAGCTCTCTGAAGTTCTTCATGTGAAAATTCTTTGTTTAGCTCCATACCCCACTTTGTAATGGGGTTATTTGGTTCTCTGGGTTCTACTTTCTTGAGTTCTTGGTACATATTAGATATTAGCCCTCTGTCAGATTTAGGGTTGGTGAAGATCCTTTCCCAATCTGTTGGTTGATGTTTGTCCTTTTGACAGTGTCCTTTGCCTTACAGAAACTTTGTAGTTTTATGAGGTCACATTTGTCAATTCTTGATCTTAGAGCATAAGCTACTGGTGTTCTATTCAGGAATTTTTCCCCTGTGCCCATGTCCTCCAGGGTCTTCCCCAGTTTCTTTTCGATTAGTTTCAGTGTGTCAGGTTTTATGTGGAGGTCCTTGATCCATTTGGAGTTGAGCTTAGTACAAGGAGATAAGAATGGATGATTTGCATTCTTCTGCATGCTGACCTCCAATTGAACCAGCACCATTTGTTGAAAAGACTATCTTTTTTCCACTGGATGCTTTCAGCTCCTTTGTCGAAGATCAAGTGACCATAGGTATATTGGTTCATTTCTGGGCCTTCAATCTTATTCCATTGAAGTGCTTGCTTGATAGTGTACTAATACCACGCAGTTTTTATCACTATTGCTCTTTACTAAAGTTTAAAGTCTGGGATACTGAATTCTCCTGAAGTTCTTTTACTGTTGAGAATAGTTTTAGCTATCCTGGGTTTTTTGTTATTCCAAATGAATTTGAGAATTGCTCTTTCTAGCTCTATGAAGAACTGAGTTGGGATTTTTATGGGGATAGCATTGAATCTGTAGATTGCCTTTGGCAAGATGGCCATTTTAGCTATATTAATCCTGCCAATACACGAGCATGGAAGATTTTTCCATTTTCTGAGATCCACTTCGATTTTCTTCTTCAGAGATCTGAAGTTCTTGTCATATAGTTCTTTCACTTGTTTGGTTAGAGTCACCCCAAGATACATTATGCTGTTTGTAGCTATTGTGAAGGGAGTCATTTCCCTAATTTCTTTCTCAGTCTGCTATCCTTTGAATATATAAAGGCTACTGATTTGCTTGCATTGATTTTGTAGCCAGCCACTTTGCTGAACTTGTTTATCAGCTGTAGGAGTTCTCTAGTAGAGTTTTTAGGGTCACTTAAGTATACTATCATATCATCTGCAAATAGTGATAGTTTGACTTCTTCCTTTCCAATTTGTATCCCTTTCACTTCCTTATGTTGCCTAATTGCTCTAGCTAGGACTTCAAGAACTATATTGAAAAGATATGGAGAGAGGGAGCAGACTTGTCTAGTCCCTGATTTTAGTGGGATTGCTTCAAGTTTCTCCCCATTTAGTTTGATGTTGGCCACCGGTTTGTTGTATATTGCTTTTACTATGGTTTGATATGGGCCTTGAATTCCTGACCTTTCCAAGACTTTTAGCATGAAAGGATGCTAAATTTTGTCAAATGCTTTTTCAGCATCTAATGAAATGATCATGTCATTTTTTCTTTAAGTTTGTTTATGTAGTGGATAGCATTTATGGATTTCCTTATATTGAACCATCCCTGCATCCCTGGGATGAAGCCTACTTGATCATGGTGTTGATCGTTTTTATGTTATCTTGGATTCGGTGGGCAAGAATTTTATTTAGTATTTTTGCATCGATATTCATAAGGGAAATTGGCCTGAAATTCTCTTTCTTAGTTGTATCTTTGTTTGGTTTTGGTATCAGCGTAATAGTGGCTTTGAAGAAGGAGTTGGGTAGTGTTCCTTCTGTTTCTATTTGGTGGAAAATTTGAAGAGTATTGGTGTTAAGTCTTCTTTGAAGGTCTGATAGAATTCTGCAATGAAACCATCTGGTCCTGTGCTTTTTTTTGGCCAGAAGCCCATCTATGACCCCTTCTATTTCTTTAGGAGTTATGGGTCTGTTTAGATGGTCTATTTGATCCTAGTTTAATTTTGGTAATTGGTATCTGTCTAAGAAAATGTCCATTTCCTCCAGATTCTCCAGTTGTGTTGAGTACAAGTTTTTGTAGTAGGATCTGATGATTTTTTTAATTTCCTCAGTTTCTGTTGTAATATATCCATTTTCATTTCTAATTTTGTTAATTTGGATACTTTCTCTGTGCCTTTTGGTTAGTCTGGCTAAGGGTTTATCTATCTTGTTGATTTTTCAAATAACCAGCTTTTGGTTTTGTTGATTCTTTGTATAGTTCTCTTGGTTTCTACTTGATTGATTTCAGCCCTGAGTTTGATGATTTTCTGTCTTCTTCTCCTCCTGGGTGAATTAGCTTCTTCTTGTTCCAGGGCTTTCAGCTGTTCCATTAATCTTCTAGTGTATGCTCTCTCGAATTTCTTTTTGCAGGCATTCAAAGCTATGAGTTTTCCTCTTAGCAATGCTTTCATTGTGTCCCATAAATTTGTGTATGTTGTGCCTTCATTTTCATTAAATTCTAAGAAATCTTTGATTTCTTTCTTTATTTCTTCCTTGATCAAGGTATCATTGATTAGAGTATTGTTCAGTTTCCATGCGTATGTGGGCTTTCTGTTGTTTTTACTGTTATTAAAGACCACTTTTACTCCATAGTGATCTGATAGGAGGCTTAGGATTATTTCAATCTTCTTATATTTGTTGAGGTCTGTCTTGTGACCTACAATATGTTCTATTTTGGAGAAGGTACCATGAGGTGCAGAGAAAAAAGGTATATTCTTTTGCTTTGGGATGAAAAGTTCTATATATATCTGTTAACTCCAATTGGTTCAAAGCTTAAATTAGTTTCACTGTCTCCCTGTTTAGTTTCTGTTTTCCTGATCGGTCCATTGGAGTGTTGAAGTCACCCACAATTATTGTGTTAGGTGCAATGTGTACTTTGAGCTTTAGTAAAGTTTCTTTTATGAATGAGGGTGCCCTTGTATTTGGGGTATAGATGTTCAGGATTGAGAGTTCTTCTTGTTGGATTTTTCCTTTGACCAGCAGGTAGTGACCTTCCATGTCTCTTTTGATGACATTAGGTTGAAAGTTAATTTTATCTGAAATTAGAATGGCAACTCCGGCTTGTTTCCTGGGACCATTTGCTTGTAGAATTGTCTTCCAGCCTTTTACTCTAAGGTAGTTTTTGTCTTTGACACTGAGGTGTGTTTCCTGTATGCAGCAAAATGTAGGGTCCTGTTTATGTAACCAGTCTGTTAGTCTATGTCTTTTTATTGGGGAATTGAGTCCATTGATGGTAAGAGATATCAAGTCTATGTCTTTTTATTGGGGAATTGAGTCCATTGATGGTAAGATATCAAGTGGTCATTGCTTCCTATCATTTTTGATTTTAATTTTATACTTGTGTGGTTATCTTCTTTGGGTTTGATGAAAGAAGCTTAATATCCTGCATTTTCCAGGGTATAGTTTCCCTCGTTGTAATGCTGTTTCCCCCCTATTATCATTTGTAGGGCTTGGTTTGTAGAAAGATATTGTGTAAATTTGGTTTTGTCATGGAATATCTTGGTTTCTCCATCTATAGTAATTGAGAGTTTCGCTGGGTATAGTAGTCTCAGCTGGCCTTTGTGTTCTCTTAGAGTCTGCATGAGCTCCGCCCAGGATCTTCTTTCATGGTCTCTGGTGAGAAATCTGGTGTAATTCTGATAGGTCTTCCTTTATATGTTACTTGACCTTTTTCTCTTACTGCCCTAAGTATTCTTTCTTTGTTTAGTACGTTTGGGGTTTTGATTATTATGTGACAGGAGGTATTTCTGTTCTGGTCCAGGCTGTTTGGAGTTCTGTAGGCTTCTTGTATATTCATGGGCATCTCTCTCTTTAGGTTAGGGAAGTTTTCTTCCATAATTTTGTTGAAGATATTTGCTGGCCCTTTAAGTTGTAAATCTTCACTCTCAGCAATGCCTATAATCCTTAGATTTGGCTTTCTCATTGTGTCCTAGATTTCCTGGATGTTTTGGGTTACAAGCTTTTTGCTTTTTGCATTTTCTTTAACTGTTGAGTCCATGGTTTCTATGGTATCTTCAGCATCTGAGATTCTTTCTTCTATCTCTTGTATTCTGTTGTTGATATTTGCGTCTATGGTCCCTGATTTCTTCCCAAGGTTTTCTATCTCCAAAGTTGTCTCCCTTTGTGCTTTCTTAGTTGTTTCTACTTCTGTTTTTAGATCCTGGAAGTTTTTACTCAGTTCTGTCATTTGCTTGTTTGTGTTTTCCTGTAATTCTTTAAGAGATTTTTGTGTTTCCTCTTTCATGACTTCTGCCTGTTGATCAAAGTTCTCCTGTATTTCTTTAAGTGATTTTTGTGTTTCCTCCTTATTGGCTTTTGTATTCTCCTGAATTTCTTTCAATGAATTTTGTGTTTCCCTTGTAAAGCCTTCTAATTTTTGATCCATTTTCTCCTGAATTTCTTTAAGTATGTCCTTCATGTCTTCCTGTACTAGCATCATGACCAGTGGTTTTAAATCCAAATCTTGTTTTTCTGGTGTGTTGGGGTATCCAGGACTTGCTATTGTTGGAGAATTGAGTTCAGATGCCATAATGCCTTGGTTTCTGTTAGTAAAGTTCCTACGTTTGCCTTCAGCCATCTAGTTCTCCCAGGTGTTAGATGGTCTTATTGTCACTGGCTGGTGCTTCAACCTACTGTGGATCTTTAAGGTTATCTCTGCAACACTGGATGACTGGGTTTCCTCTGGCTCCGATTACTGATACGCTGCCTTCCTCTTTTGTGCCTTTGGAGCCCTTCTCAGACTTGCCTCAAGCAATGTTATACTTAGTTTGTCAAGGTCAACCAGGTGTTCTCTGTCTGTTCTATTATGGAGCGAAGATGTTGTGGTGGGGGTCACTCCCTCTGTTGATTCTCACATAGGACACAGGTCCCGCGATGGACTGGCTTGCAGATGAACTGCCTATGAGCTCAGTTCCTTCCTGAGTGCAGGTAGACCCCTGGCAGTTTGTACCACAGAAATCTAAATCTCAGGGTGATCCAGTACCTAGTGACCCTTTTATGTCCTGGCAGGCAGCGAGTATGGCTGTGGGGCTTCTCTCCTTCAGCAGCTCCCTGGGCAGGACACAGGCCCTGAGCCTGGCAGGCTGGCAGACAAACCGCCTATGTCTCCTCATGATTTTCTATGTTGTGAATGTTCCAACCATATTACCCTTTCCCAATTGTTCATCATTACTTTAGCCTGTAATGATCAGGATTCTATTCTCACTGTTTATGAAAGTTTACAGTTTGCACAAAGGAGTATGATCATTCAGTGTTTGCTTGAATGAATTGAATTGCAATTTTTTCTCAAAGTTTATACATATTGTGACAATGACAGGTTCTCAACAGGAGAACCTAGTGGCTGAGGACATAGAGAAAAAGAAATACATTAAGATAACAGTAATTCTATATATGTCTCTCATAAACACCAATGTAGATGGTACCTGCATGAGTACTTGGATATATTTTGTAGTGGAACACACCACCTATCATTTTTTTGTAGTTAGAGAGGTGGAATTAGAAAGGGATGTGGGTGTAAAGATTTTCTGTGAATCTGAGGGCTACTTCTATATACATACACCATGTTGGAAGTAATGTTAAATCATGTGATTTACATATGATATACATTTTTTGCTAAACAAGGAATTCAATAGCATCAATATTTTAGAGATATTTTATCAATGAATATTCATGTTTATTATTAAAATATTGAAGACACATTTCAAACCCCATAACAATGAACAAAATTTCATGTTACTTGACCCTAACCAATTTGTGCATGCCTTTTGGAATGTATTAATATTGTTATAAGTTGAAATGGAGTAATTTTGTGTGTGTGTGTGTGTGTGTGTTTATGTCTGTGTGTGTGTGATAAAAGTCAAAGTAATGTATATAATACATTGAGTTTGAAGCCAGGTATGTAGAAATTGCTTTGTGTAAGTTATTGTGGATTTTGCTTTCTCTTCCTATTTATATTGATGGCTCTTCTTCTCACATTGTTCCCTTACTTTTTTCGAAGAATACAGAATGCATCCCTTGATATGAGTATGCTATCAGAAAACAATATATGTAGAGTGGTCATTGGGAAATCCTTAGCAATATTTTTACACCTAATTATCAAGCAAAATGAGACGATATGAATTGTCTTTCAGATCCTATGTATTTGTGTGTGTGTATGTGTGTGTGTGTCTGTGTGTGTGTGTGTGTGTGTGTGTGTGTTGAGGAGAACTTTTGTTAATCACATAGCTTAAACATTCTATGTTATATATTTTTGTACAAGGTAAAATGATGTTATTCATGCAAAACCTTCCAAGTTAACCGTAAACCACAGAACTTTGACTTTGAAGGTACAGGTAGCATTGTAATATACATTGATAGTCAAAAAGAAGCACTACCTCTATGTTAAGAACAAGCGCTAGAAAGCTTTTCATTTCTAAGGCAACTTCAGCAAAACTCTGGTAACTTAAAAATTTATTCATTGTTCATCCTTGTTATAATTGAAAATCTTCATAAATAACTGAGCTATATAAAAGCTACTGATGATCCTGTACAAGGCACTGAGTAATCAATAAAGCAGAGAGAAAGTTATAAGATAAAATACAAAAGAGGAAGTTAAATACAATAAAAAGTCACCAACATGTCACAAGCGATGCCCACCCTCCATACCAAGCCATACTTTAAAATTAAGTATGATGAAAAATCTTAGAGGTAACTCTTTAGAGAAACACAAAAGCGTAGTTAAAGTCATTATACTTTTAATTTTGCTAAACTCTTCACTGTGACTGTTGACCACAGAAGATGCTGGCAGAAGATTTAATGCTACAGGAATGTGCTGTTCAATGACCATCTTTAGTAAGCCAAAACACACTCTAATGCTTTAAAAGCAGATTACATATTCATGTATACTCATTTTTACCAGTATTCTTTAGGTTTAAGAGTAAGTCCTGCATGAAAATGTATATGACATATGTAGAATTCTGTGCTTTAAATTATATCCTTCCTTATTTCTGTTTATTCAACGACAAATGCAGTCTTCATTCTCTTTACTGTCATTTTGTGAATTTAGGAATGAGATAGGCATCTCTACCTGTAAAACTCCAAGCTTAAAATGTCAAATACTAGTTTTCTCAAATATAGTATAGAGCTGGCAGAGAATTAAATGAGCTCATGTGTGTTAAGAATTTAATATAGTGCAAGCTCCAAGCTTTAGCACATATCATCAAAATAATATTGCACACTACTCCAGTACCACTGCATGCCAGCCTTTTCTCCAAATTACTTAATTCCATCATAAAAATACATTTTTGACACAGTCATGATATTATCAAGTAAGAATGTGGAGCAACTGACAGGTGAAGCAGATGTTTGTAGTTGTCGTAACTACTAAGTGGCTATATTTGGACGTCAAGCTAAGCATCCTGATGTGGATTTCCATGTGCTCTTGGGAACAGTTATACAGGAAACCCCTTATGCTAAAGTCCTTATAATCAGAACATTGACTGTAATTTAGCACTTATCATACATTAGTTAACCATAGACATCAAAAAATGAGACCCGATGATATATTTAGTCGTGATACTGATGTATTAGCATCAGCAAATATTTCCTTGGTGCTAGTTTGCCATGCTACAAAGATAGTCAGTACTTTGATAAGTTCTCACTAATGGAGATTATAAAGAATTAAAAAGGCAAGTGTGGAGAGCAGATGAAGATGTGAGTGAATACATATTGTTGACGTGAGCACTGATGTGTCAAAGATGTCAATTCCTCAGACTCATGAGAATGGCAATGGTAATGCCTGGTCAGTATCAGAGGAAGGTCAGGGCATTCCCATGGCCCAAGTATAAATGATGACAAACAGTTGGCCTATAGCTGAAAACTGTATGTGTAGAAAATACCAACTAATGACTGTATGACCATGGTCCCCTCCTAGACTTTCCCCCTAGAGAGGCCCCTTCAGAGATATACTAATCTACTTCTGTGTTCAGGTTGTATAAAATAAATGTACTTAATATCTGGGCTTCGGCTATGTCTCCCTCCAAATACATGATCTGTAGCTCCTGGCTTTAAAGCATTGTGCCTAGTGTTTTCCATCAGGGTTGCAGAACCCAGATGCAAGGGCTGTGGCCCTTGAGGTGATGAACCTACTCTAAAACATAATAACCAAAAGGAAAAATGTACCCAGTAGTGATGGTGCTTCTGGAACACAACATACAGGAGGCAGGAAGGAAAGAATATCATGGTTCTAACAAAGTGCTAAGAAAGTTTTGACTAAAGAAAACAAAACAAGCAAACAGAACCTATGAGCAAATTGTTCTCAGGAACTGCCAATGAGGTGACTGTAATGGAAGTCCTTTTGGTTAGAAAATTTTGAGAGCTGGGCCAGTGCCAAACACATGTGAACAACTATACCATTGGGAATAGTATGGTCCTTGTTTCTACTTAGGGTAGAGCTGACTAGAAAAAGAAAATCCTTTAACAACATTGCACTTTAAACAGCAATTTGAGGTTTAGTTTCGGTGGACTTGCTGAACCACCTGTGTTTTTATTTTATTTAAACAGAAATGCTATTTCCAAACTCTAATTAAAATCTGCCTTTTAGACCAGTCTTTTATATGCTGGGTGAAGCCATAAAGTATTTGATCCTTTAATGTTTGGTGAGCCACCACTGCTGTTCAGAGAGAGGAGGGTAATGTGGAGCAAAACTTCTCATTTCTTTCTGCCTGCTGGGAGGTATTTGAACTGATGGACCTATTACCCCTGAAAGCCATGAAACATGGAAGAAAGCTTTATTTATGAATTGGTAGAATTCTTACAGTCTTCAAATATTGTAATATTAGTCTTTTCTAGGTAGCATCCTTATGACATAATGCTATTCAAACATGAAATATACATTTCCATGTTAAATGTATTGCTATGGAACATCCCTGAAAATGATTGGCATGCTTAAGGAAAAAGTTAACTTGGAGGGTTAATATCAGAAGTGGGTAAACTTTCTAATGGCACATGGTCTTCTCAGCAACTCAAGTTAAGAAGATCAACAGTATAATAGAAGAAAAATGCATGTGAGGCAAAAATCTTAGTTTCTTTTTCTATTATTAGTTCTGAGAACTCTCGAAATTCTCTTGACATCCCAGTGGATAGCAAATGTACTGGCTGGTTTTGTGTGTGAACTTGACACAGGCTGGAGTTATCACAGAAAAGGTACTTCAGTTGAGGAAATACCTCCATGAGATCCATCTGTAAGGCATTTTCTCAATTAGTGATCAAGGTGGGAGGGCCTATTGTGGGTGGTGTTATCCCTGGGCTGGTAGTCTTAGGTTTTATAAATAAAACAAGCTGAGCAATCCAGGGCAAGCAAGTCAGTAGCATCCCTGCATGGACTCTGCATCAGCTCCTGCTACATGACCTGCTTGAGTTCCAGTCCTGACTTCCTTTGTGGATTAACAGCAGTGTTTCCTCCCCAACTTGCTCCTTGGTCATGATGTTTTGTGCAGAAATAGATACTTTAACTAAGACAATTTGTACCAGAAGTGGGATATTCTTATGACAACCTGACCATGTTTTGGGGAGGACTGTGAAAGCACTTTGGAACTTTGGGCTAGAAGATCGATTCATTTGGTGTTAAGAGCTCTATGGGATGTTGTGTAGGAACTTGGAAGATAATGTTGAGAACAGTGCAGAATATTGAGGCCTGGTTTGTGAAATTTCAGAGGAAATATTAAAGACTCTTATCAGGGACACATTTTTATTGTGAAGATTCTATGGTTTGGTAAGTTGGGACTAAAGAATCAACTGTGATTAACAAGATATCAGAATTACTAAAAATGAAACCTCTGCCTTATTGGGACTATTGATGCTTGCTAGCTGGAGCTAAGAAATTAATAATAGAAGAGACCAGCATCACTGAGATGAAATCCTCTGGGAAGTGTTTTCTGAGAGCACATCAAGGCTGTGTTCACAGGATAGTCAAGGTTGTACCTTGTATTGTGACTGGACTTGTGTTGTGATGTGTAAGAATCACCCAGGTGGTACTGGTTTTAAAGGCATTAAGGGGTCATTAAGAGCAGCTTAGGCTTGATACCATGAGAGACCACAGAAGAACATTGGTAAGGATGCAGTCTCAGATGCAATTGATGGTCCAGGACTGAAGGAGTCATGCAAATGAGTTGAGGCTTGGCACCATAAAGAGAGCCTATGAGAGGCTATTGGTGAAGTCTAGTTACAGCAGAAGACAGCAGTGTTTTGGAGATGCCAGTACTATGATATGACCACCAAGAACAGCAGCAGCAGTGGTGTACAGGCAGTTGGAGCCTAGAAGACAAGTGGTGTGCTACAAAGGGCAGGGCTGGAGAAGTGACCCAAGCTCTTGGAAGAGCCCAGAAGATCGTGAGTTGGATCCCAGACATTAGATGTTTGGAGTCTGATTTTGCTTTTGATTGTAATTGTGCCCTGATAATTTTCCCTCTTAAAGAAATAAGGTATTTTACTGGACTCCACAGTTAAGAGTCTTTGAATTTTAAAAGATACCGGGTATTTTAAAGGGACTGAACTTTTAATATGCAAGACTGTGGGACTTGTAAAGTTATTTAGATCTTGGAGATGAACACAAAAGTAAGGGTTGATGTTTAATAGTGATGTGTTTGTGTATAAGGTTGACAATAGGTCAATTGTATTGGCAAGTTTTGTGTGTTAACGACACAGATTGTAGGTATCACAGAAAAAGGAGCTTCAGTTGAGGAAATGCCTCCATAAGATCCAGCTGTGAGGCATTTTCTCAAGTAGTGATCAATGGATCCAGGCCCATTGTGGGTGGTGCCATCCATGGGCTGGTAGTCTTCAGTTCTATAAAAACAACAAGCTGAATTTCTTTCTTATTTCTTCCTTGACCAAGTTATCATTGAGTAGAGTGGGGATCCATCCTGTATACAGTTACCAAACTGAGACACTATTGTGTATGCCAAAAAGTGCACGGTGACAAGAGCCTAATATAGCTGTCTCCTGAGAGGCTCTGCCAGAGCTTGACAAATATAGAGGGGGACATGTTCAGTCAGCTATGGAACTGAGCACAGGGCCCTCAATGGAGGATCTAGAGAAAAGACACAAGGAGCAGAAACATACGTAGCCACACAGGAGGAATAACCATATGAACCACCCAGTAACCCCAGAGCTCCCAGAGACTAAACCACCAACAAAAGAGTACACATGGAGGGACCCATGGCTTGAGATGCATATGCAGCAGAGGATGGCCTTGTTAGACATCAAAGGGAGGAGAGGGCCTTAGTCCTGAGAAGGCTAGATGCCCCAGTATAGGGGAATACCAGGACAGGGAAGCATGATCAGGTGGATTGGTAAGCAGGGGGAGGGGTGATTTGTTAAGGGGTTATAAGGGGGGTGGAAACCAGGAAAGGGGACAACATTTGAAATGTAAATGAAGAATATATCTAACAAAAGAAAGAAAAAACTTAATTAAAAAAAAAGAAAAAGAAAGAAAGAAAAAAGCTGAGCAAGGCAGGAGAGGAAGCCAATAAGTAACATCCTTCCATGGCCTCTGCATCAGCTCCTCCTTCCTGGCCTGACTGAGTTCCAGTCCTGACTTCCTTTGATGATGAACAGCAAGGAGTGTGACATGTAAGCAGAATTAACTCTTTCCTCCCGAATTTGCTTCTTAGTCATGATGCTTTATGTAGGAATAGAAACCCTGACTCAGACTCAGATAGCAAACTAGACTGAAATGTTAGAAGAAGGATGGTTTTATATATATATATATATATATATATATATATATATATATGTAAACATCAATTAGTATGTAATTTTTATGTTTTTTATAGCAGTCTGCTTTTCAATGACGCCTAATCTTTTTTCTTAGGTTGGGGGGGTGATCAAGACAGGGTTTCTCTGTATAGGCCTGACTGTCCTAGAACTCACTCTCTAGAGCAGTCTGTCCTTGAATTCAGAAATCTGCCCTCCTCTGCCTCCCAAGTGCTGGCATTAAAGGCATGTGCCACCGCTGCCAAGCTGAAGCCTCATCTTTTCTATCACCATTTCTTCATCTCCTGCCCCATAGTTCTATGTGTGTGTGTGTGTGTGTGTGTGTGTGTGTGTGTGTGTGTGCACTATATAGTTAGTCAGAACAATGCATTCTACAGTTTACAGTTGAGGTCGACATCAGTGCTTATTAATTTGTGGTATGTGAAAAAGAAAATATTCTCCTTAACTCAGTAGCAAAACGATCCAATTAACTGTTTAACCTCAAGATTAGATAGAGCCCTTTGGCCAAATCCAGAAGGATTTCCTTTGCTCATTCAAGTTTTACAAGAAAGTAACCATGTCCATTCAGTCTTCTGTTGTCTATGGATTTCATAGTAGTTTAATGGAAGAATGGAGTTATGGCAACAAAAACAATATAATCCAGAAAATGAAAATACTTGATGACTTTACAGAAAGTTTGAAGACTCCAATTCATAACTGTACTCCCCAACCAGAGTTTAATAATTGTCTAGCTTGCTGTGTTATCAGTTGGATTCAGTTTCAAATAGATTCTAAAGTACATTATCATGTTTTTCCTAATGCCTGACCATAGGCTCAAAGCATAGCTAAGAAAACAACAGCCGAGAATAGTTTTAGCTATCCTGGGTTTTTTGTTGTTCCAGATGAATTTGATAATTGCTCTTTCTAACTCTGTGAAGAATTGAGTTGGGATTTTGATGGGTATTGCATTGAATCTGTATAGTGCTTTAGGCAAAATGGCCATTTTAACTATATTGATTCTACCGATCCATGAGCATGGGAGGTTTTCCCATTTTTTGAGGTCTTCTTCCATTTCCTTCTTCAGAGTCTTGAAGTTCTTGCCATACAGATCTTTCGCATGTTTGGTAAGAGTCACCCCAAGATACTTTATACTGTTTGTGGCTATTGTGAAGGGGGTCATTTCCCTAATTTCTTTCTCAGCCTGCTTATCCTTTGAGTATAGGAAGGCCACTGATTTGCTTGAGTTGATTTTGTAACCTGCCACTTTGCTGAAGTTGTTTATCAGCTGTAGGAGCTCTCTAGTGGAGTTCTTTGGGTCACTTAGGTAGACGATCATGTCGTCTGCAAATAATGATAGTTTGACTTCCTCCTTTCCAATTTGTATCCCTTTGACCTCCTTATGTTGTCGAATTGCCCGAGCTAGTACCTCAAGTACAATATTGAAAAGATAAGGAGAAAGGGGGCAGCCTTGTCTGGTCCCTGATTTCAGTGGGATTGCTTCAAGTTTCTCTCCGTTTAGTTTGATGCTGGCTACCGGTTTGCTGTATATTGCTTTTACTATGTTTAGGTATGGGCCTTGAATTCCTGTTCTCTCCAAGACTTTAAGCATGAAAGGATGCTGAATTTTGTCAAATGCTTTTTCAGCATCCAATGAAATGACCATGTGGTTTTGTTCTTTGAGTTTGTTTATGTAGTGGATTGTATTGATGGATTTCCGTATATTGAACCAACCCTGCATTCCCGGGATAAAGCCTACTTGATCATGGTGGATGATCGTTTTGATGTGTTCTTGGATTCGGTTGGCAAGAATTTTGTTGAGTATTTTTGCATCGATGTTCATAAGGGAAGTTGGTCTGAAGTTCTCTTTCTTTGTTGGATCTTTGTGTGGTTTTGGTATCAGCGTAATTGTGGCTTCGTAGAAGGAATTGGGTAGTGTTCCTTCTGTTTCTATTTTGTGGAATAGTTTGAAGAGTATTGGTGTTAACTCTTCTTTGAAGGTCTGGTAGAATTCTGCACTGAAACCATCTGGTCCTGTGCTTTTTTTGGTTGGAAGACTTTCTATGACTCCTTCTATTTCTTTAGGCTTTATGGGACTGTTTACATGGTCTAGTTGGTCCTGATTTAATTTGGTATTTGGTATCTGTCAAGGAAATTGTCCATTTCCTCCAGATTCTCCAGTTGTGTTGAGTACAGACTCTTGTAGTAGGATCTGATGATTTTTTGGATTTCCTCAGTTTCCGTTGTTATGTCTCCCTTTCATTTCTAAGTTTGTTAATTTGGATACTTTCTCTGTGCCCTTTGGTCAGTCTGGCTAAGGGTTTATCTATCTTGTTGATTTTCTCAAAGAACCAGCTCCTAGTTTTGTTGATTTTTTGTATGGTTCTCTTTGTTTCTACTTGATTGATTTCGGCCCTGAGTTTGATGATTTCCTGCCTTCTACTCCTCCTGGGTGAAATAGCTTCTTTTTGTTCTAGGGCTTTCAGGTGTGTCATTAAGTTGGTAATGTATGCTCTCTCCATTTTCTTTTTGGAGGCACTCAGGGCTATGAGTTTTCCTCTTAGCACTGCTTTCATTGTATCCCATAGATTTGGGTATGTTGTGTTTTCATTTTCATTGTGTTCTAAAAAGTCTTTAATTTCTTTCTTTATTTCTTCCTTGACCAAGGTGTCATTGAGTAGAGTATTGTTCAATCTCCATGTGTTTGTGGGTTTTCTGTTGTTTCTGTTGCTATTGAAGACCACTTTTATTCCATAGTGATCAGATAGGAGGCATGGGATTAGTTCTATCTTTTTATATTTGTTGAGGTCTGTCTTGTGACCAATTATATGGTCGATTTTGGAGAAGGTACCATGAGGTGCTGAAAAAAAGGTATATTCTTTTGTTTTAGGATAGAATGTTCTATATATATCAGTTAAATCTAATTGGTCCAAAGCTTCAATTAGTTTCATTGTGTCCTTGTTTAGTTTCTGTTTTCCTGATCGGTCCATTGAGGAAAGTGCAGTGTTGAAGTCACCCACAATTATTGTGTTAGGTGCAATGTGTGCTTTGAGTTTTAATAAAGTTTCTTTTATGAAAGAGGGTGCCCTTGCATTTGGAGCATAGATGTTCAGGATTGAGAGTTCTTCTTGTTGTATTTTTCCTTTGACCAGCAAGAAGTGTCCCTCAGAGTCTCTTTTGATGACTTTGGGTTGAAAGTCAATTTTATCTGATATTAAAATGGCTACTCCAGCTTGTTTCCTGAGACCATTTGCTTGTAAAATTGTCTTCCAGCCTTTTACTCTAAGGTAGTGTTTGTCTTTGACCCTGAGGTGTGTTTCCTGTAAGCAGCAAAATGTAGGGTCCTGTTTATGTATCCAGTCAGTTAGTCTGTGTCTTTTTATTGGGGCATTGAGTCCATTGATGTTAAGAGATATTAAGGAATAGTGATTGTTACTTCCAATGGAAAAAAGATAGCCTTTTCAACAAATGGTGCTGGTTCAACTGGAGGTCAGCATGCAGAAGAATGCGAATTGATCCATCCTTGTCTCCTTGTACTAAGCTCAAATCCAAATGGATCAAGGACCTCCACATAAAGCCAGACACTCTGAAGCTAATAGAAAAGAAACTGGGGAAGACCATTGAGGACATCGGTACAGGGAGAAAGTTTCTGAACAGAACACCAATAGCGTATGCTCTAAGAGCAAGAATTGACAAATGGGACCTCATAAGGTTACAGAGTTTCTGTAAGGCAAAGGACACCATCAAGAGGACAGATCGGCAACCAACAAATTGGGAAAAGATCTTCACCAATCCTACATCAGATAGAGGGCTAATATCCAATATATATAAAGAACTCAAGAAGTTAGACTCCAGAAAACCGAACAACCCTATTAAAAAATGGGGTACAGAGTTAAACAAAGAATTCTCACCTAAAGAACTTCGGATGGCGGAGAAGCATCTTAAAAAATGCTCCAATTCATTAGTCATTAGGGAAATGCAAATCAAAACAACCCTAAGATTTCATCTTACACCAGTCAGAATGGCTAAGATTAAAAATTCAGGAGACAGCAGGTGTTGGAGAGGGTGCGGAGAAAGAGGAACACTCCTCCACTGCTGGTGGGGTTGCAAATTGGTACAACCACTCTGGAAAGCAGTCTGGCGGTTCCTCCGAAAACTGGGCACCTCACTTCCAGAAGATCCTGCTATACCACTCCTGGGCATATACCCAGAGGATTCCCCACCATGTAATAAGGATACATGCTCTACTATGTTCATAGCAGCCCTATTTATAATTGCCAGATGCTGGAAAGAACCCAGGTATCCCTCAACAGAAGAGTGGATACAAAAAATGTGGTATATCTACACAATGGAGTACTATTCAGCCATTAGAAACAATGAATTCATGAAATTCTTAGGCAAATGGATGGAGCTAGAGAACATCATACTAAGTGAGGTAACCCAGACTCAAAAGGTGAATCATGGTATGCACTCACTAATAAGTGGTTATTAACCTAGAAAACTGGAATACCCAAAACATAATCCACACATCAAATGAGATACAAGAAGAAAGCAGGAGTGGTCCCTGGTTCTGGAAAGACTCAGTGAAACAGTATTTGGCAAAACCAGAACGGGGAACTGGGAAGGGGTGGGAGGGAGGACAGGGGAAGAGAAGGGGGCTTACGGGACTTTCGGGGAGTGGGGGGGGCTAGAAAAGGGGAAATCATTTGAAATGTAAATAAATTATATCAAATAAAAAAAAAAAAAAAAAAAAAAAAACCAGAACGGGGAAGTGGGAAGGGGTGGGTGGGAGCACAGGGGAAGAGAAGGGGGCTTACGGCTTACGGGACTTTCGGGGAGTGGGGGGGGGCTAGAAAAGGGGAAATCATTTGAAATATAAATAAATTATATCGAATAAAAAAAAGGACACAAAGGGTGAATAGTATGAAAATATGTAGTTTTAAAAGAATTAATAAATATATCAATTAAAAAAAAAAAAAAAAAAGAAAACAACAGCCTATATACACGGGAGAGACATGTTACTGTTGTGGTTTGAATATAAAATATCTCTTTATCTTCATGGGTAATTACCTAGTCCCTAGATAGATAATGTTACTTCCAATGGTTATAGAAGCTTTACAAAAAGTGGTTCACTTGGGATAGAGTGGGTGACTTTATACCCTGACCCCATTTCCTTTCTGTTCTCCTGCTTCCTGATGGGTCTGTTTCCTGACCCAGGAAAATGTGAAAAGATAAGGTATTCCAGGTACTTATCTTTATCCACCATGGAATTGCATGCTCGCATTAATGTTTTGTCATTGTGAACTATATTTCATTAAACTATAAGCAAAAATCAAGCCCTTCCTCATTTAAGTTGTTTGGTCCCAACAATAGGAAAAGTCACTAATTCACTAAGTGTTAAAGTGGTGACACTCATCTGCTGCTTGGCACTGTTTCTTTTCTGTCTCTGGAAATGCAATGTGACTCTCAATACACCAGTGATTTGGAGTTCAGACACTGATATGTGATGTTTGTCCATATTCTCAAATGGCAGTTTATAATTTCATTGTGTACTATGGACCTTTATCAAATATCTCCATCTTTCTCTTTTGACATTTTTCAGAAGTCATTGGTGTTGCTAATTATCTGCTCTTGTATTCATCTGCAACCATGCATAGTTATAGCTTGACTAGAATAACTTTTCTATTTAAAACATTCATTAACATTTTCTACAAGCATCCTTGCTCATGAATGGATGTATAGTTCTATTCTCCCTTTTTCCTCTTGGTACAGGTAATAATCTGCTGATATTTCTCAATATCTATCATTTCTTATTTTCATAGAAATAGCAATCTAACCACAGGACATGAATCCTCAATTTCCTGTTAGATCTTGTATGATCATATGGCTAGATTCTTCTTAATTGATCATCAAGGGAATTGATATATTCAGCTTCTAAGTTCTAGGTATGTGGGAGGTATATTTGATGGTCAGATCAGTTTTCTCTAGTCTGTTGTTAGGATGGTAAATGCAATGATGATGAAATATATTCTAGGGATATTTAGAATAAAATGGTTTCTTGATATTCAACAAAGTGTAATGATTACATATAATAGAAGTATGCATTTGTCTTCTTGAAGTCCCTTAGTTTGAGTCTTTTTATTCAGTATCAGTATCTATTTCCTAATAGAAAGACATTACCAATTTTCAGACAGTAGATAGTCAAGTAGCTGAGAAAACTGCTTGCCAAATCACTATAGCAATGAAAATGTAATCTAAATTTTATTATACACTGGGGTTTTTACCTTATAAATGAATACAATTTTGCAAAATGATCAGTTCAATAAACACTGAGAAAAGAAGAGATTCCATTCTGAAGTAGTAACACTACAGAAAGTTCTAGAGTTTAGGACATAGTCCTCAGGGAATTCATTCTTCGTGTGCTGATACCTGATGAACCATTTTTCCTCTAATTTGCTCATTCAGTTTTATCTCAGGATTCTTTCTGTTTCCTTTAGATCTATGTACAGACATCACATAATGACAGAAGAAGCCTTGTCATTGTGTCAAGCTCTGTAGGCATAATGTGATTATGTACTGTGTAGAGTTTATCCTTCTTTTATTTAAATTCTGATTTCTATACCCTCATAGTTTGCTGCAAACTGGACATGGCATTGTAATGTTTATATCAAGAATTTCTAGTCTCAAATTTGTATCAACAATGCCCATCATTTATTCTCTACCTTGTCAATAAAAGCTGGAAAAGCCAATGACTAGGCAAAAGATGGAATAGAGCAGGATTTATGCCAGTCAGGAGAAGTGGGAGAAAAAGAAGAGAGGAGTCATCAGGAAGAAGGGGTCTGGAGAAACATCAAGATAGAACACACAGAGCCAGAGAGACAGACCAATAGAAAAATGCAGGTATCTCTATGAGTTTGACAGGGAGATAGACAGATTAGCCTAGAGGATTATACTAGAATTACAGTGCCTAGTTCTACTTTAAGTTGAAAATAAATTTTGTTCTCCCTGTGTAGTTATTTGGGAACTATCGAAAATAAAGAAAAGTGGCCACTGTATGAATTTACTGCATATATTTATATAAAAATTTACATTACAAAGCTCTTCACAATGTTCCTGATCATTTAAATCCTCCCCCTTACACACTAATCACCAGCAATGTACATTCTTCATTCTTTTCTTTCCAATGAAGAACAAATGTGTAGAAAGAATCAACCCTTTGATAAGTATTGCTGAATCACTGAAAAGCCAAGGAATCCAAGAAGAAGATATGGGATTCACTGTACTATATGTATTACAGTGGTAAGAGATGAAACCTCAATATATAAGACATAAGCCCTGGCAGTTTATGGAGGGCTTGTGAATTCCATGAAGATGTTTGTGTTTAAAGGGATTTAGAGGGACCAAAGTGCCTTAATGGTCAGATACCATAAGAAAACAGATTGAGAGAGCTGAGTGTCCAGTCATGAAAGCATGTAGTGCTTGATTGCATTTCTTTAAGTGGGAGATCTTGGGCATACACTTCAGGAATAGCCTTGGTTCATTCTTAGTCTGTATTTATTTCCTCTGTTCTACTCAGTGATATAACAGGCTTGAAATCTAGTCTCTACTCATGGTGCCTCTGTCTGTTCAGATTGTCATGCTATGTTATTGTGGTGCATGCTGGAAATAACAGAATTTCATTTGTCACAGATGTGGGGATAGAAGTCTTAAATGTGCCTCCATGTGAGAAGTTTTTGTGGGACACCTCTCTCTTCTATTACTCACAGGAGTTCGTCTAGTCGTTTGGCCTTTGGACTCATGGAAAGGGGGGATTTGTGGCTTTGATGTACAGATAATTTTATAATTAGGCAGCATGAAGAAGAAGTGTAGCTTAAAATACTTTAATATGGATACTGAGCACAAGGGTTACCAAAAAAGAAGCAGAGAGAAGGAAAAATAAAAGGCACGGCGAAGAGCACAGATCTGAGCTTCAGTTAGAGAAGTAACCTGTACTTGTCTTTACCATTGGCAAATGTAGGATTTGGAAATTACTCTCTTTAAACAGTTGCTAAGAAACCTGAACGAAATAAAAGAATGTTTTCAGAGGAGTACCTGACTGGAAAATAATTGATAAGGTAAAATTCTTGTTCACAAGTAATACAAGGAGGAAGGGTATCTTTATAGAAGACAAATTTAACAGTTTTGTTTTAGGTCTCAGTAAATGGCTGAAGAAATAAGGCTCTACCCAAGACTGTAATTTGGACACATAAATATTTTATCATAAAATACTGCATGAAAAAATATTAATTTTATGTAGATGTTCTTTTTTGAAATATTAAATATGATTTATTTATTCAATATTTAATTAGATTAACTTTTCCCTGGTACATTTGTATTATAAACAGTGTGATGACAGATAAATTTATCATGAAGGGTTACATTCATTTAAAATTATTTCTTTAGCATATGCCTTAGAAAACAGAACTAAAAAGTAATTAATATTTAATGTTTTCTTTACACATTGACAATTCCTTGCAATATACTTTTATCATATTATTCCCCTTTCCCAAACTCCTTCCAGATCCTCTGCATAATTTTTTTCCAGAAACACTGAAGTTTATAGAGGAAGAACCTTGAACACATGGGCACAGGGGAAGATTTTCGGGATAGAGCACCAATGGCTTATGCTCTAAGAACAAGAATCAACAAATGGGACCTCATAAAATGGCAAAGCTTCTGTAAGGCAAAGGACACAGTCAATAGGATAAAATGGCAACCAACAAACTGGAAAAAGATCTTTACGTCCAATAGAGAGGTAATATTCAATGTATACAAAGAACTCAAGAAGTTAGACCTCAAAGAGTTATAAAATCAACTCAAGAAAATCAATCACCTTCCTATACTCAAAGGATAAGCAGGCTGAAAAAGAAATTAGGGAAATGACCCCCTTCATAATAGCCACAAACAGTATAAAGTACCTTGGGGTGACTCTTACCAAACATGTGAAGGATCTATATGACAAGAACTTCAAGACTATGAAGAAGGAAATGGAAGAAGACCTCAAAAAATGGAAAAACCTCCCATGCTCATGGATCTGCAGTATTAATATAGTTAAAATGGCCATTTTGCCAAAAGCAATATACAGATTCAACGCAATACCCATCAAAATCCCAACTAAATTCTTCACAGAGTTAGAAAGAGCAGTCCTCAAATTTATCTGGAATGACAAAAAACCCAGGATAGCTAAAACTGTTCTCAACAATAAAAGAAATTCTGGGGGTATCAGTATCCCTGACCTCAAGCAATACTATAGAGCAATAGTGTTAAAAACTGCATGGTATTGGTACAATGACAGGCAGGCAGATCAATGGAACAGGATTGAAAATCCAGAAATGAACACACACACCTATGGCCACTTGATCCTTGACAAAGGGGCTGAAAACATCCAATGGAAAAAAGATAGCCTTTTCAACAAATGGTGCTGGTTCAAATGAAGGTCAGCGTGCAGAAGAATGGGAATTGATCCATCCTTGTCTCCTTGTACTAAGCTCAACTCCAAATGGATCAAGGACCTCCACATAAAGCCAGACACACTGAAGCTAATAGAAAAGAAACTGGGGAAGACCCTTGAGGACATCGGTACAGGGGGAAAGTTCCTAAACAGAACACCAATAGCTTATGCTCTAAGATCATGAATTGACAAATGGGACCTCATAAAATTACAAAGTTTCTGTAAGGCAAAGGACACCATCAAAAGGCAAATCAGCAGCCAACAAATTGGGAAAAGATCTTCACCAACCCTACATCAGATAGAGGGCTAATATCCAATATATATAAAGAACTCAAGAAGTTAGACTCCAGAAAACCAAATAACCCTATTAAAAAATGGAGTACAGAGTTAAACAAAGAATTTTCACCAGCAGAACTTCAGATGAACTCAACTTCATTAGTCATTAGGAAAATGCAAATCAAAACAACCCTGAGATTTCACCTTACACCAGTCAGAATGACTAAGATTAAAAATTCAGGAGACAGCAGATGTTGGCGAGGATGTGGAGAAAGAGGAACACTCCTCCACTGCTGGTGGGGTTGTAAATTGGTACAACCACTCTGGAAATCAGTCTGGCAGTTCCTCCAAAAACTGGGCACCTCACTTCCAGAAGATCCTGCTATACCACTCCTGGGCATATACCCAGAGGATTCCCTAGCATGTAATAAGGATACATGTTCTGCTATGTTCATAGCAGCCCTATTTATAATAGCCAGAAGCTGGAAAGAACCCAGGTATCCCTCAACAGAAGAGTGGATGCAAAAGATGTGGTATATATACACAATGGAGTACTATTCAGTCATTAGAAACAATGAATTCATGAAATTCTTAGGCAAATGGATGGAGCTGGAGAACATCATACTAACTGAGGTAACCCAGACTCAAAAGATGAATCATGGTATGCACACACTAATAAATGGGTGTTAACCTAGAAAACTGGAATACCCAAAACATAATCCACACATCAAATGAGGTACAAGAAGAATTGAGGAGTGGCCCCTTGTTCTGGAAAGACTCAGTGAAGCAGTATAGGGCAAAACCAGAACAGGGAAGTGAGTGAGAAGGGTTGGGTGGGAAAACAGGGGGAGGGAAGGGGGCTGATGGGACTTTTGGGGAGTGGGGGTCAAGAAAAGGAGAAATCATTTGAAATCTAAATAAAAAATATATCGAATAAAAAAATGAAATGCAAAAAAAAAAATGGGTTACAGAGCTAAACAGGGAATTTTCAACGGAGGAAACTCAAATGGCCCTGAAGCACCTGAAGAAATGTTCAGCATCCTTAGTTATCAGGGAAATGCAAATCAAAACAACACTGAGTTTTCACCTCACACCAGTCAGAATGGCTAAGATCAAAAACTCAGTGGACAGCAGATGCTGGAGAGGATGTAGAGAAAGAGGAACACTTCTCCATTGTTGGTGGGACTGCAAGCTGTTAAAACTACTCTAGAAATCAGTTTGGCAGTTCCTCAGAAAATTAGACATATAGGACATATGTCTCCTGGGCATATACCCAGAACTCAAACATGTAATAAGGACACATGCTCTACTGTGTTCATTGCGGCCTTATTTATAATAGCCAGATGCTGGAAAGAATGCAGATGTCCTTCAACAGAGGAATGGATATAGGAATGGTATATTTACCCAATGGAGTACTTGTCAGCTATTAAAAACAAGGAATTCAGAAATTATTAGGCAAATGGATGGAACTAGAAAGTGTCATCCTGAGTGAGGTAACCCAATCACAAAAGAACACCCATGGTATACATTCACTGATATGTGTATGTTAGCCCAAAAACTCAAAATAAACAAGTTACAATTCACAGATCACAGAAAGTTCAAGGAGAAGGAGGACTTAAGTGAGGGTGCTTTGGTTCCTCTGTGAAAGGGAACAAAATACTCACAGCAGCAATAATGAAGATTGTGGAGTAGAGACTGAAGGAAAGGCCACCCAGAGACTGCTGTACCTGGGGATTCATGCTATAAACAGTCACCAAACCCAGGTACTATTATGGACAACAAAAAGTGCATAACCTAAGACCTGTTATGGTTGCCTCATGAGGGGCCCTGCCAGAGCCTTATACACACAGAAGCAGATGCTAGCAGGCAACCATTGGACTGGGCATGGGGTCCCCAATGGAGGAGTTGGCAGGCAGACTGGAGAAGCTGAAGGGGTTTACAGCCCCATGAGAAAAATAAGGAGGTCGGTCATCCAGATGCTCAGGATTCTCAGGGACTAAACTATCACTCAAGAGGTACATATGGTTCCAGCCAAAAATGTGGCAGAGGAATGCCTTGTTGGGCATCAGTGGGAGGAGAGGTCCTTGGTCCTGTGAAGGCTCAATAGATGCCCCAACAAAGTGAAATTGAGTGGGGCAGCGGTGGGAGTGGGTTGGGTGGAGGGGCATGTACTTGGAGGCACGGGGTGGGAGGACAGGTTGGGGGTTTTCTCGGAGGGGGAAACTGGGAAGGGGGTATAACATTTGAAATTTAAATGAAGAATATATTCAATAAAAAAATAAAATAAAATATTTTTTATCTTTTTATCTTCTTTTGAAAATGTTTTATCTTTTTTAAAAATATTTTTTCTTTTGTATCATTTTTATCTTTTTTATCGTTTTTATTGAATATATTCTTCATTTATATTTCAAATGTTATACCCCCTTCTCAGTTTCCCCCCTCCCAGAAACCCCCAACCTGTCCTCCCACCCCCTGCCCCCAAGAATATGCTCCTCCACCCGACCTACTTCCACCTCCGCCCCACTCAATTTCTCTTTGTTGGGGCATATATTGAGCCTTCACAGGACTAAGGACCTCTCCTCCCACTGATGCCTGACAAGGCATTCCTCTGCCACTCTTTTGGCTGGAACTATGTGTACCCCTTGGTTGATGGCTTAGTCCCTGGGAGCCCTGGGGCATCTGGTTAGTCAATATCGTCATTCTTCCCATGGGGCTGCAAACACCCCAAACTCCTCCAGTCTTCCCTCCAACTCCTCCATGGGGAACCCCTCACTCAGCCCAATGGTTGGCTGCTAGTATGCCTCTCTGTATCTGTAAGTCTCTGGCAGGTCCCCTCCAAAAGAAAACCATAACAGGGTCCTTTCGGTACACAAATCTTGTCATCCATAGTAACTTTGGGGTTTGGTGTCTGTTTATAGGTAGAATCCTCAGTTTCTGGGTGGCCTTTCCTTCAGTCTCTGCTCCAACTTTGTCTCCATTGTTGTTCCTATAAGTATTTTGTTCCCTTTCTCAGAGGAACCAAAGCACCCACACTTTGGTCTTCCTTCTTGAACTTCCTGTGGTGTGTAAATTGTAACTTGTTTATTTTGTGCCTTTGGGCTAATAATATCCACTTATTAGTTAATGCATACCATGTGTGTTCTTTTGTAATTAGGTTACCTCACTCAGAATGACACTTTCTAGTCCCATTCATTTGCCTAAGAATTTCATGAATTCATTATTTTTAATAGCTGAATTGTACTCTAGTGTGTGTGTGTGTGTGTGTGTGTGTGTGTGCGTGTGTGTGTATATATATATATATATATATATATATATATATATATATATATATATATATATATATATATATCACAATTTCTGTATCCATTCCTCTGTTTAAGGACATCTTGGTTCTTTCTAGTTTCTGGATATTATAAATAAGGCTGCTATGAACATAGTGGAGCATGTGTCCTTACTACATGTTGGAGCATCTTCTGGGTATAGGCCCAGGAGTGGTATAGCTGCGTCCTCAGGTAGTACTATGTCCAATTTTATGAGGAACCACCAAACTGATTTCCAGAGTGGTTTTGCCAGCTTGCAATCCCACCGGCAATGGACAAATATGTTGGTGTTCTTAACAACAAAAATTGTTCATTTTTCCTGAGAGTATTGTTTCTCATGTGATAAGGTAATACAGTTACACTCTACAGTTGAGAGGTTTTCTTCTGTTTCCCAGTCTCCACAATTGCCATGTGTTTCTGTCCTATCTCTCTCTGTCTCCCCGTGGAGTCATGCAGTTGTCAGTAGTGTTTATGGTGGTGACTTACTTAGAACATGATCCCTTACTTAAAGAACCTGCATTCCAGATTTTGTACTGCTTGCTTCAGCTCTTGAGTTCCTCTGTGACTGTTAGCTTTCCACCATCGGAGGAAGCCACAATTTCTATTTTAAAACATATTTTAGAGATTTTACAGGTTGATCTGCATTTTCTACCCCCATGATATTTTGTTTAATAAACTTTGTTATTGGGAGGCCTGTCTTGTATAAAATATATACATTAAAATGCATATAAATATTTGATCTTGTAAACATTCCCCCCAGGAAGAAAACACCACCTCTAGAGGGACACTGAGAATTATAAATTCCTTGAAAACAAATTTATATCCCTTTATCCTCATATCTCCCTGGTAACAGCTTCAAGTTCACATTATTTAAGAAAACATGTGCGGAGAGGCATAATGGCTTTGTGCAAATGAATGCTTGGGAGAAGGAGATATTATAATTTGTCTTAGTCAGGATTTCTATTCCTGCACTTTTGCACAACAAGAAGCAAGTTGGGGAAGAAAGGGTTTATTCTGCTTACACTTCCACACAGTTGTTCATCACCAAAGGAAGTCAGGACTGGAACTCAAGCAGGTCAGGAAGCAGGAGCTGATGCAAGACCATGGAGGGATGCTTTTTACTGACTTGCTCAGCCTTCTCTCTTATAGAACCCAAGAATACCAGCCCAGCGATGGTACCACTCACAAGGGGCCCTCCCCCCTTGATCACTAACTGAGAAAATGCCCCACAGCTGGATCTCACGGAGGCACTTCCCCAACTGAAACTCCTTTCTCTGTGATAACTTCAGCCTGTGTCAACTTCACACACAACCACCCGGTACACCTGCTGACCTTTGCTTTCATCTCTCCATATAAAGTAGACAATGTAATATTGTTTTATGGTTTTTATTTTCCATTAAAATGATAGATCTTATTACATCATATTTCTACTACAAATTAGCTAAATAGCTGTTATCACACTGTATCACTAGTGTTGCCCAGCTGCTTTTGTTTTTATTGCCCTATTCTTCTGCCTCTGGGTAATTTCCTTTGAGACCTCAAATGCATTCAACTATGTAAAAACCCTTTCTTTAATGTTCCATGTTTTGAAGTATATACCCTCAGAGTTTGTATTATTTCCTCATATTTATTTGTCCACAGTAACCATATCATAATCAGTTTTTGGTTTTCCCATATAGGCTTCAGGGAACATATCCAAAGGCCCCCCAAATGAACTCTGCATCTTACTGAGCCCAAGAGGAATTTAGCACTCTGGCAGGAGTTTGGAGCTATGTGGGAGCTATGAGTGATGAGTTCAGCTCCTGCCTTTGCATTCATTAACTGCTGGTCGCCTCAGAATAATTGGCTGGGAATATTGGTTAACACGTCAAGTGCGAATGTATGTGGCAGTGCCTGTCTCCAATTGTCCCAGGAGAACATCTGTCCACTTCTCAATCTGCTGAAGAATTTGGCTTTCATTTGTATGACTGGCAGCTTGTCCCATTGAGGCCCTTTGCCACAAAGCAAAGTGTACAGAAGTCTGGTTTGAGTTGTTTTGGCAGGTTTTGTTGAAACACTCGGAGAGTAATTTTACAAAATTTGCCCGCTGGTGATATTAGCCCTTTATTTTTATGAAAGTAAGTGGGGGGGATGGAGCCACAGGATCTCTGTGTATAAAAATTGCTTCGAAGTAGTTCTTGGTACATATTTAGTTTACTTCTGTGCACATGTGCTAAGTTCCTGCAAATTTGATGCTAGACTTTTCTGAGAAGATCATCATTGCTTCTGTGAGCAAGACAAAAGCAAACAGACAGAAAAATAGGCAGGCAGACAGACAGACTGACAGACAGAAAGACAGAAAGACAGAAAGGCAGGAGAAAAGACCATCAAAAAGTAAACAATTCAAAGGACTAGGTGTCAGACCAGACAACTTTAGTCTGCATTGACTTTTAACTTTGAAGCCAAAAGTTCAGTGTTTGTTGCTATTCTTTTCATTTTTCACACAATGTGCATGAACATGCAGCAATAATAACTTTGAGAATGGTTACTCTCTTCTAAGACAAGTGTGGTGATACTGCCAAAAGTTATCTGTATTGTTGGAGTTGTTATCAGGAATTATGGATAATTTAACTGTATTTCCTATTCTAAATGAAAGCTTTTATATTACACTTTATCTCCCCATTTCCTCTATAATATGCTTTATTGTCTTACTAAGTAGCTGGCCTAGAACTTATTATGTAACCCAGATTGATTTCCGTTTTGCAATGATCCTCCAGTCTAAGTTTCTTACATGTTGGGTTTACAGGTTTAAAATACCCTGCCAGACTCTTGATTCATATGGATTTCCTAACATACACAATTTATAAGATATGCATTTACTCTCATTTCTTCCAGCTTCCTTCATGGACTCTAGGTATGTATATTATCTCAATACTTTCCTAGAATTGCTGCTTACAGTGATAAAATATTCAGGATAACTAAAGAAAAAGAAGCGAATTTAGAGGGGATAGGTAAGAACTGGAATGAAGAGTGTGAGGGGACAATATGCAATTAATACCTATGGTTCAATTTAATCAGAAGAGAAAATAAAATTATACTGAAAATCTTAGATATACTCATCAAAATATGACTTAACACATATGTTCATAGTCTTCAATTTTATCATTTATAACTTTTCTCCTTTCTTTCTCCTTCTTTCCTTCCTTCCATCCTTCCTTTCCCTTTCCCTTTCTCCCATTCTCTCTCCATTTATCCCTCCCTCCCACCCTCTTCTCCTTAGCCCTCCCTTCCTCCTTTCCTCTCTCTTTTCTCCATCCCTCCCTCCTTCTTTCTCTTCTTCTCTTTCCCTCTCTTTGGTACTATCCATTTCCAATTCCTTCTTGGTGGACTCTCTTCCATATGTTATTCACTAGGTTCTAGTGCTTATTCCTCCCTTTGTTCTTAAGTCTCTTTTTAAATTCTCCTTTGGCATCTTCCCCACGGCCTGTTTCACATTAGCTTGTATACCAGACAACATAGTCCACATCTAAGTCTCTGATGACTGTTCATTTCCAACTCTGAATATCCACTCTAAACCCATCTACCTAATACACTTCATTGTCTAAGTTTCATTTCTGTGCTTGCCACTAACCTTCCTTTTCTAAAGTTTGAATATAGATATTTATCAGCATCTTTTCCTCTTTCTTTCTTTCTTTCTTTCTTTCTTTCTTTCTTTCTTTCTTTCTTTCTTTGTTTCTTTCTCTTTCTTTCTTTCTTTCTTTCTTTCTTTCTTTCTATCTTTCTGCTATTCTGGTAAATGAGAACTATTTTACTTACCATGTAGATGCTTGGATAATTAGAATAAATTATATATCTTTCCGAAAGATTTTCTAAGGTCTAGCAATACACTTATGTAATCATTACTGCAGAGCTACTCATGTGGGTGTCATGGTGTACATTTTTGCTGAAGTAGAATATTCACAGAACCATAAAAACAGCCTTTCTTTGTGCTCACCTAAGCAAAGCCTTGAGCCCCACTTACTTTTCCTCCTACACTGCCAGTCATAAGCCACCCATTATGTATAGGACCTTCCTGTGTGCTCTTTTACAAAGTCTTTGGATAGCCACAGACTAATAACAATAGTCAGACTCTTCCCAAAATGATGTGAGATTCAGGTCCTTATATAATAAGAGTATCATATTTACAGTTAATTACACGATTCTCTTGTTTTCCCAGCTGAAATTGTATACATCAAGCTTGGAGACTCAAAGTGGTCCAGCCTGCTTCATTAACAACATGGTAGCGTTCCTCCTGGCTGAGTCATTCTTAAATGAGGAGAAAAGAACCTGACAGAAATAAATTAATGGTAGTATTTTTATGGTATTATTTTCAGTTTGTAAGTTTAAATATATATCAAATAATATAAACAATTTTGTTTTTTACCTAATTATTTGTGTTACTGCCTGGGAATCTTAACAAGGGCCTTCTACATGCTATACAGGCTAAGGCTAGACTATAACCACAGCCAACTTTTGGTATTTCAAGAAACATTGGATGCATTTTGAAGTTTGAAAAATGCACCAATTTCATGTGACACAAAACAGCTGCTTTTAGGTTCAAGCAGTTTAATTTAACCAGTTCATTATTTTATGTTTCCTGGCTAAGTAAGTGCAAATCATCAACTTTTCAAACAGAATACATATGGAAAGACAGGCCTAATTAGTAGATAGGATAATAGTAAACAATAGTAACCCCAAGTCTCATAAAAATGATTTAACAAACTATTGGCCCCAGATATCAAGTATTGCCTATTGCCAGGGATGAAGAAAAATAGTGTGTTTGATTCAGTGACGTTTTAGATGTCTTCAGTATGGTTGGAGAATTTTTATTATATTTACTGTAAATCACATAGATTGATTAGAGTGTGTATGGATTTAAATTTCTTTAAAATAAAAGTGTTTTAATTATTCAATGCATAAATTTATAACTAAAAATGGCTTCAGAGTAATTGTAGAACCCATGTGATACCAAAATTATTGCATCATTTTTTGTAAGTTAAAGAATGATGAGTGAAAACATAGATAAATAGGTTAGTGAGCTTGCCTTTTCATTATATATCATATATACACGCTAAAGTATTGCATTGCATGTCAAATTTTCTTACACTGCTATTTGTCTATTATTTTATTATTATTTTTTCATACATCTCATAGATAAAATATGAGATGCGTGACTTAATTTTTGTTACACATATGATAACCTGCTGCTGGGTTTATTTCAACTAAACAGAAGTAGGCACTAATTAGAACAATAAAGACATGAATATTGATCCTGGTTTTTAATGCACATTTCTGTTAAGACTACTTGTTCTAAAATGTGAATTCAAGTCCAGTGTTTTCTCTCTAGATCATTTAACTATTTTTGAAAGTATAACCTCCTAATTTATATTAGATCAGGAATAACCCATGAATCATGAAGCCTTTTATGAACTTCATGAAGATGAATTTTGATATATTTTCATTGAAGATAGATGATTTTCATCAAATATATTCTATTTACTCTCTCTTCCCCAAACTCCTCCTAGATTTTCTCCAACTCAGTTTTTCTCAATTGATAATTATTTGACAATACCAAAAGCAGAACACCATGTTGGTAATTATAATATGCAATTATATGTCAATAAAATATAAAATAACAGTAACTGAATAAATAAGGCAGAAAGAGAACATTTCAGCATCTTTCAAAGGAAAAACAAAGTTGGAACCTGGACATCAGCATATAATGACCCTCAATTCCATGTACAAGAACAAGTTAGAACAGAGAATCAAGGAAGGACCATGTGGCAATACATGAAAAATTATCTTCAAGTAGCAATAGCAGAACAAGGTACTGGCTATAGAGATTCGATAGTGTTCTTGTCAAACACAGGCCAGAGGGATGGCTAATTTTATAGGAGGACTAGAGGATTTTCAGAAGAGTGAAATACTGTAATTCTGATCATAACTGCACTAGAAGGCTAGCTGTAAGATTAAGGATATGTATCCGCAAGATACCTTAGAGGAGGTCTAACATAGGTGCTCAACTTGAGAGCAGTATATGCCAATTTTTGTTGTTGTTGTTGTTGTTGTTGTTGTTGTTGTTGTTCTTCTTCTTCTTCTTCTTCTTCTTCTTCTTCTTCTCCTTCCTTCTCCTTCTCCTTCTCCTTCTCCTTCTCCTTCTCCTTCTCCTTCTCCTTCTCCTTCTCCTCCTCCTCCTCCTCCTCCTCCTCCTCCTCCTCCTTCTCCTCCTCCTCCTCCTCCTCCTCCTCCTCCTCCTCCTCCTCCTCCTCCTCCTTCTTCTTCTTCTTCTTCTTCTTCTTCTTCTTCTTCTTCTTCTTCTTCTTCTTCTTCTTCACTTAACAACAAAAAGGCAAGACCATGCTGAGATTTCTTTAGACTTTCATACTCTAGAGAAAGGAATAGGTGAGAAACATACTTCTGAATTGTACATTTAAGATTATGACTCCTTTTAAAGGAAGAAAAGAAGCAAACAGAAATGTCTTTAGAAAATACATCTGCTTTCCATTTCTTCTGGAAAAGATTACCCAGCTTTAACAAAACTACTGTTTCCTTGACGTTTTGAAAGTTAGCAATCTCACTTAGGTCTCAGTAGAATAAAATCAAGGTGTCATCAGGGACCAGTATGTAGAAAAAAATCATCTGATGAACTGTATAGATGTAGCACCTGTCAAATTAAAGCTGATTGGACAGTACCTGAGGTAAGAAATAAAAAGTGGGATGCCTGATAGACAGAAAGGATTCAGGGATAGAGCTAATAAGAGATTAGCCTGAGATCCTTCTGGTCTGAGCTGGGGCCCTGAACAGACCTTCGGCGCTAGCTCCACAATATCCAGAGGAAGCTCGACTCCCAGGTGCTCTAACACACCAAGGATCACAAATGAGGATGCCACAACATCTGCCCCAACACTGGGAGTAACCGGGACCCCCCAGGATCTAGGGATACAGGAACCCTCACCTGACCAGTGGCACAAATTCCTTTGAGTATAAGCCAGTGACCTAAGCAGACCTTGGAGCCTGGCTCTGCACCCAGTCAAACAACACCCAGCGGAAGCTTGACTCCTAGGTCCTCTAACATGCCCAGGATCCCAGGATGTCAGGAGCTTGGTCACACTAGGATTTCAGGATCCCAGAAACAGCTTGACTTCCAAGAGCTCAGATGCACCAACAATCTCAGGATCCCAGGATCCCAGAATCACAAAATCACAAAGACAGATGGATTCTGAGAAGTTCTGACACAGCCAGTATCACAAGAGTAACAGGCTCCAGTCAGAACCAAGAAGGGAAGATAGCACTAGAGATATCTAGGTGGCACGAGGCAAGCTTAAGAACACAAGCAACAGAAACCAAAATTACTTGGTATCATCAGACCCAGTTCTCTCACCATCCTGAATACCCCATCATACCAAAAAAATAAGATTCATATTTAAAATCACTTTTCATAAAGATGATAGAGGACTTCAAGAAAGACATAAATAACTCCCTTAAAGAAAGACAGAATAACACAGGTAAAAGCAGTAAGAGAAAAATATCAAGTAAAATATAAAGGCAGACCTATTATAATTACACCAACTTCTCACCAAAGTCTATAAAAGCCAGATACTGAGCAGATATCATACAGACACTAAGAGAACACAAATGCCAGCCAAAGCTACTATACCCAGCAAAACTGTCAATTACCATAGATGAAGAAATTCCATGACAATACCAAATTACACAATATCTTTGCATACATTCATCTCTACAAAAGATAATAGATGGAAAACTCCAACACAAGAAGGGAAACTATACCCTAGAAAAAGCAAGAAAGTAATCTTTCAATAAACCCAAAAGAAGGTAGCTACACAAACATAATTTCACCTCTAACAACAAAAATAACAGGAAGCAACAATTACTTCTCCTTAATATCTCTTAACATCAATGGACTCAATTTCCTAATAAAAAAAGACATAGACTAACAGACATAATACATAAACAAGACCCAGCATTTTGCTGCATATAGGAAACACACTTCAGTGATCAATAATAGATAAATGGGACCTCATAAAATTGCAATGCTTCTGTAAGGCAAAGAACACAGTCAATAGAACAAAATGGCAACCAACAAATTGGGAAATGATCCTACATCCTACAGAGGGCTAATATTCAATATATACAAAAAACTCAAGAAGTTAGACTCCAGAGAACCAAATAACCCTAATAAAAATGAGGTACAGAACTACATAAAGAATTCTCAATGGAGCCTGACAAATACAGAGGTGTATGCTCTCAGTTAACCATTGGACTGAGTATCTGGTTCCATATGGAGGAGTTAGAGAAAGGACTGAAGGAACTGAAGAGATTTGAAACCCCAAAGAAGAACAACAGTGTCAACCAACCAGACTGCCCCAGAGATCTCAGGAAATAAATCACCAAGCAACGAGTGCATATCAAGGGATCCTTGACTCCAGCCACATATGTAGCTGAGGATGGCCTTGTTCATCAGTGGGCAAAGAGGCTCTTGGTCTGTGAAGGCTTGTTCCCCAGTGTAGGAAAATGTAAGGGTTTTGAGGATGGATTGGGTAAGTGGGTCTAGGAATCCCCTCAAAGAAGCAGCGGGAAGGGCGATTGGATAGTGTGTTTTGAAGGGAGGACTGGGAAATAGGATATCATTTGAAATGTAAATAAGAAAGTATCCAATTAAAAAAAAGGGGAGAGAGATTTTCCTGGGAACTTGAAGCAGGTCTGAACTATGGTAAGTGAGCCGAGGTAACCAGTCACATGGCAGAATTTAGATTAGAACAAATGAGATATTAAATTAAGATTAAATCAGGGAATAGCCAAAGCTTATGAGTCTCAGAGTCTGTATTCAGGGAGCCTGGGCCCTAGAAATAAATCATGAGCATGCAGAAAATGCAGAGTTACACTAGTAGTGTTTGGATGCTTTAGGAGAATATCATTCCTTATATATTCTGACTTTTGGGGGAAGCTTTGCTCCTCGACACAACATCCAGAACTGGCTATAGTTGACATCATTACTCTGACCCTCTCTCTTCTCTATTAAATCAGATCTCCTCTCCTGATCCTGCTCTTCTCCCCGACCTCTGCTCAACTTCCATTTTTAAGGAACTATATGCTGATAATTTCCCTGCTTTAAGGTCCCAGAATAAATAACTTTAATTTTCTTTGTCAGTTAATGTCATAAATATGAGGTACAGAAATCTCAACTTGTATATTTTAAGAAACTATTATTCTATTGCTTAACATTTATGCCTATACTAAATACAAATCATATGAAATATACACTCTATAAATTTTTTCAAATCATTTTAATTAAACTGAAGTATGAAATTTATATATCTTTCATAGAAAACTAAAAATATGATTTATTATATTCCCTTAAATGCATAGTATTAAAATAATCTCATAGAAAACATGGTTATCATATTGAAAGTCAAAAATATATAAAACTTTCACATGTTTATGATCACAAAGAATATGTATGTTGCTATTTGTGTCACTTGATTGAAAGATTTTGATTATAGCAATTAACTGGTTTGGTTTTAAAATGAAAAACATAACCTGGAACTTCAACTGTTAGACTGATTGTTCCATGTTCGGTGGCACTGTTTGATGAGGTTATGTCATCTTTAGGAGGTGATGTCTTTCTGAAGAAAGTAAACCACAGAAAGCAGCTTTGGAAAGTTTATAGCTTTTATAGTCAGTTAGCTCCCTCTGCCTCCTTTGTGAAAACATGTAGTCAGCCATGTCTTCTTTCTGGCTGCTTATGCCATTTTCCCTAACCACTATGGAGTGCTGCTCTTGAACTTTGATGTCAAATACCTTCTTTATTTTAAACCTTGCCTTGTCCATGGTAATTTACTATAGTATCAAATGCCTTATAATACTATGTCAGTAACTGGTTCTTTTGATTCTCAAGCCAGACTGCTCTTTCCAAGTCCCTTTCCATATTTCTACAGATAAAGCCCATGTCCTAATTTATGAAATGGTCTGTCCATTTAATCCTGAGACAACACCTTGTTTGATGGGTAGCAGAATCCTGTAGTATGTTTTCAATGTGTCTATGTAGATATAGGAAACTCTCTTCTTTACTTCCCCACTAGAGATCCTTAGCTCTTAGATTGTCTGCTAGCTGGTTTTTGACAGAACTGGACAATGCCTGGTTCTCAATAAATGAAGCAATTCCTTTAAAAAATCCCAGCAACAGAAAAATTTCCCCAATAAGCAAGTGACATGTGTTAGATACATTAAATATTCTTTTCTTCTTCTGTTTCTTTGAACTCAGGGTACACTTGTTATCTCTGGCGTTTTACTCTCAACTCCCCCTTGATCAGCTTTGTCTTGGACTCAGTCCTGCCTTTTGCAGCTCTGAATTATCTTGATGCTTATTGCTCCAACTTTGGCATCCTTACTTGCTTATTATACATGCTAGTTTATATCCCTTTTCCTTTTCCACAAGAGATGGGAGGATTTAAGAGTATTTGGAGTGCAGCTGCTTCATAAATCACACAGCATTTCAGCATATTGGATATTTTTATGAATAATTGCGGATCAAAGGAAAGAAGGGCATTTGTATTACTTAGGGGCTTATGGGTGTCTGTGTTGTCAGTGGTTGCACTGTGTTTAGGCAGTGTCTTCTCTTGTGTACCTGCCAGACTTGGACAAAAGATGTCTGTCATTCCCACCCAGACTAAAGTACATCAATACCAAGAATACGTGCAGATTCAGAGTTATCTTAGCCAAGGCATTCTCTCTTCCTTGCCAAGTTTAAGAGACCAGAGGTTGTCTACTATGCCAGACATGTGGGGCATGTAAACATCCTCCCCATCCCCTCTCCTACCTGCTGCCATCTGCCCTCTGTGTGAACTTTGGCAGGAGTGTTTCTGAAGCAGATCCAGTTGCACTTCCTGGCATTGAATGGTCAATCCAGACACCCAGAACAGAGTTATAGGTACACAATTCAGATGCTTTCTCTGGATTCTAAAGGGTGCTTAGTTTAGGAGGGGATGACTCCTCTAATCCTGATCCTGCCACTAAGAGGAGCTACCTCTGAGAAAATTTTGAAGGCCCAAATGCCTGTGCTGAAACAGACCTTTTAAGCTTTCAAGTTTTTAGGGTGTCCGTGAAGAATAAGTTAGGAAAAACATGTAACATCTTTGTTAATGTCTCAGATGTCACTCTCTTCATCTTAGTAAAACAGGACATGCTTGATCTCTTATCTACACAACACTCGTGGTACAAAATATAAGACATCTCTCTCCCTCTCCCTCTCTGAGGCCTTCTTCCTCTGAGAGGCTTTCTCCCTCTCTGTGAGCCCTTTCTCCTCACTGTGAGGCCTTTTCTTTCTGTGAGGCCTTTTTCCTTTATGAGGCCTTCCCCCTCACTCTGAGTCCTCCCACTCTATGAGGCCTTCCCCCCCCCCTGCTCTGGGATGTCTTCCTCTCTGTGAGGTCTTTTTCCTCTTTGTGAGGCCTTCCCCCTCTCTGGGAAGACATCTTCCTCTCTGTGAGTCTTACTCCCTCTCTGTGAGGCATTCTTCCTTGAAGAGACCCTCTTCCTCTGTTTGATGTTCTTTCTCTCTGTGAGGTCTTCTCCTTCTATGAGGCCTTCCTCCTCTCTGGGCAACATTCTCCCTCTCAGTGAGGACTTCTCCCTCTCTTAGGCATTTTCCCTACTTGTATTGATTTCTTTCCCCAGTGTATGTCTGTTCTCAGTTACCTGTTATTCTAGCCACTCCTAAGAAGCTATCTAAACTAAATTTGTAATAACATACAAAAAGCTTACTGAAAACTCAATCATCCCTGTAGGCCTTTGAAAAATCTAAACACAAAACAAAACCAAGGTCTACTTGGAATGCTACTTATTCATCCATCAAAGCTTTTCAACCATCTACTATTCACAGACATCTTGCCAACTTATCTCTAAACAGAGGAAAGTCAGGCATGGTTTCCAAAGTATAGTGGGAAACCACACATCTATAAATAAATGTAAGCACTGTGATTACTGCTACAATAATTTCTGCCTAAAAATCTAAGGGCACAGAGAAACAACGTCTCTTTACCCTGCCATTGAAAGAGGATTGTGTAGGAACAGCAGATTTATATGTTCTAAGGAACAGATAGTCAAATCACTCAGGCAGCCAGTCACTTACCTGTCAACTTCTGCACATGGTTAGATATACTTTGCATGTCTTACAGCTTTCAGGATCAAGACCATATGCATTAAAAGCATATAACAACCAGTTAAAGGAATGCTTCCAGATATTCTATAATGACCTTCTAAACCGTGGGAGTTAAGAAATAGCAGCAATTTAAAATGTGAGTTGAAGGCTTATTTTAAAGCTTTGTTCAACAATGCTTCTGAAATCTTGCTACAAGGGGTTCCTTGTTTAGAAACTCCTAGACCTCATTCCTAGGTATTTGGGAGCTGAAACCTAGGAAGGGTGATAGACTAGAAATGGAAGTATCTGAAGGGTTCTATAAATGATGTAATAGATATTTAACTTTTTGAAGCTAGTTAGGAGGGAAGATGAGTATATAGCTTCTGAGGGGGCTAATTTGCTTCCTATAGAAATTATTGCATATTGTTTTCTTTAATAAAACACCATTATTTATGCTGTCCTTTATAGACTGACACTTCCACCTGAGTTTGTGATAAAATTCTTATAATTTTATGAGACGTTCTGAATATATGATGATAGTTTAGATAGTGATATTATTTCTCTTCTGCAAATGGGAAAATTGAGGCTTTGTGCAAATAATTATTATATCAGTAGGACTATAGATGAGATATTTAAAGCTACATTTCCAAATAACATTTTTTGACCCAAGTTTTACCCTTTAAACTGAAGTAAGGTTGTTAAGTAAAATAATAGAATTCAAGAGTTATTAATGATTTTTACATTTCTTATCTGCTGGATATAAACACTAATCTGGGCTCTTTCAAAACTCAGGAAAACAATGATTAGTAGAATAAAATTGATTCCAGAATTTCTTTTGAGCTATGATGTTTCTAAAACAGATAGGGTTGAACTTAAGGGGCATATATAGTGTGAGAGGGAAAATTTTCCCACACTAGGGCACAAAGAGTTAAGTGGCCAAAGCCATAATATGGTATGTGGTCAGAGGTAGGATAAACTCTTATATTTCCCACCCTTCCTGTTACATTGAACTTTCCAGCTCTTTTAACCCAAGACACTGATAAACACCCGAGACAGTCTTCCCTGCCCATATATTTTGTGCACTTGATTTCCTGTCTTTCTTACCAACAGCTTAGATAAGAAGAAATTTTGGAGCCTGTTTGAGTTTGCTATTAGTTATTTCTCTGAATTTTTAAATACATGGAGGTTAAAGTGCAGAGTTAAAAAATATATAAGATTTTTTTATTGTTTTCTAAAACATAAATATGTTCCTTTAATTATCTGCATTTAAAGGAAGAATTTGGACTAGAAAAGGAAATAGGAACCCTGTGGCCCAGTACAGCTTAGCCTATTTGTTAAAGATATCAGTGCATATTCAGAGGTACACAACAGATTTCTAAGGAGGCCCAGTATTCTGCAGCTGGGAGTAGAAGGGCAAAAGGTGAATTGTATTTTTTAAGCCTGTCACTTTGAAAACTCCCTGCTTCCAAACTCAATACATCTCCAGGATTGTCACAGCAGCAGTTCAGCAGGAGAAGCAAAGACATCTTTGGAAGTAACTACACATAGCACTCTTTAATCTCTCCCTAGGCCTGTGAGAACTTGTTTATCTGGCAGCTTTTTCTAAGTACTCTGCTCTTTGGTGGATGAATTTGGCAATCTAGCATCTGTAGAGTTATAATAGAGAGACCTTAGAGATAGGCAATTCCTTTTAAATAGATCTGAATGGATAAGCATTAAGTGACTTCCCTGCAAACAAGTTCAAATCCTCATAGAATATATTCAGGTTCCACTCTGATCCTATTCTTTGAATACTTGAGCCCCTTTTCATGGCCTATTATGATGCAGTTTTATGGTAGGTTGCATGAGGACACCATGTGCATTGAAATTATTCTTAAAATGGTCATTGTAGCAGTTTTATACAGTGCTAAATAGTTTCTACACGAATAACTATCACTATTTTCCATCAGTCTTTGAAATAACAAAAGTAACATAACCAGAAAAGCCCATGTGAATAACCCTCAATCCAGGTAAAATTCTATTTCTACTGCTGCTGTTAGGATTCCAGTAAATGTTATAACTTTAGAGATGCAAAGCCATTCTCAAAGCTATTCTCTCTGTAAGGAGTACAATCTCAGGTGAAAGAGGAGGTAGAGGTACATTGTTTATGATAATTTAGGGACAAAACTCAAAGAGAAACAGTAACAGATGGATTTTGTGGGCACAGATTCATTTAAGAATGTAAAGATGAGAGTCTATTAAGGAATCAAACTTTTCTAGCAAAAAAAGATAATAGGAGAGTCTATCCTCATGTCTGTGACCTCAGTAGCCCTGGGAAGCTCCTGGGCTTGTCCTTTATATCTGCATAGAAACTACTATGTTTCACAAAAAGTGCCAAGAGTCCATCAAAGAAAACCACAACTAGACACAATGTAGAAACCAACAGATTATGGGAAGTCCAGTGAAATGGATGTGTTCATATTACAAACTTGGTATATTGGTTTAGTGAACATGGCAGGAGAAGGAATGAAAGGCTTACTAAAGTCAAAAATCCAGGAAGTCTCCTCGGATGCCAGTTTTCCTAAAACTGGTTATCAAAACATAACTGGAACTATGGCAATATAAATGGACTCTTTGGAATGAAAGCAAAAAAATCTTACAGGGTCTCAATCCTGAACAAAGAATTATAGGCCAGTAGTGACTACTGGGACATGGAGGATTAGGCTTTCTCAGGGATGGAGGATATGTCAGCCTCCAATGAAGAAACTATATAGTCAAACAACAACAAAACAGTCAACAGGTTTTATATATATATATATATGTGTGTGTGTGTGTGTGTGTGTGTGTGTGTGTATGTTATATGTGTATAGGTATATATGTATGTATATGTGTATGTGTCTGTCTGCCTGTGTGTTTGTATGTACATGTGTAGCAATAATAATAAAATAAAATAAAAAGAAGCTTATTAACATGAGAGTTGGGGAAATATATGGGATGAATTGGAGAGATAGTACCCAAGAGTGGCTAGAGGGATTCTCCTCCACAGAGTTCCCTATCCATGTGGCACAGGAAGAAAGCTACCCTCCCACAGGTTGGACCACAACTGCTGCTCAGAGAAACCTGTCTGGAGCCCTCAGGTGGAAGCCTTCCAGTTTCTGTCTCTGGCTGGGGACCATCCTCCTCCACAGAACGCCATATCCAGGTGGCACAGGGAGTTAGCTGGCCTCCAAGGATTGTGCAGAGGCCTGAGAGCACAGGTAGAACCACCACTGCTGTTTAAAGGAACATGCCCGAAACCCTGAAGACACAAGAACCCAAGGGCAGCCTGGGACAAGAACCTTCCTATTTTTGTCTGCACCCAGAGTTGATCCTGGGCCACAGAACTATATACATAAATACTACCACAAGAGAACTGCTCTTCCAGGAGTGCCTACATAACTGTGTGCACAGGTAAGACCACCAACTCTCTTCAAATTCCTGGACCAAGAGGGGCCTGCCCAGAGCCATCAGGACACAGGAACCAAGGATCAGCTAGGGACAGGATCCTCTGGCTTCTGTCTGCACACCTGAGCTGACCCTGTATCACACTTCTCCATACCTAAAATCCTCCCAGAGTGAACTGGTCTCCAAGGAATACTGATATGCAAGCTTGCAGGACAGATAAGCCACAGTCAGAGACAGCAAGATCAGCTAACACCAGAGATAACCAGATGCAACAAAGGCAAATGCAAGAACATTACTAAGAGGAACCAAGATGACATGGTATAATCTGAACCCAATTCTCCCACAAGAGTGAGCCCTGGCTACCCCAACATACCAGCAAAGCAAGATTTACATCTAAAATCACATCTCATGACAGTGCACCATCTCCAAGCAGTGCAGGAAGCCAGCTATACACCCAGCAGCCAGCTAGGAAGAGGCAGCCTTCACAGGTGAGTCCGGTCCTGCAGAGCAGAGAATCCAGTCTGGAGGCCTCTAGCAAGAGTCTTCTGGTCACTACCTCTGCATCCTGAACAGCCTAGGCCACAGCATGTCATCTCCAAGCAGGGCAGGAAGCCAGCTATACACCCAGCAGCCAGCTAGGAAGAGGCAGCCTGCACTAGTTGAGTCTGGCCCTGCAGAGTGGAGGATCCAGTCTGGAGGCCTCTGTCAAGAGCCTTCTGGTCTCTGCCTCTGGATCAGGAACAGCCTCGGGCACAGCTCACCATTTCCAAGCAATGCAGGAAGCCAGTTATACACCCAGAAGCCAGTGAGAAGGAAACAGCCAGCACAGCATGCATCTAGAGCTGATTGGGGCCATAGAGGTACATACCAAAATACAACTACAAGAGAATGGGTCTTGGCTGTCATCTTTGCTTCTGTGACTGTGCAACAGATTGGTAGGCAGGTTTCACCAGAGTAGAGGATCACTTGGGATGCACTGCACCAGGACTCCAACTGCACCCAAGAACTCTGCAGCACCACAGAAATTTGTACCAGGAAAGCACCTCACCCAAGGTTGCTGAGATAGGCCTACAGGCACACACATAGGAGGAGCAAGCTCCAGCCAGTGACAGCAGGCCCAAGTAACACCAGAGACAACAGATGGCAAAAGGCAAACGTGGGAACGTTGCTAACAGAAATCAAGGCAATATGGCACCATACGAACCCAATTCTCCCATAACAGCAAGTCCTGGATACCCCAACACACCAGGAAAGTAAGATTTGGATTTAAAATCACAGGTCATGATGCTGATGGAGAGCATCATGGAGGACTTCAAGAAGGACATAAATGACTCCCTTAAAGAAATACAAGGGAACACAAGTAAACAGTGAGAAGCCCTTGAAGAACTAAGGGAAAACAGAACAAAACAGGTGAAGGAATTAAACGAAGCCAGGCAGGATTATAGACATAGAAGAGAATAAAGATCTCCAACTGAAAGGGCGAGTAAATGTCTTCAACAAAATTATAGAAGAGAACTTTCCTAACCTAAAGTAAGAGTTGCCCATGAACATACAAGAAGCCTACAGAACTCCAAATAGATTTGATCAGAAAAGAAATTCATCCTGCCATATAATAATTAAAACACTAGATGTACTAAACAAAGAAAGAATATAAAAAGCAGTAAGGGGAAAGGTCAAGTAACATGTAAAGGTAGACCTATCAGAATTACACCGGATTTCTCACCAGAGTCTATAAAAGCCAGAAGAGCCTGGGCAGATGTCATCAAGACCCTAAGGGTACACAAATGCCAACCCAAACTGCTATATCCAGCAAATCTCTCAATAACCATAAATGGAGAAACCAAGGTTTTTCATGACAAAAACGAATTTACACAGTATCTTTCCACAAATTCCGCTCTTCAAAGGATAATGAATGGAAAACACCAACAAAGGGATGCAAACTACACACAAGAAAAAGCAAGAAAGTAATCTCCTTTCAACAAACCCAAAAGAAGATAACCACACAAACATAAAAATTACATCAAAAACAGCAGGAAACAACAATCACTATTCCTTAATATCTCTGAACATCAATGGATTCAATTCCCCAATAAAAAACATAGACTAACAGATTGGATTCCTAAACAAGACCCAACATATTGCTGCATAGAGGAAACTCATCTCAGTGTCAAAGACAAACACTACCTAAGAGTAAAAGGTTAGAAAACAATCCTCCAAGCAAATGGTCCCAGGAAACAAGCCAGAGTAGCCATTCTAATATCAGATAAAATAGAACTTCAACCAAAAGTCATCAAAAAAAATACATAAGGACACTTTATACTCATCAAAGGGAAAACATCTATACCCCAGTACAAGGGTACCTGCATTCATAAAGGAAACTTACTAAAGCTTAAAGCATACATGGCACCCCACAAAATAATTGTCGGGCACTTAAACACCCTACTCTCTTCAATAGACAGATCAGGGAAACACAAACTAAATGGAGTCACAGTGAAACCAGATGGAATTAATAGATATCTATAGAACATTCCATCCTAAATCAAAAGGATATACCTTCTTCTCAGCACCTCATGGTACCTTCTCCAAAACTGACCATATAATTGGTCACAAAAAAGACCTCAACAGATATAAGACAAACGAACTAATTCCATGCCTCCTATCAGATCACTATGGAATAAGGGTGGTCTTCAATAGCAACAAAACAACAAAAAGCCCACATACACATGGAAGCTGAACAATTCTCTACTTAATGATTCCTTGGTCAAGGAAGAAATAAGGAAAGAAATCAAAAACATTTTAGAATTTAATGAAAGTGGAGGCACTACATACCCAAATCTATGGGACACAAAGAAAGCAGTGCTAAGAGGAAAACTCATAGCCCTGAGTGCCTCCAAAAAGAAAATGGAGAGAGCATACACTACCAGCTTAAGGACACACCTGAAAGTCCTGGAGCAAAAAGAAGCCAATTCACCCAGGAGGAGTAGAAGATAGGAAATCATCAAACTCAGGGCTGAAATCAATCAATTGGAACAAAGAGAACCGTACAAGGAATCAACGAATCCAGGAGCTGGTTCATTGAGAAAATAAACAAGATAGATAAACACTTAGCCAGACTGACCAAAGGGCACAGAGACAGTATCCAAATTAACAAAATTAAGAATGAGAAGGGGGATATAACAACAAACAGAGGAAATTCAAAAAATCATCAGATCCTACTACAAAAGCCTATACTCAACACAACTGGAGAATCTGGAGGAAATGGACAATTTCTTAGACAGATACCAAATACCAAAATTAAATCAGGATCAAATAGATCATCTAAACAGACGCATAACCCCTAAAGAAATAGAAGGGGTCATAGAAAGCCTTCCAACCAAAAAAAGCACAGGACCAGATGGTTTTAGTGCAGAATTCTATCAGACCTTCAAAGAAGACTTAACACCCATACTCTTCAAACTATTCCACCAAATAGAAACAGAAGGAACACAACCTTACTCATTCTACGAAGCCACAATTTCGCTGATACCAAAACCACACAAAGATCCAACAAAGAAAGATAATTTCAGGACAATATCTCTTATGAATATCGATGCAAAAATACTCAATAAAATTATTTCCCATGGAATCCAAGATCCCATCAAAATGATCATCCACCATGATCAAGTAGGGTTCATCCCAGAGATGCAGGCATGGTTCAATATAGGGAAATCAATCAATGTCATCCACTCCATAAACAAACTCGAAGAAAAATACCACATGATCATTTCATTAGATGCTGAAAAAAGCATTTGACAAAATTCAGCATCTTTTCATGCTAAAAGTTTTGGAAAGAACAGGAATTCAAGGCCCATATCTAAACATAGTAAAAGCAATATTCAGCAAACCAGTAGCCAACATCAAGCTAAATGGAGAGAAACTTGAAGCAATCCCACTAAAATCAGGGACTAGACAAGGCTGCCACCTCTCTCCATATCTTTTCAATATAGTTCTTGAAGTTCTAGCTAGAGAAATTAGACAACATAAGGAGGTAAAAGAGATACAAATTGGAAAGGAAGAAGTCAAACTCTCACTATTTGCAGATGATATGATAGTATAGGTAAGTGACCCAAAAAACTCTACCAGAGAACTCCTACAGCTGATGAACAACTTCAGCAAAGTGGCTGGTTTCAAAATCAACTCAATCAAATCAGTAGCATTTTTTTACTCAAAGGATAAGCAGACTGAGAAAAAAATTAGGGAAATGACACCCTTCACAATAGCCGCAAACAGCATAAAGTATATTGGGGTAATTCTATCCAAACAAGTGAAATACCTACACAACAAGAATTTCAGAACTCTGAGGAAGGAAATCAAAGAAGACCTCAGAAAATGAAAAATTCTTCCATGCTTGTGGATTGGCAGGATTAATATAGTTAAAATGGCCATCTTGCCAAAAGCAATCTACAGATTCATCGCAATCCCCATCAAAATCCTAACACAGTTCTTCATAGAGTTAAAAAGAGAAATTCTCAAATTCATCTGGAATAACAAAAAACCCAGCATAGCTAAAACTATCCTCAACAGTAAAAGAACTTCTAGGAGAATCAGTATCCCAGACCTCAAACTTTACTACAGAGCAATAGTGATAAAAACTGCATGATGTTGGTACAATACCGTGTGGATCAGTGGAATAGCACTGAAGACCCAGAAATGAACCCACACACCTATGGTCACTTCATTTTCGAAAAAGGAGCTGAAAACATCCAGTGGAAAAAAGATAGCCTTTTCAACAAATGGTGCTGGTTCAATTGGAGGTCAGCATGCAGAAGAGTGTGAATTGATCTATTTGTACTAAGCTCAACTCCAAATGGATCAAGGACCTACACATAAAACCTGACACACTGAAACTAATAGAAAAAAAAATAGGGAATACCTTTGAGGACATGGTTACAGGGGGAAAGTTCCTGAACATCACACCAATAGTTTATGCTCTAAGATCAAGAACTGACAAATGGGACCTCATAAAATTACAAAGTTTCTGTAAGGCAAAGGACACTGTCAAAAGGACAAAACGGCAACCAACAGATTTGGAAAGGATCTTCACCAACCCTACATCTGACAGAGAGCTAATATCTAATATATACAAAGAACTCAATAAGGTAGATACCAGAGAACCAAATAACCCTATTGAAAAGTGGGGTATGGAGCTAAACAAAGAATTTTCCCATGAAGAACTTCGGAGAGCTGAGAAGCACCTTAAGAAATGTTCAACATCATTAGTTATTAGGGAAAAGTAAATCAAAACAACCCTGAGATTTCACCTCACACCAGTCAGAAGGGTTAAAATTAAAAACTCAGGAGAAAGCAGGTGTTAGCAAGGATGTGGAGAAAGAGGAACACTCCTCCACTGCTGGTGGGATTGCAAGATCCCACTTTGCAACCACTTTGGAAATCAATCTGGCCATTCCTCAGAAATCTGGGCATGACACTTCCAGAGGACCCTGCTATACCACTCCTGGGCATATATCCAGAAGATTCCCTGGCCTGCAATAAAGACACATGCCCCACTATGTTCATAGCAGCCCTGTTTGTAATAGCCAAAAGTTGGATAGAACCCAGGTGTCCCTCAACGGAGGAATGGATACAAAAACTGTGGTATATTTACACAATGGAGTACTATTCAGCCATCAGAAACAATGAATTCATGAAATTCTTAGACAAATGGATTAATCTGGAGAACATCATACTAAGTGAGGCAACCCAGTCTCAAAAGTTTAATCATGGTATGCACTCACTGATAAGTGGATATTATCCTAGAAATGTGGAATACCCAAGACGTAATCCACATATTAATTGATGTCCAAGAGGAATGGAGGAATGGTCCCTGGTTCTGGAAAGTATCAGTGCAGCAGTATAGGGGAATACAAGAACAGAGATGTGGGAAAGGTTGGATGGGGGAATAGCGGGAGGGAAGAGGGCTTATGGGACTTTCAGGGAGTGGGGAGCCAGAAAGGGGGAAATCATTTGAAATGTAAATAAAAAATATAGCGAATAAAAAAAAAGATCTCTGGGGGCACAAACTAGCAGGGGTCTACCTGTGCCCAGGACCTGGGCAAATAGGCAGTTCTTCTGTGTGCTAGCTGGTCGTGGGTCCTGTGCCCTATGGAATGAACAGCATTTGGAGGGACTCCCCACCACCATCTTCACTCCATGACAGAGCATTCGGGCAGCAGCAGGTTCACTGAGACAACCTAAGTATAACACTGCTTGGGGCAAGACACAGCAGGTCTCCAACAGCACACTAGAGGAAGGCAGCACATAAGCGATCTGTGCCAGGGGAAACCCAGTCATCCAGTGTCACGGAAATAGCCTTACAGGCTCACAAGAGGTTGAAGCACCAGCCAGTGACAAGACCAACTAACACCAGTGAGAACTAGATGGCTAAAGGCAAACGTAGGAACATTACTAACAGAAACCAAGGCAATATGGCAGCATATTAACTCAATTCTCCAATAACAGCAACACACCAGAAAACAAGATTTGGATTTAAAAATCACTGGTCATGATGCTGTTAGAGGAACACATGAAGGACATAAGTAAATCTCTTAAAGAAATTCAGGAGAAAAATGATCAAAAGTTAGAAGCCCTTACAAAGGAAACACAAAAGTCATTGAAAGAAATTCAGGAGAATATGGGTCAAAAAATAGAAGCCAATAAGGAGGAAATGCAAAAAATCACTTCAAGAAATACAGGAGAACTTTGGTCAACAGGCAGAAGTCATGAAAGAGGAAGCACAAAAATCTCTTAAAGATTTACAGGAAAACACAAACAAGCAAGTGAAGGAACTGAGCAAAACCATTCATAATCTAAAAACAGAAAGAGAAACAACTAAGAAATCATAAAGGGAGACAACTTTAGAGATAGAAAACCTTGGGAGAAAATCAGGGGCCATAAATGCAAATATCAACAACTGAATACAAGAGGTAGAAGAAAGAATCTCTGATGCTGAAGATACCATAGAAAACGTGAACTCAAAATGCAAAAAGCTTGTAACCCAAAACATTCAGGAAATACAGGACAGAATGAGAAGACCAAACCTAAGGATTATAGAAGTAGATGAGAGTGAAGATTTACAATTTAAAGGGCCAGGAAATATCTTCAACAAAATTATGGACGAAAACTTCCCTAACCTAAAGAGAGTGATGCCCGTGAATATACAATAAACCTACAGAACTCCAAACAGACTGGACCAGAACAGAAATAACTCCTGTCAAATAATAATCAAAACCCCAAATGTACTAAACAAAGAAAGAATACTAAAGGCAATAAGAGAAAAAGGCCAAGTAACATATAAAGGAAATCCTATCAGAATTACAACAGACTTCTCACCAGAGACAAAGAAAGCTAGAAAATCCTGGACCGACCTCATGCAGACTCCAAGAGAACACAAATGCCAGCCAAGGCTATTATACCCAGCAAAACTCTCAATCACTATGATGGAGATACCAAGATAGTCCATGACAAAACCAAATTTATACAATATTTTTCCAGAAACCCAGCCCTACAAAGGACAATAGGGGGAAAACACCAATACAAGGAAGGAAACTATCCCCTGGAAAAAGTAAGAAAATAACCTTCTTTCATCAAACCCAAAAGAAGATAACCACTCAAATATAAAATTAACATCAAAATGATAGGAAGCAATAATCACTATTCCTTAATATCTCTTAACATCAATGGACTCAATTCCCCAATAAAAAGACATAGACAAACAGACTGGATACGTAAACAGGACCCTACGTTTTGCTGCATACAAGAAACATACCTCAGTCTCAAATACAAAAACTACCTTAGAGTAATAGGCTGAAAGACAATTCTACAAGCAAATGGTCTCAGGAAACAAGCTGGAGTTTCCATTCTAATATCAGATAAATTGACTTTCAAACTAAAGTCATCAAAAAAGACATGGAAGGACACTTCTTGCTGGACAAAAGAAAAATTCACCAAGAAGAACTCTCAATCCTGAACATCTATGCTCCAAATGCAAGGGCACCCTCATTCATAAAAGAAACTTTACTAAAGCTCAAAACACACATTGCACCTAACATTATAATTGTGGGTGACTTCAACATGCCACTCTCCTCAATGGACTGATCAGGAAAACAGAAACTAAACAGGAACACATGAAACTAATTGAAGTTTTGGACCAAATGCTTCTAACATATATATATATATATATATATATATATATATATATATATATATATATATATATATATATATAACATTTCATCCTAAAGCAAAAGAATATACCTTTTTCTCAGCACCTTAGGATACCTTCTCCAAAATGGACCATATAATTGGTCACAAGACAGACCTCAGCAAATATAAGAAGATCGAAATAATCCCATGCCTCCTATCAGATCACTATGGAGTAAAAGTGGCTATCAATAGCAACAAAAACAACAGAAAGCCCACTTACACATGGAAACTGAACAATACTCTTCTCAACGATAACTTTGTCAAGCAAGAAATAAAGGAATAAATCAAAGTCTTTTTAGAATTTAATGAAAATGAAGACACTACATACCCAAATCTATGGGACACAATGAAAGCGGTGCTAAGAGGAAAACTCATAGCCCTGAGTGCCTGCAAAAAGAAAATGGAGAGTATGCACTACAAGCTTAAGGGCACAACTGAAAGCCCTGGTACAAAAATAAGCTATTTCACCCAGGAGGCAAAAAGTCAAGAAATCATCAAACTCAGGGCTGAAATCAATCAAGTAGAAACAAAGAGAACCATACAGAGAATCAACAAACCAGGAGCTGGTTCTTTGAAAAAAATCAACAAGATAGATAAATCCTTAGCCAGACTAACCAAAGGGCACAGAGACAATATCCACATTAACAAAATTAGAGATGAAAGGGGAGATATAACAACAGAAACTGAGGAAATTAAAAAAAAAATATCAGATCCCACTACAAAAGCTTGTACTCAACAGAACTGGAGAATCTGGAGGAAACGGACAATTTCTTAGACAGATACAAAATACCAAAATTAAATCAGGATCAAATAGATCATCTAAACAGACCCATAACCCCTAAAGAAATAGAATGGGCCATAGAAAGTCTACCATCCAAAAGAAGCCCAGGACCAGATAGTTTTAGTGAAGAATTCTATCAGACCTTTAATGAAGACTTAACACTAATACTCTTCAAACTATTCCACAAAATAGAAAAAGAAGGAACATCACCCAACTCGTTCTGTGAAGGCACAATTACACTGATACCAAAACATCACAAAGATCCAACAAAGAAAGAGAACTTCAGGCCAATTTCCCTTATGAATATCGATGCAAAAAAACTCAATAAAATTCTGGCCAAACGAATCCAAGATCACATCAAAAAGATCATCCACCAGGATCAAGTAGGCTTCATCCCAGGGATGCAGGGATGGTTCAGTATATGGAAATCCATCAATGCTATCCACTACATGAACTCAAATAAAAAAAAAATCACATGATCATTTTTCATTAGATGCTGAAAAAGCATTTGACAAAATTCAGCATCCTTTCATGCTAAAAGTTTTGGAAAGAACAGGAATTCAAGGCCCATATCTAAACATAGTAAAAGCAATATACAGCAAACCAGTAGCCAACATCAAACTAAATGGAGAGAAACTTGAAGCAATCCCACTAAAATCAGGGACTAGACAAGGCTGCCACCTCTCTCCATATCTTTTCAATATAGTTCTTGAAGTCCTAGCTACAGCAATTATACAACATAAGGAGGGCAAAGGGATACAGATTGGAAATGAAGAAGTCAAAATATCACTATTTGCAGATGATATGATAGTATAATTAAGTGACCCAAATAACTCTACCAGAGAACTCCTACAGCTGATAGACAACTTCAGCAAAGTGGCTGGTTACAAAATCAGCTCAAGCAAATCAGCAGCCTTTCTATACTCAAAGGATCACTATGGAGTAAGGGTGGTTTTCAATAGCAACAAAAACAACTGAAGGCCCACATAAACATGGAAGATGAACAATGTTCTACTCTATGATATCTTGGTCAAGGAAGAAATAAGGAAAGAAATCAAAGACTTTTAGAATTTAATGATAAAGAAGGCACAACAAACCCAAAACGTAGGGGAAACAATGAAAACAGTACTAAGAGGAAAACTCATAGATCTGAGTGCCTCCAAAAAGAAGGTGGAGAGAGCATACACTAGCAGCTTATCAGCACACCTGAAAGCTCTAGAACAGAAAGAACATAAAACACCCAAGAGTAGTAGGCAGCAGGAAAAGTAGACCTCTCACCAGTCAGAATGCTAGGATCAAAACTCAGGTGAAAACAGGTGCTGGCGAGAATGTGGAGAAAGAGGAACACTCCTTCACTGCAAGTGAGATTGCAAGCTTTTACAACTACTCTAGAAATCAGTTTGGCGGTTCCTCATAAAATTGGACATAGTACTACCGGAGGACTCAGCTATACCACTCCTGAGCATATATGTAGACGATTCTCCAGCATTAATAAGTTCATAGAACCTTATATATAATAGCCAGAAGGTGGAAGGGACCCAGATGTCCCTCAATGGAGGAATGCATATAGAAACTGTGGTATAATTACACAATGAAATACTACTCAGCTATTAAAAGCAATGAATTCATGGAATTCTTAGGTAAATGGATGGAACTAGAAAACATCATCTTGAGTGAGGTAACCCAATCAAAAAAGAATACACAAGGTAAGTACTCACTGATAAGTGGATATTAGCCCAGAAGCTTGGAATACCCAAGATACAATCCACAGACCAAATGAAGCTCAAGAAGTAGGAAGACCAAAGTGTGGATATTTTAGTTCTTCTTAGAAGCAGGACCAAAATACCCATGGAAGGAGATAAAAGTGTGGCACAGAGACTGAAGGAAAAGCCATCCATAGTCTGCACTGCCTGGGGATTTACTCCATATACTGTGAGCAAGCACAGACACTAATGTGAATGCCCCCAAGAGCTTGCTGACAGTATCCTGATATAGCTGTTTCCTCAGAGGATCTGGCAGTACCTAACAAATACAAAGGTGGGTGCTCCCAGCCAACCATTGGAGTGAGCACAAGGTCCCCAATGGAGGAGCTAAAGAAAGGACCCATGGAACTGAAGGATCTGTCAGCCCCTTAGGTGGAACGAAACTTTGAACCACCTAGTACCCCCTAGCTCCCAGGGACAAAGGACCAAAGAGTGTACATGGAGGGACCCATGGCTCTAGCTGCATATGTAGCAGAGGATGGCATTGTTGGACATCAAAGGGAGGAGAGGCCCTTGGCCCTGAGAAGGCTAGATGCCCCAGTATAGGGGAATGCCAGGACAGGGAAGAGGGAGTGGGTGGGTTGGTATATAGAGGGGAGGGGGAATAGGAAGGGATGTTTTCAGAGGGGAAACCAGAAAGGAGGTAACATTTGAAATGTAAATAAAGAAAATATCTAATAAAAAATAAAGTTCCATAATTACTTACAAAAAAGGAGTGGGTGGAATGAGGAAAGGGTTGAGGGAAAGCAATTTCTTTCAATTTAAATTTTTACAATAAAAATATAAAAGATTGGGAAATAAAATTACCTTTGAGTTGGAAATCTTTCCAATGTAGAGATATCTCATGCCCCAATTTAGACTAAGATAACCATTTTGCAACATATAGAGAAATGTAAAGCTTCTTCTATTATTGGATATATCATTTCATAATTTAACAACATTGCCAAAATCTGTGGATGTTTCTATTGCTGTAAATTGCTTCATAGTGTTCGTTTCTGCTTTCAATTTTATGCCCTTATTCAATGAGACCTCAAGATACCAAGAATGGTTTCTGCTCTTACAGCCTTACATCTCTTTTTAAACATAAGCAAACCCTTCAGATAAATCCTTATCTCCTCTTCTTTATTTGTCATTTTGAGTTTACATGCCTTGTTATTCCAGATGAATTTGAGAATTGCTCTTTCTAACTCTGTGAAGAATTGAGTTTGGATTTTGATGGGTATTGCATTGAATCTGTATATTGCTTTTGGCAAAATGGCCATTTTAACTATATTGATCCTGCCGATCCATGAGCATGGGAGGTTCTGTAGCTAAAAGAGTTGCAGAAACTGGGAAAGACCTCTGATAGAATAGGAAAACAGAGAAGAAACAGCAGTTTTGAAGATCAGTTTTGCAATTGCCTTTCTCTTCAGCTGCAGCTAATGAGACTATAGAGATTTGCATTTCTTTGTCTGGTGGTTAATTTTTTTTTGTTTTAATTTTTTATTGTATGATCCTTTGATTAGTCTGTTGGTTTTATTTGTATAGGTTGGAAAAATGAACATTTGCCTTAGATTCTTCATGAGCTGGCTATATTTATTCATAATTGTCTTTCAGTGTTCTGATTTCTGAAATATTTAACACAAAAAAATCCCAAGGATTATTCAACTATTTAAGTTAATGTGCAGATGAAGTAGAAACTTAAGGGTTCTTTGGAAATCCGGTTGTGTTAGGTGGTGTTTTGCTGGGACAAACATGTGAAGGAACATTTCACTGAAGTGGTACAGGCTATGACAGACTGGTGAAAGAACATTTAGCTGAAGCAGACACAGATGAAAAGATGTTCTGGTAAAGCAAACACATGATAAGACATGTGATGAAGGATTCTTTACTAACCATACAGATGTATTACTCTGCTTTACATTGCATAGTTGAGCTCTATTTGTCAGGACAACAAAGAGAGAAGCATACCAAAAACACTTCTGGTCCTGGGCTGTGGCTTCTTGCCACTCCCTCAGACTCAGGCTGATTGGTAGAGTGATGTCAGCTAAGATGGACTCACATACCGACGCAAGACTCATGGAGGACAAGAGCTGTCTGGAAGGCATATAAAAAGAACTCGACAGACAGTGACAGTGACAGAGGCAGAGCCTGGCTCGCTTGTATGGCTCATGTGCAATGCTTGTTGATCTCAAGGCTTCTCTGATCATTGCTTTGCAGAGAGAGGCACAGCCAAGAACTTTTCTTGGTGTTCCTGTTGGCCCTGTTCCCTCCTGCAGACTTGTGCCAATTCATCTGAAGCCTGGCTATTCCTGCTAGATCATGCTATCACTGGGGATATCCCAACTCTTACTGAACTGGACTGATGATAATATCAGTGAAGTGTCTGTGAGTGGACTGAGATGCTGCTGCTGACCAGTGAACTGAACTTCTGATTTCCTGACAATGCAGATGGATTTGCTCCAAAGAACCTTTCTAAACATGTCCACATCCCCAGTATCCTTTCTTTTCTACTACCTCTGGTGGGTGGTGAGCTGGAAGAGAGTTTAAAGTGTTTAAGATCTACTATTAAAATAGGTTTTGAAATAATTAAAATTACATGTATATAATAGCAAGAGACAGAGAATGGACCAAATTGGTATGAAACGGGAATAAATAAGGGAAACACTATGCATTCTGGAGAGAGCAGGGATATTTGGGTTTATTTGTATAGTCATTGGTAGTATTAAGTCTTAAACCTATTATAAATAAGGCAGCTATGAACATAGTGGAACATGTGTCCTTATTACATGTAGGAGCACCTTCTGGGTATATGCCCAGGAGTGGTGTAGCTGGGTCCACAGGTAGTACTATGTCTAATTTTCTGAGGAATTGCCAAACTGATTTCCAGAGTGGTTTTACCAGCTTGAAATCCCACCAACAATGGAGAAGTGTTCCTCTTACCCCACATCCTCTCTAGCATCTGTTGTTCCCTGAGTTTTCCATCTTAGCCATTCTGACTGGTGTAAGGTGGAATCTCAGTGTTGTTTTGATTTGCATTTCCCTGATAACTAAGGATGCTGAACATTTCCTTAGGTGCTTTAGAGCCATTTGAGTTTCCTCAGTTGAGAATTCCCTGTTTAGCCCTGTACCCCATTTTTTTTATATTTTTATTCGATATATTTTTATTTACATTTCAAATGATTTCCCCTTTTCTAGACCCCCACTCCCCGAAAGTCCCATCAGCCCCCTTCCCTCCCCCTGTTTTCCCACCCAACCCTTCCCACTTCCCTGTTCTGGTTTTGCCCTATACTGCTTCACTGATTCTCTCCAGAACAAGGGGCCACTCCTCCATTCTTCTTGTACCTCATTTTATGTGTGGATTATGTTTTGGGTATTCCAGTTTTTTAGGTTAATATCCACTTATTAGTGAGTGCATACCATGATTCATCTTTTGAGTCTGGGTTACCTCACTTACTATGATGTTCTCCAGCTCCATCCATTTGCCTAAGAATTTCATGAATTCATTATTTCTAATGGCTAAATAGTACTCCATTGTGTATATATACCACATTTTTTGCATCCACTCTTCTATTGAGGGATACCTGGGTTCTTTCCAGCTTCTGGCAATTATAAATAGGGCTGCTATGAACATAGTAGAACATGTATCCTTATTACATGCTGGTTATTTGATTCTCTGGATACTAACTTCTTGAGTTCTTTTTATACATTGGATATAAGCCCTCTTTCAGATATAGGGTTAGTAAAAATCTTTTCCCAATTTGTTGGCTGCCATTTTTGTCCTATTGACTATGTCCTTTGCCTTACAGAAGCTTTGCAGTTTTATGAGGTCCCATTTGTTGATTCTTGTTCTTAGAGAATAAGCCATTGGTGTTCTGTTCAGGAACTTTTCCCCTGTGCCCATGTGTTCAAGGTTTGTCCCCACTTTCTCCTCTAAAAGCTTCAGTGTGTCCGATTTTATGTGTAGATCTTTGATCCACTTGGACTTGAGCTTTGTACAAGGAGATAAGAATGAGTTGATTTGCATTTTTCTGCATGCAGACCTCCAATTGATCCAGCAACATTTGTTAAAAATGCTGGCTTATTTATAATAGCCAGAAGCTGGAAAGAACCCAGATGTGGATCAACAGAGGAATGTATACAGAAACTGTGGTATATATACACAATGGAGTACTATTCAGCTACTAAAAACAATGAATTCATGAAATTCTTAGGTAAATGGATGGAACTAGAAACTGTCTTCTTGAGCAAGGTAACCCAGTATGCACTCACTAATAAGCGGATGCTAATCCAAAAGCTCAAAATAAACAAGTTACAGTTCACCCAGCACAGGAAGCTCAAGAAGAAGAAGGAGGACTTAAGTGAGGGTGCTATGGTTCCTCTGAGAAAGGAAACATTATATTCACAGGAGCAATAAGGGAGGCAATGTGTGGAGCAGAGTCTGAAGAAAAGGCCACCCTGAGATTGCCCTACCTGGGAATTCATTCTATAAACAGTCACCAAACCCCAACACTATGACAAGAAGCATGTCACCAAAAGGAGCATGCCATGGCTGTCTCCAGAGGGACCCTGACAGAGCCCTAAAATTACAGAGGCAGAAACTAGCAACCAACTATTGGACTGAGCTTGGGGTCTCCAACCGAGGATCTGGAGGGTGGTCTGGAGGACCTGAAGCGGTTTACAGCCCCATGGGAAGAACAATGACTTTGGACACCCAGACACCCCAAGACTCCTAGGGACTGAACCATCAACCAAGGGGTACACATAATTCCAGCCAAAAATGTGGCAGAGGAATGCCTTGTTGGGCATCAGTGGGAGGAGTGATCTTTGGTCAGGTAAAGGCTCAATAGAGTTCCAAACAAAGGGAAACAGACAGGGGTAGGGGTGGGGGGAGGTGGGAGTGTGTCAGGTAGAGGGGCATATACATGGAGGCAGGGTGTGGGAGGAGGGGTAGAGAATCTTTGGGGAGGGGCACTTTTGGGAGGGGGGAATTGGGAAAGGTTTTACCATTGGCAATGTAAATGAAGAAGATACTCAATTTAAAAAAAAAGTCATAAACCTAGAGTCTTGTCAATGATAAGAAAGTCCTTAACTACAGAGCTGCATTTATAGCCTAGAGCATGAGTATTGGTGGCTAATAATGCTTGATATGTGCAAAGGTATCTTAATAGAAAAACAAGATACCTGGTTCCCTTGTATCTTCTAATTTGCTGACTGTTTCATGGCATGTAATTATGACTCTGAACCACTATATTTTAAAATTAAATTTAGACAATAAGAGTAACTCATATCTTGCTTGAACCATATTTAAGATTTACTTATTTTATTTATTTTTGCTATGCGTGCCTAAGTATTTTGTCTGCATGCATATGCCTGGATTATGCAGGAAGAAGAAGCAGTTGGATTCCCTGGAGCTGAAGTTACAGATGTTTGTGACCCATTTTATGGGTTCTAGGAATAAACCTTGATCCTCTGTGTTTCAAGTATTCTTAAAGACAATTCCTCCATCCGTTAAATGACATTTTCTTAAACATGCATATTAATGAGATTAAGCAATGGTTACAGGTGTATTTTATGATGTTAAGGTATTTCAATGGGATTAACAGATTGATTAATAAAAAAATCAAGATTATCTAGTCCATAATTTTAAAGTCCAGACTGAAGCAGATTTTTTTCATGAGTTATGTGATATCATGAATGATTCAGGATGTGCTTCTTCTTGTGTATTCATAACATCAATATGAATCAGTTACAAGCAAAGTCATTACCTGTAGCTCTTCCTTGAAGATCTATCAGACTCATTCTGTATAGTGAAAAAAGATGCTGAGATAGTGACTCATATAGATAAAAGTTAATGTATATTTCAAGATAATAAGGAGGAAGGATTCAGTAATTTTGAAATACATTAGTTTTATTCCTGTTAGACATTTCTGAGCTCCCCTCTGATTCATTATCAAATTTTACAATGTCAGCTTTACACTGATATGAACATTATCATCTATGTGTCATATGTAATGAAACTAACGAAACTATGATTTTAATATAAATCTACTTTAGAGAATGTGAACCAACTAATGGAAAGGTCAGGATGAATTTCTGTAATAAATTAGATCACTAATACCTAAAGATATGCAACTGTATCTGAGGCATTTCTATGGCCCGAAGTTAGCACAACACGTTTAAAGTGTATCATTTATATAAACAGAAACGGTTTACAATTTGTTCCTTGGAGTCACAACCCACAAAGATTGATTTTATCTACACCTATACTACTACTAGTGTTAAGATAAGTTCAGCATTCAAGAAAAAGATAGCAACTTGAAAGTTGGGCCAAAGGATGAGTTATGGATGAGTGGAACCATGACCTTTTATTAAAACTGTCCACAGGGAGATATATCAGTGAGATACACAAAACAAATCCTAAGATTCAAGTGGAATTTTTTTCTTGTTCTTGCAAGTACACAGAAAAACCAAAAAACGATTAGATTATCCTTTGTAGGCTTCTCCCAAACATAACAGTATGGCATAATTATTTTTGGTATAACAAAGTAAAATAAAGTTGTTTTAATATGGAAAATGTGATAAAGAAAGAATAGTAGAGGGTGCTGTATTTTCACCATCCATTGACCATTGGTAATTATATTTGTGATACCTCTATGCACCTGTTTATCCAGTCTTTCTTTTTTGTCTCCAGATTATTGGATGGTGTTATAACTGTACGAAACCTTGCAATTAAAACATTGAACACAGAGGCATACATAAAAGATGCATGGGTACAAAGTCAAGAGCAGGCGTAATCCTACGTCCAAACATATAGCATAGGACTAATTCTTGAGTAGAAGAGCTTGTGAACTATGACTGGGACCTCAGGTTGCTCAGTAAATGTGAGCTGCTCCTATCAGGACTCTATCAATCTACCTATCTGTCTATCTATCTGTCTCTCTGTCCATCTGTCTGTTGGTCCATCATCCATCCTTTCGTCTGTCTGTCTATCAATAAAATGCAAATTTAGCTTTTAAAAATATAGCACAATTTTTAAGCAAAATTATACTGTGTAACCTTCTTTATCTAAACTGTCATTGTTGATGTTTGTTTTTGAAGTTACTCTTCACAAAAATTTTTCCACATTTCTTTTATTTATTTATTTAATATATATAATTTTATTGGATATTTTATGTATTTATATTTCAAATATTATCCCCTGGGGAATTGAGCCTTCACAGGACTAAGTGTCTCGCCTTTTATTGATGCCACTCAATAACATCCTATGCTACATATGTGGCTAGAGCCATGGGTCCCTCCATGTGTACTCTGGTTGGTGGTTTAGTTCCTGGGAGCTCTGGGGGGGTCTGATTGGTTGATATTGTTGTTCATCCTATGGGGTTGCAAACCCCTTCAGATCCTTCAGTTCTTCCTATAATTCCTCCATTGTGTGTCCCATGCTCAGTCCAATGGTTGGATCTCAGCATCCACCTCTGTATTTTTGAGGCTCTGGAAGAACTTCTCAAGAGTCAGAAATAACAGACTCCTGTCAGCAAGCACTTCTTGGCATTCTCAATAGTCTCTGGGTTTGGTTTCTGTATATGGATGGATCCCTAAATGGGTCAGTCTCTGGATGGCTTTAACTTCAGTCTCTGTTCCACATTTTGTCCCCATATTTCCTTTAGATAGGAGTCATTCTGGGTTAAAAATGTGGAGATGAGCGAGTGGTCCCATCCCCCAACTGGGAGCCTTGCCTAACCTTTGGATATGGTCTCTACATGTTCTCCCTCTGGTCTCTATACATTCTCTCTCTGATTTGTTGGGCATATCAGCTAATCTCATCCCTGTTGTGTCCTGGGGGCCTCTTGCTTTCCTGACATCTGGGACTTGCTGGTGGTTACCCCAATTTCCCATCCTCCATTGCTACACACCTCTGTCCAAATTCCTGGCCCTCTGTATATCATTCCTATCTCCTCTCATACCTGATTCTGTCCCCATTTATTCACCTCCTCTCTTCCTCTCAAATCCTTCTCATCCTCTACCTCCTGTGAGTATTTTGTTCCCCCTTCTTAGAAGGACTGAATTATCCACATATTGGTGTACCTTCTTCTTGTGCTTCATATGATCTGTGAATTATTTCTTACCATCATTTTTTCTGTGCATGTTCCATATATGTTGAGTATTATTCAGTAACTGATTGGTGTCATATAATGTTAATATTCTCTCCCTTGCTGTGTATGTTGTATAGTTGTACATGTCAATTTGCCATGCCCTAAAAATTACCTGGAAAGAAATTATTCCTTGAGGAATTATTTAGATAAGGTTGGCATTTAGGTATGCCTTTAAGTAAATGTTTTGGATGTTCATTGATGTAGAAAGACATAACCCATTGTTGGCTGCACCATTCCTGGGGAAGAAATTCTAAACTTATTTAAAATTGAAAAGGAGCTAGATGAAAGTAGAAGCAGCTGCATCTGTAGGATCATGACTCTCTGCTCTTTACTGAGAATGTGGTGTTTGTAGCTCTGTAAAATTCTAGCCACTGCTACCTCATCTGTTGGACAGTAACCAGAACTTAATTGTAAGATGAATTAAAATCTTTTCTCTCCTAAGTGAGGTGTCTAATCATAGCAATAGAATGGAAACTAGTATACCCTGACAGAGAGAATCATTTGTAACCTGACCTTTCTTTACTATGTCTTGTTTAATGTTCCTCAGTGCTGAATTATCCAGCGTATACTTCAGCTTCCAGAACTCTGTTCACTATTCTCTATGTGTCTGTCTACTCCATATACGCTGACCAAATGTACTTGTCAGGGTACTATCAGCTTTGCATAATTTCAGATCCACATGTATTTCCTGTAACTGTTTTTCCAAACTTCTAGTTGTATTCCTCTCTTATATTCTCTCATTGTCTATTGCCTATAGACAAGGTTTATCTTGCGCCTTCCTAATTTCACATAAACACCTTTTAAGTATCCCAAATAGGTCTTGGAACAGAGAGAGGCTTTGTGAATAGTAATCACTGTCAACCGGTGTGACAGTTGTAGAATTCACCAGCTTCACTCCAAAAAGATTGTTGTCAAAAGAAAAATACTGTTTATAAAAAGTTTGAAGTTATAGACAAAGATACCTAAAACTATATAAAATCAGGTATGCTCAATAGAAAGCTACACTAATTGTGTAGTAATGGACTGATGAGAGCCTAGACTAAGGTAAAAAGTCAGGGAATAAGATGAAAGAAATAACTCTGAGTTGAAAATCCAGTAAATGAAAGAAGGGAAAAGATGGCAACCAGAGACACTCCCGACCTTTCCAGAATGGATGAGAAAAAGAGTAGAAGGTTCCTCGGCTCTATTAAAATTTTCTAAATATGCTTCCTTGAAAGAGATGGTAAAGGTATCTCAACAGATAGCAGTCATGCAGAGCAATCATGTCAGAATTAAGAGGTTAGGAGCTGAGCTCAGAAGTCAGTATCAACAGTGATGAAATAAAAGGAGTCCATTTACTCAAATAACAAACTTTCTAACATTAAGGAACTCAGGCGTAGAAATGACCAATGTAGACACAGAGGTGGGGAACGAAGTATCACTTTCTTCTAGGTGGTGTATAACCAGGCACTGCTTCACAGCAGGAGTCCACTGAATCTAAGGCAGTATTCTTGGGACCACAGAAATGTCTGGTTTTATCCAGAAAGCCAATGTGCACCTCCTCAGAAGGAGCAAAGCCAAGCATGAAGAACTTATTATTACCACTTTTAAAATGCCATACACCTTAAAAAATCTCAACATTAACTTCTCTTTGTTTTAATGCCAATTTTTTTGTTTGGTTTTAAAGAGCAATTTATGTCATTATTACAGCCTGTATTCGGTTTTTATGCCATGCTTTGAGACCACTCCAGTTAACAAGGAGCTGACCTAACCAGTTTTACCATTTCTACCAAACCAGTTTAACCAAAGAATAATTTCCTTAATGGCCAGTTACTTTTTTTACTGGTAACTAAATTAGGGGAATCAAAAACCTGCTGTCTCCTGTGGGCTCTTTTTGCCTATTATATGTGAAGATGTCAACTTTTGCTAACAATCTCCTGTGGGCCCCTCTCCTACTGCTTCCTGATTTTGTGTTCTTCCCTCCTGGACTTATTAACTGAACCCTCTCTGCTGAGGATTTTCTATATCAAAGCTGTAACAGACTTGGACTTGGCAGACAATGGAGGGTGGCTAATCTCCAAATACTAGGTGTGCGTTATAGAAAAATTGAGTAAGTACTCGCTGAAGACCTCCATATTCTTCTTCCTTAAACTTTCGCTTTATTCTCCAACTTAAATATCACTAACAGACAATATTCTTGAATATTATTCAGGTCTCAGCCATGGACCTCACAATGTTTGATAGACTTTAAAGAAAAGAGAAGAGATGGAAGGGACTTGACATAGAAGAGAAAAGAATAAAACATGGAAGCGAAAGAAGGAGAAACAGACAGTATAGATCAAAATATAGTCTATTTCAAGTATTCTGAGCCATTGTATACTAAAACTAAAAAGGAAACACTGAAATAATCACATAAATAAATAAAACCATAGAAAAAACAACAATATACACAAATGCTCAGGTGACAGCCACACCAACTAACCACGTCAATATAGTATAGAATAAAAATAAATGCTAATCTGAATATTTTTTGAAGATTTTAAAGTGATTAAAAAGACAAACTTGGAAATAAAAGATTACTTCTTCACTTTTTTAAACATGTAATATTCAATGGTTGGAAACATGATTTCAAGCAGTTATAAGAAGGCAAAGGTCACGATGCTTAGAGAAAATATGGATAATGCATGGATTTTTAAATCTTATATATGAAATGAGATGATATGACCCAAGATATAGAAATCCGATCCTCATATTTTTTATTCTAAATATGAGTGGCATAAGACCATCTTATGCAAATACACATTTATTTACAGAGACTATCTATGTAAATATATGTCATAGTTTTTCACAATGTTTTCTTTACAGATACAAATTTTCTTTACTAATGTTGTGCTTTATAAAAAAGAAAATGAGGTCAAGGATATGTTTGATGGAGGTCTGTTGGTGTGACTTAGGGAATGGAGATGCCTCTGCAGGCCTATGCTGAGACCAGCTACAGGTACCAGCATACAAAATTGAATAGTTCATTTCAGGAAGGGAAATTAAGGGGTTAGTAGAGACAGAGAAGGGGGAGAGAGAGAGAGAGAGAGAGAGAGAGAGAGAGAGAGAGAGAAAAGAGAGACAGAGACAGAGAGACAGAGACAGGGAGACAGAGACAGAGACAAAATGAGAGAGTAGAGGTTATAATGAGCACATGGAGAAAGGGGAGAAAAGGTACAGAGAGGGAATAGAAGAGATTAAGAAGAACAAGAAAAGGGGGCAAGGAGGGGGCAAGTAGCCCCTTTTATAGTGAGTCAGGTGCACCTGGCTGTTGCCAAGTAACTGTTGTCCAATCCCTAGAAGAAATGTTAACTACTAGTATCTACCTGGAAATGATAATCACACATTTAAATATTTTATAATCTGTGACTAAAGTTCCAAATACCTAGCAGTCATTTGTCACAGGAAGAATATAGGACATGATTGTTGTCCCACATATCACCATGGTGCTGTTGTGTATCTCATGATTTCACCCTAAGTTACTTGACATTTAAAAACAATCAGAAAATTACAAAGTCATATATCTAGTAATATTTTAAAGACTTGTGATCCAACAATGGTTGACAATGGTTATTATCTTAGAGAGATTACCAGATAAACAAGTGAATAGACTATAATTGGAAAATAAAATTATCATGGAAATTCTTACAAATGATAGGTAAATTGAGGTTTGAGCAACCATTACCTATCAGCCAGGAGCACTAAGTACATGTGTGTTTGATACATAGGAAAGAGTGAATGGAAACTGTGAATGGAACACTCTCATTCTATATCATCTGTGTTGCCCACTATTCTCTGGTCAGCTCTCCAGACACCACACTTATAAACATATGCTACCTCTAAGCTCACCTCCCAAACTAATACAAACAGAAAAAAATCAAAACCACAAATAGCCACAGAACAGGAAAGTATCTATTCCTCAAATACTCATGTTGAAAATTTCCCCACTGTTGAAGCCTATGCCTTTAGTTTTATCCTGTCTTCATTACTTTGACAAGACTCTAATATCTATGTGACCCTCCTGGATTTCTGCTTGTTTTCCGGGTTCCCTCTGGAAGCCTCATCTGCTAAAATGTTTATATTTCCTTCTTATATCATGACTTTAGATATGCCTAGATTTTACCTCCTGAATTCTGCCTCACCCAGTGTGCTCAGTATCCCAGTGTGTGATGTGATACTGTTCAAATTCTGATTTGTTATTTGTTAGCAGTGAGAGAGCAATACTTTTTTCCCATGAGGCACATTGTTGGGTTAGTTTACTCATGTATTTCCTCTTTGTGCCAGTCTGTACCAGACTATACCTGATTACTTCAGGCTGCAAGTGAGCCAAATATATAATTGAGTAGGTGTAACCACTGAGTCACTAGGACTCTGGGGATTGTCATTTTTTTTGTTTGTTTTAGGAACTGGAGAATATTCTATTAAAATATATTGTAAAGAATTAACAGCACAAACACTAAATTTGCTTCTCCCTGTTAGAAAAAGAATCAGTCTTATTAAAATGCCTGCTTTGAATTCTTTGATGGGACAGTATTCGAAGAATGAAAATCAACAAAGATATGGCTTTTTTCCATTACTCTACCCTTAACTACAATTAGTAACCACTTCAAAATATAAGTCCATCCTTGCGAATTGAAGTATTTTTTGTTTGTTTGTTTGTTTAATGAAATAGCAACTATTTCCTCTCCCTGTTCTAGTAGGAATTTCTTCCTTCTCCCACTTTGACTCTAGGGTGTGAATTAACCGATCCCATTCTGAGATTTGATGATTGGTTCAAGAATAAACACATAATCCAATTTTGTCTAATAAGACTGTAAGACTTTGATTTGAGTTTCTAATGAGCTAAGAACTTGTATGTTCCCAACTTGGAGTTGGGCGTCAGTCTGTTGCTGGTGTCCATTCTATTAGCAAAGACTAAAGTCAACACAAGAAAAGTGAGACGTGCCAAGGGTAGCGAAGCCTTATATTCTTGAGGTTGTGGATGTGTACTTTGAAAGTGAAGCTTCCCTGGATGTTCCAGAAAGTAAAATGCTGACTCTGGTGTGAGTGTCTCTTCTGGTTTTTGAACCAAGTTTATTTAGATCTTTTTGAAAATAAAATTAGGATTTACTTTGAGATGCTAAAGGGAAAATGCATGATCCTTTCTTCTCCAGACCATCTCCCTATTGTGGACTTTTACTATAGCTTTAGTCTTCAGATCCTTTGTTCCAAAAAAAACATGATTTTCTGTTATGAGAGCATCTGATAAACTTTCCTTTTTTTGGATGTCTTTGTGTGTATATGCCTTGCAAAATAAATGGTGAAAAGTTTCACAAGGAAACAACGCACTACTCTGTTCATAAACAGCCACATATTTATAAAATAAACACCCTCTTCAAATACTCTTTCTCAGAATGCATGGTTGACTTTGACCTTCTTGCTTATTTCAATCTATCATTACTGTCATTCTTAAATTTACTCTCAGAAACCTAGGCTGCTGCTGGTAGCTCTTATAAAGATTCTAGGGTGATGATAGATTTTTCAAACTAAAATCACATTTTGAGGAATACCTCAAGTTATTATCAAAATTAAGTAATATTATAAGTCAATATCATTTTTAAGAGTAAGAACATAAAATTATAAGTCAAACTATGTAAATATCAGGATACTCAGGCGTATTCAGATCAATACACAACTGATATTATAACTTATTTATCAGAACATTTCTGAGCCATCATATATATATATATATATATATATATATATATATATATATATATATATTCAGAATAACACTTCAGGTTGATTCAAATATCTATCCTCTTAATTTTTAGTTGAACACAATAGTATTAAATATGTATCAAATGCATTGTGAATGTTTTTGTTACACAACAAACTATTTATATGTCCAGTTTTTATAAGTTCTTTTAAAAAACTTATAAAAAATCATTTTTCTTATTATAAATTAAAGAAATGTTAAATTTAAACATAATTTACGATATTCTCCAATTTTTCCACTAGAGTGACACTGTATTTATCAACTACTCCAGGATAAGACTCATGTTCAAGAGTCTATGATGAACATATAATGGATTCCATACTTTTGTTTGTTTCATTTCTTTATTTTGTTTTTGTTGTTTTATGTGTGAGTGCATGTGTGTGTACTTTTATTTGTTCGTTTGATGTTTTTGTTTTGTTTTGTTTTGTTTTGTTTTAGCTGTGTTTTTTTGAGTTTTTGATTTGGGGAGAGTTGTATTGGTTTTCGTATATTTTTTGAGAAAGAACATAAAGTTGGTTGGGTAAAACTGGGGAGAAGATCTTGAAGAACTTGATGTATAAGTTTTTGAATTAGGAAACCTCAAAATTCTTCTGTGTGTTTGTGGGGGCAACTGGAACCATGGCACCAGATAGAAAAACTGGTAATGTTGAACAGATTAAAGAACCCCAGCAATTCCGATAATTGAGAACAGTAGGTGTCTTTATATACTCCCACCCAGGTTCCTGTTCTGGAGCACATGACCATGACACCCCAATGAGAAGACCATGACAATTGGTCACATAGCATAAATACCCAGAGCTCTCAATGCTAATGAGGTAGCTCATTGGTTAGATGGACCCAAAAGGTTCAGACATTAAGTTTTCCTTCCCAGGCATTCCTTTCTGCAAAAGGTATTTAATCTCTGGTCTACCCTGAGTAAGTCATATGCATCCTTTCCCACCATGAATAACCAGTTTAGACAAGAAAGTATTTTCTCCTTTCTCAAGGACCTCTGTGAGGGAAAGACCTTAGTCATAGGGAGGCTACCCTAAGTCTCCTTGAGAATACTTCTCTGCACTCCTTGAACTAACCCTTAGCTAAGCTAGATTCCCTGACCCTTACCACACCCCAGGCTCATCTCATGCCCTTAGCCTCTATGATCAACTTTTTGTGGTTCATGGTGTTTGGGTACCCAGGAGTTTGCAAACTACAGCCTTAGATCCATGTCATTTCTTACCTGAAGAAACATAGGCTGAGGCCCCTATTTTAGGCTGAATTTCACCTCCCTGAGCAGTGTTCTGATAGCTCAGCAGCACAGAGAAATGCAGGACCACATGTGGTCACTGGAAATCTAGCATGGGGCCATGAATTCAGTGTTGTGAACACATCAGGCCCTGTAAGAAAAGTAAAACCTCAATGACAAATATGTTTGAAGTCCCTGTGTTTAACTTTGTAATGTCTTATTGGAAAAGGTTAGGGTTTGGCCCAAATAAGGAGAAATAAAATGGAGCAACATCAGATTGGTGGCAAGGACATTAACATGTCTTTATGGTGGTAAGTAGGGATAATGTTGCTAGTTTTGGGGGGAAAATTGACAGAATTCTCACATGTAGGCTTGGACTTTCCAAAACCTACTTTAATAAGGGTTTTAAAATTCTTTAACCTTCATTCTAGCCCACGACTTACAAGAAGTAATAGAAAGGAAAAGTTAATAGGGCAAAGTAGTATGTTTTCCTGTTTAGAAATAGTTGCTTGAGTGAATCCAATCTGCATTGGCAGAATATCAGTAGTTCAGTTCACATGAATTAGTAGCAGTAGCTTGATCTACTTGCAAACACTATTCATGAATCAACAATGGCAGTTCAATCCAGAAGTAACCATGAGGCATGGCCAGTGGGTCCGAGTCAACAGAAGTGTCAATAAGCCTCTGGAACACCACCAGAAGTTCTTTGTGCATCTCTCTCTATGAAGTCACAAGTGATTACCAGCAAAAAAGGCAACACAAACTCCAACCAATGCCAAAGTGTTGTCAGCAGAGACCAATGTCAGAAAAGCCCAAAGAAGACCAGCTAAAAGTGGCAAGGCAAACCAATGCCATGGCACCATCCGCTGTCTTTTATGTTATACTTATATACTTTCCAAACATCACATGTCCTCTCAAGCATCCATTGTAGTGAAACATCTTATGCCCGTTTTCTAGGTAGCTTCCCAGAAAACACCACCTGTCTGTTCTCAGAAAACATCCTCCCACGGGACTGCTTCAGACAAGAAAATCCTCTCATAACACAGTTTCCAGAAAATGCACCACATGACACAACTGAGTCTCCAAAGAAACCACAAATTTCTACCTCAATCACAGGATAGAAATATAACTAGACAGAAGTTGCAAACAACTTCTGTTGGACCAACAGTGTTAACAACTCTGTGAGACCAAAACCGTGAGAGTTTGATTAAACACATGGTATTTTATGTTTACATTCCAAACCCATTAGTTCCCAAAGTGAAAGAAATAATACAGTGATCCATCAGTCCATTCATTCTCCCCTGTCTCTTGCTTAGGTGTGTTTGGGGCAATCTTTAGGAAGTCTCATAGACCGGAAATCAGAGAGGTTTCTAAGAGTCAATGAGGGTAACCTTAGCCAAGATGCCTAACAGCGGGGACATGGAAACTGAAGAGTCTACCTCCAATAGCCAGGCAGGACTCCCAGGGGAGGGATACACACCTACCCACCCACAGAATATATAACTTTAAATTTGTCCTATCTAAAAAAAATGTAGGGACAAACATGGAACAGAGAATGAAGGAATGGTGAAAAAATCATCAGCCCAACTTGAAACATATCCCATAGGCAAACACCAATGCTGGACATTGTTAATGCTACTCTCTTTTGCTTGCAGACAAGAGCCTAACATAACTGTCCTCTAAGAGGCTTTACCCAGAAGCTGATTGAAACAGGTGCAGATATCTTGCCAGTCATTGGATGGAGGTCAGGTACTCCTATGGTAGAATTGCAGGAAGGATTGATGGCCCTGAAAGGGATGAGAACCCCCACAGGAGGACTAACAGAGTCAACTAACATAGACCTCTAGGAGCTCACAGACACTGAACCACCAGCCAAAGAACACACATGGGCTTTAAGTAGGGTCCCCAGCACATATGTAGCAAACATGCAGCTCAGTCTCTATTTGTCCTACCAACATCTAGAGCAGAGGCTATTCATGAAGCTGTAACCTAACTATGGTATCTGTTCATCAATAATGTTACCTTGACTTGCCTCAATAAGAGAGAATGTACCTACCCTGGTATAGACTTGATGCTTCAGGATAATGTAATACCCAGGGAGGCCATACCCTTTCAGAGAGGAAGGGAAGGGGCATGCAGGATGGTCTCTGTTAGCAGAGGACTAGGAGGCCAGGAAGTATTTTATGTAAATAACTTTTTTAAAAAAAATAAAGAAATGCATCCCTCAGAGTGAGGAACTTTCTCCTGTGTCAGTTCCAATCAGATATCCTTTCAGTATACTAAACTTAATTTTCTTTCTAATCAAACAAGAAGTGCTGTGTCTAGAGCATTTGTGGACATATAATCTTTAAGTAATTCCATATTGTCTTGTTCCAAATATATATATATATATATATATCTCAGTGCCCCATATAGTCAAGAATCACATGCTTGTCACTTTTGCCATATAAAAACCTACTAACTGTCCTTTTTTTCTCTTTAACACTCAATCTGACACAGCCTAGAGTCACCTCAGATGGTAGTCTCAATTGAGTGACAGCCCAGATCAGATTGGTCCATGGGGCATATCTCATAAGGATTGATTTTATTGTCAAATGATACAGGAAGGGCTAACACCCTGTGTACAACAGCACTTCCTGGGACAGTGGTTTTCAACCTGTGAGTTACAAGACCTTCATGGTCATATGAACTTATCTCAGGGATTACTTAGCACCATCAGAAAACACAGATTATGTGATTTACAACAGTAGTGAAATTACAATTATGAAGTAGAAACAAAAATAATTTTATGGCTGATGTTCACCAGAACATGAGAGTGTTTAAGGGTTTCAACATTAGGAAGATTAAAAACTACTGTCCTGGCTATATAGAAAGGCCTACCTGAGCAGACGCTAGCCAGGGATACAATATGCGTCATTCTTTCATGGCTTCTCACACGTCACTGCTTGGATTTGTGCCCTGACTTCTGTCTTTGATGGGCTCTCATGAGTAAGCTGAAATACTATTTCCACACCCAAGTTGCTTTTGGTCAGAGTGTTTTATGATGACAACAGAAATGAATAATCTTGAAATTAGCAATATTTCAATGGAAGTAATTCCTTCTGGGTCCCGGCCTTTTCATGCTGCGATGGTCATGTGTGAGCCCCATTCAGTGAGAATTCCTGTGCATATTGCTACCATCTGAAGAGGCAGAGATTTGATATATCCAATTTAAATAGTATTTTTCCCCACAGGGCTTGGTGAGAGATAAGGAAGCATTGCACATCATTGGATTGAGCACACTCCGTGGGTTCATTCTGAGTCCTGTGGGGACAGTAGGAAGTAGAAAAAAATCTTTGCCTATCATTAGGCAAAAGAGTTCTGATGGGTGCATTTGTTAGCAGTCAAAGGGCAGTGCAAAGCTATGCAGTTTGTCTCCTAAACTGTGAGAAAACCAAGCATTTAATAAAACTATTCTGAATTCAAACCAATCAAACATTGGCAGGTTTGGATTGTTTTATGTTGAAGCTTTAGCTTATCTCCATGGGATAAAAGCCTTTTCCAAACTGGCTTTAACTAAAAATGTCATCCACCCCAGCTGTTCACTGGTTAGCAGAAAGAGTGGTGACAGAAGGCTCCTTCTCATAGTCTTCTTCCATAATATCACTATCCAAATTCGTATGGCAAAGATGTGGCTGCTATTTATATGTTGATTATTACAGTTCTGCAGTTTATTTTTTTGCCACACAGAGTTGAAAATTATATTTAGAAAAGCTGACATCATCTTTAAATATACATTATAGCTCTCATTTGGTTGAGATGAGCTGTTGAAATATATGCCACCTACTCAACTTCTCAGGGAAAAATGGCATAGACACTTCACACATGGTTATATATAAATGTGTACGTTGGCATGGAAGTGAACTGGAAACTATATCATTTCGGAAGAGTCTTGTGCACTCTGTTTTATGCCTTCTCAGTTTGATTTTTATTTTAAAAATATGAACGATTCTGAATTCTAACTTCAGGCATCTTTGCCACATATACTTGGAATAATGTTTATCCATTCTAAAAATCTGCATTTGTTAATCTGAATAGTGATAGTGATGAGTGTTCATGAGCAATGTTAGAAGTAAGCTGAGTGGTCACTAAAGAGATAATAGAAACTGCATTCAACTTTTTAGTTCATGTTCCCAGCTGTGAAACATGTGCCTCTTATAGACCATGTTGGTTTATTTTGTGGCAAACTGACTGATCCACTGGGTGTAAAACTATTTTGTCAAATAGTGTCTGTGAACTTCTTTGAATGAGATTAATAGACTCAAGCAAGTGGGTTGCACTCTGGAATATTATTGAGTCTCATAAAGTCACTTACATGGAGTAAAAATGAAGACTTCTTTCTCTCGAGCTGCCATGGAAACTGCTAGAGTGGGATGCTTTTTTCTGTCATTGGATGTGAACCGATGTTCTGAATCTTTTAGGTTCCTGTACCTGTCAAGCTTCACGTGGTATCTACACTGTCTGTTCTCCTGTACTTTCTCTCTATAATCATGGAAGTCAGAGCCTCCTATTCTTTTATATCTCCCCCATTTTTCTTACCTCCTCCCCCATGTATATGATTGTATGCATGGGCAGTGTAGTAGTTACGCATCTTATGGCTTGTGTGGTTGTTTGCCAGTCTAATATCTATGTTACCTAATTTTGTGTGTTTTCTTCCTATTAGTAATTTATCAAGACAAATAATGTAGCCTCATTTTCCCATTTTTTTCTCAAAATTGACAGATGAAGAAATTGAGGACTTTAAGCAATCTGCTTTTAATCTTTAGGGTCATTGTTTACACAGTAGAAGCAAAGTGAAATATCTGACACATTCTGCCGTGTGCAGTGTAGAAGTTCCGTGTTAGACTTAGCTTCAGTGTTAGAGTGGGGATTTTGAAAACATTCTGTTTACATTGAAACACCACAAGTTTGCTTACCTCAGGCAGGTTGTGATCTAGATTTTTTTCTGCCTGATATTGGGGTACAGAACAACCCATGAAATTGCAAACTTTGTTCTGTACAATGCAATTAGAGCAAGAAGAATATCTTAGTTTATCTGGCATATCCACATACCCCATTTAGAACTCTGAATCCTGATGCAGTCAGGTTAGATTTGTCATTTTCATCCTGGGACACATAAAAAGGGAAAGTCAACCTAGAAAAATATTCAGGATTAAAATGACATCTTTTGATTAAAATGACATCTAATGATTAAAAAGTTATAATTGAAAAAGACATCAAATTATTAAGAGAAAGTTTATTTATTATCATGCAGGTAAAAGGGTCCCTGATTTCACATTTCACAATGGAGTATTAAAGCTTACAATGGCTAAATATTGGCATTGTTTACTATTACAGGCTGTGTGCATGGTTTGGTTGAGACAAGGTAGATAGTGTAAATGAACATAGCTTCTTGTTTGGATTAGAGTACCAACAAAAACCTTTAAATGATGCTTAGATATAGTCTGCTAAACTTGACAGTTATGAAACTTTCTTTGAGAAGTGTTCTCTGTGTGAATGTAAAGGAAAATCCAAGTATTGTTGCTAAGAGTAATGAGATGGCATTTTTAAGCATGTTGGCCAAAATTCAGCTTTTATAAGTAATCATTCTTGTCTCAACCTTTTCCAGGGCCACTTTTATGTTTGGGACCATCTTTTCTTCACACCTGTTAAGCAGGTCCTGGTTTGTGCCAAGATTTATTTTTATATGAAGCTTAGTGATAAATCATTTTATATATTATTTGCATAAAAACAATTCTTTTCACCCATAATATCTTGCCATGGACAATGTAGCACTCTCAGACTAGTAGATTTGATATCACTTTCTCAAAATGTCATGCCCCTGTTCAAGAAAAAAAAAAATTTTCAATTTCACTACATCCAGTGTTTCACACTGTGATTCACTTTTCTAGATAATGAACCTGATGTTTCTTTTCTAGTTGTATTAAGACTAATATCATTCTTGTAGAAAAGAATATTTTCCTTCTTTTGTGCCTTTTTGTCTTCCAGAGAGCAACACTTCAAGGCAAAGTTTGAGACAGTTCATAAAATATCAATTCTATATTGAGCATTTGAGTTCAAATCTGTTGAGAATCATACTGATGAAAATGAAAGTGACGTTACTTGCAATGTAGCTCTGAAAAGCAGCAGGACTTGTGAATGGTTTGACATTGGTTCTTTAAAGTATCTATTGCATTTTTTCCAATCCCCACAAACTCAAATGTTGACACATCCTATCCTTTTCTTGAGAGGTATCATCTTAGTTACTTATTTTGCCAGGGATCAGAGACTATAGTTTGTCCAGAAAGCAAGAGACAGAAAGCAAAGAGTCATTAGGTTGAGATGAGTTTACTTAATCTCTCTCTCTCTCTCTCTCTCTCTCTCTCTCTCTCTCTCTCTCTCTCTCTCTCTCATACACACACACACACACACACACACACACATGTGGTAGAAGCACTATGGTCAAATGATGACTGTGTTTCACCTGAGAGCTCTATTCTTCAATAGCTACAGAAGGAATTACAACATATATGTTTCTTAAGTTGATAACTACTTACTAGCTCAACTGTCTGTGGTTTGCAGTCCAGACTCAGTGTTACTGGAGTAGACACTTATAGCAATAGTTTGATGCCAACCAAGCAGTTGGACAGAGTAAATGTTTTCCATTGAACCCTTTGATGAAATGGTCTCTTCCAGGCTTATTCAGAATGAGGAAAACTCCACATTTTCACATTGGTGTGACTGAAGTTTCCATTGCCATGCTGTTAATAAAAGAGTATTAACTGCCACTGCCTAAATATTACCTTGATCAATGAATGATCAGTGGCCAAATAGTCCTTTTAGGTTTACAATCAAGTATGATTTGATTGCATCTTGCATTTCAACTTTATGGTTTAATTGTCTCTGAACTGTAGACCTAGGTACCTGCCTCCAATTAAGATATCTATAACAATCCACACAACCAAGACTAGAGGACCATCACAGAAGCTGAGGCAAAAGGACTGTAAGAATCAAAGGAACAAGAAATTCAATGAAAACCTCTTCAAGAAGAAGAAGAAAGAGAAAGGGCAAAGAAGAAAGAGGAGGGGGGTAAGGAGGAGGAGGAGGAAGAAAATGAGGAGGGGGATAAGGAGAGGGAGGAGAAGAGGAAGAGAAAGAGGACAAGGAGAGGAGGAGGAAGAAGTAGCAGCAGCAGTACTAGTAGTAGAGGAATTATGGAATGGAGTATATGAGAAATTAGAGATGAAGATAATCCAAATATATTGTGCTAAATTCTCAAAGAGTTAATAAAAAACACTGATAGAATAGGTTTTGTTTTATTTCATTATATTCTATTTGGTTATAATTTTTTTAAATAAATAATTAAAACCTAGTGAGAAGAGTAAAGATTAACAACTGAACAGTCATTTATACTTGTTGGGAAAGGAAATCAGTTTTCTCTAATAGAGTGACACCAGTTATATAAATCATTTCAGGACAAGCATCATGTTCAGGAGTTAATCAACATATAATAGGTATTACGTGGTTTTTCACATGTGTCCTTTTATATGATTAAAGTTTAGTGTGGAATTTTTTGTGGGATATGAATTTTTTTCTTGGTTTGGGGGTTCTTGCTGTGCTGTTTTTGTTTGACTTTTGAGAAACAACTTAAAGCTAGGTAAATAGGGAGGTGGTAAGGATTCGGAAGCATTTGGGGGAGGGGAAATATATTTAATCTTAAATAAATTTAAGATTTAAAAATCAGTGGAGGAGTTAGAAAAAGAACAGAAAGATCTGAGGGAGTTTGCAACCCTATAAGAAGAACAACAATATCAACCAACAGGACCCCCCCAGAGCTTCCAGGGACTAAACCACCAACCAAAGAGCACACATGGAGGGACCCATGGCAACAGCCACATATGTAGCAGAGAATGACCTTGTCGAACATCAAAGGGTGGAGATGCCCTCAGTCCTGTGAATTCTCCATGCCCCAGTGTAAGGGAATGCCATGGTGGGAATGCAGGAGTGGATAGGTGGGTGAGGAATACCTTCATAGAAGCAGGGGAAGGGGGATGTGATAGGAGGTTTCCAGAGGGTAAGCCAGGAAAGGGGATAACAATTCAAATGTAAATAAATAAAATATCCACTATAAATAAACACATAAATGAGAAAACTTTAAATAGTAAAAAATAAAATATAATAATAAAAAGATAGAGAAAAGTAAAATGGAAAAGCACATTCATATAGTTGGATTGGTCCACCCATATTATGTTTAATTGGAGTGTAATAAATATGTAATAAAATACATATGTTTTAAGCTTAAAAATAGCTGAAAAAACAGTTATTGCATAGAAAAGTTTTAGATTTATACTCATCATTAGGGAGTTTTCAAGTTCTGTAGATTTTTTTTTCAGTTATTGGTAATCTTTCATTAGCATATTACATTGTCACAATGAACCAATTTTGTATTCAATGAGGTTCTCTTTCTCCTATAATTTCATAAAATATACCATACTTTATTCTTAATAATCATGTCTTATAGGGATTCATGTGATCATTAGTTTCTCAGTGAACACTCAGTCACTTTGAGGATTACTAAGCCAGTACTTTGTAAAGTGAGTTTACATATTATGTAGCATGTTATGATGGGATTTGTATAGTATATTTATGATGAACTTGACATAATAAGTTGATGAGATTGGGGTAATATATTTATTGGCGTGGACTGGTAGGATAGCTCAGTGAATAAAGCACTTGCTGTACAGTTGCACACAGTTACATTTGGATCCCTGAAACCCACATACATGTCAGGAATGCTTACTGGATGTCAGCGTCATTATTGAATAATGGCATATGATCTCTCCCTCAGGGCAAATCTCAGCTCAGCTCTCACCTACTCCTGATTTAAATGACTTAACTAAGAAAAGTAATTCAGAGTTGCTGCTAAAATGAGTTAATGTGGTTATGTGATGAGAGCAATACACTTCTGCATTTGAGAAGCATGGGAATTTGGGAGATCTGGGCAATGCAAGGTAGTCGAGTGAATTGGCTTCCTTAAAATTCCTATTTTGAAGTCTCAATCCTCAGCATATCATACTGTAAATGTTTTGAATGATCTCTCAAAGTTAAAATGACACAGTGAGGGGCCTCCATCCCATCTACCTGATAGTTTTTTCATAACTGAACAAGACTTTGGGGAAGTACATGTATGGATAAAAGTACATTTGAGTAGGTAGCAGAAGAATATTTTGTTGAATTTATGCAACCTGTGCTGTTGGGTTATCTGAAACCTCAGTATGCTGCTTCCTTTTCTCGGATCTGTCTACTGAGAAGCAATTGGTGGTAAAATTACCACTCATGTGTGTGGGAGTAACTGGCCTTGGGGTTGGATTGAAATATTTATCTACTTTAATAAATATTTGTGAGTAGACATGAATCTTGAGGTTTCTGTTTGGGAAAATTATTAAATATGGATTCAGCTTCATTAGGAAACAGCTATGTAGACATGGTTTATTTGTTTCAATTTGCACTTTGACCAGTTTCATCTTTTGAGGAAATCATCCACTTGATCCAAACTGTAAAATTTATAGGTATAGATTTTTAGATTTGTTTACAATGTTACTTTAGTGCCTGTGGTATCAGAAAAGAAAATCCCTTTTTTGTACCCGACATGAAATCTGTTTTGTTTGATTCTCCCCCTCCTCTTGTGTTTAGCTGAGTTTATATTTTATTAATTTTATGGATGTTATGCAGTCTCTGTACTTTATTTTTATTCATTTTTATTATATTTGTGTTTTCAATTTTATCACCTTCTCTAGTTTTGTTAATTACTCTATTGCTTACTTAATTTTCCTAAGTTTTATTTTGGATTCTCAATGCTTTGAGATTCCATTCCTTTTTTATTTGTTATTGACAAATACATACACTTATAAATTATATTGGGTTATAAATTATATCACTTTCCCATTATTTGGACACACTTCTTCCTAGCTGGTCCCTCTCCTATGTCTTTCTATATCTGTGTAGATTTGGGTCGGTAGCCATAGCTGCTAAGTGCTCAGCAGTGTGAGGGCCTATGCCATACCCAGATGATGGCACTCATAGTGATCCTCTCCACCCTCTTGTTCTCAGTCTTTCTTCTTGCCTCTGTGTGACATTCCCTGAACCTTAGAGCAGGTGATATGGCTATTTCATTTAGGATTCCAAAATCAACAATCACTTCTCAGCACTTCCACCTGTTTTGAGTCTCTACATTAGCCATTACCATCTTTGGGGGAAAAAGAAAAGAAAAGAAAATTGGGAAAAGAATTTCTTTGTTTCGGGCTAAGAGCACCACTAGTGCATAAAGCTTAGGAGTCGGTTTGTCTCCATATCTGGTAGCCAAATATCAGTAGTGCTTTTCCCTAGAGGGAAACTGACCTTGAAAAATGCCAGCCCTTTGTTTCCTTAGATCTTTCCTTCCCTTTCTCAGCAGGACTTCATGTGCTCTGTTGAATGTTTGGCTGTGGGACTCTGGTTTGCTGGGTGAGACAGGTCATGCAGAAACCATTATAGGGTTTTTACCTGGGTTACTGTAGCATCCAGGCTTTCCTTCCCATGAAGCAGATCACAAGTAGAATTGGAAATGATTGGTTAACTCCTAATTTCATTTAGGACTTCTTGCTACTGTGGTACCAGTGGAGCATCTTGTGGAAGTTTACAATTGAAGTACGCAGCATCCATCAGTAAGCAAGACTGGAAGCAAGACATTGGATGACTTTTTTCTTGTAGCAGTACCTTTGGCACTGTGACTATTACCAAGAGGAAGGAGAACAGCAGGCCATTTCCAGATTGAGTCTTCTTTATACAGAATCTAAAGCATATGCTGCCTTCAGGAATAGGATCTTCTCATCTAGGTTTGGTGAGTAATCCAAATAAAAATCAACAATCTATATTATTTTGGAAGCCACTGAACAAAGAATTTACTGAGTGGTATTCAGTATCTTACCTTGAGATTTCTTGTGTTTGCTGCAAATAGTCACATCTACTCATGCATAGTTAAAACTATATTCTTTAAAATATGTGCTCTTATTAATCTTCTCAATAGGTGGATTTAGGATATTGATTTAGGATATTTATTTAATATTGCTACTATTTTCTCATATATTTACCTACATCTATTAATTTATTCCTAGCCATATGTTTTCCCTACATTATAGAAAGTTCTATGCCCTAAGCTATATTCTAATCAAACTTAAAATGTCTTAAATTCACAGAGAATTCTTTACCATGTCTTCAGAAAATGGTTTTCAATTACTAATGTACTTGGATACATTTTTAAGTATCTTTCTCTTACCATATTTTTGTTTTAAAACTTAAGTTTTGAGAACATATTTGACATATATATATATACATTTAAATCTATCCTGATGGATTTTTGGTATGAGTGTAGATTATTGAAGTGAATGCCCCATGTACTCCTAAGATCAAGAACATAATCTGTTGTTATTAAGTGTTCTATAACTGTCAATTAAATGAAGCATATAGGTAGTAGTATTAATTTCAAGAATACTCATGGATTTTTCTCCCTAGTTTACCTAGACATTGTTGATGGAAGCGTTGAGATCTTCAGCTCTTCTTTTAAATTGTCTTTTTAAACAGTATTCACATTTTCTTCAACTATCTTCATGTAGCACAGGCCCAAATTTCTCTTATGTCAGTTTTATCTTCTCTTGTCTCCTTTAAAGATTTCTATTTCCCTAAGTGAATGCCTTAAGAAAAGAACTTTTCAGCTTTTCACTAAGGAGGATAGTTGGTTCGGATGGTAGGTTACCTCACACTCTGTGTAGAATTAAGTTCCCAAATGTAACTGTCACCCTTTCCTCTCCCATAACCACCCCCATCCTTACAGTCTTCTTTCCAGCAAATTATTCATTTCATTTGACTTTTTTTCTTAGCTTGGAAACAAGCGTAAAACTATATTTATATCCTCATAACTGTAGTGACCAAAAAAAACAACCACTGTTTGTTTCTTGATTGTCTTGAGAATTTGAGGTGTTTTAATCTATAAGACCACACACACACACACACACACACACACACACACACACTCACACACACACAACACATGTACGTATATATGTATATTTCATGACCATACTAGAAACATTATATTATGATTCAAGGAAAACAGATTGAGCAACAGTACATAATAAAAGTAACTCCAGACTATTGCATTCTCACCTTGGTGACCTAAGACATAAATTTCTCAAAATTCCATATAAAATTTCAGTGAAACCAGTATAAATTTTGTTGGAATAGTATAACGACTACTTAATAATGTATTTTACACTTATTAGGCTTTAGAGAAGCTAAACAAACTAATAGATAATGGGGACAATCATAATACTTATTACATATAAAGTGCAATGAGATTCTGGAAACAAATATATAAAAAGTGTCTATTATGGGAATGGGCATATAACTTCTTTTTTTATTATAATTTTTTATTTCCTATATTTTTTGTTTACATTCCAAATGATTTTCTCTTTCCTGGTTCCCCTCTCCCCATGGTCTTCCCTCTGCCCATTCTCCTATCCACCCCCTCCTACTTCTCTGTCCTGGTACTCCCCTACAATGCTGAAACAAGCCTTTTAAGGAACAGGGACCTCTCCTTCCTGCTTCTTGGGAGTCATTTGATATGTGAATTGTGTCTTGGGTTTTCAGAGTTTCTGAGCTAATATCCACTTATCAGTGACTATATTCCATGTGTGTTCTTTTGTGATTGGGTTACCTCACTTAGGATGATATTTTCCGGATCTAACCATTTGCCGAAGAATTTAGGCAAATGAATTCTGGCTGATCCTTAGAAAAGTGGGCATAATACCACTCTTGCGTATGTACCTAGAGGATTCCCAGGCCTGCAATAAGGACACATGCTCTACTATGTTCATAGCAGCCTTATTTATAATAGCCAGAAGCTGGAAAGAACCCAGATGTCACTCAATGGAGGAATGGATAAAGAAATATGGTATATTTACACAATGGAATACTACTAAGCAATTAAAAATAATGAAGGCATATAACTTCTAATCAATGCAAGTCACTTTGCTAGAGTGAGTACTTATTAGATATGGATCTATCTATTATAAAATAGTGTGTTATTGTATATCACTATAAATACTGTAGTACAAAGCATGTTAAATAATATTGACTATATCTATTTCATTTGGAAGCAGCATAAAAGGTGTAATTTGATTTTTTAATATATTTTAAATATTTAAAATAAAATTTATTTTTATTATTCATGAGGATGACCTGAAGGCCCCATGGTGTGGGTGGGACAGTGAGAGGAAAGGACAAAGATAAAACTCCCAGAAGTCGGTTCCATCTTTCCTAGTTTAATCTTTGTGGTTAAACTTGGGCTCTAGACAAGAAGCATTTTTGGTGGCCCTTAAGGATGAAATTTATTACATACCTCTGTTAATCTTTTTATGAATATCAGTCCATCAAGAAACAGATGTAAATATTCTTTAAGCAGTATACAATACTATGTTATTTTAAGGAAAATATTATATTTATTCTTTATTTTAAACTTGATTGCATTTAAAATTACTCAGGAGACTGGTAAGGTGCATGGGGAAACATCAATTTTGATAGGGTGTCACTAGAGTGTGTACTGGGAACCTGGACAGAATAAGTAAGGACAGGGAAAAAGATATGAATTTAAGTATTCCACTTCTGCTCACTATGACTAGAAAAGCTTTTCTATGCAACACCTTCCCTGCCATGGAAGGTTAGCTTCTAACCTTGGGCACAATAATTCTAAACTGCTTTTTGTTGTTTATGTCTAGAATTTTGGTCACAGTGACAGAAAAGTAATGTACATACACGAATCATTACCTATATATATTTTTAAAAGGGGGAATTGTTATTTGATGCATATAAAGTTTCAGATTTGTATAAACATTATAGAACTGTGCAAAGCTTTGAAAATTAATAGTTTGAGGTCATACCATATGTTATTTATTGCAATAAAATGAGAACAGGTAATCAACTTTTCGTTGTTCAATAATTTGCACTTAGTAGCCCCAAACAATGTATTTTGGTGTAAAGCTGCGTACAAAAGGAAATTAAAGGGACATTTTAATTTGTTTGTCTGTGTGGTATATTCATAAAAATCATGATTATTAAAAATTCATTTTATTTAAAATCTAATTATATAGCCTAGAAGTTTCAATTATAAACTAAAGTATTAACTAATTAAAAATCCAATATACTGAGAAGAAGAAATGAGGATAAGAAATACTTTTGGTAGAAAAAATGCCCAGCTAATAAATGTCGGAAGTTGAATAAAATAAAAAACAATCATCTCTTCATAAAGTATTTAATTTAGATAACCAATAATAAGATAGAAAATCCTCAGATAAAAAATGACGCTGAAATGTGTAATAAAAATGATCAGTAAAAATCTCTAATCGTCTTTCAATAACAGATGTGTATGAGCATGCACATGTATAGAAGTGTGTGTGTGTGTGTGTGCATATTTATGAGACCTAATACTTATGGTCTGTAGTTTTAAAGCTAAAAACCCCACATTAGTGAAATTTGTAGAGCATATGTTTCTGGAAGGGAATTCAAAAGGTGTATACAGTAACTTAGTGATAATATCAGAATAACTGTAGTAGGGAGTGAAGAAGGGCTGGGTATTATTTTGACCCAGATCATAATAAATCAATACTCACAATATATGCAACCATTGGAAGAACGTACAGTGTTGCTAACTATAGTTAAGTACAATGACATCATTGGCTTTTATGCAGTATTTTTTATTTTTAAAAAGTGAATAAAACTGATCATAAGCTGTAGACTTTGAGAGACTAAATCCTTCTTTCACTTATTTATTATTCATGTGTTATGTTTATTTATACCCGGCATTTATTTTCTTTTAAACTGTTTTAATTAATTCTTTGAGAAACTCGTGTATTATATATTTAATATTTTCAGTCCTTTCCCCATCTCCTTGTAGATTCACCCTTGTTCCATACACATTCAAGTTTGCATCCTTATTTTTAGAATCCATTAATTCACATTAATTTTACTTATATACTCTTGTGTACATAACCATACACTGGAACAGGTTAGACTTAACACTTAAAGAAAATGACCTCTTTCTCCCAGCAGCTATCAATTTCTTATACCTCTTCAGTTAAAGGTAGAACTTCATGTTCATCTTCCAATTCAGTCCCAGAATTTTTGTCTACTTGAGTTTACACAGGGTTTGTGCATGCTGTCACGGCCCCTGTGATTTCATATGTGCATTTCCACTGTTATATCTAGGAAATGCCATTGTCTTATAATCATCCACTGTTTACCACCCTTTTACTATCTCCACCTTCTCCTCTGCAATGATCCCAAGTCAGGAAAGGAGAATGTGTGATTTGGATGTTCTCTATAAAGGTAAATATGGTCAGTTGTGGGTATCTATATTAATATCCACATACTGCAAAATAAGCTTCTCTGATGAACTTTGAAAGATGCACTAATATATGAGAGTAACCAGAAGCATTGAGAGGGAGATTAACACTATGTCCCATAAGCAGAATAATTGTGGTAGGGTATTATTCCTACCCTACCACAATTCCTACCTCTTTGGTAAACTTCTATCTCCTAAAACATTTACATTATGTTTCATAACAATAGGAAAATTCCAATTATGAAGCAGCAATAAGAAAAATTTTATATATAGGGTTTGCCACAACATGGAGTATACTAAAGGGTCACAGCATTAAAAAAGTTGAGAGTAATTTCTCCAGAGTCTATGACTTATCAAGTTCTTGGTTCTGGTAACTGTCAGATATTGGTACTATTTTTTTTTTAACACAATAGGCCTTTAGCTATCAGAATATTTACTGCTATAACATGGATGGTATTACTGCATCAGTGTGCAGAAACTGTCAGACAGGTCAGTAGTGTAGGTCATAAGGCTCACCACTAGATAAAATGGATGTTTTTTCTTCTGCTAACAATTCATAGCACCTATGTAATGTTGAAAGCAATCATTCAAAAATTCTCTCAGCAAAGTATCTAAATTGAGATGTCAACACATCTAAGAATTTTCTTGAAACTTTTCAGCAGAAAGAATACAAGCCAAAATGGGTAGATGAATTAAATATGACAGACTTCTGATAATTTTTAATGTGATGAAATGTGAAGCAATTATATTATTCTAAAATATATTGGAAATTAATTAATGATAACAAGATCAGCAACAAATCCTTGTAGCTCTTCTTCACTACAACACTGTGCCATAGCAACAGTTGTTGATTTATACACTACAATGACTACCATGATTATATCTCTTACCTAATGCTAACTACATTGCCTGGCTATTCTAAGTCATTGTATAAGACTCATGGTTAAACATTTTGTTAATTTCTGATCATGGCAGAAATTCATATGCAAAGCAATTGTGGATTGTGATCACCAATAAAAGAATCATTGAAAACAAGACAAGTGAGAATTAGTTATACTGTTGAAGAGTAAAGTAATTTTTTAATACACAAAGGAACAAGGAGAAGTATAGCTTGGAAACCTTTGTGAGCTTAATGAACATCAAGTAAAGCAAGATAATTTTCTGGCAATTAATTTTAACAACTAACCTAATACCTAATGTGCATTGAATTAAACTTATACAATTCACTAGGATGAGGAATTATATCATTATCTCACTTATTTTCACATATTAGAGATATAAAATATAGCTAACTCAAGGTGACTATTACTAATGTGCATCATAGATAGTGTTAAATTAATTTGTATGGATAAAAGCAACTGATAATGTTAGGTAGTCAGAATTTGATATCAAATGTGACCCCTTCTATGACTCATAAATTGGCAAAGTTTGGAGAAAATAATGTTCATTCAAAAGTTTGTGTCTCCAGGTATAAACACAGTGTTTTACAGAAGAAAAACTTTTTTTCACTTTTTAATCTACTGTTGATTCAACCTCTGCTAAATACTCAGATCTTGACCAATATGACAAAGATATTAGGTGATTCTGAAGCTATTTTGAGACAGACTTGGGAGCAAAACTTGAGAAGTTATAAAAAGCATAGCAAAGACAACATTTAAATAAGTGAGCCATAAATATAATTTTGAGGAGACAGTTTCATGGCCACTGGGTAAGAAAAATGAGATGGTTATCAGCAGAGGCTATAGTAGGAGATATAACAATGGGTTTGTCAGGGTCTAGGTGCACAGAGAAGGATGAATGGGCACATGCTCATCTATGAAGACAGCTGGGAGACTAATGATGTTCATTGTCCTTGAGAGAGTCCATCAACACCATTTGTTGGGGTCAAGTACATATTGACCATATGAATTAGAAGGGAAAAAAGTATTCAGAAAAATTTCACTACTGCCAATGAAGCTTGAGGTAGACCATTTAAGACATTTCCTTGAAACCACTGTAATTCTTTCCATTTCCAGTTAGGAGTTAGAAAGTAGTAATCTCAGTTTCTATTTTCACCTCTGAATTTTAAGGGGAATAAAAATCACAGTACAGTTTTCTGAGTAAGACATCTCTTCAGCATGCCACCTGAGCCCTTTGGCAACTGCTATGCCTGCTTGGGATGCCAACCCTGGCTACTGAAGACAGAGGAAGTATTCTAACTGCTGTTTTCATCCCTTTGGACACTTCCAAGCTGTCATTGGCATCTGTTCCACAAACGCTCCACTGGCAAGGAGGGAGAGAGAGATTTTTTAAGATGCTGTTAATGTTTTTTTTCTTCACAATTGGGAAGTGTGTGATTAAATAATTGAGGACATACCTTCAAGACGGGGAATGAAACTCTGGAAGTCTGTCTGTAGTTCACCATAGTTCTTCAGCTGAGTGTGTACTATGACATCAGTTGTAGGAAGCTTACACCCTATTTCACGTGACTTAAAAGTTAGCTTACTTAATGATTCTTTATGTAACTTAATCTTGAATTAAAATATTCTCTCTGTCTCTCTCTCTCTCTCTCTCTCTGTCTCTCTCTCTCTGTGTCTCTCTGTCTCTCTGTCTCTCTCTCTCTCTCATATGCTTGGATGATTCAATTTCTTCAAAGAGGGCAACAGACCCTGGAATAAGCTATTCCTTTCATTTTAACTTTTCTATTAAACATTTCTAAGTTTGGTTTCTTCTACAACTCTTTTTGTTGTAGATTCTCTCTTTTTCTTTTGATTAAGAATACTGGAAATACAAAGACAAAGTATGGAACAGAGACTGAAGGAAAGGCCATCCAGAGACTACCCCACCTGGGGATCCATCCCATATACAGACACTAAACACAGACACTATTTAGGATGCCAGGAAAGGCTTGCTGACAGGAGCCAGATATAGCTGTCTCCTGAGAGGCTGGCTCTACCAGAGCCTGGCAAATACAAAGTTAGATGCTCACAGCCAACCATTGGATTGAGCACAGGGCCCCCAATGGAGGGGTTAAAGAAAGGACTGAAGGAGCTGAAGGAGTTTGCAACCCACATGAAGAACAACAATATCAACCAACCAGATCCTGCCCCCTCCACCCCGAGCTCCCAGGGACTAAACTACCAATCAAAGAGTACACATGGAGGGACCCATGGATCCAGCTGCATATATAGCAGAGGATAGCCTTGTGGGGCATCAATTTGAGAAGAGTCCCTGGGTTCTGTAAAGGTTTGATGCTCAAGTATGGAAGAATGTGAGGGCGGGGAGGTGGGTTGGGGAGTACCCTCATAGAATCAGGGAAAGGCAGGATGGGATAGGAGGGTTCCAGAGGGGAAACCATGAAAGGGGATAATGTTTGAAATGTAAATAAATAAAATATCCAATTAAAATAAGAATACTGTGAGCAAGTCCTTTATCTTCATATACCTTATGACCCCCAGCTGCCAAAAAAATGGTGTATATTTGTATCACTAAGAATTAAAGTACTAAGAAGTGCTAAGCATATCCTTACTTTGTTATTAAGTACTCTGGCATAGATAGCCTACTCTAATGGACATCCATCCCTGTGTATATGAAGATTTGCTTATTCTGTCCAACTATTGCAACCTAACTGTGTCACTCACTTCTGACTGTGTTTTTACATCACTATATGTTTTCTGTCTTCCCTACAACTTTAGAAAATTACTGCCAAGGATGACTCATGCATGTTCCTGTATTTCCTAGAATTAGGGATTCAGAAGATGCCCTTATTTTTTCTTGATCACTTAGTCTCGTTTTTATTTTAAGACTTATGAACAAATTCTCTGTAAGCAGAATGTCTGGTAGGCAACTGGCTACTCTTGCTCCCATGGACCTTGGGATCTCATACCTGAACTCAAGCCATGGTAAAATGAAGAAGTTTCTCCAATGTACTAAATCCAACACAAATTTCTCTCTTTTTAAAGATTTATTTGTGTTATGGGTATTAAGTGTTTGTCTTGCATGTATAAATGCATATCACCTATGTGCATGGTGTACACAGAGATCAGGAGTGGCTGAGATATCATGGAAGTGAGGTTATAGATAGTTGTAAGCCTGTGAGTATTGGGAATTGAAACTGGGTCCCCTGTAAGGCCCATAACATTTTTGTAATTCTTTCTGACATTTTTTTTTTAGTTTAGGGTCGCCTTTCTTACTGTAATATATACCTTAGAATTCAGTTTACCTACTGCCTGCCTTACCTCACCCAGCCTGTTTTCAGCTTCTATTCATCTTGACCACTTTCCAGTCCTCTTTTCAAGCCTAGCATCCCATAGCTCTGTGATAATCTAGTAGACTACCTAAAAGCTTTCCCTCTCACATATTACTCTACGCTTTCAGCCTGTGAAATCCCTCAGAATAGAGGTAATTTATTTCTTTTCTTTTTTACTTAAAAAAATTTTTTTTACAATACAGAGTTTATTCTCCCTACCCCTTCCCTTCTATCCTCCTGACTCTTTCATATTCCATATTTTCTCCCCACGCACCAACCTTTCTCCATGTGGATATTCCTGCTCTCCACCTGACCTCACCTCTAAACTCTCTGGAGCATCCAGTCTCTTGAGGGTTAGGTGCATCATCTCTGATCGAACACAGACCTGGGAGTCCTCTGCTGTATATGTGTTAGGGGCCTCATATCAGCTAGTGTATGCTGTCTGTTTTGTGGTCCAGTGTTTGATAGATCTTGGGGGTCCATATTGAGACTGCTGGTCCTCTTACAATGTTGCCTTCCTCCTCAACTTCTTTCTGCCTTTCACTAATTCAGCCACAAGGTCAGCAGCTCCTATAGGTTCCCTTTGGAATATATGACACCAATTAGAACATGTAATTCACTGTGGCATTCCTACTCTTATGTCTACCCAGTTGAATTCAGTTCATATAAGACTGATATTATTTGACACCCATGTGTGCAGGAATCCTGCCAGGGGAGTACTTGTCTCCAGGGATTCCTTTGAATCCTGGGTTTGCAGATGAAACCACCATTTTCTCTCAGGTGACTGTGCAGGGTGGTGTACATCCAAGAGCACAGGGAACACAGGAGTGGCAGAGCACCTGGGGCAGGGTCCTTCTGGAGTTCATCTGTACCCAGGACCTGGGCTGAGCCAAAGCCCTCTGTGCCAGGAGAGAGCTGGTCTCCCAGGGGTGCTGAGACCATCTTGAGGCCCACAAGAGAGACAAGCTCCAGACAGAGACAGCAAGATCAACTAACATCAAATACAACCAGATGACAAAAGACAAATATAAGAAAATTACCAGCAGAAACCAAGGCAACCTGGCACCATCAAAACCCAGTTCTCCTACAACAACAAATCCTGGATAACCAACACACCAGAAAAGCAAGATTTGGTTTTAAAATCACATTTCATGTTGCTAATAGAGGATTTCAAGAGGATATAAATAACTCACTTAAAGTAATACAGGAAAACACAACAAAACCAAGTGAAGAATTGAACAAAACCATCCTGGATCTAAAAACGGAAGTAGAAGCAATAAAAAAAAATCACAAAGGGAAACAACTCTGGAGATAGAAATCCTAGGAAAGAATTCAGGAGTCATAGACGCAAGCATCAACAACAGATTACAAGAAATAGAAGAGAGACTCTCAGGTGCAGAAAATACCATAGAAAACATTAACACAACAGTCAAAGAAAATGCAAAAAGCTCCTAACCCAAAACATCCAGAAAATCCAGGACACAATGAGAAGACCAAACCTAAGGATTATAGGTCTAGAAGAGAGTGAAGATTTACAACATAAAGGACCAGTAAATGTTTTCAACAAAATTATAGAAGAAAATGTCCCTACCCTAAAGAGAGAGATGGCCATGAACATAAAAGAAGCCTACAGAACTCCAATTAGATTGGACCAGAAAAGAAACTAATCCCATCACATAATAATCAAAACACCAAATGCACTAAACAGAGAACAAATATTAAAAGCAGTAAGGGAAAATGGTCAAGTAACTTATAAAGGTAGACATATCAGAATTACACCAGACTTGTTGCCAAAGACTGTGAAAGCCAGAAGATCTTGGGCAGATGTCATACAGACCCTAAGGGAACAGAAATGCCAATCTAGGCTACTATACCCATCAAAACTTTCAATTACCATAGATGGAGAAACCAAGATATTCCATGACAAAAACAATTTTACACAATATATTTCTACAAATCCAGCCATTCAAAGGATAATGAATGGAAAACTCCAACAAAAGGAGGTAAACTACACCCTAGAAGAAGAAAGAAAATAATCTTTTAACAAACCAAAGCAAAAAAGAAAGAAAGAAAAAAAGAAAGCTACATGTACACAACTTCACCTTTAATAATAAAAATAACAGGAGATAATCACTTTTCCTTACTATCTCTTAATATCAATGGACTCAATTCTCCAATAAAGAGACAAAGACATAGACTAACAGATTGGATATGTAAACAGGATCGAGAAATTTTCTGTACACAGAATATATTGAATTATCAACATTTCAGATCAACTCAGCTGTGTCCACTGTTCTTTGTAGCATAGAACATATAGTAAGAGACCTCCCCTTCTGTGCTAAGCACGGGTGGTGTAGGCTGTGTTGTTCTAGAATATTGCTCTATTAGAATGACATGGTCTTACAGTCTTAACCTGTCACCTGCCAGAGAGCCACACAAGATTGGGCCCACAAACTTTTGTAATGAAGGGGGATTTATGATTCTCTATTCCCCTCCAAGTATTTCTAAACAACTAATGATTGGTGGGAGAGAGACATTGTCTTCCTTCTTGTAGTTGCTCATAATTTGTGCATGCTTCTGTAAGTTAAATGTAATTAAATGTATTTGTTCATCAAGCTATACTTAAGTGAAATAATTTCTTTGGTCTGTTTTCATAGAAAGTTTAATGTGAATAGATATTTGATAACCTTCCCAGGGAAATCCCATACAGCCGTTATTCCTGTTATGTTAAACAAAATCATATCCATATACTGCTAATGATACTTGTGAAGAAAACCTCATATTTGTCTGAAGAATCCTGGCTTAACCCTAAGACTAGAAGGGGGGAATTGGTGTAATTACTTCCATGATGAATGGCCTTTTGACCTATTCAACAATTTGTATTTTTTAGTGGTATTACTGCCACCAAAGGCGGGTTATATCATATATAAGCTTAGTGTTAGTAATACACTCTGATTTAAGAGAGAGTTTCCACACTATAAGGAAAACACAACTCAGATTTTATGTTTGGTGAAAACAACACATATCAAAAGTGAATATGAAAGCTTTTTCACTATCTGTAATAGACTGTAAATCTTATGGACTGACAGTGTCAGATCAATCTTCAATGCTGCATAAGAGAGAGTAACCCAGACTTAATGGTCTTTCAGATGTCATTCTCAATCACGCCAATATCCATAGTCTCTTTAATTACTAGATCTAACTATAAATTATACCCTTTTCATCAATGGAATACTTCTAGGAAACAACCATTTGTAATTTAACCCACTGTGACTGAGGTTAATGAATTTCAGCACACATCATGAACCATTTTATGAATACTTAATAACTTATGTGTCTTAGGACCTCTCCTCTATATTCAGGGTATATCTTTTAGTAGTAGTTTCCTAAGATCAAAAGAAATTGTAGAACTAAAAGGCGAAGCAGTTTTAAAGCATATATAGCAATATAAGTATAGAGGAGATAGACTTCAAAATATAGACTCTTTGAATAGTTCACTTTATTACTGGAAGGAGTTACAGAACCAGTGTGGTGGTTTGAATACAAATGATCTCAATAGACTTACATATTTGAATGTTTGGTTGTTAGGGAGTTGTACTACCTGACAAATTTAGGACATATGGCCTTGTTGGAGTAGATATAGTTTTCTTAGAGGTGTCACTGGGAGTGGGCTTTGGGTTTCAAATGCTCAAACCCAGTTTCTCTGTCTCTCTGTCTCTTTCTCTCTTTCTCTCTCTGTCTGTCTCTCTGTCTGTCTGTCTCTTTTTTCAATTGAGTATCTTCTTCATTTACATTGCCAATGGCCAAACCTTTCCCAATTTCCCCCTCCCAAAAGCCCCCTCCTCAAAGATTCCCTACCCTTCCTCCCACCCCCTGCCTCCATGTATATGCACCTCTACCTGACACACTCCCACCTCCCCCACCCCCCCAGTCCGTTTCCCTTTGTTGGGGCCTCTATTGAGCCTTTACCTGACCAAAGACCACTCCTCCCACTGATGCCCAACAAGGCATTCCTCTGCCACATTTATGGCTGGAACCATGTGTACCCCTTGGTTGATGGTTCAGTTCCTGGGAGTCTTGGGATGTCTGGGTGTCCAAAGTCATTGTTCTTCCCATGGGGCTATAAACCCCTTCATCTCTTCCGGACCAACCTCCAGATCCTCCGTTGGGGACCCCAAGCCCAGTCCATTTGTTGGTTGCTAGTTTCTGCCTCTGTATTTGTAAGGCTCTGGCAGGGCCCCTCTGGAGACAGCCATGGCATACTCCTTTTGGTACACGCTTCTTGTCGTAGTGTCGGGGTTTACTGACTGTTTATAGGATGAATCCCCAGGTAGGGCAGTCTCTGGGTAGCCTTTACTTCAGACTCTGCTCCACACATTGCCTCCCTTATGGGAGGACTTAAGTCCTCCTTCTTCTTAATTCCTTTGCTGGGTGAATTGTAAATTGTTTATTTTGAGCTTTTGGACTAGCATCCACTTATTTGTGAATGCATAACATGTGTGTTAAAAATGCTGTCTTTTTTCCACTGGGTGTTTTTAGCTCCTTTGTCAAATATCAAGTGACCATAGGTATTTGGGTTCTTTTCTGGGTCTTCAATTCTATTCCATTGATCTTCCTGCCTGTCTGCATACCCATGCCAAACAGTTTTTTTATCACTATCACTCTGTAGTAGAGCTTGAGGTCAGGGTTGGTGATTCCCCCAGAATATCTTTTGTTGTGGAGAATAGTTTTTGCTATCCTGGGTTTTTTGTTATTCCAGATGAATTTGAGAATTGCTCTTTCTAGATCTATGAAGAATTGATTTGGAATTTTGATGGGGATTGAATTCACTCTGTAGATTGCTTTCTGCAAGATGGCCATTTTTATTATATTGATCCTGCCAATCCATGAACATGGGAGATCTTTCCATCTTCTGAGACTTTCTTTGATTTCTTTCTTTAGAGCCTTAAAGTTCTTGTCATATAGACCCTTTACTTGCTTTCTCAGGGTCACACCTAGGTATGAAATATTATTTTGGACTATTGTGAAGGGTGTCATTTCCCTAATTTCTTCCTCATCTTGCTTATCCTTTGAGTAGAGGAAGGCTACTGATTTGCTTGAGTTAATTTTATATCCAATCACTTTGCTGAAGTTGTTTATCAGCTTTTTAAGTATACTATCATATCATCTGCAAATAGTGATAGTTTGACTTCTTCCTTTTCAATTTGTATACCTTTGACCTTTTTTGCTGCCTGATTACTCTAGCGAGGACTTCAAGTACTATATTGAATAGATAGGGAGAGAGTGGGTAGCCTTGTCTGGTCCCTGATTTTAGTGGGATTGCCTCAAGTTTCTCTCCATTTAGTTTGACGTTGGCTACCAGTTTGTAGTATATTGCTTTCACTATGTTTAGGTATGGGCTTTGGATTCCAGATCTCTCCAAGACTTTTATCATGAAGGGATGCTGAATTTTGTCAAAAGTCTTTTTCAGCATCTAATGAAATGACCATGTGGTTTTTTCCTTTATTTTGTTTCTGTAGTGAATTACATTGACGGATTTCCGCATATTGAACCATCCCTGCATCCCTGGGATGAAGCCTACCTGATTGTGGTGAATTATAGTTCTGATACATTCTTGGATTCGGTTGGCCAGGATTTTGTTCAGTATTTTTGCATAAATGTTCATGAGGGTGATTGGTCTGAAGTTCTCCTTCCTTGTTTCGTCTTTGGTTTAGGTATACATGTGATTGTGGCTTCACAGAATGAGTTGGGTAGTGTTCCTTGAGTTTCTATTTCGTGGAAAAGTTTGAAGAGTATCAGTATTAACTCTTCTTTGAAGATCTGATAGAATTCTGTTCTAAAAGCATCTGGTCCTGGGCTTTTTTTTTTTTTTTAAAGGAGACTATTAATGACTGCTTCTATTTCCTCAGGGATTATGGGACTATTTAGATGGTTTATCTGATCCTGTTTTAACATTGGCACCTGATATGTATCTAGAAAGTTATCCATTTCATCCAGGTTTTCAAACTTTGTTGAGTATAAACTCTTATAGTAGGATCTGATGATTTTTTGAATTTTCAGTTTCTGTTGTTATGTCTCCGTTTTCATTTTTGATTTTATTAATTTGGGTACTGGCTCTGGGTCCCCTGGTTAGTCTGGATAAGGATTTATCTATCTTGTTGATTTTTTTCAGAGAACCAGCTCCTTGTTTTGTTAATTCTTTGCATAGCTCTTTTTGTTTCTTCTTGCTTGATTTTGACTCTAAGTTTGATTATTTCCTGCCTTCTACTCCTCTTGGGGGTATTTGCTTCCTTTTGTTCTAGAGCCTACAAGTGCACTGTCAAGGTGTTAGTTTAAGCTCTCTCCATTCTCTTTTTGGAGGCACACAGAGCTATGAGTCTTCCTCTTAGCATTGCTTTCATTGTGTCCCATAAATTTTGGTATGATGTGTTTTCATTTTCATTGTATTCTAAAACATCTTTAATTTCTTTATTTCTTCCCTGACCATGTTATCATTGAAAAGAGCTTTGTTCAACGTCCATGTGTTTGTGTATTTTCCATTGCTTTTGTTTGAGCTTAAGACCATCCTAAGGCTATGGGGATCTGATAAGATACATGGAATAATTTCAATATTTCTATATATGTTGATACCTGTTTTGTGAACAATTATACGGTAAATTTTGAAGACGGTACCATGAGGTACTGAGAAGAAGGTATATTCATTTGCTTTAGGGTGGAATGTTCTATAAATATCTGTTAGATCAGATTGGTCCATAGCTTCAGTTAGAATCACTATATCTCTGTTTAGTTTCTGGTTCCATGACTTGTCTGTTTTTGACAGTGGGGTGTTGAAGTCTCCCACTATTATCGTGTGGGGTGCAATGTGTGCTTCGAGCTTTAGTAATGTTTCTGTTATGAATGTGGGTGCCCTTGTATTCGGAGCACAGATGTTCAGAATTGAGAGTTCATCTTGGTAGACTTTTCCTTTGACCAGTATGAAGTGTCCCTCTTTATCTATTTTGACAACTTTTGGTTAAAAGTCAATTTTATCTGATATAAGAATGGCCGGCCATTCCAGCTTGTTTCTTGGGACCATTTGCTTGGAAAATTGTTTTCCATCCTTTGACTCTTAAATAGTTCCTGTCTTTGTCACTGAGGTTGGTTTCTTGTATGCAGCAAAATGTTGGGTCCTGTTTATGTATCCAGTCCATTAGTCTATGTCTTTTTATAGGGGAGTTGAGACCATTGATATTAAGAGATATTAAGGAAAAGTGATTCTTGCTTACTGTTATCTTCTTAGTTAAAGGTGACATTCTGGTTGTGTAGCTGTCTTCTATTGGGTTTGATGAAAGACTACCTTATTGATTTTTCTACAGTGTGGTTTGCTGTCTTGTGTTGGTATTTTCCACCCATTATCCTTTGCAGAGCTGGATTTGTGGAAAGATACTGTGTAAATTAGCTTTTGTCCTGGAATGGCTTGTTTTCACCATCTATGGTAATTGAAAGTTTTGCTGGGTATAGTAGTCTGGGCTGACATTTATGTTCTCTTAGGGTCTACCCATGCTCTTCTGGCTTTCATAGTCTCTGGTGAGAAGTCTGATGTAATTCTGATAGGTCTACCTTTATATGTTACTTGACTTTTTCTCTCACTGCTTTTAGTATTCTTTCTTTTTTTAGTGCACGTCTTAGTCAGGGTTACTATTCCTGCACAAACATCATGACCAAGAACCAAGTTGGGGAGGAAAGGGTTTATTCAGCTTATACTTCTGTATTGCTGTTCAGTCAGGATTGGAACTCAAGCACGGCTTGAAGCAAGAGCTGAAGCAGAGGCCATGGACAGATGTTCCTTACTGGCTTGCTTCCTTTTTTTATGTCATTTTTTTCTTTTTTTATTGGATATTTTATTTATTTACATTTCAAATGTTATATTTTTCCAGGTTTCCCTTCCACAACTCCCTAGCCCACCCCCTTCCCTCTGCTTCATATTTATATATATAAAATCTTTTTTAAAATTTTATTCTATATATTTTTTATTTAAATTTTAAATGATTTCCCCTTTTCGGGTCCTCCACTCCCCGAAAGTCACATAAGCTGCCGTCCCTCCCTCTGTTCTCCCATCCATCCTTTCCCACTTCCCTGTTCTGGTTTTGTCTTATACTGCTACACTGAGTCTTTCCAGAACCAGGGGCCACTCCTCCGTTCTTCTTGTACCTCATTTGATGTGTAGATTATGTTTTGGGTATTCCAGTTTTCCAGGCTAATATCCACTTATTAGTGAGTGCATACCATGATTGAGACTGGGTTAGCTCACTTAGTATGATGTTCTCAAGCTCCATCCATTTGCCTAAGAATATCATGAATTCATTGTTTCTAATGGCTGAATAGTACTCCATTGTGTATATATACCACATTTTTTTGCATCCATTCTTCTGTTGAGGGACACCTGGGTTCTTTCCAGGTTCTGGCTATTATAAATAGGGCTGCTATGAATATAGTGGAGCATATATCCTTATTACATGCTGGGGAATCCTCTGGGTATATGCTCAGGAGTGGTATAGCAGGATCTTTCGGAAGTGTTGTGCCCAGTTTTCTGAGGAACCGCCAGACTGATTTCCAGAGTGGTTGTACCAATTTGCAACCCCACCAGCAGTAGAGGAGTGTTCCTCTTTCTCCACATCCTTGCCAACACCTGCTGTCTCCTGAGTAGTTAATCTTAGCCATTCTGACTGGTGTAAGGTGAAATCTCCTTGTTTTGATTTACATTTCCCTGATGACTAGTGAAGTTGAGCATGCTCTCTTATGGAACCCAAGAATACCAGCCCAAAAAGGTGGTACCACCCACAAGGGGACCTCCCCCCTTGATCACTGATTGAGAAAATGCCCCACAGCTGGATCTCATTGAGGCACTTCCCCAACTGAAGCTTCTTTCTCTGTGATAACTCCAGCCTGTGTCAAGTTGACACACAAAACCAGCCAGTACAGTACATTTGGCATTTTGATTATTATGTGACAGGAGGAATTTCTCTGCTCCAATCTGTTTGGAGTTCTGTAGGCTTCCTGTATGTTCATGGACATCTGTTTCTTTAGGTTATGGATGTTTTCTTCTATAATTTTGTTGAAGATATTTATTGGACCTTTAAGATGTAAATCCTCACTTTCTTCTACTCCTAAAATCCTTAGCTTTGGTCTCCTCATTGGGTCCTGGAGTTCCTGGATGTTTTGGGTTACAAGCATTTTACATTTTCTTTTCTTTTTTTTTTCTTTCTTCTGACTCTTGTATTCTGTTGTTGATGCTTGCATCTATGACTCCTGAATTCTTTCCAAGGTTTTCTATTTTCAGAGATGTCTCACTTTGTGATTTCTTTGTTGATTCTATTTCCAGGTTTAGATCCTGGATAGTTTTGTTCAGTCCCTTCACTTGTTTGTTTGTTTCTGAAGTTCCTTAAGGAATTTCTGTGTTTCTTCTTTAAAGGTTTCTACCTGTTGATCCATGTTCTCCTCTGTTACTTTTAGGAACTTTTGTGATTCCTGTTTAGGGTTTTCTGCATGTTGACCCATGTTCTTCCATAATTCCCTATGGGATTTTTGTATTGCCTCTTTAAGGGCTTCAACCTGTTGTCCTATATTCTCCTGTATTTCTTTAAAAGATTTTTGTGTTTCCTCTTTAAGGACTTCTACTTTTTGATCCATATTCTCTTGTCTTTCTTTAAGGGATTTTTGTGCTCCTACCTGTTGACCCATGTTCTCTTGTATTTCTTTAAGGGAGTTATTTATGTCCTTCTTGAAGTACTCCATCAGAGATATGAGATGTGATTTTAAATCTGGCTCTTGCTTTTCTGATGTGATGGAGTATGCAGGATTTGCTGTTGTGGGAGAGCTGAGTTCTGATGGTGCTGTGTTGCCTTGGTTTCTGTTGTTAATGATCTTGTGTTTGCCTTTGACCATCTCGTTTTCTCTCGTGTTAGTTTTTCTTGCTGACACTATCTTCTCTATCCTGCAGTCCTGTGTTTCTGTGATTCTCTTTCTGTCCAATGACCTGCAAACAGCTGAGTCTTGATTCTATCAGGCGATGGGGTCTCCCCTGTGGCAGACATGGCAAGGATTGAATGCCCTGCTCCTGCCAATTCTCAAATGCCCTGCTCCTGTTTGTTCTCTAGAGAGTATCAGGAGATCGTGTCCTCCCTGTGCCAGATGTGGCACAGGTCTCCCACATCTGACTGCAAGGGGCAGTGATGGGGGAGGAGGAAGGGGCAGAAGGGGAAGAAGGGGATAGGCAAACTGGAGGTTTCTGGGTAGTATGTCCCAGAGCAGAGGGGCTCCATGGCTCTCTGTGTTAGGCGGTTATGCTTATCTAATACCCTGCTCCTGTTGGTTCTCTAGAGAGTATTCTGTCTGTCTGTCTCTTTCAGTGTTTCTCACTGTCTCTGTCTCTCTGTCTGTCTCTCTCTCTCTTTCTCTGTCTCTCTCTGTCTCTGTCTATCTCTGTCTCTGTCTCTGTCTCTCTCTCTCTCCCTCTCTCTCTTTACCTCCTTCTCCTGTCTGTGGATCCAGATATAGAACTCTCAGGCCTTTCTCTAGCTACATGTTGGACTGTGTGCTACCATGCTTCTAGTCTTGATGGTAATGGTCTAAAGCTCTGACCCTGTAAGTCAGTCCCAATGAAATGTGTTTTTTTTTATAGGAGTTTCTGTGATTATGGTGTTTCCTCATAGCAACTGACTACTGGCTAAGATAATCAGAAAGGTCAATATACTCTTTTACCCACCTATCTCTTCTAAATCAAGCCAAAAAAGAGTCTTCCTACAAAGTGAATCACAGCACTCCTTTCACAAAGAGGTCTTTTTCCCTGTGCCTAGAGGAAAGGAATGTTACATGGAATTGTGAAGAAAAAAATATATACAGACTTTGAAAATCACCAGCACTCGAAAAGCACATTCAGCTAATACAATGTGCACTTGCTTTCTGATTCAAGTTTTACAGTTATATGAGCCCCAGAGACTTTTTTCTGTTTTTAACTATTCTTTTGTGAAGGCCCCGCAGGACAGGTCATGTGGGAACCAATATGTTACACAGTATATATATACATGCTTTTCTTTCATGAATATATCTTTAATGATAAGGTTGTTAATTCTGTGTGACAGAATGGGGTGAGAGGTGCCCAAGAATTTACATCAGAATACAGCTTCATACTTCCTGTGAAAACACAGTGTTTACATTTTGAATCAAGGTGTTTTCCACTATGGGGTCTAGGAATCAACAGACTAAAATATTTCCACTGTCTGCTTTAAGTAATCACTTGGAGGCACAAAGAGCAACATTTAGGGATCTAAGACAAAAGTATGCTTTTAATGAGCTTACAGTGCCAGAAGGGTAGAGAGCTTATTTACAACATTATATGAATTATGGTGAGATAGAAATGTATCAGGAGATAAACTAAGAAGTCGAAAAAGGAGAGAGAGGGAAATCTCTAATTCCCTATAGTGGATTAAATTTGCATTTGGGCATTTTCTCATGTTAATATTTGGGTGACAAGTATATGGTAAGGCCTATATGAGACAATTTCCTTCTAATGTTTTTGTATATTTTTAAAACTGTTGTAATCTCAAAAGTATGGTGTTTGTGTGTGTGTGTGTGTGTGTGTGTGTGTTTGTTTTATTTTGTTTTGTTGTTGCTTCTTTGGGATAAAAGAAAAAGTGTTAATTTTTGTCTTGTTCAAGCAGGTTCTTCTTGAGCAAGACAAAAAGTTCAACCGAGAGAACTGTTGCACAAGCACGTCCATGAAGAGGGTTGGACTTGCTGTGTTTTTGCAATTACAAAGCACAGCCCTTAGCCCCTCAGTGATCCCTTTCTTAGCATATGTGCCCCTGCCCTCACTTCCTCCTCTCACTAATTAGGCTGCTTTATGTGCATTTCAGCATGTAATATTTCATATTTAATAACCTTGCATCAGAAGAAAGGGGAAGTCCAAGGGGCTGGAATTTATTGCCAGGTGTTCTGGAAGGCATCTGGAGCATTTATGGTGAGCCTACAAAATTCCTCAATACCCCAAGGAATCCACAACCACACTTTCAGGAATCCAATAAGTTTCAGCTGAGAAGCCTATAAATACCACAGGGCAAGAGCCTTATCCTGATCATGCTCATTCACTGGGCGCTCAGGAGACAGGAAGTTAGGGGTAGCTATAATTGGCCTTCACATTTAGCACCTTGTTAACATATATTGAGGAAGTTCACACCTCTAATCTCTTGTTACTAATGTCAGACTGCTAGAATTTTAACTTCATAAGAAGAGATGGTGTTGCTAGAAATGCTTTCTCTAAACTCCAGGAAGGGAATTCAAATGTTGCAAGTGAGACACTATGGAAGCTGACAAGGTAGGTATCTTCAACCCCAGGGCAGCTCCAAAGATCAAAGGTGAATGTCACCACATGTCACAGAATGTCTCCATGCCTTCAGGTTATTTTTAAAGGATCATTACAATTCTTTCTTTTCTTAGAAGTCCCAGTAAGTCCAGCTGCAGAATTTTCCATACCTGCAGCTCATCTCTTTCACTTACAGTGTACCCAGCCCTTCAATCAGCTGTTTGCAAAGTCCACATCCTACTAGTCCTTTAAAATTCTGTGGAGATCTATTGCTGTTCTAAATTGCCTAATCAACTTCATGTGCCTGTTCTTCACTTCCTAATGGGAAAACCATGATTTCTTCTTGAAGCCATACTTACTTCTTTTCATGTCCCTGTTCATTCTTATCTGTGCTCACCATTTTTATTAGAATAAATTGGGCACTATTACATGGTGCTCTCATGTCTTAGGGTTTGTCATTTACAAACTTCTTGAGGAATAAAAGGATGTACCCTCTGTAGACAGCTATCTCAAACCTCTCTGTTTCCACAGCCTAAACCTGTGACAACTGACAAATGATGGTGCCCTTATAGAGCAAGCATCTTTTGTTAGTCATATTATGGTGAAATTTGCTCACTGTGTACAAATGATATTATCATAGCAACTTTAAGTGAGGATTTCCAGAAATAAACATCCTCAAAATGTTTGAGTTTGGGGGTCTTTCAAAAGACAGTAAAAGTTGATACCATGCTCTTTTATAGTATAGTGTCTAATGTTGTAACTCTCTCTCTCTCTCTCTCTCTCTCTCTCTCTCTCTCTCTCTCTCTCTCTCTGTGTGTGTGTGTGTGTATGTGTGTGTGTGTGTGTGTGCGTGTGTGTTAATATGTAAAATATTTCCTGTCTGCTAGCAAACATGAGAAGACAATCTTCAGCAGAGCAGTGGTGGCACACGCCTTTAATTCTAGCACTTGGGAGGCAGAGGCAGGCAGATTTCTGAGTTTGAGGCCAGCCTAGTCTACAGAGTGAGTTCCAGGATAGCCAGGGCTACACGGAGAAACCATGTCTCAAAAATAATTTTTCTTTTTCAAAAATGTATAGAGAATCCCATACAATGCATGCATTTCATAGAATGTATTTTGATCAAATCTACCTTCCCCCTTCCATTTTTATCTCCCTCACCACTTTTCTTCTCTACTTTTTGTGCTCTTTTTAAACCTAGTGAGTCCACTTACTCTTGCATGTATGTGCAATGGGTTTAGAAACATTACTAGAATGTGGAAAGTCTCTTCCTTCAATAAACCTGATTCTCTTTCCCCCAGCAACCATCAATTACCAATAGTTCCTCATCTAAGGATAAAGCCTTTTGAGATCTCCCTCCATTCATGCTAGTATCTTGGCTATCTTAATCTTTCTGTTTCTCTGCACATAGACATTGGTACTATGAGCTCATATGTATAACAGTCCTGGAGTTGTCATATCCACCAAATAATGGTTTTATACAAATGTCCAGGTTTGGCTCTTAAAATATTTTTGTACACTCTTCTGTAAAGATTCCTGAGCCTTAGGGAAAGGATGTATAATATAGGTACCCTCCCTACTTAGAACTGAGTACTCCATTCTATTATATTCTGTATGTTGATGAGTTGTGGGAGTCCTAAATTAATCTCCATCCATTGCAAAAATAAACTTCTCATAGGAGAATGAAACATGCCTGGACCTTGGGGATAAAGGGAAGAACTCAGAGAACTTTATTATTATAATGGCTCAGTAGTGCCACTAGTTTTGGTTGTTGTTGGTGGTGGTGGGTTTTCTTTTCTTTTCTCTTTCTTTTCTTTTCTTTTTCTTTTTTTTTTTTTTTTTTTTTTTTTTTTTTTTTTTTTTTTGCCTACTATCAAGACACTCATGGGTTTAGGTGCCAATTAACAATCCTATGGACAAGTTGTTTGTTATAGAACAAGTCTTCCATCTAATCAAAAAAAAAGCACTTAGTTATTGATATATATTGCTATGCCTGCCATTATTGTTGCTGGCACGGTTCATAGTTCTGTAAGATTGTTGGAGATCTTCTCGCCCAGTAACATGCATAAGCCTTAAAATAAAATGATTCATAACAAATTGTATAAAACCATTGAATGCCACAATTCTGGCATTCCACACGCCTTCAAGCTATGGATGAATAGGAACATACATTTCTAAACTTTACAATAAAAAATGTGGAGGGAGGGAGGGACCTGGGAGGGAAAGTAGACAGGGGGAGTCGGGGGAGAGGGGGAAATGATCTGGTTTTGGGTGAGGGACACAGTCTGAAGACCTGGAAGGCCAGAAGAATGAATGGAAACAGAAAACCTTGTGAGATAGGAGTTTGGGGGATCCTCCATAATGCACCAGAGACCTGGGAGGTGAGAGACTCTCAGGACTCAAAGAGGGGAACCTTAGATGAAATGATCAACAGTAGGAAGAGAGTACTTATAGAACCCACTTCTAGCAGGAAGACAGGCCATCAAGTGAGGGGAGGCATCCCACAGTCACAATTCTGACCCATAATTGTGACTCTCTGAAAAAATTGTAGGGATAGAAATGAAGAGGAGACTGAGGAAAAGAAGGTCCAGAGGCAGAACCAAAGTGGGATCCAGCTCAAGGGGAGGTCCCAAGACCTGACACTATTACTGAGGCTATGGAGTGCTCACAAAAAGGGGCCAAGCATGACTGCATGCCAGAAGACCCAACAAACAGCTGAAAGAGTCAGATGCAGATATTTGTGCCCAACCAATGGACAGAAGCAGCTAAACCCTGTTGTAGGATTAGAGAAGGCTGAAAGTAGCTGAAGAGAAGGGCAATCCTGCAAGAGGACCTGTAGTCACATTTATTCGGGTCTGCCGAGATCTCTCAAACACTGGACCACCAAACAGGCACCATGCACCAGCTGATATGAGGCCCCCAACACACATACAGTAGAGGACTGCCAGTGCTGGGTTCATTCAGAGATGATGCATCTAACTTTCAAGAGGCTGGAGGCCACAGGGAGTTTAGAGGTTGGGGTGAGGATGGGGGTGGGGACATCCATGTGGAGACAGGTGGTGTGGAGGAGGAATGGGATCTAGATCAGTCAGAAGGTGGACAGGGGTGGGTGCAATAAAATATGGAGTGTAAAAAATGAATAAATAAATAAGTTAATTAATTAATAAAACCAAACAAATAAAACACACAACAATAAAACACTATAGCACTGGATAAGCAAGGGTATGAATAGATTTTTATAGAGACTTAAAATGAGGAAAGAATTTGAAGGAATAGTAAGCCCATAGCACCTTCAAGACCAAACTCTCATAGTCAGGAATATAATTAAACAATCAAAGCCATGATGAAAAATTAAGAGTTGAAAAGATTGAAAACCAAAATAAAATAACACCACTGTACAATTGGTAAATAGCTTGGCATTAATAAAAAAGGCAGCAGAAAGATTAAACAGCAACATCACCCTGGGCCAGTAAAAAGAAGAGTCTTGAAATTACTGTAAATAAGGAAGGTAAGAATCAAATCAGATTAAATCAGTTGCACATGTGATATTATGATTGTCAACTTGACCTAATTTAGAATAACATTGGAATAAACTTTCACTAACAGGTTCTCTAGATTAGATTGGCTATAGGCCTTTCTTGGGGTGCTTGTACTGATTATGTTAGGAAGAGGCAGTTGCATCTGGGTTGGTAACTGTACTGTATAAGAAAAAGCTAGATGAGCCCTAAGCAAAGTTGCAGCAGTTCCCTTTTTCTTGACTCTGGTTGTAACTGACTGCTCAAATTCCTGCCACCTTGACTTCTCTGCAAGGATGCACTGTAACCAGCAATTATAAGCTACATAAACCCTTTTTTGGTTTTTGTTCGGGTTTTTTTTTTCCACACACAACAATAGGAACTAAAACAAGGAACCACAGATTAGATAGTAAACTGTTATAATTAAATTAAAACAATGTCAGGATTCATGGTTTACAACTTTTAATAAGGAGAATGTTTTCTTGAGATAAATTTGAAGTAAAACTGGCAGACATTAAGAACATACAGTATTTCACTAAACTACATAGACCCTGTCATAGAACAAAAGGAGTCAATATGCATCATTTTTAAATTATTGGACTTTAAACATAGAAACATTGTATTGAATAAAAAGCCACCTATCTGGTAAGTGGACCAGCTTGAGTTAAATGTACACATAGACCTGGTCAAAGCAGAAAGAAAATAACCTTTGTCTGTGATAGGCCACAAGGAAAGAAATGATAACACATATTTCAAAGCAATGTGACATTCTCAAGTCCATATAATTTTCATTTGTCAATTAAAAATGATCAAAATCAGTAGTTACAATAATTGAGAATATTGTCACGTACTAAAATATATCAACAGTAATCACCTATATTATTTTCTTCTTGTCTTAATATCTTTATTAGTAAAATGAAAGTCTTGAGTGATTATAGTATGTGACATATCATTTTATATAAAAATTTGTAGACTTTTTGAAAGAAAGTGTGAGATGTTGGTATATATAAAAGTGGATAGGTCCACTTTTAAGAGGTGTAAATATTAAATGTGAAACAACAAAGGATTACTACTATAGTGTTTGACAGTAGGAGTGCAGGTAGATTGGCTGGTATGCTGTGTCTTTGTGTTAATGACCTTCGAGGATCGCAATGGAGGGGAAATCAAAGACTCACATGTAGTGACAGAGAGAAGAAATAGTGATGTCTGAGAACAATGTCAGAAAAAAGCTAGAATATAGCTGTTTTCTGGTCATTCTTCATCATGTTTGTCATGATAAGGCCACATCAGTGGCAAGAAAGCAGGAGAAAATGATAGAGGAATAGATAAAATAACAAGTATTGATTTTAAATGTGTTTTATCCACAAATATCCAATGACACAGAAAAATTGAAAAGTGGAAGTGCATTTTATGGTGTCTAGTTTGTAATCCTCCACTTGAAGTTATAACAGTAGCTTCCACATTTTCTGGAATCTTATGAATTTTGTCCAGTTCATTCTCTAATATTCTTTCTATTTTAGAACAAAAGAATATATGGTATTTAGATAATATTCTGAAATGGTTTTAGTATATATGATGGGCACATATGGCATATGCATTGTGTTGTATCCTGATGTTGCAGCACATTAGTAACTAATGACCATTTCTATATGAGTGATACCATGTTTTATCGTTAATTAATTAATAAGCAAATGAAAAGATTTTGTATATCAAAGTACTATCATAATTAAAGTAAAAGAATCAATGCATTGGTGTCCAAACAAGCTACAACCATGAGGCTGAATTCTTAAAAATCAAGAAAATTCCAGGAACTACTGTATTGCTAACACAATGTGCTAAGAGGAAAACTGAATCTCAGAATGTAATTATTAACTATGAAGGTATAACTGTTAGGGAGCTTCCAGAAAGTTTGTTTTCTTTGTCTGTAGACAGAAGAATCTTAAGTAATTCCCACAGTTCATTATGATAAACACTTGGTGAGTTATTGTGTATAAAGTGTCCACAAAGGTATATTGTGCATATGTAAAAAATATTATCTTCTTTCTCCTTCTGTCATTGGTTTTGAAGTCCCATAAGTGGGTTTTATTTTATAGGTTTATGAAAAAAAAGTATAGAGGATTTTAAACAATGAGCACTCTTGAATTAAAAAGTCCATCTTTTATGTGTCCTTTAGCACTAGATCTGAAAAAGAAGCACTGTGCAAAGTTTTTGTAATGAACACTTATAGCGTACAGGAGCATATAGTAATGTGAATTTTTTAGATCATTATGAATATAATTTATGTGGTGGCTAAGAAAAGAACCATTGCATCTCATAGTGGAAGGGCCTCTGCCATTTTACATGAGCAACCTGGCCTCTTTTTAGTTCATTTTTACTCCAGATTTGGTTATTTATATAAGAGAATGTACACATTAAATTATATACTTATATACTCAATGTACTGATGTAAGTCAGCCTAGGTGATTCTTGTGAATGCCACATGGTGAGGCTGAAGGTTTTTTGGGAGAATTATTATGGCAAAGGACTCATCCTGAAACAAATTAAGAAATGATGAAATTTATGATTTCCATATTTACTTCTTACTCTTTTTTTTTCGGATTATTTTTTTATTATTCGATATAATTTATTTACATTTCAAATGATTTCCCCTCTTCTAGCCCCCCCCCCACTCCCCGAAAGTCCCGCAAGCCCCCTTCTCTTCCCCTGTCCTCCCACCCACCCCTTCCCACTTCCCCGTTCTGGTTTTGCTGAATACTGTTTCACTGAGTCTTTCCAGAACCAGGGGCCACTCCTCCTTTCTTCTTGTACCTCATTTGATGTGTGGATTATGTTTTGGGTATTCCAGTTTTCTAGGTTAATATCCACTTATTAGTGAGTGCATACCATGATTCACCTTTTGAGTCTGGGTTACCTCACTTAGTATGATATTCTCTAGCTCCATCCATTTGCCTAAGAATTTCATGAATTCATTGTTTCTAATGGCTGAATAGTACTCCATTGTGTAGATATACCACATTTTTTGCATCCACTCTTCTGTTGAGGGATACCTGGGTTCTTTCCAGCATCTGGCAATTACAAATAGGGCTGCTATGAACATAGTAGAACATGTATCCTTATTACATGGTGGGGAGTCTTCTGGGTATATGCCCAGGAGTGGTATAGCAGGATCTTCTGGAAGTAAGGTGCCCAGTTTTCGGAGGAACCGCCAGACTGATTTCCAGAGTGGTTGTACCAATTTGCAACCCCACCAGCAGTGGAGAAGTGTTCAACAAATTGGGAAAAGATCTTCACCAATCCTACATCAGATAGAGGGCTAATATCCAATATATATAAAGAACTCAAGAAGTTAGACTCCAGAAAACCAAACAACCCTATTGAAAAATGGGGTACAGAGTTAAACAAAGAATTCTCACCTGAAGAACTTCGGATGGCGGAGAAGCATCTTAAAAAATGCTCAACTTCATTAGTCATTAGGGAAATGCAAATCAAAACAACCCTAAGATTTCATCTTGCACCAGTCAGAATGGCTAAGATTAAAAATTCAGGAGACAGCAGGTGTTGGAGAGGGTGTGGAGAAAGAGGAATACTTCTTACTCTTTAAAGACTCCATAAAATGATGAGAGAAACATGAGATTTCAAACAACAGAGAGTGATTTAATGCAATTTCGATCCCAACCTTTACCATTTATGATAGATAACATATTTATTTATAAAATATAAATAAAAGTAGTTTATTTCTATTAAAAGAAAATTAATTTATCAAATGGAGAAATCCAAAAAATTTATTACATACTTATTATAGACATTATCAACTTGTAAGCCACATATGCAAATTCTGGTTTTCCAATTCAACCAATCTATAGTTGGAAGACAGTTAAGAAATAGTCATTTTCACCATCAAGAGGACAGATCGGCAACCAACAAATTGGGAAAAGATCTTCACCAATCCTACATCAGATAGAGGGCTAATATCCAATATATATAAAGAACTCAAGAAGTTAGACTCCAGAAAACCGAACAACCCTATTAAAAAATGGGGTACAGAGTTAAACAAAGAATTCTCACCTGAAGAACTTCGGATGGCGGAGAAGCATCTTAAAAAATGCTCAACTTCATTAGTCATTAGGGAAATGCAAATCAAAACAACCCTAAGATTTCATCTTACACCAGTCAGAATGGCTAAGATTAAAAATTCAGGAGACAGCAGGTGTTGGAGAGGGTGCGGAGAAAGAGGAACACTCCTCCACTGCTGGTGGGGTTGCAAATTGGTACAACCACTCTGGAAAGCAGTCTGGCGGTTCCTCCGAAAACTGGGCACCTCACTTCCAGAAGATCCTGCTATACCACTCCTGGGCATATACCCAGAGGATTCCCCACCATGTAATAAGGATACATGCTCTACTATGTTCATAGCAGCCCTATTTATAATTGCCAGATGCTGGAAAGAACCCAGGTATCCCTCAACAGAAGAATGGATACAAAAATGTGGTATATCTACACAATAGAGTACTATTCAGCCATTAGAAACAATGAATTCATGAAATTCTTAGGCAAATGGATGGAGCTAGAGAACATCATACTAAGTGAGGTAACCCAGACTCAAAAGGTGAATCATGGTATGCACTCACTAATAAGTGGTTATTAACCTAGAAAACTGGAATACCCAAAACATAATCCACACATCAAATGAGATACAAGAAGAAAGCAGGAGTGGTCCCTGGTTCTGGAAAGACTCAGTGAAACAGTATTTGGCAAAACCAGAATGGGGAACTGGGAAGGGGTGGGAGGGAGGACAGGGGAAGAGAAGGGGGCTTACGGGACTTTCGGGGGTGGGGGTGGGGCTAGAAAAGGGGAAATCATTTGAAATGTAAATAAATTATATTGAAAAAAAGAAAAAAAAAAGAAATAGTCATTTTGGAACCAGGAAAGGGCAAATCATTTGAAATGCAAATAAAGAATATATCTAATAAAAAAAAGAAATAGTCATGTTTAAAGGATGACAGTGTAGAAAAATACCCAATTTGTTCAAGTAGAGTTTTTTGTATTTTTGCTGTATTTGGTTCTCAGAAAAGACCATTGCTTTACTAAATGGTATGTGGAAGACACTAAAGAAAGTGTAATAAGGAATTCAACTCCACCAACCTGTCACATAGATTTTAATAACTTGCTTTGTGTGCAGGATGCTCAAGGCAAAAACTAAGTGAAAAAGATTCACGATGGGAAAGTTACTATATTAGGATTATTACGAATTTTCTTGTTATATTTCTCTAAAATTAACCTTTGGTCCAAAGGGTACAGGCAAGCATTATCACTTCATGTTTATTTATATCTATGGATCCAATAGGGTAATATACCAACTAATTTCAAAAGTAAAATATCATCTGGAAAGATCACCTCTATTCCCTTGCCAAACAAAATTCCATTAACTAACTGAAATTAGACTTAATAACAATCACATAAACCAATTAGTTTCAATTTATAACTCCATTAGGAATATTATCCATCAGGACTCTGCCAGATAGGGCTGTACTTCTTCAGACATTCAAGAGATTAAATAAATATAACCTGGGGTGCTAATTACATGATGATGATACAGGTCCCACAAAATGACTTCCCTTCCTATGGAGAGACTTTTGTGTGATGTATTTTTTCCTGTTTTTAGAAAAAAAATGTCCTTGCTGTAAACCTTGTGTTTTGTCATTTTTGATGTGTATGTGTGTGTGCTTGTGCGTATGCATGTGCGTGCGTGCATCTGTGCATGTATGTGTGTGTGTGTGTGTGTGTGTGTGTGTGTGTGTGTGTGTGTGTGTGTGTAAAACATACTTGAAGCAACACATAGGCTTGGGTATTATTCCTTCTCTTTTCAGGACCATTAAAAAACTTTCATTTTTGCATTCTCTGGAATGCATGGCTTTTCAAATGCTCTGCTTTTATGTAGTTTTAAATTTTTGTGACTCATATCACATACTTAAATGACCTCATAGCTTAGACCAATGTGTACTAGGTATTTCTTTAGAAACTTTAAAAATGTCAAACCAATCTTGAGCCAGGAAAGACGGCACAATATTTATTCTCAACACTTGAAAGACAGAAGCAGGTGGTTTAGTTAATGAGTTTGAAGGCACTTTACATAATGAGTACCAGGACAGCCAGGGCTACCATGGGAGACCCGATCTCAAAAAACAAACACAAAATATTCTACCAAATTTCACTGTGTGATCTTATAGTTGTCCCCTTTTTATCTGAGATGCGTGAGGCTAGGTGTTTTTCTTTTTAAGCAACCTCAAAGATAGACTTATGCCTCTAATATGAAATAGCTTAATATTTGTGCATAATCTATATGTCCTCTTGATTATTTTAAATCTCCTTATATTACTGTTAGTATGCAGTATAACAAATACTATGTAAAGGGTTGTTTCATTGTCTTTATTAACATTGTCAAGAAAGATATATCTACATATACAGAAACTTGAGGGTTTTATTTTGTTGTTTTGTTTTTGTTTGGGGGGGGGTTTGTTTTTGTATTTCTGATGCAAAGTTGGTTGAATTCATGGATGAGGGATTGAAATATATGGAGATCTGACTATATGCACTTATACCACAAAATTATGGCTAAGCTCAAAAGCCTTTCCAGAAACTCCTAACTGACATTTCCAATTTGACATGGTTAAAACGAATTCCCATATTTGCTCATAAAGGACTCTAGTTGGGGAGCCAGATGACCTGAATTAGCATCCGTGTTTAGAGAAGAAACTGGGGCTCTACAGACTCACTGCTGCCTGCCCTTGTTGTTATAATTAAATCAGAACTACTGGCTCTAAAGTCAATTTAATGATCTCTTCCCATTCCTAAGGACCTGAGAAAAACATGCACCCAGAGTGAGCACCTTTTAAATTTCACATTGTTTAATTTTGTTATTTTTTTATTTATGTTTAACTTTGTGCCCAAAATAATATTTCCTTGTAGCATTTCCAAGCAGATTTAGTATGAATTGACTCCTCTTCCTTGCTAGAGTCCTCTTCTTCAGTGTCTTAGCACCACCATCCGTATTGTATTTTCATACCACATGTATTTGAGTACTCTCCCAATTCCCTTCTATTAAAACTTGTTTTTTCCCAATCTCATAGGCTCCTTTCAAAAATTTTATGAACTCAATCTATTCTTATTCCTATGTAAACACACATATATAGAAACTGGAAGGATTGGTCCACATGTGGGAGGGAATATACAGTGTTTTTCTTTCTGAACCTGGGTTCCATCAATAATATAATATTTTCCAGTTCACATCTTATTCAAGGCTATTACTGTTCTCAGATGTTTTATTTACTCCTTTAGGTTATTTGTGAGACCAAAGCCAAGCCCAAATAACACAGTATTCTAAAGGAATAGACATTGCTATTTTTTCTTATAGGAAGTGCTTTTTCAATGTATACCGCAAGTAGGGCAAATAAAATATGACAGGATATCAATTATTTTATAAATGAAGCTTTATAGAACATGTTTATGTTGTGAATCTGCATAGCTTTGCATCACCAGAAGAGAAAATTGCTACAAAAGAGACTATAATACATAAGGCAAAACAATAAACAAAAACAATCAAACAAAACAAAAAATAAAAGGAAATCTATAATATTTGCACTTTGTCATAAAAACAAACAGAAAAAAGTTGGATACTATGTGCACTAGTAATTTCTGTACCTGATAAAAATCTGAATCTCAAGAATTGGTTTTACTTTTTTTTTCATGAACTCAGTGAAGCATGCTAGAATATAGGAATGTTAATGGCTCAATTTCTTTGTTGGTTCTCTTTTATGCTACTCTTGGTTCTATACTTTCATATAAAATTTGAGAAATATATGTTTTTATTGCTTAAAATACTTAATAATTCAGCAACATATTAGAGGAATTTGGAATCTACTGCTCTTGGAACTCTAAGCACCTAAGTCCATGGAACCTTACACTAGATAATTATTGAAAGACTATATCCTTATGGCCGTGCCTGACATTAGGATTTGCAAAATATTTTTCCGGCTCATTCTCTTCCCTGTCTTTATAGAAGCAGCTCCAACTGTCAGCCTGAAAGTTTTTTTTAAATTTTCCTACACAGCTTACTCATTTTCAATAAAAATTATTACTTTTTATAAACATTTGTTATAAACTGTTTTGGACTTGGGTGCTGCAGTTATGATGAATTATAGGAGTCATTAAGTATACACTTTGACTTCTTCAATTCTCTCCTTTGGAGTCCTCCTGAAACAAAGAACGACTGAAAAGCAGCTACTAGGCTGGTATGGCCACTTTGAGAAAGAAAAGGTGGTCCTTATATTTAAGTTTCAGTGGAATTCCAATGTGAAAAAAGAAATTCCTCCCCATATCTTCAGTAGAATCTTCAGGATCTTTACCTATTTTGTCATAGCATCTTTAAGATGTGAGTAACATGTATCTTTAATACATTTTAAAATATTACCGATAAAAACTATGTTGATACAGTCATTCATGGTTGTAGAAATCATGTCTGAACATATGAGATGCTTCAGAAATGGTTGGAGTTACTGAGAATGGTACTCTAAACCACACCTTGCCTCTGTTATACTTTATGTCATACTAAGGAAATGAAAACACAAACACTCAAATAATCAATCACTAGAAAATAGAGACAGGTGCTACCTACCCGAGAAGTGTAAAAATCTAATGTTCTAGTGACAAAGTAAAAATTATTTCTGTGGTCAAAGAGGTCCTCACTTAATAGGACTTGTAAAGCTAGACTACAGATGAAAAGGAGTGAGATTTGTTTTTGTAAAAATCATTCCCCCAGAAAACAGAAAAGAAAGTGAATTTCTCCATATAGTCCAGCTTCACTAATTCAAAACTATAAAACCTGAAATATTCCAAATTCTTCAAATTTCATACAGTGACAGAAGCACAGAACTCCATGCCTTACCTGAGGAAAGGCTTGCTCTAAACATGAGTTTCCTAAAACAGCACAAAATGACTCTTTGAACAAGTGACATTAATGTCCTATAAAAATAAATTTCATGTTCAGATTTGGGTCTCATTTTTTATTTAATCTCATTATTAACTATATATTTATATCAATATTTTACCACATCCCTCTTACAAAAATCAATAGATAATAATACTTTTTTAAAACTCTTTTTATTTGTTCGGTTTTTTTTTTTTTTTGGAGACAGGGTCTCTCTGAATAGCCCCGACTGTCCTGGAACTCACTTTGTAGACCAGGCTGGCCTTAATCTCAGAAATCCACCTGCCTCTTCCTCCCAAGTGCTGGGATTAAAGGCGTGCGCCACCACTGCCCAGCGATAATAATACTTTTTATCTTGAACTTTGGAAGTTGCAGATACATACTCATCCATAATGACTCTGGGAAGTCAAATAGCATTAATCACGTTTCCAGGTAAATTGCTGTGAGCGAAGGTGAGCAATGAAACTATCCAGGTAATCAGGGGAGGAAGTGCAGGTTTGAGGCTACTAATTAAAAGAAATGATATTTTTTTAACCTTTCAATGAAAAGACTTGTCAAGCTTGAAACAAGAAATCAAATACGTTTTTGAAATTTAACCCTTGTATCACTGTGGACAAAGTCTAATGGCCAACTCATAGGAAAGCTGTTCATACTTGAGCAGTCTCAAACTTCCATGGTGACACACTGAGGATAAAGCCAAGTAGATCTGTTTGAGGAGTGGAAGGGGAGCCTATATACATATAGTCATGTGACAAAGATGGTAAAAATGCATAAATAGAACAGTTCCAGTCTCGACTCAAACAGAAATCAAACCACTATTAATTCAAAATTAAAATAGCCTGGTTGCATAAGATTTTCGAGTGTATTACAAAGAAGTAAGGTATGAGAAAAATTGAATCTGAGAAGCATTGGGAAGTCACAACTCACTAATGCTGCTAGTTTATGGAGATGCAGAGGAGAAGTTACAGAGTATTTTAGAAGTTACAGAGGAGAGAGATTAGAAGAGTTAAATCAGACCAGCAGGCTCCATTCGACAATAACATTTTAAAGTATTATTTCTGAACACTGGAACACTGTCACAGGTTTTCAAAGTCTTAATGTGGTGGTTCAAATGAGAATGGCCACACAGGCTCATATGTTTGATTGCTTGGTACTTAGTTAATGCATTGGTAGTTTTGGAGTATGAGTGGTCTTGCTCTAGGAGGTGTATCTCTAGATTGTGAGCTTTTGAGGCTTCAAAACCCATACTGGTGTCTTTCTCTCTGCTCGCTGTCTACAGACTGGGAGGTAAATCTCTCAGCTACTATTGCAGTGACATACAACTTCCATCATGATGATTCTGTACTAAACTTCTGAAACTATAAGCTAGTCCTACTTCAATTCTTTCTAAGAGTTGCCTCGGTCATTGTGTCTTTTTAGAGTAATATAAGAGTAACTAAGACATTTTGTAAGTTATATTCTTCAGATACACATGCAGAAAGCTCATTTGTGTCCTTTTATTGCCTCAATATAACAATAACTGCATGGGCTACCACTAGTTGGGTTTGTTTGTTTGTTTTTGCTGTTGGTGTTCTGTTTTGTTTTGTTTTTGCCAAAAAACCTGATTGATAGGCATGACACTGATCCACTTCTCCACCTCCTACCTGAGTTTCGGTATTGGGGACAGCAAGGAATTGTTCTGCAGAGCTTAGTACTCTTGGAACTCTCACACCATATAGACTCAAGAAGAAACCTGCAGAGTTTTGCTCTGTCTTTAGGATTCTGCCTAAACTGAGATGTCTGTGCCTGTTTAGGTCACCAATTCCTCAAGCAGCACACCTTGATAGATTATAAATAATCATAATGCCTGTTCTGTGTTCTTCTCACTCGCCTTCTTGTTCAATCTGGTTCCTCATCAAGATGATGAGTCTTTTTCAGTTTGCATGAGATCCAGAAGCCATTTACTGCCAGAAGTCATTGGAGGAGAGCCATTCAGCTGCTGGCAAGAAGCAGGGCTGGCTCTCTGACACTGCACTGAAGGTCACTAACCCACTCTCAGGTGTCAGCACATACCACTCACATCAGCATGCCTGTCCCTCCCTCAAGGCAGCAGAGTCCAAGAACATCACAAAGTCATCAGGCAGCCACACAGACTGCCTAAGTCCACAAGTATCTCAGCCTTCATCCCGTCCAAGGGCAGCAGCGTGGACCACAGTCACCAACATGGCTTCTGGTGGCTTTATAGACCAATGTGGTCCTTGCTAGAGGTCCAACGCAGGAGCCAGGTCTGCATCTGCATAAGTTCCAGGCTTGTGTAAACCATCCCTCTTATTCACTGACAAATAACAGCCTGTCAGAGTCTGTCCTCTCACCTTTCACTGCCTTCACATGTCCACTTCTGCCTCTCTCCAGAGTACTTGACCACTCCAGCATGCATATACTCTGGTTTTCTATTTTTCCACCTCTCTATCTTATAGTTGTTTATCATAGAGTCTTCTGCCTACCTCAAGCTGTGAGACCATAGTGGCGCTAGTAATAAGAAACATTTAAATGTATCTCTTTAAACAAAATTAATTTAGGTTAAAATGTGACTCATATTCAGTTTCAATACTGACTTAGCACCATTAAGGTGTTTCCGTGTGGGGTGCTATAGAGATGGTTCAGGGGTTAAGAGCCCTTGCTACTCTTGAAAAGAACCTAGGTTTAGTTCCCAGCAACTTGCTGTAACTTCAATTCTCCTTATGTTCTCTGCTGCCAGTTCACTGACATTCAGTCGCATGTCTGTAGGTGTATGCAGGCATGTATGTATGTACACACACAGGGGCACCCACACTGAAAAATAAAATCTTTAAAAAACAGGGTATTTCCACTTTTAGAAAAATTAAAGGCTAATTTATTGGCAGTACATACAGTGGGTGTTTTATCTTTACTAGAAATAGTAAATAGTAGAAACAGTAGAGTATAACTTCCTTAAATATATATAGTTGTATTCATCTGTATAGGATAGTTGTGACATGCTGTAATTTGCCACTCTTAGATGATCACTGTAAGTGATCATCTCTTAGGGAAGCTTCTATAAACTTTTCAGTATAACGAACGATAAGTAGATGGAGCTGTCATAAGCAATCGCCTCCTGTGTTAATGATTTGAATACATATGTTTAATCCCATGATAAAAGAGTGATCTCCTCACTATGTCATGTCATTGATTGATAATATAACCATGTCTTTATGACAGTATGGGCCACTCTACACTACTGTTCTCCTGAGATGCGTTGGCATGGCTCTGACTAAGCATGGATGTTTGCAGACACCTAGAAAAGGCATCATAAAGAAGACTTGAGCAAAACAATACAATAAGAAATGATCATGATCTCTTCAAAGGCATGTATGGAACCAAAAAATAATATGCAGAGATCATACCAGTCCAGAGCACAGAGAGCTAGTATCATGCGACACTCCCATTGCAGGTCTTATTACCAGGTTTCTTGATATGGAAAACTACAGTTTCCAACATTATCCTCTTCTCATTAAGAAAATATGGGTTCTTATTTTACCACCCAAGGAATAATCCAAACAGGCCCTGCCCTCCAGATTGGTATCACGAAGACATCAAGGAGAGACTGAATTTAAGAGACAAATTATACTTTTATTCCCTCCCAGTTGCTAAAAGCTCAGAGAGGAGCAATATTTTCATCCAAATTGTCTGGCTTTCATGGTACATATTAGAGCCAGACATGTAGCAAACCAGATGCAATTGGAGACTTGTGGAATTTATTTCTGAGCCAAGTTAGAAGCTGAATTAATAGACTTTTACTTTTACTTTTGTTAAATTGAGAAAGCTGAAGAGTTTCCAGCATATTCCTACCAGATGGCATGCTCCATTGCCTACGTTCTGCTCCCCGCTCTGGACTGCACCCAACTTTGTTTCCTTAAAGGTGAAGAGGGGAATACATGCATTGGCCTATTTCTATGTTAACCACAGCAATAGAGAAAGGCAAGTTCAGTCTGACCACTTCTAGCTGTGGTGCAACTTGACCAGACCCTGAATACTTCAGTCTGGTAAAGGATTCAGCAGGCTTTCCTGTATTTTAAATTAAAGGAATATTAATCAAATTTGGTGTAACAAGTGAAGTGAATATATTTGAATGGCTAATGAATTAAATATGAGGAAAGGTATTCACATTCAGGAGATCTTAAAAGTAATGATAGAAAGGACAAAATTAATTCGTTGATCAAAGTTAATTAAATGGATGCACCACAAAGAATGCATAGGACTGGAGTACTGGTTAGTGGTAAAGACTTACCTAAAGATGGTGATTCAGTTGCAAACATTAATTAACGGCTCACGTTTGTAGATTAGACTTATTTTTTCATTTGTAGATTAGACTTATTTTTTTGATATGTCATTAAATGAGCAATAAATAACAATAAAAGCCCATGGCCAAATCACAAAAATATCATTTTATTTTGCTTAAAATAAAATATTATATTATATATTTTATATTATTTATATTATATATTTATAATATAATATAAAATATTATATTATATATTTATATTATCTATATATACATATATATAGATAATTATATGTATTTTAACTAAGTCATCTAGAAATTAAAGTTTTGACCATAGATTAGAAAAGAGAATATTTACACAGCAAACTGAAGTTTATTTATAATGTAGTTGATAAAAATGGTCACTACAAGTCACATTTCCTGAAAACTTTTCGAAAACTATTAACAAATACTATAAGAAGGAAATATTTAGTGTAATGTAGAGCCTGGAATACCATCACTGGCCTACTTTTTTATATCTGTTTCAGGAAACCCAAGTAACCCTGCTCGTGTGTAGAAGTCCAGTGAAAGGGTCAACAGAGCCATGGCTCCTTCTGTTTCCCGCACTGCTGTTTCCTGTGATTCTGCACTGCCTATAACATACCTTACTTCGCCATAGAGTGTCAGTCTCAGACTTAAAAATGAAAAAATATCATGTCATAACTTTTGAAGACTAATCAATAGCCAGTCTTTTATATGGGAATTTATGTGGCACTTCTTGGTTGGGTCACATAGGGCTCTGCCCATTCTGAGCTTATGTATTGAGTTGCTCAACTTTCAAAATGTCCCAGGAGCCTCTCTCAGACCTGTAGCCTCCCTTCTCCAGAATAGTCCCTTTCAGATTCTTTATGGTCCTGGTAAAAATTCACTTAGAATTTTCTCCACCTACAAACACCAAGGATAAGGTTCAAGAATTTCACAATGAGACATACTCATAACTAGTCATAGTAGTTGTTTTGAATTGCAGGGACATAACAATTAAAAATGAAATAAAATCCACATATATGTACTATAATGTAAAATTAAGATTCAAACCCTTGCCTTTTTATATTGGCTATTTCCCCTGCAAATTTAGACAATGCCCTAAGCCTACACAGTTCCTTTTAAGAGTTAGATAGTTTCAGTTTAAGAGGTGCTCAGATTCTGGGTTCTCAACCTGTGGAGGGTGAGACCCCTATTTAAACAGTGGCAAAGTTACAGTTATGAAGTAGCAAGAAAGTAATTTTATGATTGAGGTTCATCACAACACAAGGAGTTCTGATAAAGGGTTAGGAAGCATTAGAAAGGTTGAAATCCACTGTTCTAAAAAGATATTTAATTGTTTCTGATTATATATAGATTTTTATATCCACATATGTATGTGGATATTATATATATATGCATATGTGTGTGTATTTGTATTCATATGAGTCCATACATGTATTTATATTTACATATTTTTTCAGACCATGATTTCCTGTGTCAGCAGTCAATTAAGTGGTCAATCTTCTTTATTCCTGTTTTATAATAAAGTCAGGTATAATTTTCCATAGGTGTTTCTATCTTTCCTCACTCTTTTATCATTTCCTCCATTGCTCAGTTAGTGCAGTCTGGAAGAATGTGTGGGCCTGGAATTTGTTACTTATACCCTTTACCTCCCAAGAGTTGAGTCCACAGATGTGTCATTATGCTCCACAATGCTTATTTTTCAAAACTAAATGTGAGATTTACTTCCTCCAGTTATTTCTTCATATGAACAACAATCCCAAGCTAATTTAAATTCATATGTGCAATAGGGATACTTACCTTATTTTTTTTAATATTTTTATTTTCTATATTCTTTGTTTACATTTCAAATGATTTCCCCTTTCCCGGTATAGCAGCATATAAGGTGAAAAAGAACATCAAGTACAGAGTTAAAGGAAACAGTTGAGCATAAAGCCATTGCTGGCATGGTCGTTGCTTGCAGGGTCATTCCTTGTAATGAATGCAGCTCTGTTTATAGAAACAAAAACAAACAAACAAACAAAAGACCCCCAAAGCACTTCATTTTGTTAGTGTTCATTTTAGCTTGTTTCCTCTGTAAATACTTTTTGAAAAAGAGAGCAGTTAAAACATTTGAAACATTTATTGGGCATATATTTTCTTTCAGGATGTGATAGTTTGATTATGCTTGGCCTAGAGAGTGGCACTATTAGAAGTTGTGGCTTTGTTGGAGTAGGTGTGGCCTTGTGGTAGGAAGTGTGTCATTGTAAGCATGGGAAGACAGTCTTCTCCTAACATGGAAGACAGTCTTCCCCTAACAGACTTCAGATGAAAATGTAGAACTCTCAGCTCCTCCTGCACCATGCCTACCTGGATGCTGCCATGTTTCTCACCATGATTATACTGAACTTCTGATCCTGTAAGCCAGCCCCAATTAAATGTCATCCTTATAAAAGGTGCCTCGGTCGTGTTGCCTGTTCACAGCAGTAAAACCTTAACTAAGATACAGGAGTAAATGTTGAATTGTTCTACCAGACAACTGAGGAACACCCATTTGTTTTCAAGGTCTTGGACCATCTTCCTTGTGTACTGAGACAGATCTGGTTCAGGGATATCACTCCAGATCAAAACTTGTCACATGAACATTGACTGTTTCCTTCTCTTAAGTAAAAATGTAACCCATCAGAAGAACCTGACAATGTTATTATCTTTGAACCAGAAAGGAACTGCTAGTTTTTCTATAGGTAGAAGCGGGTCCTGGCTTTTGTATATCAATTGCAATGGGAGCCACTGGTGAGGCATTCTGCATCAGCCACGTGGTTCAAGAATTGTGTAATGGCGTTTCCTCCTTTTGGCTCTCTTCAATTAACAGATGGAAAATCTCTCACTCTCCCACATGCTTGGCTATTAAACATTTCATATACTGCCAAAAAAACTTGTCAAACACATAGCCAGACATACCACAGAAAGCAAATTCTAGAATGATGAAGTAAAAATCTAATCACAGTAACAGGTAAGATGTTAGAAGTGTAATATCGAAAAGGTTTTGTGAAATACCCCATGCTTGGTGAGACATAAGTAGTTTAAACGTTATTTAAATAATTTTCCTAAATCTGAGTCACACCTTGTAAAATTCCAGGCACTTTTATTCATTTCCTCAAATATACATTCTCATGAACAAATGCTATGCTGGTTATAGTACAAATTGATTTGATTTGATTTCCTTTGAGCTCTGGTGGAAAAAGAAAGTCAAGGATTACTTTCTTTTCTTTTTTTTTTTTAACTGTGCTGGGAGACAATGGTCAAGAACTCACAGTTTGCCAAAGAAAAACAAAAGCCTAGAAGGAGGGGAGGTCACTATGTACACAATGGAATAGCATTTCTGAGAAAATGTTTGTGCATTAAAATGAACATTAAAATGTTATTTGGGGAGAAGCAAATGGCTAAAGAGGATATTTTTCATCAGGCCTGATAACCTAGTTTAACCCATTAAGCCCACATGAGAGAAGGAGAGAAACCACTCCTTCACCTTATCCATTCACATCCACACGCTGGAACTTTAGCTTACATGAGCTTCAAAGACACAGAATGTGTGTGTATACATATATATGTATACACACACACACACACACACACACACATATATATATATATATATATATATATAATCAGACTTAAATTTTGCAACAGATTACACTTCTTAGATAATACTAGGTAAGGTCACTGAGTCAATTATTAAACTTAATTTGGTGAGGAGCATGGCGAGCAGCTTGAGGTTGTAGGTTCATAGGTTGGTTGATTCCCTCTTCCCCTATTACATTTGGCTAATTTTTGGTATTTTATATTATTTCCCTCATTTAATTTTGCATTTTTACTTCTTTATGCAGCCTAAATATATAGAATCCTGCTCTGTATCTCTCTTGGTGGCATTCATCTGCTTCCTTGCATTCGATCCAGATATGTCCACCTGGTTATGTGTCTATATCACTTTAGATCAGTAGCATATGACCTATTCACTTCTGTGAGTGTGTTTTGCACACTTTTTGTTTAGCCATTCTCTCTGGAACAACATTATTACCCAGAAGATTTATCAAGGATTCATGGGCTCTGTGATTGCTTACTCAGTGGAGTGCTTCTGTTGGGTCTTAGTCAGGATTGTTTTTTCTGTGCTCTTAAAGGAACTCTTCTGTATTGAGGAGATTAAATTGATAAATGCTCTTGCTAAGAACAAAATTTAATATGTTCAACTTAATAACAATCGGTTCAAGCTTTGACTCAGACATCTCTTAATTTTGAAGGTTCTCCTTTAGATATTATAATATCTAAATAATCTGTTTTTCCAGTTTATAATCATCTTCCATGATACTCTTACAAATCCCTATCGTTTTAATTAAATTATCTGTTCCATGCTCTGAAAAGTATTTATCTTCATTTACATAAAGTCAGTCAATCAATATACAGTTTGAATACAGCCTCTTTGAAGATTAACATTTTATGTTTTATTGGGAGATGGATTCTTTTTTTTTTTTTAAGTAGGTAATATATTTTAATTTTATAGCAAGTATTTCTTTTTTTTTAAAGTTTTTTTTTATTATTCGATATAATTTATTTACATTTCAAATGATTTCCCCTTTTCTAGCCCCCCCACTCCCCGAAAGTCCCGCAAGCCCCCTTCTCTTCCCCTGTCCTCCCACCCACCCCTTCCCACTTCCCCGTTCTGGTTTTGCTGAATACTGTTTCACTGAGACTTTCCAGAACCAGGGGCCACTCCTCCTTTCTTCTTGTACCTCATTTGATGTGTGGATTATGTTTTGGGTATTCCAGTTTTCTAGGTTAATATCCACTTATTAGTGAGTGCATACCATGATTCACCTTTTGAGTCTGGGTTACCTCACTTAGTATGATATTCTCTAGCTCCATCCATTTGCCTAAGAATTTCATGAATTCATTGTTTCTAATGGCTGAATAGTACTCCATTGTGTAGATATACCACATTTTTTGCATCCACTCTTCTGTTGAGGGATACCTGGGTTCTTTCCAGCATCTGGCAATTACAAATAGGGCTGCTATGAACATAGTAGAACATGTATCCTTATTACATGGTGGGGAGTCTTCTGGGTATATGCCCAGGAGTGGTATAGCAGGATCTTCTGGAAGTAAGGTGCCCAGTTTTCGGAGGAACCGCCAGACTGATTTCCAGAGTGGTTGTACCAATTTGCAACCCCACCAGCAGTGGAGGAGTGTTCCTCTTTCTCCACACCCTCTCCAACACCTGCTGTCTCCTGAATTTTTAATCTTAGCCATTCTGACTGGTGTAAGATGAAATCTTAGGGTTGTTTTGATTTGCATTTCCCTAATGACTAATGAAGTTGAGCATTTTTTAAGATGCTTCTCCGCCATCCGAAGTTCTTCAGGTGAGAATTCTTTGTTTAACTCTGTACCCCATTTTTTAATAGGGTTGTTTGGTTTTCTGGAGTCTAACTTCTTGAGTTCTTTATATATATTGGATATTAGCCCTCTATCTGATGTAGGATTGGTGAAGATCTTTTCCCAATTTGTTGGTTGCCGATTTGTCCTCTTGATGGTGTCCTTTGCCTTACAGAAACTTTGTAATTTTATGAGGTCCCATTTGTCAATTCTTGCTCTTAGAGCATACGCTATTGGTGTTCTGTTCAGAAACTTTCTCCCTGTACCGATGTCCTCAAGGGTCTTCCCCAGTTTTTTTTCTATTAGCTTCAGAGTGTCTGGCTTTATGTGGAGGTCCTTGATCCATTTGGATTTGAGCTTAGTACAAGGAGACAAGGATGGATCAATTCGCATTCTTCTGCATGCTGACCTCCAGTTGAACCAGCACCATTTGTTGAAAAGGCTATCTTTTTTCCATTGGATGTTTTCAGCCTCTTTGTCGAGGATCAAGTGGCCATAGGTGTGTGGGTTCATTTCTGGATCTTCAATCCTGTTCCATTGATCCTCCTGCCTGTCACTGTACCAATACCATGCAGTTTTTAACACTATTGCTCTGTAGTATTGCTTGAGGTCAGGGATACTGATTCCCCCAGATTTCCTTTTGTTGCTGAGAATAGTTTTAGCTATCCTGGGTTTTTTGTTGTTCCAGATGAATTTGATAATTGCTCTTTCTAGCTTTGTGAAGAATTGAGTTGGGATTTTGATGGGTATTGCATTGAATCTGTATAGTGCTTTAGGCAAAATGGCCATTTTAACTATATTGATTCTGCCGATCCATGTATAATGGGAGGTTTTCCCATTTTTTGAGGTCTTCTTCCATTTCCTTCTTCAGAGTCTTGAAGTTCTTGTCATACAGATCTTTCACATGTTTGGTAAGAGTCAACCCAAGATACTTTATACTGTTTGTGGCTATTGTGAAGGGGGTCATTTCCCTAATTTCTTTCTCAGCCTGCTTATCCTTTGAGTATAGGAAGGCCACTGATTTGCTTGAGTTGACTTTATAACCTGCCACTTTGCTGAAGTTGTTTATCAGCTGTAGGAGCTCTCTAGTGGAGTTCTTTGGGTCACTTAGGTAGACGATCATGTCGTCTGCAAATAATGATAGTTTGACTTCTTCCTTTCCAATTTGTATCCCTTTGACCTCCTTATGTTGTCGAATTGCCCGAGCTAGTACCTCAAGTACAATATTGAAAAGATAAGGAGAAAGGGGGCAGCCTTGTCTGGTCCCTGATTTCAGTGGGATTGCTTCAAGTTTCTCTCCATTTAGTTTGATGCTGGCTACCGGTTTGCTGTATATTGCTTTTACTATGTTTAGGTATGGGCCTTGAATTCCTGTTCTCTCTAAGACTTTAAGCATGAAGGGATGCTGAATTTTGTCAAATGCTTTTTCAGCATCCAATGAAATGACCATGTGGTTTTGTTCTTTGAGTTTGTTTATGTAGTGGATTGTATTGATGGATTTCCGTATATTGAACCAACCCTGCATTCCCGGGATAAAGCCTACTTGATCATGGTGGATGATCGTTTTGATGTGTTCTTGGATTCGGTTGGCAAGAATTTTATTGAGTATTTTTGCATCGATGTTCATAAGGGAAATTGGTCTGAAGTTCTCTTTCTTTGTTGGATCTTTGTGTGGCTTTGGTATCAGCGTAATTGTGGCTTCGTAGAAGGAATTGGGTAGTGTTCCTTCTGTTTCTATTTTGTGGAATAGTTTGAAGAGTATTGGTGTTAACTCTTCTTTGAAGGTCTGGTAGAATTCTGCACTGAAGCCATCTGGTCCTGTGCTTTTTTTGGTTGGAAGACTTTCTATGACTCCTTCTATTTCTTTAGGCATTATGGGACTGTTTAGATGGTCTAGTTGGTCCTGATTTAATTTTGGTATTTGGTATCTGTCAAGGAAATTGTCCATTTCCTCCAGATTCTCCAGTTGTGTTGAGTATAGGCTCTTGTAGTAGGATCTGATGATTTTTTGGATTTCCTCAGTTTCCGTTGTTATATCTCCCTTTTCATTTCTAAGTTTGTTAATTTGGATACTTTCTCTGTGCCCTTTGGTCATTCTGGCTAAGGGTTTATCTATCTTGTTGATTTTCTCAAAGAACCAGCTCCTGGTATTGTTGATTTTTTGTATGGTTCTCTTTGTTTCTACTTGATTGATTTCGGCCCTGAGTTTGATGATTTCCTGCCTTCTACTCCTCCTGGGCGAAATAGCTTCTTTTTGTTCCAGGGCTTTCAGGTGTGTCATTAAGCTGGTAATGTATGCTCTCTCCATTTTCTTTTTGGAGGCACTCAGGGCTATGAGTTTTCCTCTTAGCACTGCTTTCATTGTGTCCCATAGATTTGGGTATGTTGTGTTTTCATTTTCATTGTGTTCTAAAAAGTCTTTAATTTCTTTCTTTATTTCTTCCTTGACCAAGGTATCATTGAGTAGAGTATTGTTCAGTTTCCACGTGTATGTGGGCTTTCTGTTGTTTCTGTTGCTATTGAAGACCACTTTTACTCCATAGTGATCAGATAGGAGGCATGGGATTAGTTCGATCTTCTTATATTTGTTGAGGTCTGTCTTGTGACCAATTATATGGTCGATTTTGGAGAAGGTACCATGAGGTGCTGAGAAAAAGGTATATTCTTTTGTTTTAGGATAGAATGTTCTATATATATCTGTTAAATCTAATTGGTCCAAAGCTTCAATTAGTTTCATTGTGTCCCTGTTTAGTTTCTGTTTTCCTGATCAGTCCATTGAGGAAAGTGCAGTGTTGAAGTCACCCACAATTATTGTGTTAGGTGCAATGTGTGCTTTTAGTTTTAATAAAGTTTCTTTTACAAAAGAGGGTGCCCTTGCATTTGGGGCATAGATGTTCAGGATTGTCAGTTCTTCTTTTTGTATTTTTCCTTTGACCAGCAAGAAGTGTCCCTCAGGGTCTCTTTTGATGACTTTGGGTTGAAAGTCAATTTTATCTGATATTAAAATGGATACTCCAGCTTGTTTCCTGAGACCATTTGCTTGTAAAATTGTCTTCCAGCCTTTTACTCTAAGGTAGTGTTTGTCTTTGACCCTGAGGTGTGTTTCCTGTAAGCAACAAAATGTAGGGTCCTGTTTACATATCCATTCAGTTAGTCTGTGTCTTTTTATTGGGGCATTAAGTCCATTGATGTTAAGAGATATTAAGGAATAGTGATTGTTACTTCCTATCATTTTTGACGTTATTTTTTAAATTTGAATGCTTAACTTCTTTTGGGTTTGATGAAAGGTTACTATCTTGCTTTTTCCAGGGTGAAGTTTCCCTCCTTGTATTGGTGTTGTCCTCCTATTATCCTTTTTAGGGCCGGGTTTGTGGATAGATATTGGGTAAACTTGGTTTTGTCATGAAATATCTTAGTTTCTCCATCTATGGTGATTGAGAGTTTTGCTGGATATAGTAGTTTTGGTTGGCATTTGTGTTCTCTTAGAGTCTGCATGAGATCTGCCCAGGACCTTCTAGCCTTCATAGTCTCAGGTGAAAAGTCTGCTGTGATTCTGATAGGTCTTCCTTTATATGTTACTTGGCCTTTTTCTCTTACTGCCTTTAGTATTCTTTCTTTGTTTAGAACATTTGGTGTTTTGATTATTATGTGACGGGAAGTATTTCTGTTCTGGTCCAGTCTGTTTGGAGTTCTGTAGGCTTCTTGTATATTCATGGGCATCTCTCTCTTTAGGTTAGGGAAGTTTTCTTCCATAATTTTATTGAAGATATTTGCTGGCCCTTTAAGTTGTAAATCTTCACTCTCCTCTATGCCTATAATCCTTAGGTTTGGTCTTCTCATTGTGTCCTGGATTTCCTGGATATTTTGGGTTACAAGCTTTTTGCATTTTGCATTTTCTTTAACTGTTGAGTCCATGGTTTCTATGGAATCTTCAGCATCTGAGATTCTTTCTTCTATCTCTTGTATTCTGTTGTTGATATTTGTATCTCTGTCCCCTGATTTCTTCCCAAGGCTTTCTATCTCCAAAGTTGTCTCCCTTTGAGTTTTCTTAGTTGTTTCTACTTCTGATTTTAGATCCTGGATGGTTTTGCTTAGCTCCTTCACTTGCATGTTTGTGTTTTCCTGTAATTCTTTAAGAGATTTTTGTGTTTTCTCTTTCATGAGCTCAGCCTGTTCACCAAAGTTCTCCTGTATTTCTTTAAGAGATTTTTGTGTTTCGTCTTTCATGACCTCAGCCTGTTGATCAAAGTTCTCCTGTATTTCTTTAAGTGTTTTTTGCATTTCCTCCTTGTTGGCTTTTGTATTCTCCTGGATTTCTTTCAATGATTTTTGTGTTTCCCTTGCAAGGGCTTCTAACTTTTGATCCATTGTCTCCTGAATTTCTTTATGTATGACCTTCATGTGTTCCTGTACCAGCATCATGACCAGTGATTTTAAATCCAAATCTTGTTTTACTGGTGTGATGGGGTATCCAGGACATGTTGGTAGAGGAGAATTGGGTTCAGATGTTGCCATATTGCCTTGATTTCTGTTAGTGACGTTCCTGCGTTTGCCTTTTGCCATCTAGATCTCACTGGTGTTAGTTTATCTTGTCAGTGCTGGACTCACCAGTGCAAGCTGCCCCTCCCAGTTGGCCTCTGGTGCACAGCTTACCTCCTGCACTGCTTGTAGACAGTGTGCTGCTGCCCAGGCTGTTCAGATCCCAAAGCAGGCACCCGAAGGCTCCCGCTGGGGCCCGCTGGATTCACTGGAGCACACTGACTTCTCCCAGCTGGCCGCCCGGAAGCCCAGCTAGCCACTTGCAGGACTTGGAGATGTAATGCTGCTGCCCAGACTGATCTGGATCCGGAAGCGGAGAGAGTAGAGCTAAGGACTTCTGCCTGAGGCCTTGCCCCAGATTGTGTCTGTGGAGCAGATGGAGCCCGTGTGCACTCCCAGGGAGTGCTGACGGTGTATGCTACTGTGACCTCCCCTGTGTTCCGCTCACTCCGCTGGGCAGCCGATCTGCCAACCGGGCTGTCGCACACAAGGTTAGCCTGGCCGCCCAGTCCCTGAGTCCAGGCAAAAGCCTGGGAGGCCAAGGTCCGAGCAAAGTTCCCCTAAGGCTTTGACTGTTAATTGGGTTTGCCAGGTGACTAGGATGGCGGGCGTGTGCGCCCGCGCTCCCTGAAAGCGCCGGGAGAGTCTGCTTTGCTAACAATCACCTGGGCGGGTTGACTCACAGATGGCCCACCAAGCCGCCCAGTTCTTGGGGTCAGTCCTGTGCCTTTTGGGGCCTGGACCCCCGCTTTGTTAGCCTTAGGCTATGCCTGTTACAGGTCTGCCCGCCTGAGCTCTCTGTCGTCCTGCAGGCAAAATGGCGGCGGCGCGCTCGCAGGCCTGGGCAAAAAACCTCCTGGTTGGGTTGGCACCCCGATGGCCCCCCGACCCGCCCAGGGCCTGGGTGCAGGCCAACGCCCGTCGGGCTCAGACCACCGCGGTGTTGGCCTCGGATTATGTTTGTGTACCTCAGTCTGTCCGATTCCTGGAGTACGGAACCAAGATGGATGCTCCTCTCCTGACTGGTGGGAGGCCGAGTTCTGAAGTGGCCTCCGTGCAGGAAAGGCGCCGCACAACTGCAGCTGCTTGCTGTCTGGCTGGTCAGCGAAGGTCAGTGGTCGTGGGCGCAGGGCCTAACTGGTCCCTGTGACGCCTTGGTTCCACTGCTGATGGCCCTTCAGCTGGAGCAGCCACTGCTGCCGCTGCTGCCGCTGCTGCCGCCGCCGCCGCCGCCGCCGCCGCCGCCGCCGCCGCCGATCTCCTATGGGGAGATGGATTCTTATTGTCCGATTTCTGGCACACTTTCATGTTCCTGGGCATTAAAGAACACAATATTTTGTATCTACTTGGGGAGATGCAGTATTTGATTGTTTATTAACTTTTAAAACATCTTCCTATCAAGATGTTGTAGGAAATAGAATAGAGCATTTTAGATATAACAAATTAAAGAAGGGATGATTAGTGACTTACATAAATCATGACAAATAGGATCTAATGATGCCAGCTTCCTGCCTCCTTTCTGCTTTAAGTTAAGTCCTGTATCTTTTCCCTTACAGCTCTATTCCACTTAGTGTAATCTTAGAAGATCATTGTAACTATACAGCCAGAAAACTTGGTGTAGATAGTTGAATGGTATACCTAACACAGCTGACTAAGAACCTACAGATCTGAAAATAAGTATCTTAGACACATATGATCAAAACAAGGCTATTAGAAAACCTTCATACATGTATCAACCACAAATGTAAGGGCACATATCATTTTAACAGATGAGATGACACTGACAAAAGGGGAGGGGATTATGTCAGATAAACGCAGATATCAGAGCCTTGCTGTCAAAGAAAGTGCAACTTTGGTGAAGATCTTTTCCCAATTTGTTGGTCGCTGATTTGTCCTTTTGATGGTGTCCTTCGCCTTACAGAAGCTTTGTAAATTTATGAGGTCCCATTTGTCAATTCTTGATCTTAGAGCATACACTATTGGTGTTCTGTTCAGAAACTTTCTCCCTGTACTGATGTCCTCAAGGGTCTTCCCCAGTTTCTTTTCTATTAGCTTCAGAGTGTCTGGCTTTATGTGGAGTCTTGGATCCATTTGGATTTGAGCTTAGTACAAGGAGACAAGGATGGATCAATTCACATTCTTCTGCATGCTGACCTCCAGGTGAACCAGCACCATTGGTTAAAAAGGCTATCTTTTTTTCCATTGGATGTTTTCAGACCCTTTGTCGAGGATCAAGTCGCCATAGGTATGTGGGTTCATTTCTGGATCTTCAATACTGTTCCATTGATCTGCCTGCCTGTCACTGTACCAATACCATGCAGTTTTTAACACTATTGCTCTGTAGTATTGCTTGAGGTCAGGGATACTGATTCCCCCAGGATTTCTTTGGTTGCTGAGAATAGCTTTAGCTATCCTGGGTTTTTTGTTATTCCAGATGAATTTGAGAATTGTTCTTTCTATCTCTGTGAAGAATTGAGTTGGGATTTTGATGGGTATTGCACTGAATCTGTATATTGCTTTTGGCAAAATGGCCAGTTTAACTATATTGACCCTGCTGATCCATGAGCATGGGAGTTTTTCCCATTTTTTGAAGTCTTCGTCCATTTCCTTCTTCAGAGTCTTGAAGTTCTTGTCATACAGATCTTTTACATGATTGGTAAGACTCACCCCAAGGTACTTTATACTGTTTGTGGCTATTGTGAAGGGGGTCATTTCTCTAATTTCTTTCTCAGACTGCTTATCCTTGGAGTATAGGAAGGCCACTGATTTGCTTGAGTTGATTTTATAACCTGCCACTTGCAAAAGTTGTTTATCAGCTGTAGGAGTTCTCTAGTGGAGTTTTTTGGGTCACTTAGGTAGACTATCATATCATCTGCAAATAATGATAGTTTGACTTCTTCCTTTCCAATTTGTATCCCTTTGACCTCCTTATGTTGTTGAATTGCCCGAGCTAGTACCTCAAATACAATATTGAAAAGATAAGGAGAAAAGGGGCAGCCCTGTCTAGTCCCTGATTTGAGTGGGATTGCTTCAAGTTTCTCTCCATTTTGTTTGATGCTGGCTACCGGTTTGCTGTATATTGCTTTTACTATGTTTAGGTATGGGCCTTGAATTCCTGTTTTTTCCAAGACTTTAAGCATGAAAGGATGCTGAATTTTGTCAAATGCTTTTTCAGCATCCAATGAAATGACCGTGTGGTTTTTTTCTTTGAGTTTGTTTATGTAGTGGATTGCATTGATGGATTTCTGTATATTGAATCAACCCTGCATCCCTGGGATAAAGCCTACTTGGTCATGGTGCATGATCTTTTTGATGTGTTCTTGGATTCGGTTGGCAAGAATTTTATTGAGTATTTTTGCATTGATGTTCATAAGGGAAATTGGTCTGAAGTTCTCTTTTTTTTGTCCTACATCAGATAGAGGGCTAATATCCAATATATATAAATAACTCAAGAAGTTAGACTCCAGAAAACCAAACAATCTTATTAAAAATGGGGTACAGGAGCAAGTGGCGGCAGCAGCAACAGCAGCAGTGGCCATCAGCAGTAGAACCAAGCTGACAGGGTCCAGGCAGACCCTGCGCCCACGACCACTGGCCATTGCTGGCCAGCCCGGCTGCAAGCAGCAGAGGATTTACGGTGCCTTTCACCACACAGAAGCCACATCAGAACTCTGCCTCCCACCAGTCAGTTACGAGGCCTCCATATTGGTTCTCGGACGCCAGAGAAATCAGACAGACTAAGGTACGCAAATACAACCCGAGACCAACATCGCAGGGGTCTAAGCCCGAAGGGCGTTGGCCTGCACCCAGGCACTGAGCTGGTCGGGGGGCCACCGGTGTGCAAACCCGGCCAGGAGGTTGTTTGCCCGGGCCAGCGCGAACACCCCAGCCCTTTTGCCTACGGGAAGCCAGAGGGTCCTAGCAGACAAAACCAAACCGGCTAGCAGGCATAGCCCGAGGTGGACAGAGCTGGCGTCTCAGACAGTCAGGCCCTGGACTGCCCCCAGGCCCTGGGCTGCTCAGTGGGCCATCTGTGTGCCGACCCGGCCAGGAGGTTGTTAGCCCAGCAGACTCTCCCAGCACTCTCAGGGAGCATGAGCACGCCGCCATCCTAGCCACCTGACAGACCCAATTAACACTCACAGCTGAGGGGAACTTTGCTCAGACATTGGCCTGCCAGGGTTTTGCCTAGACTCAGGGCCTGAGCAGCGAGGCTAGCCTTGTGTGCACCAACCCGTTTGGGAGTTCTGCTGGTCAGCAGAGTGATCAGCACGCACAAAAGGTCCCCGCAGCATACACCCTCAGCACTCCCTGAAGGAGCAAATGGGCATCATCTGGTTCACAGTCACAATCAGGGGCAAAACACACTAGGGCTGCAAAAGCACCCAAGAGGAGGACAGCACATCAGCAATCTGCAACAGGGAAAACCCTGCCATCCAGTGTTGCAGAAATAGCCCTAGAGCCTCTCAGAAGCCAGAGACAAGACCAACTAGCTCCAGAGAACAAGATGGCAAAGGGCAAACGCAGGAATTCTACTAACAGAAATCTAGGCAACATGGCAGCATCTGAACCAAACTCTCTAACATCAGCAACTCCTGGTTATGCCAACACACCAGAGAAACAAGATTTGGATTTAAAATCCCTGTTCATGATGCTGCTAGAAGAACACAAAAAGGACATGAATGAATCTCTTAAAGAAATACATGGGAACATGAATAAGCTAGAAACCTGTATAACGGAAACACAAAAATCTCTTAAAGAAATGCAGGAGAATAAGGCCCAAGAGATAGAAGCCAATAAAGAAGAAAGGTAAAAAAAAACTTAAAGAAATGCAGGAGAACTTGAGTCAACAGGCAGAAGTCATGAAAGAGGAAACACAAAAATCTCTTAAAGAATTACAGGAAAACACAAACAAACAAATGATGGAACTGAGCAAAACCATCCTGGATCTAAAAACAGAAGTAGAAACAACTAAGAAATCACAAAGGGAGACAACTTTGGAGATAGAAAACCTTGAGAAGAAATCAGGAGCCATAGATGCAAATATAAACAACAGAATACAAGAGATGGAAGAATCTCAGATGCTGAAGATACCATAGAAACCATTGACTCAACTGTCAAAGAAAATGCAAAATGCAAAAAGCTTGTATCCCAGAACATCCAGGAAATCCAGGATACAATGAGAAGACCAAACCTAAGGATTATAGGTATAGATGAGAGTGAAGATTTACAACAGAAAGGGCCAGCAAATATCTTCAACAAAATTATGGAAGAAAATTTCCCCAACTTAAAGAGAGAGATGCCTATGAATATACAAGAAGCCCACAGAACTCCAAACAGACTGGACCTGAGCAGAAATACCTCCTGTCACATAATAATCAAAACCCCAAATGCACTAAACAAAGAATATTAAAGGGAGTAAGAGAAAAAGGCCAAGTAACATTTAAAGGAAGACCTATCAGAATCACACCAGACTTCTGACCAGAGAACATGAAAGCTAGAAGATCCTGGGCAGATCTCATGCATACTCTAACACAAATGTCAGCCAAGACTACTATACCCAGCAAAACTCACATTCACCATAGATGGAGAAAACAAGATATTCCATGAAAAAAACAAATTTACACACTATCTTTCCACACACCCAGCTCCGCAAAGAATAATAGAAGGAAAACTCCAATACAAGGAGAGAAACTACACCATGGAAAAAGCAAGATAGTTACCTTCCTTCATCAAACCCAAAAGAAGATAACCACTCAAATATAAAAAGAACATCAAAAATGACAGGAAGTAACAATCACTATTCCTTGATATCTCTTAACATCAATGGTCTCAATTCCCAAATAGAAAGACATAGACTAACAAAACTGGATAAGGAAACAGGACCCTACAATTTGCTGCATACTGGAGACACACCTCAGTGTCAAAGATAAAAATTACTTTAGAGTAAAAGGCTGTAAGACAATCTTACAAGTCAATGGTCCCAGGAAATGAGCAGGAGTAGCCATTCTAATATCAGATAAAATTGACTTTCAACCTAAAGTCATCAAAAGAGACACAGAAGGACAATTGCTGGTCAATGGAAAAATCCACCAAGAAGAAATTTCAATTCTGAACATCTATGCGCCAAATGCAAGGGCACCCTCATTCATAAAAGAAACTTTACTAAAGTTCAAAGCACACATTGCACCTAACACAATAATTGTGGGAGAATTCAACACTCCACTCTCCTCAATGGACCAATCGGGAAAACAGAAACTAAAAAGGGACACAGTAAAACTAATTGAAGCTTTGGACCAATTGGATTTGACTGATAATTATAGAACATTTCACCCTAAAGCAAAAGAATAAACCTTTTTCTCAGCACCTCATGGTTCCTTCTCAAAAATCGACAATATAATTGGTCACAAGACAGACCTCAACAAATATAAGAAGATCGAACTAATCCCATGCCTCTTATCAGATCACTATGGAGTAAGAGTGGTTTTCAATAGCAACAAAACAACAGAAAGCCCACATACACATGGAGGCTGAACAATACTCTACTCAGTGACACCTTGGCCAAAGAAGAAATAAGGAAAGAAATCAGAGACTTTTTAGAATTTAATGAAAATGAAGGCACAACATACCCAAATCTTTGGAACACAATGAAAGCAGTGCTAAAAGGAAAATTCATAGCCCTGAGTGCCTCCAAAAAGAAAATGGAGAGAGCATACACTAGCAGCTTAATGACACACCTGAAAGTCCTGGAACAAAAAGAAGCCAATTCACCCAGGAGGAGTAGAAGACAGGAAATCATCAAACTCAGGGCTGAAATCAATCAATTGGAAACAAAGAGAACCGTACAAAGAATCAACGAATCCAGGAGCTGGTTCTTTGAGAAAATCAACAAGATAGATAAACCCTTAGCCAGACTGACCAAAGAGCACAGAGAAAGTATCCAAATTAACAAACTTAGAAACGAAAAGGGGGATATAACTACAGAAACTGAGGAAATCCAAAAAATCATCAGATGCTACTACAAGAGCCTATACTCAACACAACTGGAGAATCTGGAGGAAATGGACAATTTCCTTGACAGATACCAAATACCAAAATTAAATCAGGACCAAATAGATCATCTAAACAGTCCCATAATGCCTAATAAAATAGAAGGAGTCATAGAAAGTCTTCCAACCAAAAAAAAAAGGACAGGACCAGATGGTTTCAGTACACAATTCTATCAGACCTTCAAAGAAGAGTTAACACCAGTACTCTTCAAACTATTCCACAAAATGGAAACAGAAGGAACACTACCCAATTCCTTCTACGAAGCCACAATTACGCTGATACCAAAACCACACAAAGATCCAACAAAGAAAGAGAACTTCAGGCCAATTTCCCTTATGAACATCGATGCAAAAATATTCAATAAAATCTTTGCCAACCGAATCCAAGAACACATCAAAACGATCATCCACCATGATCAAGTAGGCTTTATCCCAGGAATGCAGGGTTGGTTCAATATATGGAAATCCATCAACGCAATCCACTACATAGACAAACTCAAAGAAAAAAACCACATGGTCATTTCATTGGATGCTGAAAAAGCATTTGACAAAATTCAGCATCCTTTCATGCTTAAAGTCTTGGAAAGAACAGGAATTCAAGGCCCATACCTAAACATAGTAAAAGCAATATACAGCAAACCAGTAGCCAGCATCAAACTAAATGGAGAGAAACTTGAAGCAATCCCACTCAAATCAGGGACTAGACAGGGATGCCCTTTTTCTCCTTATCTTTTCAATATTGTACTTGAGGTACTAGCTCGGGCAATTCGACAACATAAGGAGGTCAAAGGGATACAAATTGGAAAGGAAGAAGTCAAACTATCATTATTTGCAGATGATATGATAGTCTACCTAAGTGACCCAAAAAACTCCACTAAAGAACTCCTACAGCTAAAAAACAACTTCAGCAAAGTGGCAGGTTATAAAATCAACTCAAGCAAATCAGTGGCCTTCCTATACTCAAAGGATAAGCAGTCTGAGAATGAAATTAGGGAAATGACCCCCTTCACAATAGCCACAAACAGTATAAAGTATCTTGGGGTGACTCTTACCAAACATGTGAAAGATCTGTATGACAAGAACTTCAAGACTCTGAAGAAGGAAATGGACGAAGACTTCAAAAAATGGGAAAACCTCCCATGCTCATGGATCGGTAGAATCAATATAGTTAAAATGGCCATTTTGCCAAAAGCAACATACAGACTCAATGCAATACCCATCAAAATCCAAACTCAATTCTTCACAGAGTTGGAAAGAGCAATTATCAAATTCATCTGGAATAACAAAAAACCCAGGATAGCTAAAACTATTCTCAGCAACCAAAGAAATTCTGGGGGAATCAGTATCCCTGACCTCAAGCAATACTACAGAGCAATAGTGTTAAAAAAAACTGCATGGTATTGGTACAGTGACAGGCAGGAGGATCAATGGAACAGGATGGAAGATCCAGAAATGAACCCACACACCTATGGACCCTTGATCCTCGAAAAGGGGCTGAAAACATCCAATGGAAAAAAGATAGCCTTTTCAACAAATGGTGCTGGTTCAACTGGAGGTCAGCATGCAGAAGAATGCGAATTGATCCATCCCTGTCTCCTTGTACTAAGCTCAAATCCAAATGGATCAAGGACCTCCACATAAAGCTAGACACTCTGAAGCCAATAGAAAAGAAACTGGGGAAGACTCTTGAGGACATCGGTACAGGGAGAAAGTTTCTGAACAGAACACCAATAGTGTATGCTCTAAGATCAAGAATTGACAAATGGGACCTCATAAAATTACAAAGTTTCTGTAAGGCAAAGGACACCATCAAAAGGACAAATCAGCGACCAACAAATTGGGAAAAGATCTTCACCAATCCTACATCAGATAAAGGGCTGTTATCCAATATATATAAAGAACTCAAGAAGTTAGACTCCAGAAAATCAAACAACCCTATTAAAAAATGGGGTACAGAGTTAAAGAATTCTCACCTGAAGAACTTCGGATGGTGGAGAAGCATCTTAAAATATGTCCAACTTCATTAGTCATTATGGAAATGCAAATCAAAACAACCCTGAGATTTCACCTTACACCAGTCAGAATGGCTAAGATTAAAAATTCAGGAGACAGCAGGTGTTGGCGAGGATGTGGAGAAAAAGGAACACCCCTCCACTGCTGGTGGGGTTGCAAATTGGTACAATCACTCTGGAAATCAGTCTGGTGGTTCCTCTGAAAACTGGACACCTCACTTCCAGAAGATCCTGCTATACCACTCCTGGGCATATACCCAGAGGATTTCCCATCCTCTGTAATAAGGATACATGCTCTACTATGTTCATAGCAGCCCTATTTATAATTGCCAGATGCTGGAAAGAACCCAGGTATCCCTCAAGAGACGAGTGGATGCAATAAATGTGGTATATCTACACATTGGAGTACTATTCAGCCATTAGAAACAATGAATTCATGAAATTCTTAGGCAAATGGATGGAGCTGGAGAACATCATACTAAGTGAGGTAACCCAGACTCAAAAGATGAATCATGGTATGCACTCACTAATAAGTGGACATTAACCTAGAAAACTGGAATACCCAAAACATAATCCACACATCAAATGAGGCACAAAAAGAATGGAGGTGTGGCCCCTTGTTCTGGAAAGACTCAGTGAAGCAGTATAGGGCAAAACAAGAACGGGGAAGTGGGAAGGGGTGGGTGGGATTACAGGGGGAGAGAAGTGAGCTTATGGGACTTTCGGGGAGTGGGGGGGCTAGAAAAGTGGAAACCATTGGAAATGTAAATAAAAAATATATCGAATAAAAAAAATTAAATGTAAAAAAAATAAAGAGACTGAGAGACAGGAGGCCCGAGGGAGTTTAGAGGTCAGGTGGGGTTGGGGGGCTGAGGACATCCATGTAGTGACAGGAGTGTGGGGAGGAGGTATGGGATGTGGAACAGTTGGAGGGTGGACAGGGGTGAGGGGGAATAAAATATGGCGTCTGAAAAAATAAGCATATTAAAAAGATATACAAAAAAAAAAAAGAAAGAAAGTGCACCTTTAGCAGAAGCTGGGGTATAAAAGATTCACTGTTGACTGGAGAAATCCTAAGGAAATCTTTTTAGCCTCCTATTCTGATGACATGGCTTCCCCATTTCTGGCATCTAGATCTGTGAAAAAGGAGTTTCTGATCTATCTACTACTACCTATACCTCCAACTTTACCTATGTATATCTATCATCTCTTTCTATCATCTATATCTAGCTCTAGCTCTAATCTATGCCTATATCATCTCTACCTGTACCATCTCCATCTCTATATCTAATAATTTCTATCTATCTATCTATCTATCTATCTATCTATCTATCTATCTATAATCAGAAACTGTAATTTTGCTACAGTTATCAACCATACACACACATACACACACACACACACACACACACACATATGTAATCATACACACACATGTAGAATGTGCTTAAGAGTATGAATGGGTGCATATATCCGCATACATGTAAGGGTTAGAGGAGGACACTGGGGGTTCTGTTCTATGGTTTTATACATTACACCCTTGAGAAAGCATCTCTCACTAAACTTGGTGTTTATGAATTTTGGTTGGCCACCTGGTCTGAAACCTCATCTTTCTTTTCTCTAGCCATCCACAGATGGTACCTTAAACAAGCTCTCGTCCACACAGAACTTTTACAGAGCTGCTGGGTGATGAGACTCTAACTCAGATTAGAACTCATATTCTCCAAACACACTTATCTACTAAGCCACTGGTTCTCAACCTGTGGGTCATGACCTTGGAGGTCAAACAACCTTTTAACAAGGGTCATATATTAGATACTCTTGATATAAGATACTTATGATTCAAAATAGTAGTAAAATTGCAGTTGTAAAGTAGTAACAGAATGATATAATGGATTTGGTCAGCATAATACAAGGAAATTCTATTAAAGAGTAGCAGCATTAGAAAAGTTGAGAACCTTTTCAATAAACCATATCTCTAGCCTGAATTTCTTGTATTTTGTACCTTATGTTTTATTACAACAGTTCTAGGGAGCTAATGAACTAAATTTGCTATCTAATTGACATTTTTACCATGTAACTATAGCTAAAATTAAAATATTATTATGTTCTAGTACTCACTTTATCGTTGCAACAGAAATGAAAAGTATAAGTATTTAATTAATATATGAGAAAATGAATGAAAATATACAACTAATTATATTATAATCTTAAGAATATTTTTAAAATTTCATAAGTTTAAACACTGCATAGTTCAAAATGAGATCTCAATAACCTCAGCTATTTTGATGATTATCTTATCATCTGGACACCCCAATTTTTAGTGCTTTCAGTAGAGAATCAAAAATACATATGTTTTTATATCAGAATAATCAATTAATTGTGGTGTTATATGGTTGAATTAAAAGTATAGCTCACTCAGGGTATAACCAGTACTTAGAACATACTTTTGAAATAAGTAAAATTTTAATAAAATTATTTCTTGACCACTCAAGAATGTCTTTATTTTATGAAAAATTGGATATTAAAAATAAAAGAGACTAATGTCACTAAATGAAAGATCTCTTATTAATTTTTGAAAAACTGAATACAGCATAGTTAATCAATATTATTCCTCAGGTCTCTGTAAAGTTCCTGGACATGGCTACCTTACACAGCAATGAATTCCAGACCAACACTTTCCCTAATGAGCTAGTGAGAAAAACTTGTGAGAAACAGCCTGTACTTGAAGTTCTATCATCTCCTGCTCAACTCTGCCTGCCCTTCCCATATCTAGGTGATTCTGAGGTGTCTCTGCATCTATATTTTCATGTTTCACCAACAAATTTACTTTATTAATAAAACTATATCCCTATGATTCAAACACTTAGCCAAGATTTTGCATCTAAGGCCTTCTTGGCTAATAAACAAGAAGCTTGCATGAGACACTATGACAGAAATCAGCCAGCCGGGACAAGAGATTCATAGAGTTAAGCTGGATTAGGACTCTTTGCTTCTGGCAAATTTGCAATAATAACAAATATAATAAGTAATTATTTCACAAATACAACAGCTCTTTACTTTGTGTCGTATCATTATAGAAAATAAAATATGTATCAAGAAAGTAACAGAACATTTAGCCTTGCATTTAAGTATATGTGGAGAGCAAATTTTAAATTTTAATCATATTGTTAGATGTAAAAATGGGAGGATGGAGACTGGATCTCACTATAATACTATTACTTTTTCTATAAATTGAGTTTCATATGAAAACTCAATGCATGGATTTCAAAAAAAATTGTGTATACTAATGGAATTCTGCTATATAAACAGGTATTCAATAAATTCATTCTTGTCTCAAAAAATTCAGTTTTAAGGTTTAAAGTGGATTTACTGGGATAAAGAAAACAATTACATGTTAGCTTCAAGGGTTATGATGTAGTAGAAATGATTTGAGAATTTTCTTAATATCACCTTTTACCTGGTCTCTGTGTATATGTACCTTGTTCTTTGCTTATGCATGAAGAAAATTGACACTCAAGTGTTTTCAAACAAGCAATAACTATCATATAACCTACATATTGAAATAGTGGTCACTCATCAGAGAGGTTCTTCATTTTAAATTTTTATTTCAAAGAAAGCTTAGAATAATGTGGCACGTGGATTTATTGGGTCAAAATAGATAAATTTGTCACTTTCACCAAGACTTAACTATACTCTAAGAATGGTTAATAATTCAAACAAGAATCTGTAACTCATTAGTGATAACATCCTTAAAGGAAGAAAAAATGAGCATGGAAAGATAGGTCATTTCATAAAACTTAAAATGAACAGGGTCTATCTCTACAACTCCTGGGCAAAGCCAGGTTTGGTGGCATGCACTAGGAATCCCTATAGTTAAAAAAGGGAAACGGGAGGATTTTTGGAGTTGGGTGGCCACCTAGACAACCATACAAAGAACAAACTGAAGCTTCCAATTGGAAGCCTAATTTCAAGAACTAAGGTGATTGTATCCTGTGAAACGGCATCTGAATTTGGACTTCTGGCCTCCACATTCATATGAACACAGGTTCTCAAGCACCTGCATATGCATCTGCTCTTATTCAAATAAGGAAGAAATTCAAAGATGGACGGAAGGAAGAAAGGAAGGAAGGAGGGAAGGAAGGGAAGAAGTTGAAAAAGTGATAACAGATATATCTACATGTTAAGAAAATAGCATTGCTGGAGAAATCAAGAAGTCAGTCATCTATAATGATAAAGAAAGGTTTCAGAAAAAAGTTGTCTGCACTCTGATTCAGAACTGGTAGTCCTCAAGGGAAAAAAAATATGGAGTGAATATCATTGTTTAAGCAAACTTGGGGGTAGAATTTTATCGTGGCAAGCCTAGTGGATTAAAACACACAGACTTAAAGGAAAACATCACATCCCATTTTCTTCCTTAAGTTTGGAGCCAAAAGTTAATTGTTGCAAAATCTTTAACACCAGGATTGATGAATCCATTCATTCAACATCACGTGGAGTGACTCTTTCAAAATAGATTGAATCTGTATAGTGACTCAGAGCTAAGCAGAACTCTTATATCTAATGTTCACTAAACAACACTTATCTAACTTACAATGGGATGCCCTGGGTTTTTAAGTAGATATTCACAGAATTTCATTCATTTATTAGAAATGTGATTTTATGTAATTGAAGTATCTTTAAGCAAACTATTTGTTGAGCTAATGGGTTAAACTGGATATGGTCCTTTGTTTATTCATAAAGAGACTAGAATTTTGAAGCTTGATTGTGACTTTGCTCAAAATTTACACGTGGCCTAAAAGCATATTATCTAATCTTTGTTCTCTGAGAATTATCTAATTCTCACCAACAAAGTAGTGAAAATTTAGTTACCTTATAAAATAGTCTAAGATGTAAGTATACAAATAAATTAATAACTATACAGTGGCATGTACTGTGTGTTAGAAAATGATGGTGGCATGCAAGCATTCAGGCTTTGGTCTTCCTCTCGAGCTTCATGTGGTCCATGAGTTGTATTGTGGGTATTCCACTTTTCAGCAAGTACATACCATGTGGGGTCTTTTGTGACTGAGTTACCTCCCTCAGGATATTTTATAGATCCATCCATTTACCTGTGAATTTCAGCATGATAGAATTTACAGACCACATAAAACTCCAAAGACCAAAGAGTGGATGCTTCAGTTCTACTTAGAAGTAGAAACAAAATAATCAAGGGTAGTAGAAGGTATGAGGGACTTGGGAGGAACAGAAGAGTAGGAAGGGAAAAGAGGAGATGAATAAGGTATGGGGGGAGACAGAGGAGATGTGCAGAGGATCAGAAACTTGAACAGAGGTGTGTAGCAATGGAGGATGAGGAACTGGAGGTAGCAGCTAGAAAGTACCAGATGCCAGGAAAGCAAGAACCTTCCAGAACCCTACAGGGATGACACTAGCTGAAATACCCCACAAAGGGGAGGGAGAACCTGTTGAGACCATATCCAGAGGTTAGGCATGGCCTCCTGTTTGAGGGATGTGGCCACCCACCCATTTCCAAAATTTTAGCCCAGAATTACTACTGTCTAAAGGAAATACAAGGACAAATAGTGGAACAGAGACTGAAGAAAAGACCATCCAGAAATTGCCCCACCTGGGCATGCAGACACCAAACCCAGACACTATTGCAGATGCCAAGAAGTGCTTGCTGACAGAAGCCTGATACAGCTGTCTCCTGAGAGGCTCTGCCAGATCCTGACCAATGCAGATGCAGAGACTCATAGCCACTCATCTGACTGTGCACAGGGAGCACAATGAATGAGTTAGGGGAAGGACTGAAGGAACTGAAGGAGCCGTATCTGGCATCAGTGGTAGCTGAAGGAGCCTGATCTACAGAGTGAGTTCCAGGACAGCCAGGGGCTACACAGAGAAACCCTTTCTCCAAAAAAAAAAAAAAGAAAGAAAGAAAGAAAGAAAGAAAGAAAGAAAGAAAGAAAGAAAGGAAGGAAGGAAGGAAGGAAGGAAGGAAGGAAGGAAGGAAGGAAGGAAGGAAGGAAGGAAGAAAGAAAGAAAGAAAGAAAGAAAGAAAGAAAGAAAGAAAGAAAGAAAGAAAGAAAGAAAGAAAGAAAGAAAAGAAAAAGAGAAAGAAAAGAAAATGATAGCAACATAGTGCTTTTCTAAATACTTCAGTATTACATTTTTTCGTTTATAAAATTTATTATTTATTTCTTTACACTCCATATTTTATTTCCCCCCTTTCTACCCCCTAGCCTGTTTCACATCCCATACCTCCTCACACACCCCTATTTCCATGAGTATGTCCCTGCCCCCCACCCCACCTGACCTCTAAACTCCCTGGGGCATCCAGTCTCTTGAGGGTTAGGTGCATCATCTCTGATTGAGCAGACTCTGCAGTCCTCTACTGTATGTGTGTTGGGGGCCTCATATCAGTTGGTATATGCTGACTATTTGATGGTTCAGTGTTTGAGAGATCTCGGGGGCCCTGATTAAATGAGATTGCTGGTCCGTCTAAAGGGTGTCCTTTCTCCTCAGCTTCTTTCAGACTTTCCCTAATTAAACCACAGGGGTGAGTAGTTTCTGTCCATTGGTTGGGTGCAAATATCTGTATCTGACTCTTTCAGCTGTTTGTTGGGTCTTCTGGAGTGCAATCATGCTAGGTCCCTTTTTTAAGTGCTCCATAGCCTCAGTAATAGTGTCAGGCCTTGGGACCTCCCCTTGCACTGGATCCCACACTCGGCCTGTCTCTGGACCTTCTTTTCCTCAGGCTCCTCTCCATTTCCATCCCTGTAGTTCTTTCAGACAGGAACACTTATGGGTCAGAGTTGAGACTGTGGGATGCCAAACTCCTCTCTCATTTGACATCCTGTCTTCCTGTTGGAGGTGGACTATATAAGTTCCCTGTCCCTACTATAGGGTATTTCATCTAAGATCCCTTTGAGTTCAGAGTGTTTCTCACCTCCCAGATCTCTGGTGCATACTAGAAGGTCCCCACAACCTCTTACCTCCCAAGGAAGGTTGCCTGTTCCAATTCTTTCTCCTGGCCCTCAGGGCTTCATTCCTTTTTCCCTCACCCAATACCAGAGCAGGTTCCCCTTTCCCTCCCCAACCCCTGTATACTTTCCCTCCCAGGTCCCTTCCTCCCTCCCCACTTGAGATTGCTTTCTTCTCCCTCCAAAGTGGGACTGAGAAGTTCTTACTTGGGCCTTTCAGCTTGGTGACTTTTTGAGTTCTGTAGACTGTATCTTGGGTATTCTGTACTTTTTTGGGGGGTGGCAGGGCTAATATAGACTTACTGGTGAGTACATATCATGCATGCCCTTTGGGTACCAGTTACCACACTAAGGATGATATTTTCTAGTTCCATCCATTTGCCTGAAAACTTGAGATATCCTTGTTCTTAATAGCTGAGTAGAATTCTATTGTATAAATGAACCACATTTTCTGTATCCCTTCTTCTGTTGTGGGACATCTGTGTTGTTTCCAGCTTCTGGCTATCACAAATAAGGCCTTTATGAACATAGTAGAACACAGGCTCCTGTAGCATGGTAGAGCATCTTTTTGGTATATTTCTAAGAGTGGTATAGCTGGGTTTTCAGGAAGATCTATTTCTGGTTTTCTGAGAATTTGATTGATTTCCATAGTGGTTGTATCAGTTTGCAATCCAACCAGCAGTGGAGGACTGGTCCTCTTTCTCCACAATCCTTGCCAACGTGTGTTACCACGTGAAGGTAGGCTTCATCCTAGAAATGTATGGTTGGTTCAATATATAAAAATCCTTTAACATAAACCACTAGCCATAAATAAACTCAAAGAAAAAATCATATAATCATCTCCTTAGAAGCAGAAAAAGCATTTGAGAAAATATAACACCCCTTCATGTTAAAAGTATTAGAGAAATAAGGAATGCAAGGCCAATGCCTAAACATCATAAAAGCAATTTACTGCAGACCAACAGTCAATATCAAATTAAATGGAGACATACTTGAAGCAATCCCACTAAAATTGAAGACAAAACAAGGATGCTCACTCTCCCCAAATCTATTCTTCACAGTACTTAAGTTTCAAGCTAGAACAATAAGACAACAAAAAGACATCAAATTGGCAAAGAAGAAATAAAGGTATTTGCAGACCTTTCGAATTGCAGACCTTATAGAATACATAAGCGACCCAAAAAATTCTACCAGAGAACTTCTCCAGCTGATAAAAAAACTCAGCAAAGTGACCGGATATAAAATTAACAAACAAATCAGTAACCTTCCTTTATAGAAATGATAAACAGTTTGAGAAAGAAACTAGAGAAACAGCTCCCTTCACAATAGCCACAAATAATATAAAACATTTTGAGGTAACTATAACCACACAAACAAATGACCTGTATAGCAATAACTTAAAGTCTCTCAAGAAGGGACTCTAAGAAGATCTCAAAAAATGGAGAGATCTCCCATGCACATGAATTGGCAGAATTAATATAGTAAAAATGGCCATCCTAACAAATGAAATCTATAGATTTAATTCAATGTCTATCAATTTGCAAAACAATTCTTCAGAAACATGTAAAGAGCAATTCTTAAATTCATCTGCAAAGGCAAAAAAAAAAAACAGGATAGCAAACACAATTCTTTTTTCTTAATTTTTTATTGACTATAATCTTCATTTACATTTCAAATGCTAAAGTCTTTCCTGCTTTCGCCCTTCCCCAACCCCTCCTTCCACCCCTTGCCTCCAAGTATATGCCCCTCTACCTGACATATTCTCACCTCCCTGCCCTCCATTTCCTTTCTTTGGGAGATCTATTGAGGCTTCACCTGACCAAGGACCACTCCTCCCACTGATGCCAGACAAGACATTCCTCTGCCATACTTTTGCTGGAACCATGTGTACCCCTTGGTTGATGTTTTAGTCCCTGGGAGTCCTGGGGTATCTGGGTGGCCAACATCATTGTTCTTCCCATGGGGCTGTAACCCCTTCAACTCCTCCAGTCTGCCCTCCAACGCTTCCATCAGGGAGCCCATGCCCAGTCCAATGGTTGGCTGCTAGTATCTGCCTCTGTATGTGTAAGGCTCTGGCAGGGCCCCTCTGGAGACAACCATAACAGGTTCCTTTCAGTATTCACTTTTTATAGTCCATAATAGTGTCAGAGTTTGGTGACTGTTTATAGGATGAATCCCTAGGTAGGGCAGTCTCTGAGTGGCCTTTCCATCAATCTCTGCTTCATAATTTGTCTCCATTTTTGCTCCTGTGAGTATTTTGTTCCTCTTTTCAGAGGAACCAAAGAACTCCCACTTCAGTCCTCCTTCTTCTTGAGCTTCCTGTGGTCTGTGAATTGTAATTTGTTTATTTTGAGCTTTTGGGCTAACATCCACTTATCAATGAGTGCATACCATGTGCATTCTTTTGTGATTGAGATACCTCATTCAGGATGACACTTTCTAGTTCCATCCATTTGCCTAAGAATTTCATGAATTCATTGTTTTTAATAGCTGAATAGTACTAGATGCTGCATATATACCACAATTTCTGTATCCATTCCTCTGTTGAAGGACATCTGGGTTCTTTCCAGCTTCTGGATATTATAAATAAGGCCACAATGAACATATTGGAGCATGTGTCCTTATTACATGTTGGAGCATCTTCTGGATATATGCCAAGGAGAGGCATAGTTGGGTCCTCAGGTAGTACTATGTCTAATTTTCTGACGAACTACTAAACTGATTTCCAGAGTGGTTTTACCAGCTTGCATTCTTAGCAACAATGGAGAAGTGTTCTTCTTTCCCCACATCCTCTCAAGCATCTGCTGTCCCCTGAGTTTTTCATCTTAGCCATTCTGAGCGGTGTGAGGTGGAATCTCAGTGTGGGCACAGGGGAAAATTTCCTGTATAGAACAGCAATGACTTTTGCTTTAAAAATAAGAAGGGACAACTGGGACCTCATAAAACTGCAAAGGCTCTATAAGGCAAATGACACTGTCAATAGAACAAAACAGCAACCAACAAATTGGAAATAGATCTTTACCAATCCTACATCAGAGAGAAGGCTAATATCAATATATATAAAGAACTCAAGAAGTTAGACTCCAGAGAGTCAAATAACCCTATTAAAAATGTGGTACAGTACTAAACAAGGAATTCTCAACTTATGAAACTCGAATGACTCTAAAGCACCTAAAGAAATGTTCACCATCCTTAGTTATCAGGGAAGTGGAAAAACAATTGTTAATAATAAAAGGATGGCTGGGAGAATCACAATCCCTGACCTCAAACTACTAGAGAGCAATAGTGATAAAACTGTATGGTACTGGTACAGAAACAGACATGTTGATCAATGGAATAGAATTAATTACGCAGAAATAAAACCACACACTTACAGATACCCGATCTTTGACAAAGATACCAAAAATATACAATGAACAAAAGAAAGCATCTTTGATAAATGCTGCTGGTCTAACTGGCTATCTATATGTAGAAAAAGTGAAAACCAAAGCGCAAGTCCAAGTGGATCAACAGATACACTCAATCTAACAGAAAGGAAGTGGGAAAAGAGCCTTGAACTCATTGGCACAGGGGGAAATTTCCTAAACAGAACTCCAATGGCTCATGCTCTAAGATCAAGAATTGATAAATGGGACCTCATGAAATTGGAAAGCTTCTGTAAGTTAAAGCGCATTGTCAATACAAATCAGCAACCTACAGATTGGGAAAAAATCTTCACTAACTCCAAATCCTATAGAGGAATAATATCGAAAATATGGAGAAAGGACCCAAGGAGCTGAAGGGGTTTGCAGAATAATAGGAGAAACAACAATATGAGCCACCCAGGACTCATACTATGCAAATTTTAATCAGCTGGAATTTAAAATATGAAGCCAATTGAGAAACCACATTGTCTTTTAGATAAGATGATTTGAATTACTATCAGTGACCTTTACTCCCTTAAACTTGACCCACTATGATTTAAAATGAACTTGACATCCAGACTAGTGCCAGACAAGCTACAAGACTGCTGTGCTGTGGGTCTTTAGGCAGATGAACTTTAGTTGCCAAAAATGCTTTTAAAAGAAGGGGTAAAAATAAGATGTGGTTGAATCTATAAATTCTGTTATGGAAGTTGTATAAATACTTTTATAATGTGTATGTGTACCATAAAGAGAGACGGGAAGTTGCCAGTCTCTGTAGGCAATCTTTACTCAGCCCCAAGCACAAAGCTAGAACAAACTAAGACACAATTTATACCCGTACCCACTATTTAAACTAATATTTTATAACATTTTTGTTATATTTTAAATGTTTCCTTTTAGAAATCCTGATAGAAAAATTTTATGACATTTTATGGGCAATGTGTAAAACCTGTAGTTGTTTGCTGATGCAGTAGCATTACTACCTTTTTTTAAAATTATACTTTCATATTACATCCTGACCACAATCCTTCTACCATGACCATCCCTGCATTTCCTCAGATTCACATCCCCACTGCCTCCTCTCTGAAAAGAGCCAGACTCCCAGTGACAACCATCAAACAGCCAAAAAAGCTACAATAAGACCAGGCCCATACCATCACATGAAGGCTAGGCAAGGTTATCCAATAAGAGAAAAAGCATCTCACAAGTAAATAAAAGAATCAGGGACAATCCCTGCAATCACTGTTAGGGTGTTACACAGGTTTTTACAGAAGAACAGCAATGTTTTCAACTATAACATACATGCTGCAGTCAGTTATACAGTTTCTTGGACATTGAGTATTGAGTATTGTAGTTGTTCTTTTTGTGCAAAGTATTAATAATACAGAGAGTGATGTTTTGGAAATATGAAGGGTGTTACAGGAGTAAGGCTTGCATGGATTTTACCTGGAAAATAATAGTATCATATGAGTAGAGTCTTACATCCTACATTTGAATAGTAGGAATAAAAGAGGGTGGACTGTCAATAAAAATAAATAATACTTTAAGTAATATATTTCTTATACAGAAAGAGAAAGAGTGGGCAAATTATTTTCAATTAGCTAAAAGACAAGGTAATTGGAGCAAAGTAAATTAGTAACTAAAAATAAGCTGTTTTGATTACTCTGATTGAAAGCTTTTACAACTTAAATGTTTAGAAAAACATCTAACCAAACAAGAAAATATTCAGATAAGAATTTTTGTTCATATGGTCTATGAATTAGACTTATAGATTATGTTTAAAGTGTCAACTGTGATAGCAGCTATGGTGATTGCCAGACACACTTGTGCTTAAAATCCCACTCAAATCGTTAATTGTCACTGAGCATTTTTTCCTCCAGAGTCCATTAACAGTTTTTAGCTTCTTGTGATTTTATGTTTGAGATTTCAACAGTTGATATTCATCTATGGCTTCTACCAGATACAATTATACTTGGGGCAGCTTTTGTATAATAAATCTAAACATGTCTCAGAGGCATATTCTAGTTAATTTCATATTTATTGGTTAATGGGACTAATTAATTTAACCTATTAGCAAAGACTTATAAACAACATGATGTTTATAAAGCATCATCAGGTTATCATTAAGAATTTGTTATTTGAAAGGTTCTGCCATGGATTCGTAAACTCAAAGAGAGTCAGTAAAGCAGGAAGTAAGTGACAGTAACCAGAAACAACTCAAACATTCTATAATTCTACTGGAACACAAGGCTAGGAGTTTATAAGCATAGCATTGATGCAATTTAGCACACAGAGTAGGATATGTGTGAAAGTGCATGAAGCTCTAAACAGAAGCAAATCATGAATGGACTCAAAGACTCCATGGTTGTCAGAGATCCATAAGACACACAACCACATTCTAAGTGCTCAGTGGGAATAATTGTTGTTTTCAGTGCAAGCGCTTGATGATCTTTTGATCATCTTAAATCACCTCGACCAATAGCAGTAGAATTTGAAGTAGGAAAATAGAAATATGAAGGAGCAGTGTTTTTCTCTCTTATTGATATTATGTTATAGGCTATAGTCTAATTGCAGGTGATGGTTCCAAAGGAAACTTTGCACCTGCCCTGCCTAGCAAGATACAATAAGAGGGCTGACATGTATGGCCTCAATTGGAGAGGATGTGCTTAATCCTGTAGAGACTTGAAGGCTGACAAAATGGGATGACAGGGTGGGGCAACTTCACAGAGCAAAAGGGGAGGGGGAATAGGATGACGAACTCTAGGAGGGGTCTTGGAGAAGGACTGGGAGAGGAGGCAACATCTGGAATGTAAATAAATAAAGTAATGAATTAAAAAAATAAAAAGACCAGATACATACAATCACATGAAGGCTAGGCAAGGAAACCCAGTAGGAGACAAAGGGTCTCAGAAAGAAGGAAAAGAATCAGGGACAATACTTGCATGCACTGTTAGGATACCCATTGGAACACCAAGATATTCATCCATAATATATATATGCCTTAATCAGTTACCATGAGGTATTTACATAGTATTAAATTGGCGGGTGGTGCCACGATTGTAAGTTACTAAATTTTTTAAAGCAATAGTTTATCTGACATTGAGTTATTAGTATACTACCTACTAGTGTACTACTTATACTAATAGTTCACAACCAAATAGTGTTATGGTTCCAAAGGCGTATGATAATTAAAAAACAAATGCAGATGATAATTATTTCTTCCTCTTATTTACATAACAGTGGAAAATTGGAAAACAATTTTACTGGAAAAAAGTAATTAATTTACACCATTGGCAAAAGATTTATTCATGACTTATTAATGTTTTATACTGCACAGTGATGTTCACTTCATATGGACACTTATGAAGTAAAAGATTAGTGAAATAGTGAAAAGTAAAAGTGAATAGGTAGTTTCTGTTTAAATCTCTAATATAATGGATAAATGAGCATTTTATATATGAGAATTAAGTTGGAAAATAGAATCTATATATATATATATCAATATATATATATATAAAGCATTGTAAAAAAAAAACCTAGAGATCATTCTCAAAATTACTACTTTGAAATTATTGGAATTGATATGCAAAATATATGAGCCTAGTCTCCACTTCAGTTAGATGTGGTGATATGAAAGAAAATCAAACAAAAGAAAGTTAGGAGAAAAGATGGATATTATTTACAGATGTGGTTCAATTCATCACTGGACTATATTTGACACCCATTTTTGTCCCAGATAGAAATGAACTTGCCAGGATGCGTCATTAAATGAGTCTGTGAAGAGCCATCACTCCATCTTGTTCACTATCCATATTGTCAGGAGACTGAGAAGCAAATACCCACTGTACAAATCTTTCCATATCTAGAATCTTTTTCTGGCATCAGTTCATTTACCTTGAGAAAGCAAATCTGCAAACATAATATTATATGGCAAAACTGTCACTGTCTTACTGTTTACTAATGTTATACTAATCTTCCAAATCTAAGTGATTGTGAATACAAGTCACAATCCTTTAAAGTATCATCCAAGAGAATGAATGCCAAGTAAATTGAATCATGATATAAAGACATTGCTGTTTCCTAATTTAGCTCCTCTAATTCATAAATGATGGAGTGAAGTCTTTAGGAGATTACCACTTAATCCTCTTGAAACAAGCATATGGTTCTGCATAACGAACAAAGTTGTCCATCACTTTATATGAATTTTTTTTAATAATATCTGGCACATACTCAGTAAGTGCTATGATTACTAACACAGTTATATGAAAGGATCCTTTGTATACATAATTAGAAGGAAAGATAAACTAAATTTTTCATCATATACTTTTAATCTCAGAAAAATATGTGCATATTTTATAAAAATTAACAAGCGATTAAAATATTTTGAGATGTATATTAATTTGTAAAGCTTATAATTTAAAAGACTTGTATACTATGTAGACTCTTCTGATCACAGAGAAAAAGTAGGAGTGAAACACTTGAGAGAATTTGAGTTTGAGTTATAAATCCTTTTTTAAAATCCACATCCCTCATATGTAGTTGAAAATGTAAAGATAAGAATGATTTCTAACGTTTTTCTCATCATTACTCAAATAATTGTTATATAATGTTCATTAATGATTAATGATATGTAAGTATGTAGTGAATAAATAAATGAATGTATGGCTAGAAAAAGAAGTTATTTAATGTACCCAGAATAAGCACCCTGAGAGTTTAAATAACTCTCTTCTCTCTCTCTCTCTCTCTCTCTCTCTCTCTCTCTCTCTCTCTCTCTCTCTCTCTCTCCCTCTCTCTCCCCCCTCTCTCTCTCTATCTCTCCAGTCTCTCTCTGTCTCTGTCTCTGTCTCTGTCTCTGTCTCTCTCTCTCTCTCTCTCTCTCTCTCTCACACACACACACAAATGCACACGTGCACATGCTGGCAGGGAGAACTCTTTCTCAACTTTAACCCAGTTGAGAGATGTGGTGTAGCCTTGTTTGAAGAGCTTTGTCAATGGGGCAGACATTGAGGTCTTATAGCCTAGAGACACTTCCAGTTTGCTCTCTCTGCATCTTGTTGAAATTGAACTTGTAATCTTTCTGCTTCTTGCTCAAGCCACCAAGTTTGCCTCTTGCTGCCATGTATCATTGACATGATGAACTCTTATCCATCCAAATACCCATCCAACCAAGCTCTTTTTGTCCTTAAGCTGCCTTTGCTCTTAGTGTTTTATTACAGCACCATCTTTTCATCAGGCAACATGAGATGAAGCAGGAAAGTTATGCAAGTACCAGCTTCCACTAGGCAATCAAAATTATGAATAGTCATTACTATTGTAATCCTATTCCTGACACTCAACTCCAAAGGCTCTAAACATGCAGTTCTGGTTTTAGTAGCATGAAATTAGTATCACTCTTACTTTATATTCATTTTGTTGATGGGATATAAAACCTATATAAACTAAACCTAGGAATCAAGAAGGGTTTCCTTCAGAAACACAGAAACATACTGGAAGAAGTTGTGTCAAGGGCAACAACACAAAAGGAGTCAGGACCAACATTCAGCAAAAAGATCCAGAATGCGGGCTTGTCAATCTATTCTCCGTGGACTTCTCCAGTTATTCCTAAGAGTACTAGTGTGATTATTTATATGCATTGTGACATTGTTCCATATTTGTGCAAATGGCAGAATGTGACTGCTTTTGCCTTCTTATTCCAAAAACTAGGCAAAACTAATGTGATTGTTTCAGAGAGAAGTCTCACCTTTCAGATATTACCTGCAATTTTTACTGCCCTTGCATATGTGTTTCTCTGTGTGTGTCCAGAGAAGGCAAAAGCAACTTGTGTATGGACATTAAGGAGCCAAATATTCAAGGTACAAGCAGGAGGAAGTGTGTTCTAGGAAAAATTACATCATTGTGGGCTGGAGGTAATCTCATCTAAATTTTTATGATATTATAATATTTAATTTTTGAGAATAAGACAAATAAAGTCATGGCTTTTGACTAATTTGCTCAAACGAATGAAAAACTGGAACCCAATAGATTTTTGTTTCTGACTCAGTTTGCCCCCCCCCCCCATTAAGTGCAGCTGGGACCTCTGGTCTCATAATTTCCCTATATTAATCTCTAAGGTATCTTTAAGCTTTCTGGATTACTTTACTTTGTGCCTAAGTCAGGTGTCTCTGAAGTTATACACACTCTGGAGTCTACATTACCATTTTAAATCCTTTCTCCTTCCTCTGATACCCAGAGAGCAAGAAAGAGTACACGTCATAGGATACAGATTTCAAAAGCAAGGCAGTTCTAGGGACAGTAAGTCAGGGGGAAATCTCTTATGAGCTTTTTAATTATGGTCTGAATGCAGCTGCTTCTAGAACTGAATGTACAGTATTTTGGCATTAGCTTCCTGTTTTGGAAAACAGAATAAAGCTTTCATTCCAATATCCAAAATATGTCTCTCATAATGAAAGACTCATATTATTTTTGCCTGGTAATATTTATATATTTTTTAAAATCCATAAAATAATTACATAGGAAAACATCAAATATGATAATTTTGCAAGACAAGGCATAACCCCAGCTAACACACCACTGAGGTCTTCTCAAAGAAAGGCTAAAAGGAAACCTTGAAATTCAATATTATATTACATTTTATTTTTATTTTTTCTACTGGCTAACTCTGGGAAAGTAGAAAGGATGTTGCTACCAAACAATGATTGTCTTGAAAGAAGAAAAACAGTTTTCTTTTTACTTTTCCAAAAGGGCAAAAAGAAGGCTAAAACAAAATAGTCAAATGCTATCAACCTGCAGGTTTAGAAGCATCGCATAGACTTTGAAATCTGAAGATCTACTGCCGGAGAGCATTCAGGGGAAAGTGCAGGAGGCAGGTTTCTCTGTATTTAGTTTGGCTTCTTGAGTGTAACATGATGGGACTTGTAACCCAGAACTATTTTCTTAGATATATTCACTAGGGAAGGTGAGCATGATTACAGCTGCGCTGACTTCATGCAAATCAAATTGGCGTTATGGACAATTAATCTTTTGAAACATTAGGATAGCTCTGTAATTTCTCACTTTCATGAAAATAAAAGAAGGCAACATAAATCAAATTATAGTCTGTAGGCCAGAGTTTATTTAATTGACAATGTAAGACAAAGCCTCACTAAAATTTTATTACACTGGGTTAACCCGTAATTCATAACAGTGTCTACTCCTAAACAAGAATAATTAGAGCCTAATTCTTACCTGACCTGCTTTTTTTGGCCCTCATTCTGTAGGGCTTCAGCTTGAGATAGTACATCAAGGAGTTCAGGTCCCTCAGAATGAAGTGATACTTTCATGCATTCATAACCTACGAGTGACTAGCAATCATAGGACAATAAAAAGGAAATTTCTAAGCTATATCTTCAAAGGTGACCACCTAACAAAAATGAAAGCAATTTAGGTGAATTTGATATGAAAATAAGTTTAGCTACTACAGACTTAGAAAATCAATTAGCATGCATATGTGTTTATATATATACACACACCATTCAGATATTTTTTTCTTAGAATAACATTCTATTACATTTTAAACTGAAAAAGTACAGTCATTGAACTTATTCAAATCAAGATAGCATAGAGGACTTAAAATCCTAATTTCAGTGAAAAGTCATACTGGTTATAGAATGAGTTTCTAACTAGGAGTCAAGAATACAAAGGTGGTTAAATTCAATACCTGGCTATTTCCCACATGTAAAGAAGCTCATCTCTCCCACATGTTCTTCTTTGCATTTTCATTGGGAGTTTCTTACATTTTTCTTTGTACTCCTTTTGTGTACTGTATTATATTTTATTTTAATTGCTACCTTACCATTGAATGAAAGAGAAATATTGCTGACAGGATAGGTAGAAATTACAGGGTTATAACATTCCAGAGATGGGCTGGTTGCCTGAAATAGAGACTATGCTTTTCCAATTGTCACTTTGAAAGTTGTGGCCAAATTTTTAATATTGGCATCTGTGGAAAACACCATTGTGTGGCTTCAGAATGCAAGAGGCAAGAGCTCTGAAGTATGGCTTCTGACCTAGACTGCACATTTATTAGACCCTGGTACTTTTACCTCCTCTCCTATAATCTGTGACTTCTGCCACACTCATCAGAAGGGTGAGCTTGTGAATATTTTCCCTGCTGAGATACATTTTATAATTTTTGGTCACCTGTTAATATTTCATAACAGTGTAAACTTGATTTCTCTGCTGAGAAATGTATGCCACATTCACTGGGAGAATGTCAATTGATTGAAAAATGTCCAGACTATGTAATTCTAGGTTGAACTGATGAAAAAGCAATAAATGAAAGATTTAATGACATCAATTATAAAGAAGAGATAAAGTTAGTGAACAGTAAACATGATTCTCCCATACCTTGTGAGCTCAGTATAGACGTCTAAGACACTTAGAAAGTCAGAACATTTTTCCTGTAGTAGGAATAAAGATGATAAAGAAATTTTATGTTTCACACAGACACCATGAAAGGAGCCATCTCACTTAACAAGCACAGTCATCTCTGTTATTGATGTAATTGGTATTATATTGATCATGAAAACTGAGTTTTGGAATTTGGAACTTGTTCAAAGCCTCGCACCCAGTGAGCAATGTAGCTTGATTTGTGGCCAATAGTTTAGGGACTATGTAATTCTACACCAGTGCTCAAGCTCAACAATCAAATAGCATCCTGATGAGGATTACAACTGATAGCTCCTTTTTTACTTCCAGTATTTTCTGTGAAACTTTTGCAAGAAGTTTCTGATAAGCTTCTAAGATTAGGATTAACTCCCTGTATATTTTGGATGTTAGCTCATTAAAAGTGTTTCTGCTGGTTCTCATGAAACATTCTGGTACTTCCAGGTCCCTATTATAATTTCATGGTAAGACAATAATAGTACTCTGGGAAATGTAAAGGGATGTGCTGAACTTAGCTCAGTAACCAATGGGATCCTGATATTTCCATATTCCGTGAAAAGTATAATATCAAAATGTATTTTAAAGAAATGTTTCTTGCTGACAAAGGAAGTTACTTAGATAATACAATAATGGCCAGTAATAGAAAAGGAGGAACAGGTATTAGTTGAGAGAAATATACATATATGAATGTTTATGTGCATATATGTATATAACATGTATATATAAGTGTATATATGAAGAATGACTATAAATATACATACAAAGATACATAATAACACGTGCATTGATATGTAGACTAGATATTCTTATTAATCATGTATGTAAAATTGTTTATAACATATGTAATAGTTTGTATAATAATAAATTGTCTATGATATATATATATTATTTTCCTTTTTAAAAATCCATACTACATCCTTTCCCAGGTCTTGAATATTAGATGCCTTTGATAGAGTCATTCAATGATGCTACCCTTTTTGTTTTTATTTCAGTGTATGTATCAAAGCACTTTGTCCGTGCTTGTGTGTATGTGTGTGTGTGTGTGTGTGTGTGTGTGTTTATGCATCTCAGTTTACATAAAACGGTCCTGAAGCTGTAGACAAATTTCTGTGTTCTTTTGTTAGGACCTTAATAACCATTTGTAACAAGTTTGTAAACAAGGGACTTTACATCCTCTCATGATTCTAACTTTTCTACTATATAATATTGTTGAAAATAACCTTCAGATAAGATGTTTTCATTAAGTGTCTTTTGTTCAACCACTGATGGTAAAATAGCACGAGGGAGCAAAAAAAAATCATATCTCTTTTCCATTTAGACATATTAAATATTCAAGGGATGCCTCAAATACACTCAGCATTGCTGTGGCGTCATTAAAATGCAGCTCCATTGCATTTTACGATGGAACATTGGTACTGTGTGCTTCCTGCAGTGGCTACCCACAAGCGAACAGATTGCTGCATTCCTCACCAGCTGAGGCTCAAAAGGAGCCCAAAGTCAAGAGTATTATAGTAATCAAGGCTGCAGGTTAGAGGCATGGATAATGATGGTAAGAGCCACATCAGTGAAAAGAAAGCGCCCACAACTTCCTCATCAAGTGCGGATAGAAATAACAAATGGTTCATCTTGGTCAAGGCTTAGTAGTCTGTACTTGAAACTCACTTCTGAAGACCTTCCTCAGAAAGACTACATCTGACAGGAGGTCGTGGCCCTTAAAAAGATAATGTTTGAAATGAATAAAAATAATTTGCAATAAACTATTTAAACTGTATCTGTGCATCATGAAATAATACATAAAAATCAAATTGTACAGAGAGGAGTCAGGGAATCGAGTAAATTGTTACTGTATTTGTAATGAGTTTGCAGGCACAGGAATGGAGAAGAAGGTAAAACCAACATGAACTATAAGAGTCACATTCAATCCAATTGTTTTAATGACTGCTACATGTCAGCAATTAACAAAAATATGTTATTAGTATTTTTAATCTTGAATTAATGTATGTTTTTAATGTACAGGTATATGTATGTGAATGTGCATATGCAGGCATGAGAATAACCACATATGTAATTCTTCCTTGAGATTGAGTCTCCTTTTGTTCTGAATCTCGACAAATATGTTAGACTGCTGTCTTAGTTAGGGCTTCTATCAAAAACTTTTAATCCTAGCACCTGGGAGGCAGAGGCAGGCAAATATCTGTGATATCAACCTGGTCTATATAGTGGGTTCTAGGACTTCTGTGACTATAGAGACTAGAGAGAGAGGGTATGTTACACACAAACAAATAAACAAAACAAAACCAAAGAAAAACCAAAAGCAAGCTAAGGTATTTCATTTTACAGCATTTTTTCTTCATTCAGGGAAGGCAGGGCAGGAATCTAGAAGCAGGAACTGAAGCAGAGGGTCAGAGTGGAGAGCCCTTACTGGCTGGCTTTTAATGGCTTTCACATCCACTTTTGCTATACCACGCTGCAGCACCTGTTGAGGGCTAGAACCACAGAGAATGGGCTGAGCCCTGCTACATCAATTGCTCATAGGAAAATGTCCTACATACTTGCTTAGGGACCAATCTTCTGGAGGTATTTTCTCACCTAAGTTTCTCTCTTCCTGAATGATGAGGCTAGTTGACAAAACAACATTCACTCCTGGTTAGCCAGACTTCCCCAGGGAGCTTGATGACTTTCTGCATTATGCAATACTGATACTATTATTATAAGGGCTACAAAAGCTAGATATTGCCTTTACTCGGGGATCAAACACAGGTTCTCATGCTTGTGAAGGAGTCTCTTTTCTGACTGAACTAAATCCTTTACTTCTAGATATCTTCATGAAGCCTGAAAATCCGTGAGAAGCTCATAATCTCAAGAGATAATATTCAAAATGAATAAGGATTATCTTTTAATATTTGAAATAAATAAAGAAGAGTTAGTAAGATATTTTTAAAACATATTTACCTATTACAAATAACAAATGAAGTAAAAATATTACACCTCAGTGAAAGCAAGGACATCATGAATTGGGTTTGCAATTGCTGATTGTATGTAGTCAGAATCTCCTCTATAATTGTAAATAATCCATAACCCAAGGCAAGGGTGCACATAAAAGTACACATTTAAAAGGAGGATAACAAAATGAATATTAAATAATGGGAGACACTAGCAAAGTTGCATAGCTAGGAAAGTAATATAAAATGCTGTGTTAGGACTTCAAATGTTTCCCATTCCACTACATTTGTGTCTCATATCAAATGGTATTTGGATGGATGAGAGAATTAAATACATTTTATTTTTGTTTTTATAACTTCATTGAAGTAATTTAAATTAAGTTTTAAAACACCTTGTGGTTGTGAAACTTGGCTTTAATGGCTGAACTATATCTTGAGCTCATGAGATTATGAAATTAGCAGTTAAAAGAATGGGAGTATAAAAAAGCGTCCTGAGTGAAATAACCCAGAACAAGAAAGACAAATATGGAGTCCTCACTTTTGTGTGGATTTTAGCTGTTAAGCAAATGATAACCGAGCTATATTTCATAAAATGACAGTGGCTAACCATATGGAAGTGTGAGGAGCACAGTGCTCTCCCTAGGAAAGGGAAATATAATAGATAGTCATGGAGGGTTTGTGTGTGTGTGTGTGTGTGTGTGTGTGTGTGTGTGTAGGGGGGCATCTGGAACAGGAGGATCAAGTGGAAAGGAGGAGGGAGGAGAGAGACAAGGGAGAGAGTACCTGTAAGACAGATAAAATATACACATGTCTATATGTATATACATGAACAGATATATATATATATATATGTATATATATATAAACACAAACATACATATATACATATACGCTTGTACATCATATGCATATACATCATATACATATTCCATATATGAGTAACATATGAATAAATGTGTTTGTGTATGCATATACATATACATACACATACACATACACATATACATATGTGCATATATACATATATATGAACCAATCTAAATGCAATTGCCAAATAATGGGATACAGAGCACCAACTGGCTCTCTTTTGTCACTGAAGAAAGCTTCTACTATCTGACTGTGCTACATTTGAGTTATTGGTAAAAGGAGTTTCATGGAAAACTCCTAAATAAAGCTGATTTCTGTAATGACCATAGATTTCTCTACACAAATGGATGGCAAGGTGCCATTGCTGAAGAAAAAAATGTGCACAAGTCATTGAACATGGAGAGGTCAAACTGGCCACTACATGGAGCCTTCACACCTATGTCCTAGAATCTTTGCTATAGGAAGGTACTCTGCGAGCTACCAAAGGAAAAACTCAAACACTGATTCAGCCACAAATCCTATTATCTACAATGGTGTCTTGTCTGCAAGATATGCTACCTATGCCCTCTGGGTCTCTGAACCCCACAGATGAGGAGGGAGGAAGAGTGTAAGAACCAGAGAGGATGTGGGACACCAAGAAAACAAGGCCCTCAAAATAAACAAGATACACACACACACACACACATTAACTTGCAGAGATAGAGGTAGCATGCACAGGGGGCCTTCACTGGTCTGCGACATTTGGGTGCCTAGAGCTAAAACCAGAACTGAACACCTGTCTGATTGTTAATTCTAAAAAATCTCCAATTGATATCAACCTTTGACATGAAAATGCAAAAACCTTTCCTCCAAGGATTTCTCACCGGGGAAACAAACTACTCTTAAGGATAGGTGGCATGTCCAGCAGTTGATGGCAAGCAGAATTTCCTTATCTCTAAAGTCATGTACATAATTTCTTCTCTGTATAATCCTTTCTGTATACATATGGCCTCTAGTTCAGTGGTTGCATGAGATTCCTGAGTACAAAGGAGTGTGTCTGCGTTTCTTCTTTCTTCTCTTGAACTCTTTTCCTACTGTTCATTTATCCTATTCAATTTAATGTTAGATTTTGTTTTATCTTATTTTATTTTTTCTTTATTTCATTTTATTTTAGTGTCCTTCACAAGCCAGATTACATTCTAGTGAGAGATGGAGAGAGAGTGGTCTGGATGGGAAGGGAGGTAGGGAGGAACTGGGAGGGAAAGAAGGTCAGGAAACCATAATTAGAATACATTATGTGAGAAAACAAATTATTTTAAGGAAGAAGAAAAGCAAAACAAGAAAAAGGAAACTTTTGTGACATAAAAAATTTCTGTATCATATTTAGCTTCAAAAATTCACCCCCTTTTTGATAGCATTTCCTCTTGTAAAGGTGTCTAGACTCTGTCATTTTAGATATTGATTTAATCAGCTGTATCTGTAGCCTTTCCTTTAGCTCTTGAGTGGAACTTGGACACAAGACTTCAGGGAACAGTTCATCTAAAACATTCAGATTTGCATGGAATACATATTAGAGTGGTTTTGGTTGTTTGAATGAGAATATGTACCTATAGGCTCACATATTTAAATATTTGCTCCCCAGTTGGTAGAGCTGCTTAGAGATTGTTTTAGGATTAGGATTGGGACAAGTGTTCAGTTTTGGTTTCAGTTCTAGAACCTCAAATGGTGCAGACTTGTGAAGGTCCTGGGCATGCTAACTCTGCAAGTTCATATAGGCGTGTGTATCTTGTTCATTTTGAGGGCTTGGGAAGCTTCAGAAGGTATGGACTTGGAGGAGGCATATCACTGCGGACAGACTTTGAGATTTCAGAAGACTGGATACTTTCAGTGTGATTTTTCCTCTTTCTGCCTTCTGCGTGAGGATCAAGGGGAGAACCCTGAGTTGTTCCCTTGTCCAAGCCTTAGTTATGTCATCATGGATTCTAATCCTCTGAAACCACAGACCACATAACTTCTTCTATGAATTGCCTTGGTCATGGAATTTTGTCAAAACAAAAGAACTGTAACTCAGACTGATAGGATTTTGAATCTACATAAAATGGAAGATTTTTATCTTCTATAAAATGTTTGTAAGACTGACAGTGAGTTAATATTATTGCTTCTTTAGTTCTTAGGAATCACCACAATCATGTAGGAGGATCATTTAAATCAAGAATCTAGTCATATGGGTTTAGATCATAGGGGACCTGAAAGTTACTAATGTCTTCAGCATCATCTCTGTACCACCTAGTTTCAATAATGAGAACTATCTTCTGCTTTAGACACTACTCAGTTTTCCACTCACCCTCTAATGAAATACATTTTATGCACCAATTTTTATGCACTCATTGCTGATAACCCTGTTAAACTTAAAAAAAATGAAGTTCAGTGATAATGGCTTATACTTTGCTAGAAACTTTAAGCAATTACAGTATGACTATAGACATTAAACTCACGATGTAAGTCTACTGAGAAAAGAAATTTTATGAGTTGTAGAAAGTAAAGATAAAATTATAAATTTCAGAGCTGAGTGTTCCAATCCATTATACAATAGATCCAAAATAATTTGAATTGTTTTATGTTTTTTTCCACCATTGACCACTTCCCATTATCTGAATATCCTGTATATTGGATTTAATGATGTCCCTAAAGCACAGAGTGTCAATAAACTCAGCATGAATTTACCAAAGACATTTAACTGATAATTGTAAAATGTCAATAGTATCATTGCAAAAGTTGAAGTCATGTCAACAGCTCTTTCACATAGGCTATTCCTAAATATACCTGTGACAAAGGAAGTGTTTTTTTCTATTTAGGAAAATAAAAGGTATTTAAGTGCTTCAAATCCTCATAGAACAGAAGTGCAGTGGTTACTTTTAATAAATTTAAGCATGTGCACAATCAATAAAAGGAAATGATGTATACCCCTGTATATAGGTGGGTGTGCATGTATGGTCTGAGTTCAGCATTTAGGATAGATTGTGAGGCTTTGAACATGCCTACTTTGAAAGATACTCAGAAGCTATTCATGATATCTATCTCCAGGGTGCTTACAACTTAATGGATACATTAAAAAGCAAATAATTGTGTCAAAAGAAATTAAAAACAATCAATATCAGTGATCATTTGTTAAAAGCTTTAAAGTAGAAAGAAGATGTTATTCTAATTTTCTCTACTGATTTTTATGAATGACATAAATGACAATCTTACAGATAAAGAACACAAAGTCAAAATTTTCCAGGTAAAGCTGTGTGTGTATGTGTGTGGGGGGTGCGGGTAATCGTTTTGAATCAGAAATATATATATAGTGACCTTTGGGGTAAAACAACTCATAATTCAATTCTGTTGTTGTTGGGAGAACAACTCATAATGAGATACATACAGACTTAACCTCCATAAGTGAATGAATTTTTTGTTGTTGTTTTTGGAGGCACGGTCTTTGGATAGCCAAAGCTGGCCTAAAACTAATTGGATAACCCCAGCTGCATTTGAAATCATGGCAAACTGATTTGTGTCCATATTTCTAGCGCTGGGAATACAGAAAATACCCACCATGTCTGGCTTAGGAAGGAAACTTCATAGATAAAATATGCATATTTAGAATTATCATCCTCCATTTTTGCCTTTTTTTTCCTTAGTAGTTAATTGTGCAGGACAGAATCAAGTTACTTATTTTATAATAAGAATCAGAGAATAACAGAGAAAATAAGTAATATAAATTTTAGAATATAGTCATTTTCTAAGCTGACTTGTTGTCAACTGATTAAAAGCTTGATGCATATTTAGTAAAAGGAGCAGTAATTTACAAAATCAGGGTGCTATATGAAGATAGTATAGGTATAGTAGTAGCTGTTGCCATAACTACATTTAATTTCTATGAGAGTCGCTATAGGCCAAAATGTAGATACCGGTGATAGATCTAGCAAAATGAAGAGAAAGAAAGAAAATTGCCTACTCACACTTGTGCTGTTCCTGTTAAGTGTAAGTTACTATACCACGTGTGTCATGTTTATTATCTTCTTATTTCTTCCATAATTCTAGGAACAAGTATTATTTACATGGCCCATGGCCTTTTGCAGCTTCTGGCAAACTCTGGCAGTTGTGTATCACTTCAAAGCGGTTTCCCATACTCAAAACCCCTTTACCTTCTCTTCTGTCTAGAATGACTTTGCTCTGTCTTTCTTTTAGGAGAATTTTTGCTGCCCTCTTGGACCATCCAGAATGATCTCTGTATATCAGGATTCTTAATTAACTACTGCGAAAATGTTCTTTCCTTTAAGCTTATATTCTTGAATTCTAAGAATTGGGACCTATTGTCTTTAGTGACTTTCACCCTGTCTTCTAGTATAGATTAGGAAATTTATGGAAGATCACATGGTGTTCAATTAGTGGAGTCACTTAAACAAAATCAGTGGCTCTTGGTGGTCAGCAGACTATGACTAATGGTTATCACTGATTTTCTTTTATGATACTCCTCATTGTAAATTAATTCCAAGGGCTTAAAGTATTTTATCACACATTCCTAATCTCTTTATCCATCCCTACATTATCTCAGATGAATTTTAGTTTTAGTTGCATTATTAAAGTTCTATGTCCAGGCTTATACTCAAAATAATAAACAAATGGGAATAGTGTCTAGAAGAAATGAAAAATGTTGTGCTGTTGTTATGGCATCATTGAGGCAGTGACTCTGACCCCAGACTGGAGTGAAGATGTGTCGTGAGAAAGATTGCAATTTTTATACTTTATCCTACAGGCACATTTTGACTCTATGAGCAATACTTTCCTTGCTTAAGGAATAACAGCTTCATAAGGTTTAGACAATTTTTCATGACTATATTTATCTCATAATAATATGTGGTAAGGATGCATTTATCAAACTAATCCAATGAGTAAAACACAAACCAAGATATGTTGTAGGAGGGTTTTTTTTAATGACATTGAAATATATTATTTGGGAATACTTTAATACTGAATTTTCCTGAGTCCAGGGAAAGAATGATGAAGCTTAAGCTCATAACAGTCTCTTTGTAATAGAGGAGCATCACAAAGGACCTATTGTTGAAGTTATTTATGTTCCTTCTTGACAGTGCTGCAGCAAAAGTTACACGAAGTACAAACTCAGCTAATTTGATTCTGTGTAGGCAGTATGATATTAATTATAAGCTATAGTATAACTACCACTTTCTGAGTGAATTACATAAGCACCTGAATAATTTGAATATATTTAATAATCTTAACATATGTTAGGTTTTTCAAAATGTTAAGATCTATGCTTTTCACAAGCACATATGTGTGCCTACCTTTGTGCATGTATATGTGCAAACACTTTAATGTGTCTTAGAAAATATTTATCTATAGAGCATTAGCTGAATGATACCATGAATGCTGAAAATGAAGTCCTTAAAGTTTTCTTGAATACTTCAGAAATTGCATTGTTTCAGGTCTGAAAGGATGTTACTGGCTTACCTAAGTATCACCTTCTTAGTCTGAAAAGCTCAGATATTGTGAGCTAGCCAACTCACAGTTGTTGGATCTCACATCATACTATATTGGTCTTTAGTGCTAGGCATAGATTTTGCATTTCATATTTGTTCTGATAACTTTTGACCTTCTATGTTTCAATCCTTTCTTGTGTTCATATTGCTCTCTTTAGAAGGTAATACTGTATGACTTAATCAAGATTTTTTAGACTCATGAGATCTCAGATAGGTACTAGGACTATATTACAAATCATATTAAAAGACAGAACATACATGCTGTGTATGCTGTGTCCAGATTCCAATACTATGTAGAAAATTGATGTTGATGTTGATGATCTAATTTATTTGGCACAGTATGTTTCCAGGCTTTGATTTTCAGAATCAACTTTCAAAATTTGACATGGTTTTTAGAATCCATTTTTCAGCCATATATATAGAGAATTTTTAAGAACAAAGCAGAAAAAAAATAACATCCATCATCATTCAAAAGGTCTAGTAAAGTTTGGTCCAAAGAAGACACATTTTGTGAAGAGATTAGGTAATTAAAATAACACTGAATATTTCACATAAGAACTATGGGAAAGAAGCTTTGGGGCCGACTCTGGAACCAGGCAAACCTTTCCTCTGGCATGCTCAAGGAGTCTAAGGAACTCAAATGTCACTGTTCAAGTTTACCATGGTCCACATGGTTTAAGTTGTCCTATAATAAAAATTCAAGAGTAACTGCTTCAGAACCTTCTACCTAGACATGAGGAAGAAATGATTTCTATAGCTATCACCAATTTCTTTTCAGCTGATTTATATGTTCTTTTGGTGGTGGTATTATTTTTTTCTATTATGAACCATTCTGCAAAAATGCATATATTTATATTTATCTCCAAAAATGTGGTTGCTTCTTTTATAGACACAGCGATTTAATAACAAAAGCTCCAGGGTTTTGTTTTAGAAGCAATGCTATGATCAATGCCTATTAGCTTAGTAAGGTTCTATGTAGTCTTAAAAGTATTCCTTTATTGTTTAGCAATGTGTTCTCCCAGTTGTTTTCTATTTTTAATATTTGAGTGGCAGAATACATTTTACAAAAATTATTAAAATATGCAAGGATTTGCTTGATAAAACAATAATGGCAATTTGAATTTAGCAATTTGTGGGAGTAGTATTATATAGCTTGCTATAACTGCGCTACACTAATAGTGACTTAGAATATGGTGAATCCTAATAATGAACAAGTTATTTTAATTGTATTAAACAAGTGGTTTCAATTTTATGCAGGAGAACAGACATTTCTTTTTAATATCACTTGGACATTCTGTCATTTTTCTGAATTTTGTTCAAAAGAAGGTCTAGATGTCTGCTGATATTTTTGGAAGGGTTCTGAAATCAATGTATTATAAATGATTGTATCCACATTAATTTCTCCAATGTTATCAATCATATCTTGCTGTTGCTAGATTTCTGCAAAAATGGCCCATAAATATTGAAATATTTATGATTTCAAAAGTCTAGATTCTATGATGTCTTGACACGGTTCATTAGACATTCTCTCTCTCTCTCTCTCTCTCTCTCTCTCTCTCTCTCTCTCTCTCTATATATATATATATATATATATATATATGTGTGTGTGTGTGTGTGTGTGTGTGTGTGTGTGTGTGTGAAAGAGATGTATTAATATTTTTTCAATCCTTAAATCTTCTTGATGTCCCTCTTTAAGTATTAAATTAGTTGACTATGTAGTGTCTATATTCTGTCCTTTATTCCATATTTTTTAAAGGTTATATCTAGTTTAAAGGGTTTCCCAAGCTAACAATGAGATTTTTACATGGATTTGAAAGCACTTTAGAACTTAAGCAGTTGCAAGAATTATCTTCCCTCCTTCCCTAGTTATTCATCCTCTCCTATATTTTCTGAGCTGTATTATTATGTAGATTTTCACAGCATTTTCACATAATTAGCCTAACCTCGACCCTGCTGTTCAGAAAATTTGCAACTAAAAAGTAATATTTTGATTTTCTGAGAGTAATTTAATATGCTTAGATGTGCACTTGAATAGAACCAGGATTCATTATTTTTGAAAGGAAGAAATTTCAAGTATAGTTTACAAAAATAATACATTAGGAATGTCACTCCATAAAACACGTGTTTCAGAAGAATGCATCTGCTTTCAGATGAATAAACTGAAAATTAACTATTGTGTCAGAGTTTGCTCAAAGTATTTCAGATTATCTGTATATAAATCCACTTATTAGTAATCATAATAGAGCTTACTCTTTCTTCATTATAGATGGCAATCTATGACACTCCCAAAATTATGCAATGTGTCGATAGTGGCCACATGAATGAGTGCCCATGATATTACCTAATTATCATGCTCTCTTTATGTTCACTGCATATGCAGCAAAGAAACTGACCAATCAACAGCTACTGTTCAAATACACGATTTATGCTGTGGACTGGAGATTTATTGGCAATTAAGCCCATTTACAATTTTTATAATTTTCTGTTCAGTGTGATAAATAAGAGAGTGGCATGTCTGTTCCTGTGATGATGCCATTCATATTGACTTGCAGCATTTTGGTTGGGAGACCACCTGATGAGTTACTGATTTGTTTTTCAATATTAGTCTCAACTGAAAGAGGAGTGTTTTGTTTTCTTTATTCTTATTTATACTATTTTGCAGTCCAGACTTTATCTCTTTCTCTATTCTCCCTATTACTATTACACATCTCATACCTCCTCCCCCATACCAGTCTGTAAGAGGATGTTCCCACTCCCTCCACCCACCTGACCTCCCCACTCCTGGGACCCCAAGTCTCTAGAGAGTTACCTGCATCTTCTCTGACTGAGTCTAGACCTGACAGTCTTTGCTATATATGTCTTGGGAGCCTATTCTGATATAGGCTCCTCCTTTGTATACTAACTGGTAATTAAAAATGTCACAGTAATGTTACAAATGAACTGAAAGCCATGAGTATTTTGGGTTTTTTTTCCCTGCTTTTTTTTTTTTGTTATATTCATATTGATGCACATCACATGGGCTGCACTCCTTTCCACCAGGTTCTTCTTCTTGATATCTTTCCACTGTTTTATCAGGAAAAAACTTTCCTGAATGACTAATGTAGTGATCTACACTTAAAAGAATGTTCATAAATATATGTTTTTCATGCATACACTTGCATAATGATATAACTATGTGAATTGATTTATGTAGATAGAAAAGCGATTATGGTGGTAGTAAACTAACATAGGAGTTTGGAAATAAACTTGGGTCCTCTGAAAGAATAGTAAGCACTGTATTTTTTACCTGTTAAAATTATTATTTTTAAGTTATTTTATTTGGTTGTTTATTTATTTATTTACATCCTAAATGATGTTCTTCTTCCTGGTTCTCCCCACCCTAAGGCATCAAGTTTCTGCCAAAAAAGGCACATACTTTCCCATTGAAGCCAGGAAAAGTGGCCATGCAGAGTAAGCAGCCTGTTTGCTACATATATGCCTGCGTCTTGCTCCAGTCTGTGTAGGTTCTTACGTTGGTGGCGTAGAATTTGAGAACTCCCAGGGGTCACTCTGTATAGTAGAGATACTGCACACTATTCTCTAAAATGTTTTTTTTCTATTTTGACTTAACTATAAGGTTAAATTTTTCAAAGATTTCAATTTTATCCTATTTTTTAAACTACCTATTTTATAAACATCTAGGATCCTGCCACTTTTCTAGACTATGAAAGGATTTCGTTTTTGGAAAAGTATTCTGATGAACACAGAAACCTCAAAATATGATAAAATTTCAACTTTATGATAAATTCAGGACTTTTTCTTCCCAGTTGATAGTTTAATAGAAAAGTATTTTCTGAAGAACAAAATATGGTACCCCCTCTCCCCAAATAAATAATAAATAAACAATCCTGAGCTTTGTCCATGGCTATGATACCTATTTTCCATTTGTTTAAAATTTTCCTTTGGTTACAAGTGGTATGTCATTATCTAAACAGAGAATAATTACTTTTATTGACGTTGATGATACTGAGGAAAAGAAGTACAAATTGATGCTCATAGATTCAGTACTTGAAACTGAACATGTGACAGTAGCATAGTGGGGTACATTTGGGGTATACTATCTTAGAAGGAACATGTGCTATTTCTCAATGAATCAATAAGCAAAATGAGAAAATGCATTACTATTATTGTGATGCACTTGATATTTCCTTAACTCTTGCTGCTCTCTGACAGTTCTAGAAATTAAATCCAAGTCTTTGCCAGGAGAAGCTAACCCACACAATCAACTAACTATTGTTTATAGTTCTTAGAGAGACTGAAGCAACAATCCTGGAGTCTTCATCACTGAATAGCTTGGTTTCCTTGAGGGACTCCTAACAATAGGAGCGCATCACTGTTTTGTTTGTTCTTCCTTCCCTTTTTTTCCTACTAAGTTACCTCCTTCCGTCGTTTATAGGAGTTTTTGCGTTTTGTCTTGTTATACTTTGTTACTTGATGTTTAGTTGCTATCCCTGGGAGGGCTGCTCATTTCTAATTTGAAATGGAGAAGGAATGAATTTGGGGAGAAGGTAAATGTGGTGGGCTGGATGGGTTGGATGGAGGGGAAACTGTGGTCAGAATCTTTTCTATCTATGAAAGATGAAGGAAAAAAATAGGTGTTTGTTAATGCCAGGTGTCTTAGTCAGGGTTTCTATTCCTGCACAAACATTATGACCAAGAAGCAAGTTGGGGAGGAAAGGGTTTATTCAGCTTACACTTCTGCATTGCTATTCATCACAAAAGGCAGTCAGGACTGGAACTCAAGCAGGTTAGGAAGCAGGAGCTGATGCAGAGGCCATGGAGAGATGTTCCTTACTGGCTTGCTTCCCCTGGCTTGCTCAGCCTGCTCTCTTATAGAACCCAAGAATACCAGCCCAGGGATGATACCACCCACAAGGGGCCCTCCTCCTTGATCACTAATTGAGAAAATGCCTCACAGTTGGATCTCATGGAGGCACTTCCCCAACTGAAGCTCCTTTCTCTATGATAACTCCAGCCTGTGTCAAGTTGACATACAAAACCAGCCAGTACAATTGACCCCTTGTCAACTTGACACACAAACACATCACTATTAAGCCTCAACACTTACTTTCTTATTCATCCCCAAGATCTAAATTACTTTAAAAGTCCCACAGTCTTTACATATTAAAAGTTCAATCCCTTTAAAATGTCCAATATCTTTAAAATTCAAAGTCTTTTAAAAATTCAGTCTCTTAACTGTGGGCTCCAGTAAAATATTTTCTTCCTTCTAGAGGGAAACATATCAGGGCACAGTCACAACCAAAAGCAAAACTCAAACTCCAATGGTTCAATGTCTGGGATCCAACTCACAATTTTCCCAGCTCCTCCAATGGCTTGGGTCACTTCTCCAGCTCTGCCCTTTGTAGCACGCCGTTTGTCTTCTAGTCTCCAGCTGCCTGTACTCCACTGCTGCTGCTTTTCTTGGTGGTCATTGCCTGGTACTGGCATCTACAAAACGCTGCTATCTTCCACTGTAATTAGGCTTAGCCAATAGCCGCTCATAGGCTCTCTTCATGGTGACAAGTCTCTGCTCCTATGTATGACTCCTTAAAGTCCTGGGCCATCAATTGCAACTGAGGCTGCACCTTCATCAATGGCCTTCTGTGGCCTCTCACTGTGCCAAGAGCCTCAGCTGCTCTTCATGACCCCTTCATGCCTTCAAAACCAGTACCATATGGGTGACTCTTACACAGTACCAAGTCCAGCCACAGCACAAAATACAACTGTGGCTATCGCTGGAACACAGCCTCTGTGCTCTCAGAAAATACTTCCCAGAAGTTTTCTGGCTAACTAACACATAACCACTGTGCTACAATCAGCAGCTTTGGTACACATTGATGTTTTTTGAGACCAAGTTGAAAATGTTGTGTTGTCATACTAACAAGAAAACCTATAGTATTCCTTCTTCTATGTCCTAGAAAGTACATGTACATCATGATTTTAATTGCATTTTTAAGTCATTCTAGAAACAATTTGGGAAGAAATTTTTGAGATCCTAAATTTAAAACTATAAACACAGAACTAAAACTAAGGTTATGAAAAGATAAGCGGTACAATATAATGCTTTTAATTATATGTATAATTTATAATGGCCAAGTATATCTGGCCAAAATATATCAATCAGCTCATACAACCTTCATTATGAAAAGTAGATTCTGAGATTGAGTCCCACAGATCAGACATATCAATAGAATACCATTTGTGTCAGAAGAAATATACAAGTTGTATGTGTATGGCACAGAGTAGAAGAAAAGCAGTAAGTCTAGTTCAATAGACAAGGAAAATGGTCTCAAAGTTCGGTCTTCAGTTTCTAGGAAGGGATCAAAATAAACAGTTTACTGTCAAATAGTTAAATACAAGCTCTGACAGTAAATCATGGCACTGAACAAAGTTGTGAATGGAAAAATACTAGACCTACTTTGGAAGCAAGGATAGTTTTCCTAGGATTATTAAAGGACCATTGATAGTTTATCTGGTGGAAACCATAAGAATAGATTTGAAAATGAAAAGTATAGATTCATGGCCCCTAGGAAAGTGAAGCTACTGTCAACCTCTTCTCAGGTATAAAGGTTTGATAGGTCCTTTTTTCAAAATGTATGTTTGATTTTGCTTTGTGGAAGAGGGCATGAAATGGCATAGTTAAAATATTAAAGAATCCTTGATTATTACATTTATAAAATAGATTAAGGTTAATGTAATGTTAAGACATATAACTTCATGAGTAAGATGCCATCAACTGAGTTTCATCAGATAACCTCCCAGGGAATTGTACTCCTCTCAGATGGGCTTCTTAACCATATAGGAACCAAAAGAAAAATATGGGGAAATCAAAGTGTGTGCTTTCTTGTTTCCAGTGGATAGATGCTGAAAATACTCTAGAACTTCCTATAACCTTAGTTGTAGGAATTATTAAGAAGCCTGGAACCAGTTATAGTACCTGTACCATCATTTTTCCTTCATTCCCACAGTGTCTGGGATCCTAGGAAGTCTTTACCAGTGTTCTAATAGAAAACTCTGTCTCAGAGTCGGTTTCTCAAGAGGCTCAGCAACATTTACAGGGCTTTTGGAAATGTGGAGATAAATAAGAGTAAAAAAAATAAAATCTCTATAGGAACCAAGATATGAAATATATTTATAAAATAAGCTGTAATTTGCAATGGCTATTGTGAATACTGAAGTCTATAACAGTATAGTGCCTTAGAAAGCAAAGACAACCCACAAAGCCTTAGTCTAATACTTGTCTAACTTTTTAAACATTTTTCAACAATAAGAATTTGCAAATAACATGTACATGAGTTAAAAAGAAATTGTATGAAAACATTTAAGGTAAAAACAATGTTCATTGTAGGGGATTACCAGGACAGAGAAATGGGAGGGAGTGATTGGGGAATGGACGGAGGGAAGAGGGTTTATGGGACTTATGGGGAGGGGGCAACCAGGAAAGGGGAAATCATTTGCAATGTAAACAAAGAATATAGAAAATTAAAAACAACAACAACAAAAAAAAATGTTATTCTATCTAATCCTCACTCCCGTAACCCAGTTACTACCTACTGTCCACCTACTCAGCATACTGCTAATTATTTTTTGAATGAAAATTTTTCCTGTGTTCTCCTAAAATTCTTTTAAAATGCTTTACTTATTAACATAGTGTGTGTGTATGTGGTGTGTGTGTGTGTGTGTGGTGTGTGTTTGTGTGTGTGTGTTTGTTTGTGTGGTGTGTGTGTGTGTGTGTGTGTGTGTGTGTCTTAGTGGCCATTTCTTTTGTGGTCATCTATTTTATAGCTGTTCACTTCGAGGGCTTCACTTGCTTTCCTGGTCACATTTAATGTTAATGATTTTACTGCTATGGGGCTGTCTCATACATTTGTATATTGAAGAATGTCTACTGGTGTTTCTCGCCTCTGACCTTTTCTAGAGGTGTCTTGTCTTCTCTACCTGTGACAACAGTGTTATCTGAGTACATGCTCCCAGTCAACATTATGATTCATAATGAGGTTATGGAGGTGACACTGCAGAATAGCACCACATCGATATAAAAACATTTCATGAGACAGTACATCTTGCCCATTGTGCTTAGTCTCACTGTAGTGCTTTGGATGAGAATGTCCCCACCCATTGGAAGCCAATGCTCCAAACAAGTCTATTGTGTTAGTCAACTTCCCTGGTTCATTCTTGGAGAGACTAAGGTCTCATATTGGCTCATTTGATGATCTGACAGCTATTTATATAAAACCCTTTAGAGTTTTCAAAGGAAATGAAATTCCTTTGAAATTATTATTGTATTCTTCATATGTTTCACTGTGGGCATACTTTTCCTTCAGATTGGTGAGCGATCTCATCAACATTGCTGTCCAGTTGAGATATGTGTCTTAGTCACTTCTCAGAGTAACATCTCAAAGAGTTTATTTTAATTTAGGATTCTAGAGGGATAAACATCCATGTGTCCAGGAGGCATGGAAGCATGTGCCTGGCATTATAACAGGAGTAGGATTCCGAGAGAGATCCCATTCCTAATTACAAGCAGGAAGCAGAGCAAACACACTGGTGGGCTATGGTATCTAATATCAAAGCCGATCCTCAGTTATGTACTTCCTGCTAATAGGGTCACACTTCCCAAATGGTATCACCAACTAGGGACCAAGTGTTCAAATGCCAAGCCTTTGGGGACCATTCTCATCCAAAACACTACAGTAAGTCTGAGCACAATTGGCAAGATGTACTTCCTCACAAAAACAGCTTTAATACTGAAGCGGTGCTGTTCCATGATTTCATCTCTGTGACCTTCTCATTATGAATCATAATGCTGATTATGGGCATCAATTAACAATCAGCCAGAAGGGTGTTTAATGTACAGCCAAGTCAGAATTTGATTTGTGTTCATCTCAGTGAGGGAAACAATTCCAGAATTTAATGGGTCTAGTATACTAAGAATTACATCCATCACAGCCAGCTTTTTAGGAATTATGGAAGAGAAATCTGGATTGTATTTTAAAATGTAGGAAATCCAACTTAATACACTTAAATTCAAACCAGTAGTCTAAATGAATCCATTTTCCCAAACTAATTCCTCAATCAAGACAAAACAGCTGACTGGAAATCTGTGAAAGAAGAGTAACAGTTTTTCTTTTTTTTCAATTTAGTCCTAAGTCCAGATAGCAAGGAAGAACTTTTAACCTATTTGATTTTAAATACTTGGTGTTTATTGCTTCCTCCCATTACCACCAGGGCCCTCAATGAGGTTAAACAGTTTCCCCAAGGTTTTAGCTCTGTGGTTCAAATCCAATTCTGGTGATGAGAGCCTCCCCTTTCTACTGTGCTACTCTGGCCCTGGGGACAATGTGTCTCTTTCCTTAGGAAAGAAATGGCCTTTTGAACTGCATTTCTGTTGTGTGAAGCAACATCTGACTTAAAAGAGATTATTTCTTTTCACTTATCTATGGAGAAGCACACTTTATTTTCTTTTGCTGAGAGAAACAGGTCATAAAGATTCTTAGTAATAATAAACTGTTGCTCTCTTAATTACTGAGTCTTAATAAACCCATTCAAAAACTGAATTTATGAGGCATGAAATAATATTATTCTGCTACAGTGCATGAAGTGTTCAAGGAATCTCATAAGCTCAGAAACGCTGAGAATTTATGCTTCTGATTCCAAAGAATTAACACAAATTTCATGCCTGTCTCCAATATGTCTGGCTCTATGCTAGGTTTTTGGCATTTAGGGTTGTTCAAGTGTAGTCTCTACCTATGCATCTTTATAACTATACAATGAATTAAAAAGAATGGATTCATTTTGTCTCAATTTTGCAAACAAGATATCAGAAGTTAAACTATAAGTAACAAACTTGTCACACTGAAGGCTATAAGAGAAAGACCCCTCCTTGCTTCCTTGGGCTTCAGAACTTCTAGTTGGTGTTTTCTTTGTCTGTATAGCTCTGTAATCTGTGTATTGCTCTTTTTGTATTCTTGTCCTTTGTCCCTGTCCTTTCCTCTTATCTAAAGACACATGTCATTAAATTTATCATCTACCCAGTTAATACAGGATGACCTCATTTTCAGATCCTTAACTTAATTGTGTCTATAAAGGCTTTTTTTCTCTCTCTCAATTAAAATCATGCTTGCATGATCTGGTGTTTGGAGCATAATAAGTCACTTAAGAAAAGTCTAGAAGGAACAGGCATAGGAACGAGCAGGTGGTATATCACATAGATAGTATGACAGCAGCCTGTGAATGGAGCACGTATAAGCAGAAAGCACAAAACACACACTGCCTTGGGTAAACTGGAAAAGGCTTCAAGAGGCTCATACTTGACCTTGGTCATGAAATAGCAGAAGGAAAATATGAGAATGAGATAGGGTGTGAGGACAGTTTGGGCTTGTTAAGCAGAGGTACTGCACTGTATCCCACTGCCTACAGATGTGTTTTGTTTGGCTCACACAATATTTGCCTATACAATGTTTAAAAATTAATTGAATTAGTTGTCACCATTTAAATCCTGGAACATTTCACAGAATAATCTGGATTTCCTGCTTCATTTGATTAAAAAAAGAAAAAAGACTATAGCAATATTGCTCTTTTAAGAGCACAAGACAAGAGTCAGCTGCAGCTGAAGCGTTTGCTTTCTAGATGTGACCTAGATGTCCAGACTTAAACACCCTAATAGGTGCCATTTGTCCTTTTGTTGTCACTGTTGTTTAATCTTACTACTCTATACAGTTCTGCTTTGAAGAAAAACAAATATTGATTTTATTCATGTTTCTTTAAAGAGTAGATAAGTAGATAAAAAGGCTATATAATTATAAAATGTAAAGCTGGAATGGGGAGAGAGTTCAGTCAGTAAGTGAATGAAAAGTCCAGCTCCCCCATAGGAAACAGGCTTGTTCACACACATCTTGAAATCAAAGTGTTAGAAAGGCAGAATGAATGATCCCTAGGGCCAATCACAGGCCAATCAACTTAGCTGAACCTATAATACTTGGGTTACAGTGGAAAGTTCTTTAGAAAATGAAAGTAAACAACCCTTAAGGAATGGCAATTTAGGTTGACCTCTGACTTACACACACACACACACACAAACACACGCGCGCGCGCCTCTACCCACACATATATACATATATTTTCACAACATGAGAGAGAATTTGCTTACTTATGTATTTTTTCCCCTCAAAAGCAAAGTCTGGCCTAAAAATATGTAACTTGGTTGTCTGTGCTCAGTTTATTTAGGTTGTACATTTTACATCAGTAGACATATATGTTTGAACCCTTGCCTTACAACACTACAGAATTTCTCAGTGATCTCATATTAAAAATTAGAACTTACAAATAGTAAGAAGCTGGGGATGTTGGTTAAGGAGCAAGGAGATGTCCTGTTGGTGCTAGCCATGTTTCTTCAGAGGTCTAATTTGCTAAACAAAACAAACCCCTATAATATCTACATCACCCTTGGTATAACCTCACATTACAAAACTGTCTTAGACAAAGGGGCAATTGATCATGAAATATAACCATACATTGCCCTAAGCAAGCTAATATCTTTTTTCATGACATGTTTAGAGATGTATGCTTTTAGATATGAAATTTTCCTCTTAATCTGATAGTTGTTTTTCTTAAATAGTAGATATTGGTGATTAATAAAATGGTTTTTGTTTACTTAAGATAAAGAATGATGTTTATAGCCAATAAAGGCTTACTAAATCAGACACAGAAACATTTACAAGACAGATATTCAGGGCTTACCATTTTACAAATGTCAATGCCATTTTCAGTGAATATAGAACACTACCACATGATTAGCAGAGAAGAGAGAACTTGAACTCCAACATAAAACAATTGTTTTAAGGCAAATCCAAGTCTCATTCAGTGATAGTTCAAAAATTTGACTGATCCACAAGTTAATCTCAAATCTTAGCACACAAATCTCCAATCCACATCATAAGAGTTTATGTTGGCTGGTTCTTACATGATATTATCAATAGTTTCAGCCTAAATATTGGATTTACTCCCTATATAAAAAAAGAAAATGAACTGGGCAAAAAAGAACAGAAATCCCAGGGGATATTTTTAAATGAAAAAAAAGCCATAAAGGAGACTCACATGGAAATAAAAATATACATGAAGTCAAAACAATAGCAAGATTGCTATATGATCTCTGGAAAAACTGTCATGGAACCAGGGAACTACAGATGAATATGAGACATTGCTCAATACAAAGTGAGTTCTAAGGATTTTGACAGAGCTCATCAAGGAGAAAGTAGTATATGCTCTATGTATGTAGAAAGTAGTATGGCCCTATGATCTCTAGAAACTAAAGAGGCAGAGGTAGACCAGGGAAGTGGAAGACCATTTACCGAGGAATGCACTGCGGATAGAACAAAAATATGATGGGAAACAGTAAAGACAGAGTAAAAGTACATATAACACAGGAATAAATGAACAGTGAAACAGAGTTTGTGGAGCTCAGGAAATTAATGATTTTTTTAATTTAGAGTTATGAAAAACAAAAATGAAAAATTTCTATAGTTAAATTATTACCTCTAAGAATTTTATTTCTGAAAGTATCACATACTTGAATATGTTATAGAACATGAGTATTGACTTAGAAACTCTAGTCCTAATCAATTTTCATAGCATTAGAGGTTACTATGTATAATACCAGAGTAATCCTCAGTCATACCCAGCTGTTAACACTTCAAGCTTCAGTAAGGATTCAAATGATAAGTAAGATGTGCCTATTGGTGTCTCAGTATGTGAATATCATGAGAGTAACTAAACACTATTTGATTGAGTTGAAGTCTTGCTCACAAGATAAAACTCATACTTAACATCATTATTGGTCTAAGAACATATAAATAGATAAATCTTCAGCTTTAGGGAAGAAGTTATTGTTATTAGTTTAGTATATTGACATAATATTTAATCAACCCCTAATGACTTATCACTATGCCCATAAATCAATTCCTGTCTCAACATTCATTTGAGAAGCTTGTATTTGTAGTAGACATTGATTTATAAAAAAAACTCACAACTATCCAAGGAGCATGGAATAAAGGAATGATCAGTCATAAAGGGAACATATACACCAAGCTTCTTCCTCCTCATGCGCAGATGGATGGATGAAATGACAGCCATTCCCAGGCTATGCAAAATCAAGGCTTGGGCTGAGCACAGAGTATTTCTTTCTCTGTTTTAACCATCCTGAGACCTGGGCCTGGAAGTTTCTAACCTCAATACTACTTAATCTTCCAATATGAGTCATTAAATCTAGCTTCTCTTGACTTCTGACTGAATTGCTCTACCTGGCGTCATTTTTAACTTTGGTAGTATGTTCTAATCTTATGGCTTATTCTCACTCTCTGGCTCATTCTGTCTTTGCCTTTGACTACCTTGTTTTGTCTATAACCTGTCTCTGTAAAACTGACCCATTAAAACTGCCACACATATATCATCACACCATTCTCTCATTCACTGCTCTCAAGTCACCCTTCCTCCGTTCTGTTCTCATGAGGGTTGGGCATGTCATTTTTCTCTTTGTTTGCACCCCAATAAGATGTTATTGTTTGGGATTAAGGATATTCCAGCTGGATCACAGAAATCAAGGTTATTTGGATGTGATCCCTTGTAATAACAGCCATTTTGCTGGATTAAAATTTCTCTAGAATGTCATGTTAAGAGTGGGGGAAATACAGCTTATAAAAGATAAAAAAAGTATCAAGTCTAAACTAAAAATTCACCCAATTTGTGCTTTTGGAATTGTTATCATTTGTTTGCATACCATCTATGTTGTTACTAATTAAAAGTTAACATTTTTCTAAAAGCATTCATTAAAAACAGAATTTTCACAAACATGCATTTTGTAGCAGAAGTAATTTATTAAATATGACAATGAATTTCTTCTAAGAGATACCTTTTAATCTAATTTAGGGCTCTTTCTTTTGATCCTTGCAGGTGCTCTCTTTTCCACAGCTGGGATTCCAACCATTGACATTTTGTTTCTAAACATTAGTTACTTCAACTCCTCAAATGGGATTCTCTATCTACATCTTGTATATGCACATTTAGTAGCAATTATTATTTAACACTGGAATGTTCCCCAAAGATGTCATGTTCTGAAAGTGTGACATCAGATGGTGATGCTACTTTGAAAACTTCTAGAATATTTAGAGGGAAGTCTCCATCAAAGAAAGTATGTCCCTAGGGCATGGGTCCTTAGGAGCAAATGAACCTGGTGTTTACCTGGTTCACCATCTCTTCTGTCTGGCAAACCATGATATGAACTGACTTCCTCATCTGCTGAAGTCTGTCCATCATGGTAGACTACATTCTGAAACTGGGGGCAGAATAGACAATTTTTATTCTAAGCTTTTTGTAAAATATTTGATCACAGTTACAAAAGAAACTGACTCTGGAAATGAACAAATCAGGATTTGCATAAATTATTTTTCTGTTGCTGGGATAAAACAGTATGATCTACAGCAACCTATGGATGAATGTATTTTGGCTTAAAGTTTTATAAAGATTAGAGTCCCTCATGGTAAGGGAAATCATGGCTCCAGGCAGGTATGTCAAAAACAAACAAACAAACAAACAAACAAATAGAAAGAAGCTGAGAGATCACATTCCCCTCCAGTAATACAAGGACAATAAAGAAACCTGAAAATAAAAGGTGGTACTACCATTTTTCAAAAATCATTCCTGTGGATGTACTTTATCCAGCAAGGCTCTCCTGTCAAAGATTCCATATCCTCCCAAAACATTTGGAACAACTGGGAATGAAACATTCAAATACCTGAGCCTTTTATAATATTACTGTTTACTTGTGCTGTCAAGCTATCTGATTGTTACTATAGCCTACCTAGTACCAAATGAAGTGGTTTTATAGTTTTTTTTTTAAAAGATCTTGATGTTTCACTGGTATTTATGATGCTTCTGAGTTATATTTAATTTATTTTCCTTTCTTGACTACCAACCAAGAATTATAGCAGCAACTATGTCTTCATTCAAGGAATTTGTGTAGATACTCCTGGCAGAATGCCACAGGGCTTTTGTTTACGACCCCCTTCTCCTGCAGGTCTCAAAGTCAACTGACTTCAGCATTCTCCTATAGCATTCTTTATGCTCTTCAGCATTCAGTTAAAATGCAGCTAGATTTGAGAGTGAACTGGGTTCGATAACCCAGTAAAAGTTTTGACAAAATTTATATTAAAATATTAAAACTTCTTGTTTTAGTCATAGCATTGGAGAGTGAACATGACCTCATATATATTATAAGCAATGGTTATATTTATTTGTTAAAATATATGAGTAAGTCTAACTATTAAAGGGTTAACAGTAAAAGTATTATTTTAAATTAGTTGGTTTGTTTGGGGCCAAGACTTGGGAGATGTCCCAAGGTTTCTTCAGCAATAGCACTTTGACACAAAGAAATGATACTCTCAAAATTGTCCTCCTGCTATGAAATATATAATACTCTATATAACCACATTTTTAGTCTCAAACATTATTTATTTTAAAACATTTTATATGAATCAGATGGTCACTTATTAAATATCAGACACTAGTGATCAATTCCCGTGGCTCAAAAATGAGCCTCCTCAACTTTCGCTATCACCAGGCTATAGTGAGCTATCACAAGCTACATATACTTGGTACATTTCTTACATTCTTTTTTCCTAGTTTGTATTGTGAGGTAATAATCATTACAAAGTATACATTTCACATGACTTATTATGTGTGACCATGTCTGTACATGTCTGTTTTTCTAGCTGATAACAAAGATGGTGAACTCCAGGTCAACCTAGGCTGAGAAGTAAGTTGTGTGTCAGCTTTAGCTAGCAAGACAGGGTTAAATGAATAAATGAATGGAAGAAGGAAAATAGGAAAGAATTGTAGTACATTTACAACATATTTTATAGTGTTTTATATATATAGATATTTGAACAAATATTGATTATTCATCGTGCTTTCATAATAAATAATACTTCTAATGGTAATTCATTTATATTTGAGAAAATAATTTTTAGTACTAAATAGATTAATATAGGATATAAAATAATAATGAGCACTTTTATGTATGTATGTCTGTCTTGATGTTCTCAAATGATTTTGTATTGCTAAGGTTAACTCAATCCAGATTTGACAAAGCACAGAGTAAAAATTTGATTATATAGAGTATTATATATTTCATGGCAGGAGAACAATTTTGCGAGTAACATTTCTCTGTGTCAAAGTCCTACTTCTGAAGAAACTTTGGGACATCTCCCAAGTCTTGGCCCCAAACAAACTAAGCTTCATTAATTTAGTCATTTACTATAAACTCCTCCAAGGAATGCTTTTTCTTCTTTTCCACAGAACTCAGAACAATCTGTAATTGTGCTTATGAAAAAATGAAAGAGCATGTTTTAAATCAAAAGGCAGAATGAACATACTAATATATAGTAAATGAAAGAACACTAAAAATCTATGACTTATTATATTTTATTATAGAAGGAGATTTAAATCACTGTGATTCTTCTGATTAATGGAATATAACAGAAAAAAACTGAAAGACGTATTCCCCTTACATGCAAAACATGATGGTGGCCATTTTTAAAATGAGTAAAATGACAGTTGTACTTCTCATAATTAAATATGTCAGCAAGCTTGACTTGGGGCAGTTCTGCAATATTTTGGGGAAAGAGAACCCATGAAAGAAATTAAATTTGGCTTTATTTTGACTTGACGTTTATCATCTTTTATTTGAAAATAAAAGGCCAAACATGATGGATGACTCATGCCTGTAATTCCAGTACTCTGAAGAACCATGATGGGAGGCATGTATGCAAAAATTGTCATTCTGAGCTACACACTAAGCCAAAGACTGGAAAGAGAATCCAATAAAATTAGAGGGAAAAAACACTTATTATTTTTACTTTTGAAAAATGCCTATTGTTCCCTATTGAAACATTAAAGGGGCTTTAAATTATTTTTCAAAATCTTCTATAACTCTGTAAAATAACACTCTGAAGGCTACACACAAATTCTTTTCTGTCATACAACGGTTTATAATGGAAAAGTATCAGCTATCATTACTGAAATACTGAGTTTGAGTTCCAGAATATACTTGATACCTCTTGACTGTGTAACTATGAAGAAATGATTTCCTGTCTCCAATGTCAAGGTGAAAATTGTAAAAATGATTATTGATTAAGCATAATGTATATAATGGTATCTAATAAAATACAATGGTAACATTAATATACAGATATAATTATGCATTTGTTCTTATAATAGCATAATTATACTGTTACTATTAGTCCTGTTATTTTTATCTTCTCTATTTTTGCTGTTCAGGACAAGACTGTACAGTTCTAAATCATCTTGATTCTACAATTTGTTGCTTATGGCATCTGATAAGTGGTCCTCATTTTACAACTTGGAATCTGACTCTGTCAACGGTCAAAGGGAATAATAACAGCATCTTAATTTTTGAGTCACTAGAGTAAAATAAGTTAGAATATGAATAACTTCTGCACACAAAGGACTAGCACATAGCAAAAATATTCAGTAGTAAACAAGTATTAACATCTTTCTTGCTTACAAAAGGGAAAACTGTTCTCTCATCTGCTGATCTTTTTCCTCTTGAGCCAAAATCTGTGGGGTGAACGAATTGCGCCAGTGAGTAAAGGAACTGAATGACTGTTAGGACATACACAGAAATCTAGTAGCATTTAGAAAAGGGTAGAGTTTACTATAACAAATGCTCAACAAAGATTTCTGGGCACAGGCTGTGTTTCTTTATGCTTTCTCTTTGGGGAGGTGAGCTGATCTTTCTATTCTTCATTCCGACAGCTTGCCCTGGATCATTTGTCCTGAGTCTCCTTGCAGTGCCCTCTGTGTACACTGGGATTTTGGCGTTCTCTCTTATCCCCTTTGGCACACCACCATATGCCACTGGTGTCGCACTCTAATATATTATGCTTACATATTATTTGTTTGCTAACTTAACAAATAAATAAAACTGGTAAGGATAGAGCACAAACTTATCTGTGTGCATTGTATATAGTAGGGATACACACTAATCAAAGTCTAAATATTTAAAAGTTGTGTTACTTCAGTGAGTGTAAAGGATAAATTTATGTCCTCTTTGATATGTTCAATGATATATATTTAACTAAAATATAATATCATGCTCAAGCTGAATGAAATGTATAAATGTCTGCCATGTTACAAATGACTTCCACTAATAAAGAATAAAATGTAAAAAAAAGGGAATATATGTATGTATAATAGCTCATATATACTCAATAAATGTAAAAATCACTCATTATTTTATTTTAATCATATTATTATTAAATAATATGCTATGATATTGTGATATACTATAGTATATTCAAGTAATTATAAGCATTTTTATTAAATGTAATAGCATTAACACATTTCCATTAACAAAATAGCATCTCTAACAGTAAACTTTGCCTTCAAAAAACAAAGATTGAATTTTTTCTAAGAATTTCAAATGTTTCTCTTATGAACTATCAACTATCTTCAAAACTAAAACTAACTCTAAATCTCAGTGAATTAACAGCAATTTTAAACATAATTTACATTTTATTAAATTTTAGTTATAAATAACTAAAGGATATAATATAACCATTATGCCAACATACATAGCAATTATATTTTATGTAATATATAAGTAATATATAAGTATGTAATTATATACAAATGCATTAGTATGCATTAACCATATATCAGCATGCAGATACAAAATGAGAAGAATATTTGAGATATTTAAGAAGTTATTATATTCATGTTATTTACAATAAAGATTTTGACAATTTACTTAGGTTGCCCGTACTTTATTTAAACACTGTGCTGTCAAATTCTCCCTGAACTCTAACTTATGTTCAGCTAATGCAAAACAAATGTAACAGCCACAAACAGTTTTCAGATTCATAGTTGCTTAGCTTGTGTTTTAAGCACAGAAGTGGAAATTCATTGAGGGATTTCCTCACGTATTAATAGAAACTAGTCTTGAGAAAAGATGCTGAAGCTGACTGTCCCACATCTGGATAGTGCTGTTCGATAAGTTCAACTTACAGACGCAGCCAGGAATCATGTACATGTGTTTGATAACAGTAGCTTTACCATTATGATGTGTGCAATCTTCTAAATGGAGGGATTCTGGAAACCCACTCTTCCATCACAGTTGCCAGTCTTCAACAACTGCCGGAGTGAGTGCCTAAACTACACAGAAGTCACAGGGGAGGAGGAAAGTTGGAAATTGAGAAACATTTATATCATTTCTATCAAGCAACTAATGTAATACATGGTACACATCTCCTTATGTATATTTCTTTCGAGTACACAAATAATTGAAAGGATACATTAGTAGTATCACTGTGGCAAGTTCACAAAAAGCTTTTTCCTAAACTCTACATACTCTAACATATATTTCTGTTCCCCAATTTTATTTCCCAACTATTATGTCTGGCATAACAAAGCAAGGGATAAAATTCTGACCTTTACTTTTCTTTAGAGTTTATTGAGAAAAAGAAGTTGATTTTCATAGTTTAGACTAAAATATTCACATCCTATTTCTATTCTACATATGGCAAAGTATTCATGTTTATCTGTCCCCATTCTAGTTGCCTGTATCTATTTAACTCTACTATACTGCATGAACATCTGTCTACTATTGAGAGAGAAAATTACTTCCCAAATATGCACTACAAGATACAAATATGATTTTATATGAAGGACTGTATATTGATTTATCTGTCAAAAATGTATTTCAATTTTTTTCTAAAAGATAATAACATTTTATGCACGTATATGTGAGATACACATGTGTATACACAGGATCCTAAGATAATAAGTCAAAACAGTGTCCACAATGAAAACCTTCCATATGAATAGCTATTCATGATCTACATTATCAACAAAGAATTAAATGAAACCAGACATGTTTTTCTTGGTTTGTGGAGCAGTTTTCCTCCTTTTAGATATTCAAGGAGAGTAGCTGTCAAAGGTCCTTTTGCAAGTTCACCTAATGTATTGTATCCATATGTGTTGAATATATAGCTTAGTGCGAACTTGGAGCCAAGAGGATATCCAGTTGCCAAAGCTTTCAGTGAGACAAGGTTTTAGTCAGATTCACTCTGGAGGTATTTGGGGAGCGTTTTTATTCCAGAAGTGTTGAAGGTTCCTTCATGCCAATTGAAGTTTAACTTTAGAGAATCTTCCCACTAATAAAACTTAGATATTTCATGTCAGTGCCTGTAATTGAATTTTGGAACATATTCTTTTATCTTAGTTTTGCAGTAAAATTTGCAGACTTCTTCATCGTGTGATGTAGTCACGGGCTCTGAAGAAGGCCAACAAACAGCATAAATAGTCCCACATGCTGCCTACTCTGAAAATAATTTGGGTTTTGCTTACCATCGATATATTTTATTGACAATCCAAAAACAATGGCATATTTTAAATTTAAAAGTAGTTCATGACACGCACACTTGGAAATGTGTTACCTAACCATTAAGAAGGAAAAAAATGGTTTGTAGTTACAGTGGATAGACAGATGTGAGTCACCCTTCTCCTTCTTCTCTCCTCTTCCTTTCATTCCCTCTCAATTCTACTTTTCTCCTCTTCTTCATCTCCCTGTCCTGTCCTTTTTCACCTCTTGTTTAACTCAAAAAATAATTTGATAGTAAGCATCCTTTAGTTTTTATCTTGGTTCCAGATGATGGAATTTGAATAAACAAAGATGTACCCAGTCCCTGGTAAAATAGACCTTGTTTATATGACACAGAAACTCAACTATCAACAAGTCGACAATCTGGTAATCACATTAAACTTGAAAATGTACATGTTATAGAGAAAGTAGATCAGAAATTTGCTTAAAGGATATAGAATTTCTTGCAGGTTAGGGTGGCTTTGTCTGCAGTGACAATAGGAGAGTATTTTGCCTCCCTGTCAAGGGCTGATCCTTCAGCAGGGTCCTGGATATTCTCCAGTCTCTTGATACATCTCTTTATTGACTAATAATGTTTTACACTTATTCACTTAATTTTTCTATTCCAGTGTCAGTCTGTTATTTGACCTGCAAGCCTCTGTCATTCCAACCCTGGAAACATCAAACAAATCTTGAAGATACTTTCCCAACATCTTGAGTATTGCCTGGAGCAGTCTGAGTAATTTATGCTCCAAGTTCTGGTCTAATTTCAGAGCTTACTATAAGCTTAGTGACTAAAGCTTTCTCTATGCTAGTGATAGCCAGTGGCTGGGGAAGTGAGGAGTGTGAACTAAGATCTCTGTGCTTAGAAAAGGAAAGAAATTTCATTTCTATGGACAGGAAAATGAAATTAATTCCATCCTTAGAGTTCCTGAGTCAGGCCTGTCCTCAATTAGGGCTCTTCATGTTTAACATTTAGCATTATTTCCTGTGAATACTTATCATACTTATACTAGAATAATTCAGAACATATTCCAACCCCAAACCCTATGTAGAAATTTTCAACACTATCCCATAAAATGTTAATTAAACATTTTTACTCAAGATTATTTCTTTATACAAGAATTGCTTCTCTAATTTCCCCCTCTTTGTTTATTTGATTACAAAATACAGTTGTTAATTTCTTTTTCTTTTTTTTATTAGATATATTTTTTATTTACATTTCAAATGATTTCCCCTTCCTGGTTCCCCCCTCCCACAAAGTCCCATAAGCCCTCTCCCCTACCCTTGTTTCCCAATTAACTCCCTCCTGAATTCTTGCATTTTTTTAACTATTCCTATTTTGGTCAACATTTGCTATTATCTCTCAAACCTGAAAACATTTTAGCAAAGTCACCATTATTCACTAGTCAGCACATGATGTGAAATGGAAAAACACTTAGCTGCTGATGGCCAGAGCACTATAAATCTGTTTGTTGCCATGTTTCTTTTATGTATCACAAACAACAAAATTCTGGTGATTGAATTCAGAGAATCCGGCAAGCTAAACTCGTGTACTGTGATCTGCCATTAAGCTGTATCTTTGTGAAAGCCATCACTGTTGGCTTTGATTCACATGTGTCTCTAGGATATTGTTTCAGTTTACATCTATAACTACATTGGATTTCCCTGTGCTATTTCCACTGGAACTTTTCTGCTTTTTCTTCTTTCTTAAGTTAAACCAGGACTTTGGGTTCTAATTGATATATACGATCAATAATCCCCAAGGCAATGTTTCCTGATATAAAATTGACTTGAAAGACTTATATGTGGGGATAGGTGGGTATGGATGTGTGTAGATACAATTTTTTTCTTTTTTTCTTTGTGTTTGTTTGTTGGTTTTTCGAGGCAGGGTTTCTCTGTATAGCCCTGGCTGTACTGGAACCCACTCTATAGACCAGGCTGTCCTCAAACTCAGAAATCTGCCTGCCTCGGCCTCCCAAGTGCTGTGATTAAAGGTGTGTGCCACCTCTGCCCAGCGGCACTTTCTATACTTCAACAGAACCTCAAATGTAGAATGCTCAAAACTGAACACAGTGTATTTACCCAAAGCATACACTCTCCCTGCTTTTCTTAAGTGGGGAAATATTTCCATAAGCTCTCTGTGCATTCAGACCACTTCTGACATCCATAAAATGATTAAACTTGCAAAGATGTTCAGAGGATAAAGTAATAGATGAAACTTTCCTAATTTATTACTTAGCTTAAAATACTAAGCAAAGAGAATCATTCAAAAATGCTATTAAGGAAAATGGCAGTTTTCTACAATAAATAAAGCAACTTCCTACTAATATTCTGAGTAGAATTATCAATATTTTAAGCATTTTTCCCATATATGCAGGTATGTGTAATTTAAGTAGCATATCACATGAATCAGACCTTGCAGATATTATGTGTATCTGATAATATGTGTTCTTGGGAGAAAACCCTTCCTGCTTCCTAATACAGGCTATAGTATGTCTGAAAATCCATGTTCAGCCTTGTACCTCCAGGCCAGATATTTAGTCCTCAGGACAGCCTCTGGGCAGTGGTGACTGTTGCCACTCCTCAGTATCTGAGCTCCTTTGAAAGAATAGTGGCTGCTTCGTACAACAGTTCTTTTTTTCTAAGCTTGTATACCTTGAATCTCTTGAGTATGAGAACTCCATCTTAACTACTTCTACATCTCTGACCTGTGTTTGGTGAGAATACTCTATAAAACATGCACATCTTTAAAGGATCATAAAGTGTTCCTCGCCTAATCACAAACTTGTGAGCTATGAGTCACTTCCAGAACTCAGGATGATTTCAGCCTTCAGTGAGACGACTCTCTTGTATTCACAGCCATATTGTAAAACAAAAGCCGTTTTAGTTTTACCATTTATAAGACAAGAGCTACTGAGAAATACAGTGCATGTAAAACCTGGATTTTCGTTTTGAACTCCTGCAAAGTGGTACTGGGACCTGAATGTCACCTCAGATTTAGAAAGTTCCACACAAACAGCTTTTGGTTATCTCAGCTGTCTTTGATTTGCTCTGCAGTGTGACTCCCCAGTGGCATCTTCTGATGTTAATTTCATGACTAATGCTGTAAGATGCTGATTGCCTTTTTGCTCCTCAAGCCATTCACATGTGATGACTAACAAAGGAACAAAACAATGCTAGCTTTCCAACAGTGGAAGAGGCCAGGCAGAGTTTCTCCATCAGAGAAATAAATGACCAAGAGGAGAATGAGGAAGGTGCTTCCTTCCAGAAAGCTTCTAAAACAGTATTTTCTAGAACTGAGTTGAAATTTAGAATGTGTCGTATAAAACTATCACATTATAAGGCTCGAGAGAGATGTTTTGTAGAAATAAGTTTCCTGTGGCCACCAGAAAAAAATGACCAGACTATCCTTCTAAGAGTACAAATCCATTGTAACCATTTGTGGGTAAAAAGCAACAAGGACTTTGCAAAACAGAATGGCACTGTGAAGAGTACTGTGGATTTTGTGGAATGGTAGGGAGAAGACTTCACTTTTTGTGTCTTCTCCATTGTCTGGAGATGCCCATTTTCTTTGACTTCTTGACCCTGTATTTTCAAAGCTAGCATACAGGCTGTATTACAAGTTTAACTCCATTGCTATCTGTTCTGCCTTGGCTGTGATCAGAATAAACCTGCCCAAGATGTTCAGTATAATTGGTCTATATTAGCACCAGTATGTCTGCTAACTTGCTCTCATTTTCTAGCATCACCTTTCCTTATTATAGAACTTCTTATGTTTGGTTTGTCAAGATGGGACTAACCTTGGCAGGTCAAAATCCCCTTACAACTAAATATATAACCATCCTTGGTGAAAGCTGTCAGATAAAATATACCCTGCTTGAATTAACTTATATTTGGCAAAAACATGTTAACCATAGCTATGTCCCACATGAAGGACCAATGCACCAATGAATGGCCAATGCACCAATGAAGGGGGCTTAAAAGAGAGAATGGGGGTTTGTAGAGTGTGGCACAGCGGTGTGGGGGAAAGGGGTGCCCAGATGGGCCCCTGTCCAAGCACCTCTTCGCCCTGAAGTATCACACGCACACAGGCATGGTATAGAATATAGTTTATTCAGAGCAGAGGATGGGAGTTAGAGAGGCAGAGAGAGAGAGAGAGAGAGAGAGAGAGAGAGAGAGAGAGAGAGAGAGAGAGAGTAGAGAAGTAGAGGCCTGCAATGACCATGTGGAGAGAGGGGGAGGGGAGGAGAGCCCAAGGGAAGAGGAGTGAAAGTGGGATGAGAGAGCAGAGAGAGAGAGGAGTGGCAAGTAGCTCCTTTTATAGTGGGCCAAGTCTATGGGGCAGGGCATACCTGGCTATTGCCAGGTAAGTATGGGGTGGAGCTTAGACAGAATACCAACACCACATATCAGCTCTATAATATGTCTTAAATATTACATGGTGAATGCTTACATTAAAATTGTAATTTATCTGAAATACACTTTTAACTAAGTGCTGTGTTCTGTTAGTGATGATTTTGACAGTTTTACCTAGATCATTTATTAACTAATCTTGTATAATAGACCTCCAGATCTTAGCAGGCTCTGAGACCACAGCACAACTGTGACCATGATGGAGGCACTATTCAGGCCTTGGGAGGCAGCACATAGACAGCAATACCTGCTAAGATAAGTAAAAGACATGACCCATCAAAGTCCATAGTTCTGGCAAAGTCCCTAAATGTCCTAACCTTCCTTTTGTGGCTTCTGTAGTTCTGATCCTGGGTATCTGTTCTTGTTGTTTCAGGTGTGTCAACCTAGGATACAATTCTTATGCTCTAAAGCCCACCTTGAGAAAGTCTAAGGTTGCATTTGTTGGTCTCAATTACTCAGGATAGTCACTGCCTGTTTAATAAAGACTTTCTTGTGGCTTTAACCTGTGTCTGAGTGGCCTTCTCTACTGCCTACTTCATAATGTCTTACTTCTGTTTTTGACAGGAAAGCACTGAATTACTTCAACAGGTCATTCTCTCAAAGCAACTACACAATTATATTTAAACATAAAATCTGTGACTCTAATGCTACGGAAATTGCTAAGAACAAAAGTATAAAATGCCACTTTGAAAAAGTATGTTCCAGTTAATAAATGTTAGGGCAAATTCCTGTAAAAAATAAGATGAGAAATTAGGACACAAAATTAAATTAAAAAAAATAAACAAAATATGTCTGTGAAGATACTGAATGGAAATTCTGAATAAATGTGAGAAAAGGTGTGTTTTTCCTGATGCAAGTGGGAATAATTGTAGGGAAAGCTTTTCTGAGTATATCTGTCTTCAGTTTCTTACATGGACTAAGCTCATTACACACAGGTACAATATGCCAAGCTATAATAAAGTAATTGTAAAGTTTATAACATTTTTCAAAATATATTAGGACATGTGTTTATTTTAAAATAATTAGGGGAAAATTACTAAGTATGAAATCTATCATCATTTATAAATGAAAGATATTAATATTTATGTAATCTCATCATTTTTGCAGATCTTCTGTACTCCATTGTATCCAAATGTATGCAGTCAAAGGTAGAGTGTGTTTCTTTTAACATAAATTTATTCAAAGCCCCTTTGGTTTAATAGCATTTGAGAAAACACATCACATTGTGGGAGTTCTAGTTGTGATACAATCATGCAGATAACAGTACCAGCAGTCACTATCAGCCAACTTCAAGGCCTTTGCTAATTAGCAACATTTGTGAGAACCTGGTCATTTCCTGCAAGTTGCTCTTTTGATTAATGCCTTGAAAGCAAAGCCAGCTGTTAATTATGTTAACAACCAATTCCTTGGGAATCATCATAATCCATTTTAATGGGCTGACAATTACTATTAATCAAACCCAGAGACCTGAAGTGTTACAAATTTGGAAATACAGTTGTGTTGTGCATCAGTGTATATGATATGTGTGAGAGCAAAGAAGGATAGGATTGTTTTTATTTAATTTTGTGAAAAAAAATAGCATTTTTCTAATTATATGAGTACTCTTTGATTGTATGATTCTTTTAAGCCTCTTTACATGGTACAGAACATCCAGGCACAAAGGGGAAAAGTAATTCAAATTTAGTTGTTTGACATATTGCTGAAAAGAAGAAAAAGGATATTAGTCATAATTTGGTGAGAAATGTAGAAACAAATAGAGCATGACATTGTGGACATAAATTCAAGAGAAATGTCATTGGAAGGAGAAGGAAGCAAGAGAAAATGTAGCATGCAAGACATAAGAGGACTAATTATTCCATTGCATATTCTATATCATTGTTACTTCAATTCGTTGGGTTTATAAGTGGTTGGAGATCCAATTGACATTGTAATTGATATTGCCAGGGAGAATGCCATACACCTCAGTTCATTATGCAGTAATCCAGAGCTTTAGAGTGGCAAATTACTTCACACATTTATAAAAACAGTCTCAAGGGAAAGATTTTTACTAAATCCTATGTTGTAAATTAAGCTAATTCATTATACTATTTCTATTAACACACTTATTTATTCAATCAAATATTTAATGCTTATTATCAAGATATTAATGACTGAGCTTTCCTTTTGTGACAATAATTGCTAGAAGTGCTGTAGACAAAAAGCTTACTGGAAAGGTGATGTTCCCAAGTCCCAAGAAGCTACTGATTTTTACAAAGACTATGTGCGGGAAGACAATTTTAGTGGTAAAAGCTGTAAAGAGAGTTTAGAAGTAGGCAATATGATAAAGACTCATGAAGGGATAGTCAAGGAGGTCTAATTTTGCTTGCTTGGATATATTCAGGATATTCCATGAGGATATCTATACATAAAACAGAATGACTAGGAGTCCAGTTTGACGAAGATTCTGGGATACCACTATTAGTTACCAGGAAGATTCTATGGAGAAAAATAAAGATTGGTGGTGTTTGAGAAAACAACATGTAAATTTAAAATATAGCACACAAGAGAGGGATGAAATTGCAGTTGCTAACCAGAGAATTCTCAATTAAGGAATCTCTCATGGCTGAGGAACACTTAAAGAAATGTTCAACATTCTTAGTCATCAGGGAAATCCAAATCAAAATGAACCTGAGATTCTACCTCACACCAGTCAGAATGGCTAAGGACAAAAACTCAGGTGACAGCAGATGCTGGTGAGGACTTGGAGAAAGAGGAACACTTTTCCAATGCTGGCGGGATTGCAAACTGGTACAACCGCTCTGGAAATCAGTCTGGCAGTTCCTCAGAAAGTTGGGAATAGTTCTACCTGAAGGCCAAGCTATGTCACTTGGCATATTCCCAAAAGACACTCCAATATACAAGGACACAAGCTCCATCATGTTTATATCAGCCTTATTTATAATAGTCAGAAACTGAAAACAACCCAGATGTCCCTCAATAGGGACCTCACAGGAAGAACCACATCAGCTGTCCAGATCACCCAGTGCTCCTTGGGACTAGACTATCAATCAAGGAGTGTCCAGGGTGGGATCTATGGCTACAGAGACATAGGTAGCAGAGAATGGTCTTATCTGAGGGGAGGGGAGGTCCTGTGGAGGTTTGATGCTCTACTATAGAGACATGCTGGAGGGGTGAGGCAGGAGATAGTGGGTGAGTAGGGGAGCACCCTCATAAAAGTGGAGGACGGAGAGGGAGGTTGTCAGATGGGGGGCTTGTGGAGGGATAACTGGGAGGTGGGATATTATTTGAGATGTAAACAAATGGAATGATTAATAAAAAGCAAATAAATGAGTAAAAGAAATTGCAGTTGCAGCCAGATGTGGGGACAGGAAAGAATAGATGATGCAGGAGAAGGGATTGCAGGAATAACAATAGGAAATGGCTGACAGGGTGTGGTGTTGGTCAGTGATAGAAAGGCAATCAATATGGCCTTAAGAACCAAGGACATAAATTTAAACTTACCCAGCAATACACACCTGATGTCCAATCAATGTATTCCCGAAATGTTTCATATATAGATATAGATATATAGATATTGATATGGGTATGGGTATGGATATGAATATAGATATGGATATGGATATAGATATAGATATATCGATGACATATACATATATGTGTATATAGATATCAATAATATATATATGTATATACATATATTAAAGACATTCTTTCTAACAAATCTTGCAAAACTGGATATCCTTAAGAAAAAGAGTGAAACTAAGTCCTTACTTCACACTGTACAAAAGAAAAACAATTCAAAATACCTAAGTCTATGAGTTGAAATTGTGAAACTATAAGATAAAAATATAGATAAAATACTTCAAAATATAAGCAATAACTTTTGGAAACAGACTTAGATATCTCAGGACATAAAATTCATAAAGGAGCAGCATTCACTTTAAATCTATATAGTAAAGGAAATAACTACCAGTGAAAAGTGGCAGAATTTGAGGTATGAGGAAATTTTGCTGGCTACTGAGCTAACAAGGGTTTACTATTCACAATATTTAATTTTAATATTCTCAAAATGTTAAATCTCTCCTGTCAAGACTCGGGAACCACTGTGGAAGGATTGTAATAAGAAGAGAATATGGAAGACGTCAGTAAACAATGTCTTCTAAACCCAGCAGTACCAGTGCACATTTAACTCCCAAGAGACCTACAAATTTCACAAGGGCTGCAGAAGTCTGTGCAAGATGGGGTCCCCAAACTGAGAGAAGTGGACATGAGACCCCATCCCTAACCCTAAAGCTATCTCCAATTGATAGCCATTAACAAATGAAAAAAATATTTCTCTTCAACAGAGTCTTACTGGTGATAAAAGCACTCTGAAGGGCAGGCCCCATGCCTAGAAGTAGACTGCCAACACAAAATGAAGTCAAGGGCATCCTTGGGAGTTCTTTGTTCTTTGTTTTCCTGGGAATTTTTTGTTTTATAATTTATGAGTATATTATGGCTTCCTGAATTATGATTTCATGAGATTTAAGTGTGTGCACACATGTATGTCTCTGTTTGCATATATAATTTTGTGTCTTTTTTGTTGACTCTTTTCTCTGTTTCATCCTATTTTGTTATTCTTTAGATGCTTATTTCTATTCTCTCTGTCTCTGTCTGTCTGTCTCTGTTTCTCTCTCTCTCTCTCTCTCTCTCTCTCTCTCTCTCTCTCTCTCTCTTTCTCTCTCTCTGTAGGTGTGTGTGTGTGTATGTGTGTGTGTGAGTATGTGTGTGGGGGTGGGGTGGGTGGGTGTGTTTCTTGTGTGTGGGTGTGTGTGGTGTTTATCTCTTTTCTTCTTTTTTTAAAAGTAGTTGTTTTTTCTCACATAATATATGCTGGTTGTATTTTCCCCACTCTCCACCCCTCCCTGTTTCTCCCCATTCTGCCCCCAGCTGGATCCATGGCTTTCCTGTCTCTGGTTAGAAAACAAACAGGCTTCTAAGTTGTAATAATAGAATAAAGCATGCAGCCTTCCTCTAGGAGTAGCTTTTTTCTCTACTCAGAGTCCCTTGGAGAAAATTAAATTTTCACTTGAAAGCAGTTTTCAATTGGAGATAGCTTCTAGCTTAGGGATGGGTATGTTTGTCCCATTTTTCTTTAGGTTCTAAGACCCCATCTGGTACAGAACATAGAGCCCTGCAGATGTTGGGTATGCTGTCTCAGTGTCTGCGAGTTGGTAAGTATTTCGTTCCTCTTGTATTTAGAAGGCTTTGTTTCCTTGGTGTACATACCCATGCTTTCTGGCTCTTACATTCTTTCTTCCTACTCTTCTTCAGGGTACTTTGAACCTTAAGGATAAGAATGCGATGGAGACAAGCTATTTAGGCATGAGTATACTGGATAAGTCTCACACTCTCTGCATAACATCTTGCTATGTATCTATGTATATATTCAGATTTTCTGCAGGTGGAAACTTCCCTAACTATGGCTGAACAAGGCAATGGTCTATGATTGTAGTAGTCATTTTTACCGCTACATTCCTTTACTGGGACATTAATAATTGGTTTTTCCATGGGTTGCTAGAGTATCTAGTCTCAGATTCTTGGTTAACTAAGTAGGGTCAGGTATGGGATCCTTCATGTGGAGTGGACCTTAAGTTCAATCAGCCATTGGCAGGCTCTTCCCACAATTTGTACCATCGTTGCCCTAGCATATCTTTCAAGCAGGACACTATTGTAGACCAAAGGGTTTGGGCCTGAGTTGGTGTTTCTGTTTCTCTTTTAGTAGCATTCATTGTAACTTCTGATACCAAGAATCGTAGCTATAGGGATGAAGGCTCTAGGTAGTCACCAGCTTGACTTCTTCATGTTCAGTGAGTTGTGTACCTGTCTTCAGCACTTAGACCTTTCCACCAGAAATCAATAGACTTAGCAACAGCTTCAGTGGTTTGGGCTCCACATGGAACTCACTTTGGGGATGGTCAATTGGGTCTCTGTTTTACCAGTTCTTTTGTGATTTCAAATAATTCTCCTTCATATATTTATATATTTTAGTAAGTTCCTATTGTATTTGGTTTCTTTAGCACCATTTAAATGGCCCTTAATTTCAGCTGTCTCTCCCTGTATTCCCTTTGTGGTATACCTATTCCCTCCTTCTTCTCACTCGATTCTGCCATTACAGCACACTTCTCATCCATCCATAAATATCTAAATTCTATTTCTCCATACTTGAGAGATCTGTTTACCCCACCGTCAATTACTTTTACTATACCTAACCTCTGTGGCTCTATGGATTATAGCTTGATTATCTTTGACTTAACAGATAATATCCAAATAAAAGCAGAAGCATACCCTTCTTTCAGGGATTGCTTTACTTCACTTAGGATGATTTTTTTCCTTTGTTTCAACAATTTACCTATAAATTCATGAGTCCATATATTTGTAACCATTGAGTTAATATGTAAATGAGCCACATATTTTTATGTATCCATTTGTTGAAGGATATCTAGGCTATTTACAATTTCTGTTTTTTTTTTTAAGTATGAATGAGCATGGTTGAACAAGTGTCTCTGTGTTCAAATGAAGCATCATTTATGCATATTCACAATAGTGGCACAGCTGGATCTCGAAGTAGATTTATTCCTATCACCAGCTTCCACAAAGGTCACACAATTTGTACTCCCACCATCAATGGTTGAGAGTCCTCTTTACTTCACATCCTTACCAGCATGAGCTGCCATTTGTTCTAGTGATCATAGCCATACTGATGAGTGTAAGATATTTCAAAGTAGTTTTGCATGCTTTTCCCTGATGGCTAAGAATATTGAACATTTTTTCAAGTGTTTTTCAGCCATTTGAGTTTCCTCTTTTGAGAATTCTCTGTTCAGATCTGTACCCCATTTCTTTAATTATGTTATTTGTTTCTTTAATATCCAGTTTTATGAGTTTCTCTCATAGCTGGGATAATAGCCTTCTTTCAGATGTAGAATGGTAAAAACCCTTTGCCATTTTGTAGCCACTTTGTCTGAATGAAAATGTTCTTTGCTATGCAGAAGCATTTCAGTTTCATGAGCTCCTGTGTATTAAGTGCTGGTCTTAGTATCTGTACTAATGGTGTTTTTTACTCAGGTTTTTTCTGTTCTAATTAGCTCAATGATATTTTCTACTTTCTCTTCTATCCAGTGTATTTAGTTTTATGTTGAAGTCTCCATGAATATGAGGATTTATATTTTGGTCTTCAACTTAATTCCACTGATTAATGTGTTGGTTTTCTGCCAATACAATGCTGTTTTTATTAATATGGCTTTGAAGTACATCTTATAATCAGCATGGTGATACAAGGAGCAGCATGAGTAGTTCTTTGTTTTACAGGGTTGTTTTTAACTATTCTGCATTTTTGTTTGTTTGGTTGGTTGTTTTTTTTTTACTTTTCACTTGAAGATGAAATTTGTCTTTTCAAGATTTGTGAAGAATTATGTTGGAATTTTGATGGAGATTGAATTGAATTTGTAGATTCTTCTTGGTAGATGGCAGGTTTGGGTAGATGAGCATGGGATATCTTGCTAGGTATGAATGGTTATGTGCTAAACGTGGTAGCTGGGATTGAGAGGTCCACAGGATGGAAGAAAACAGGGTGTTTCCTTAGTATCTACTAAGTCCCCTGGGAAGGACAGCTAAGAGAGAGAAAAGAGGCTACCACAGTTAATATGCTGCAGTGCTGGAGATGAGACTAGGGGATTGGTTTTTGAGAGGAGAAGAGAGTAAAGATCTGAAGTTTTTCCACCTGCCCTGTTGCTCTACTTGCTTTTCTTCCAGACTTTGATGAAGAATTACAAGAATGTCTGCTGGAACTGTGGGCTGAGACAAAGGAATGATGTGATGGAGATGGGGGCAGAGAGGAAAGTAAATGAAGGCCACAGCAGCTGATCTGCTACAGAACTGGGGATGAGACTAGAGAATTGGGTTTGGAGGAGAAGTAGGAGAAGTGTCTGCTTCGCTGACAACAGTGGCCTCAGGATTCCAGCAAATACCTGTTTTGTAATGCAAGACAGAAAAGTTATAGATTTAACTGTGTGGTGGGAAAGATCTAGAAAGGCTTATGGGATGGAAAACTATAATCAGAGTATATTATAAAAAAATCACAGTTTTCAGTAAATAAAACTTATAGAAAATAGTCAAAGATAAACATATTAGATAATACAATTCATAAAGAGGCAATGAAAATTAGCAGATTATTTTAAAAAGAAGTGCAAATTGCCATCAAATGACACAACCACAAACCATCACTACCACCACCACCAACAACAACAACAAAAACAATGTTCAGCATTCTTAGCAATACAGGAAGTGCAAATCAAACTAGTTGAAAGATATGCATGGTGCTGCTCATCTGTAATTCAGATACATGGAGTGCAGAGGCAGGGAGAGCAAGAGTTCAGGTCCTTCATAGCTTCATAGGGAATTGGAGAGCAACCTGAGCTATAATCAACCATGTCTCATAATTACAGATAGTGAAGCAAATTGAAACTAATCACTACCCTGAGTTTCCATTACCACAGGTAGAATAAGTAATTCAGAGAAAGCTGCTATCTCTCAAAAGACTGGGGGAAACGAACCCATAGATAGATAGTGTTGATGCATGTAAATTAGCCCAGGCAGGAGAGCAAAATAACACTGAAGTTAAAACAAAATCAAACTAAAAAAAAGAGCCACCATAAAATCCAGATGAACCACTTTTGGGCATGTGCATGAAGAAAACTAAGTCAATATATAATACTGACACCTGCATCATATCTATGCTTATCATATCTATACTCACTGGGAAATTATTTATAGCGGCCAAGAATGCTGATGCCACAAAACATCAACTAAAAATGTATCATACTAAGTGAGGTAACCCAGACTCAAAAGGTGAATCATGGTATGCACTCACTAATAAGTGGATATTAACCTAGAAAACTGGAATACCCAAAACATAATCCACACATCAAATGAGGTATAAGAAGAAAGGAGGAGTGGCCCCTGGTTCTGGAAAGACTCAGTGAAACAGTATTCAGCAAAACCAGAACGGGGAAGTGGGAAGGGGTGGGTGGGAGGACAGGGGAAGAGAAGGGGGCTTGCGGGACTTTCGGGGAGTGGGGGGGCTAGAAGAGGGGAAATCATTTGAAATGTAAATAAATTATATCGAATAATAAAAAAAATTAATTTAAAAAATATGGCATAAACACACACACACATACACACACATCATAGTTGTGTTTAGCAAATAAACAGAATTATATCATTTGCAGTTAAAATGGATTGAACTTGAAATCATGATAATAAATTAAGTGTGACTTGCTCAGAAGATAGAGGATATTTAGTTTTGGATTTTTAAAGAAAAGGGGCATGAAAGCTAAATGGGGACTACTTGGAGAAACAGGAAACTAGCAGCAAGAGAAAAGGAGGCAAAGAGACATGAATGGAATCACATTCCATTGTACACACTTAACTAAATATATATCTCTGTGTTAGAGAATTTTAATCTAATGCACAAAGCCTTGCTTTTGATCCCAAGTACAATATACTATATAGAAGAAGAAGAAGAAGAAGAAGAAGAAGAAGAAGAAGAAGAAGAAGAAGAAGAAGAAGAAGAAGAAGAAGAAGAAGAAAAAGAAGAAGAAGAAGAAGAAGAAGAAGAAGTAGTAGTAGTAAAAAAGAAGTAAAGGAGAAAACAAACAAAAAGGAAAGAAATAAAAATTAGAAGAAAAGCACATTTTACAAAATTATGCTATATAAAATATATGTCATATACAACAAAGATGTTTTAGCATATTAGCATATAATTGTTCTTTATGCAAAACTTGCATCAGACTTTGAAATTACTACTATACATTAAAATTTAGAAAGACATTCCCAAGAAATACTTTTTCAATTCATGACAATTTCAACAGTTAAAAACACTGATCTATTGGCTTAGATAATTAGGCTTATTGCAGATAATTCTATACCTACAGATTTTGTTTCTCATCCTCTCATATGCCTTTTTATGGGATGTGCTTTACATTCATAGGAACTCTGTTGCATTCCTAGTTACTTTTAGGTTGCTGTGATAAAATTCCATGACCAAAAGAAACTAATAAAAAGAAAAAATTATTTTGTCTTGTGGTTTCACACAAGGAGTCCATAATAGGAGATGAATCACAGAAGCCGGAACAGGAAATTTAGAGATCACATTTCCATTCACAGGCAGAAAGTGGAGAAAGCATACTGAAACTGTAATAAGGCTGTAGACCCTCAAAATCCAGCACCAATGACACTTTCTTCAGTAAGTCTCTACCACCTAAAACTTCCACTAGGAAACTGGTATTTAAATACCAGAGAGGCGTGTTAAGTTTTGTAGCATTCAAGATCTTAAAAAAGATTTTCTAGACATCCATATTTAATAGTGTACATGAATTAGATTTTTTAACTTTTGGGTTTTTTATTGATATATTTTTTATTTACATTTAAAATGATTTCCCCTTTTCTGGGTCCCCACTCCGCGCAAGTCCCATTAGCCCTCTTCCGTACCCCTGTTCTTCCATCCACCCCTTTCCATTTCCCTGTTCTGGAATTCCCCTATACTCTTGCACTGAGTATTTCCAGAACGAGGGGCCACTCCTCCATTCTTTTTGGACATCATTTAATTTGTGGATTATGTCCTGGGTATTCAAAGTTTCTAGGCTAATATCCACTTATCAGTGAGTACGTACCATGATTGATCTTTTGAGACTGGGTTACCTCACTTAGTATGATGTTCTCCAGCTCCATCCATTTGTCTAAGAATTTCATGAATTAATTGTTTCTAATGGCTGAATAGTACTCCATTGTGTAAATATACCACATTTTTTGTATCCATTCCTCCATTGAAGGACACCTAGGTTCTTTCCCGCTTCTGGCTACTACAAATAGGGCTGCTATGAACATAGTGGAGCATGTGTCCTTATTGCATGCTGAAAAATCCTCTGGATATATGCCCAGGAGTGGTATAACAGGGTCCTCAGGAAGTGTCATGCCCAGTTTTCTGAGCAACCGCCAGACTGATTTCCAAAGTGGTTGCACCATCTTGCAATCCCACTAGCAGTGGAGGAGTGTTCCTCTTTCTCCACATCCTTGCCAACACCTGCTGTCTCCTGAGTTTTTGACCTTAGCCATTCTGACTGGTGTGAGGTGAAATCTCAGGGTTGTTTTGATTTGCATTTCCCTAATGATTAATGATGTTGAACATTTCTTAAGGTGTTTCTCAGCTCTCCGAAGTTCTTCATGTGAAAATTCTTTGTTTAGCTCCGTACCCCACTTTTTGATGGGGTTATTTGGATCTCTGGGTTGTACTTTCTTGAGTTCTTTGTATATATTAGATATTAGCCCTCTGTCGGATTTAGGGTTGGTGAAGATCCTTTCCCAGTCTGTTGGTTGATGTTTTGTCCTTTTGACAGTGTCCTTTGCCTTACAGAAACTTTGTAATTTTATGAGGTCCCATTTGTCAATTCTTGATCTTAGAGCATAAGCTATTGGTGTTCTATTCAGGAAGCTTTCCCCTGTTCCCATGTCCTCCAGGGTCTTCCCCGGTTTCTTTTTGATTAGTTTCAGTGTGTCAGGTTTTATGTGGAGGTCCTTGATCCATTTGGAGTTGAGCTTGGTATAAGGAGATAAGAATGGATTGATGCACTTTCTTCTGCATGCTGACCTCCAATTGAACCAGCACCATTTGTTGAAAAGACTATCTTTTTTTCCACTGGATGCTTTCAGCTCCTTTATCGAAAACCAAGTGACCATAGGTATGTTGGTTCATTTCTGGGTCTTCAATCCTATTCCATTGATTCGCATGCCTGATATTGTACCAATACCATGCAGTTTTTATCACTATTGTTCTGTAGTAGAGTTTAAAGTCTGGGATACTGAATCCCCCTGAAGTTCTTTTACTGTTGAGAATAGTTTTAGCTTCCTGTTTTGTACTCTTTGTGAACCACAATTAAGTGTGAACCCTTTTGTTTCATATTTTGCTGAATTTGCTTTTCAGTACAAAACCTTCCAGGGAACATTCCCAGTGATTTTTGCAGGGAGCATTCCCAGTGATTGTTGAGTGGTTTTCTTTAGTTTTTTCTTTTAGTTTCTTTCTTTCTTTCTTTCTTTCTTTCTTTCTTTCTTTCTTTCTTTCTTTCTTTCTTTCTTTCTTTCTTTCTTTCTTTCTTTCTAACCGTGGACACAGCCAAGTCTTGGGTTTTTTGTTTGTTTGAAGTTTTTCTTCTACTTCCCTGATTTATCATTATTTTCATTGGGGTATACTCTGCTGTTACACCAATGGCACTAATGTTCATCCTTATTTGACTTTACCAAAAGGAGAGTGTGAAATGTGTTGGTTGTCTTCATTCCAGGACAAAACCTACTCCTTACCCACAAAGCCTATGCCTTGCACACATCACTTTAACAAATCCAAAAGGATTTGACAGGGCTCAAGTAGTGAGATCAGAACCTTTCTGGGATAGTATGGAACCTTTCCCCTAATGAACCCAAGATATATGGACAAAACTCTCTAAATATGCTTCAGTTAATCCAAACTCAGAGTCTTCCATTTTCTCTTACCAGTTTTAAGGAACTTAATATTTTTCAAATATACATGAAGTTCTTTATTACACTGTATAATAGGTCTTAGAGCTTTCTGTAGGCATGGTTATGTGAAGTACATGCAAAACAAACAAACAAACAAACAAACAAACAAAAACCAGGAGCAAACTCCAGCGTAAGTAGTTCATATCCAAACAATTTTTTTTCAGTTTCTTTTAATCGCCAAATAATTTTATTGAATTTTACACCACATCTTGTTAATTTATTTATTGGTTAAAGGATATTCTGAATCAGCTATCTGGTTATCATGAAAAATGCTGAACTGATTAGACAGTCCTTATAGGTATGATTTCAGGTTTCTTTATTACAGTCTAGATATGCTAAATTATGAAATAACTCCATGTTATCTTTTATTTAATTTTTGTTACATTTATTTCCCTGTGAGTGAGTGTGTGTGTGTGTGTGTGTGTGTGTGTGTGTGTGTGTTACAGTGCGTGTGTAGATGTCAGAGAACAACTTTCAGGAGCCATTCATTCTGTCCACCATGCTGGTCACAGGTGTCAAATTCATGTCCTTAGCCTTAGCAACAAAGGCCTTCATTTGCTAAACCATTTCACTCTACTCATCCATGGTATATTTTAAATAATAGCCTATTTCCCATATTAGCTGAATATGTGTTATATTCCCTTGAACACTGTATGGTTTCAAAAAATCATCTTCACATGCAATAGTTTAATCATAGCCACATTAATGGGATCAGTATTTAACTTTCCAATTTGCATTCTTTCCTTTCTTTCTCTTTTTATTTTCTAAATTCTTTGTTTACATTCCAAATGCTTTCCCTTTTCCCAGTTCCCCCCACCCCATATGTCCCATAAGCCTTCTCTATATCCATTCTCCAATCACCTCCCTCTTTTTTTCTCTGTCCTGGTACTCCCCTACAATGCTGGATCTTCTTGAGACTGATCATCAGTTTGTGAGTGTGACTTTGACTTGCCTACTGTAGGCCTATGCAAACACATGGAGATTTGAAAATCTTTCAAATTAGTGTTCTGTTGATATTTTGCTAAAACTGTTGTTCTGTCTAGTTCCTTTTGCTGCATATTGACATGAGTAATTATCATTTAGATTATGCCCTCCCTCTTTGATGAAACTTTTGTTTCTTTTAAATTCTTCCCTGGCCCAATTCTGTATGTCATTGAAGACTAATTGTCAAAAAGATTTTCTGGAGAAATGGAGATTTGTTGCATTCTCGGGAATTATATTTGCATTAACATTGTACAACACAATAAGCAAGCAGGCATGTTGGTCAGTGCAGACCTGTGGCTGTCTCAAATATTTTGTTTACTTATTCTTTCTATCTATAATTATTTTAACTATAAATTAATTAGTATTTCTAATTGAATGATGTGGCTAGTGCAAGGAACTTTTTTTGAGATTTTAATATTATTACAATACCCCCTTCCCTTTCCTATCTCTAGACCCTCAAAATTAGCTCTCCTTATACTTTAGGCTAAGTTGATGACATCTTTGTTCATAATTGTTGTGACATACATCTAAGTATACACATACACCTAATTATACAAATAAAACTAGTTCAGTCTGAAATGTTTCTTATGTTTTCAAGGCTGACAGGTATTGGGTAACCAACTGATAGGGTTTTATTGTTTGGTTGGTTGGTTTTTCCTGGTAAAGAGAATTTCTCTCTCTTTTAAACTCTCATGTTTGCTACAGTTCTTTGTGTAGAGTTAAGTGGGGTCTTGTAGTCTTTTCCAAGTCTACTTTGGAATGTTCTTAGCCATTATAAATTTTCTTTGTGTTTTGTGCAATGTACAATGCACAAATGGTTGATGAGATGTTTAAGTAGCAGGCTGTTGAGATCCTTCTAATGGGGGGCAACAATGAGTTAGAATTTAAGATTCTACTTTTTCTTTCTAAGAACTCACTGTCTAGATAGAAGAAATCAAAAGACACATAATCATAAACTGTAATATAAAAGTGGCTTGTTTGGTTGGGTTTTTTTTAAAGTACAGCCTCAACTCTGTATAAATTTCTTCTCCACGCACACTTCAGGATTGATTTCTGTCATTAAGAAACTCATAGCTGCATTCTCTGTGTGAAATCAAATTGCTGATAAGAACACATTAGAGAATTTGAGAAATTTTATGTTGAAAATTAAAAAGAAAGAAAAGAAAAAGAGGGAAAATTATTATTTTTCCTGAAAGATACCAGGAAGTTGGCTAGCCAGAAATGGTGATAGAACCAGAACGTTCTCAACTCATCATCCATGTAAGAAAACCTGGCACACAAAGCAGGGGTTTTAGGAATCCTATGAACTTGTACAACTACAATGAAAGGTCCAAGATGCCCTATAATAAGAACATAACAGAAAACTAGGACTGAAGAGATTCAGGAAATATTTCTTTTTGTTTTTGTTATTTCTTTGTTTTGTGTATTTGTTTTTGGAAAGGAAGGGAACTGATAGTTGAAAACTTGAGTTCTGTAGAAACCTGGCATGTGATAAACAAGGCAACATGATAAGCAAGGCCATAAGCTGATGAAGTTGCTCACAGAAAAATCGCAGTAACTAACAATGCTGGTGTTGCATTTCTTGTGGCAAAAATGTCGAAATTTGGTCATGGAACTAAATGTTCTGTGTAATACTAAAGGATTCAAATAGAAACAGTGGGACTGAAAAGTGAAATTTCAGAAATAAAGACTGCAGTTGATAGGCTATATGAAGGAACAAGGACAGAAGAAACTACAAATAAACAGTAAAAAAGAAGAAAAGTCAAAAAGTTAAATAATGATTGGGTTCCATTAATAATATACATTCCTATTGATAAGATCACTACCTAATTATTCCTAAGGAATTTTAAATTAGTAATTATATTTTATTAATAATTTTTATTGGAATTTTATTTATTTACATTTGAAATGTTATCGCAATTCCTGGTTTCCCCTCTGGAAACCCACTATCCCATCATCCCTCTCCCTGCTTTTATTAGGGTGCTCCCCTACCCACTCAACCAGCCACTCCCACCTCCTCACCCTGCCATTCCCCTACTCTGGGGCATGGAGCCTTCCCAGGACCAAGGGCCTCTTCTCCCACTGATGTCCCACAAGGCCATCCTCTGCTACATATGCAGCTGGATCCATGGGTCCCTCCACATGTACTCTGGTTGGTGGTTTAGTCCCTGGGAGCTCTGGGCGATCTGGTTGGTTGATAATTTCCTTCCTATGGGGTTGCAAACCCATTCAGCTCTTTTCACTTATTTCTCTAACTTGTCCATTGGGGACTCTGTGCTCACTCCAAAGCTTGGCTGTGAGCATCATCCTCTGTATTTGTCAGGCTTGGCAGAGCCTCTCAGGAGACAGCTATATCAGGCTCCTGTCAGCATGCACGTTTTGGCATCTGCAGTAGTGTCTGTGCTTTAGTGTCTGTATATGGAACGGATCCCCAGGTGGGAAAGTCTTTGGATGACCTTTCCTTCAGTCTCTGCTCCACATTTTGTCTCTATATTTCCTCCCATCAATATTTTGTTCCCCCTTCTAAGTCCTGAAGCATCCATACTTTTGTCTTCCTTCTTCTTGAGCTTCATATGGTCTGTGAATTTTATCTTGAGTATTCTGAGCTTTTTGATTAATATCCATGTATCAGTGAGTGCATACCACTGGGTTACCTCACTCAGGATTGTATGTTCTAATTCCATCCATTTGCCTAACCAGTTCATGAATTCATTGTTTTTAAAAGCTGAGTAGTATTTAACTGGGTAAATGTGTCACATTTTCTGTATCCATTCCTCTGTCAAAGGACATCTGAGTTCTTTCCAGCTTCTGGCTATTATAAATAAGGCTGCTGTGAACATAGTAGAGCAGGAGACCTTGCTATGTGTTGAAACATCTTTTGGGTATACACCCAGGAGTGATAAAGCTGAGTCTTCAGGGGGTACTACATATTTGCAACTATTTTAATTCACTCTCAGATGCATTTTCTCTTCTAGGCACTAATACTACTTATAAAGTTGTGGTATTCCTTTTTGTACACTTTACACATTTAATATTCATGTTGAGTTAAAGAAATATACAATATATGCATTTTAACTTATGTCTGCTGAAGAGATTTATACAAGAATAAACACAACATAATACTTATAAAGCAATACTCAAATCTAAATATAATCACTAGAGTAAAAACTCAATAAAACCTCAATTTAAAGCCGGGCGTGGTGGCGCACACCTGTAATCCCAGTACTCTGGGAGGCAGAGGCAGGCGGATTTCTGAGTTCGAGGCCAGCCTAGTCTATGGAGTGAGTTCCAGGACAGCCAGGGCTACACACAGAAACCCTGTCTCGAAAAAACCAACAACAACAAATAAAATAAAATAAAATAAAATAAAATAAACCCTCAATTTGAATGAACAAATACAACAGAAAATGATAAAACTGGAATAGTCAAAATGTTGTTATTTAAAAAAATTAATTTGACTCTATGATCTAAAGTTTTGAGATCACTCCAAAAACACATTTAAACACTAAGAACTCCTCAAATAATAGAAGTTCGAATGTGTTGAAGATATAGTTAGGATTTGAGAAGGCCATTAGGATGGGCCACTGACATAATCAGATTAGACCCAAATAATGGCACTAAATAGGAGCGATTCCAGTTCACCATTTAGCTGTGAGACTGATGATGCGGACATGTGCTCTTGAACATTCACTCACCTAAAAGCATGAAAGGATTCTATAAAAACAACACATACATATTGTGTCAAGTAAGTTTTTTAAAAGGAAAGAAAATGGTTTTAGTAATGATAGAAAATACTGCAAAATGGTTTTTTATTCCTATTAACCTTATTTCTTGCAAATATCATATATAAAAATTAACTTGAAGTGGAGCAAAAGAGATAAAATCTAGAATATACAGCAGATGAAGACAGTCAGAGAAATACTTGTGATATATGGCAAGAATATTCATTTAGAATGAACTGTAAAATACAAAGAATATTCATTTAGACTGTGGGCTCAAAATAAAAATATAAGGCAAAAATAGGTATATATGTTGTCAAATATAGTTTTACTTTTTTAATTAATTTAGTTTTTATACACCATATTTTATTCCCCAAGCCCTGTCCCCCTTCAAACTGTTTCACATCCGATACCCATTCTCCACCCTCTGTCTCCCCATGAATGTCCCCACTCTCAACCTCACCTGATCTCTAAACACCTTGAGCCTCCAGTCTCTTGAGGTTAGGTGCATCATCTCTGAATGAACACAGCCCCAGCAGTCCTCTACTGTATGTGTGTTGGGAGCCTCATATCAGCTGGTGTATGCTGCCTGTTTGGTGGTCCATTGTTTGACAGATCTCAGGGGTCCTGTTTAATTGAGACTACTAGTCTTCCTACAGGATCGCCCTTCTCCTTAGCATCTTCCAGCCTTCTCTAATTCAACAACAGGGGTCAGCCACTTCTGTCCATTAGTTGGGCGCAAATATCTGCATCTGACTCTTTCAGCTGCCTGATGCTTCTTCTGGAGTACAGTCATGCTAGGTCCCTTTTTGTGATCACACCATAGCCTCAGTAATAGTGTCAGGCCTTGGAACCTCCCCTTGAGCTGGATCCTACTTTGAGGTGTCCCTGGACCTTCTTTTCCTCAGGCTTCTCTTCACTTTCATCTCTGTAATTCTTTTAGACAGGAACAATTATGGATCAGAGGTGTGACTGTGGGATGACTCTCCTCTCCCTCATTTGATGCACTGTCTTCTTGCTGGTGCTCTATAAGTTCCCTCTCCCTACTGTCAGAAATTTCATCTAAGGTTCCTCTCTTTGATTCATGAGAGTCTCTCACCTCCCAGGTCTCTGGTGCATTCTAGAGGATCCTCCCAACTCCTAAGTCTTGAGCTTGTCTCTTCATTCTTTCTGCTGGCTCTCGGGGCTTCTATCCTTTTCCCTCACCCAATACCAGATCCAGTTCCCCTCTCCCCACCACTCACCCCCTCCGTGATCCACTTTCCCTCCCAGGTCCCTCCCTCCCTCTCCACTTGTGAGTGTTTTCTTCTCCATCCCTAGTGGACTGAGGTTTCCTCACTTGGGCACTTCAGCTTGTTGACTTTTGGGGGGGGGGGGTTCTGTGGTTGGAAAATAATGTGAAGTAAAAGAAAATGAATTTGTATGCTATATATTCAAAGGAAATGTCTGTAAAATATCCCTAAAAATGAAAATTCTTCCATATTACATAATCAACTCATATACAAAGAAAACACAAATTGAAATATGTAAAATTATAATCACAATAAGAAATAAAATGGCTTAAAATAAGCAAATGGGGAAAAGTGTCTAGTCTTGTTGTTATTGGCGAGATGAAAATGAAAAATGTGTATTCATAAAGTAGCTAAAAGTATAAATACTAGGCTGGGAACATTGATTTGCTCAGTAAGCATGTGTAAGAATGAGGACCCATGATGTTAGCATCTCTATAAAAAAAAGAACACGTGCAATTGCAAGTGCCTGTAACCCTAGTTAAAAAGTACAAAGATAAGAAGACCCTAGAGCTCAGTGACTGGTTAGACGTAAGAACAACTGAACTCAAGGCTCACGGAGAAACCTTGTCTCAAATGATAAGGTGGAAAGCAATGGAGCAATACACACAACTTGGTCAACAGTTTCCATGTGCATCTGTGCTTAACACACATGTTTGCATATCAGCACTATACATTCCTTCACAATGTGTTAAAATATTAAACACTGCCAATACCAAGTTTTAACAAGAGTGTGGAGCAACAGAGACCTATATATGGTTGGAAAGAAAACAATGGTATATGAAATCTATTTGGAGAAAATTAGCTTTAGTTTTCTCATACAGTTAAATACAACATCTCTAAATGACAAAAATGTTGTAAATATTTACCATATAGAAATGGAAACAAGTCTAAGTGGTTATAGATGTGAAATGTGTAAAATGGTTTCATTCAAAACTCCTCCATTTGTTCCTCAACTGGTGAAAAGACACAACACTCAATTAATACAATTAAGTTACTACTGATTTAACCTATCATAAACAATAAGCTATATACTATAAAGACACACTCCCCAGAACAATTGATAGTATGAATTATTTATTTCTAAGGGAAATAATTTTCTTGATAAAAACATTTTGTAGAGTTGAGCTATATTATCTTTATATTATATTTTTACATATATAGAAATGATACATTTCCTTCCTTCTGTGGTCAATATAATGATTGTCTATACTTATAATGATTGTCTATACTTATATCTTTTTTAATTCAAACAAACAACTTACATAGCTTTGATGAAGTTTTTCTTTCCCTCTTGACATGGTTATGATATTATTTAATAGGTACATTTTTACCTACTATTTACTACTCAAAAAGCAAAAGGAACTTTAAAGTTGACTTAAATTATATCTGTGAAATGTGTCTTTTAGTAGCAATTAATTATTTTATCCGTCAATAATTTTTCCAGGTCTCTGGAGAGTGACAGTGAAAACATATATTTTCTTTATTTTTAACATCTGTGTTTGAGTCAGTGTTCCTTTCCTAAGAGGGTACGTGCTGCTGATTTTACAATCCCCAGTATGTTCAAGATTCATAAATGTGAATGGCGGTGCATTGTTTGAAATTTCTATGACAAGATATTGCTCTCTCATTTGTTTCCTTTAATAAAACTTCTGGTAAAATACCTAGAAAATATTAAGGAACAGAACCTTAAAATGTAAGGATAAAATACTGGGCAAAAGTTCTGTTGTACAGAAAGCAGTAGCACCGACTCTGAAACTCACAGTATTATTGTTATTATTATTACTATTATTATTATTGCTATTATTATTTTATCATACTTAAAGCATATTTATTAAAAGAATTTGAAGAGTATAATTATTTTCAAAGATAAATATTGCCTCTGGGATTCAAGGGCCTTCTGTATTATGAGACAATCCTCTGAATTCCAGGTACTGCTCAACATCGTGGTAGGAATTGAACACCAGACTCTTTTTATTAAGGTTCAGAATTGTTGAATCAAATGTGGATGTAAACCCCAATAAAAAATACTTAATACATTCTTAAAAACATTCATTTTATTTTCCAAGTACCACTCAGTCTTATGGCAAAGAATTTGATTTCATGATGATTTTCACAGAGCACTCTCTATGCTGGTCTACATATTCCTATTCAGATTAACACCAAAGATTGTAGCTGATTTTTGGTGTTTTCGGGACAGTAATCAGAATTCCTTGTTTTGCCAATCATGCACAAACTCAGGAAAATTTAATAGAAAGGTGAAACATTAATACATTTATCCTCCCAATCCATGTTTTCTTCTCACTTGAACAGAGTTTCATCATAAATGTCACAAATTTTGGTGTGAGTTGAATATCTTGGCCTCTTTCTAATTAAATGCTGCTGCCCAATTCCCTGGGTAGTACAAAAAGCCCTTCAGGTCCTAAAAAGGAATGACTTCCAAATTGAAAAGCTAGTAAATAAATCAGATTGGGGCCAAAAGCAATTATCATAACAGGGAAGAATCTTGTTTAATGTCTATCTGAAGTTGGATAGTTCTGGTCTACCAGTAACCTGAGACAGGCAGACAAAAATTTCAACCTTAAATATACACAAAAGCAATTTAACCATACTGCCATGATTTTAGGTAAAGATATTTGTTGCAGAAAGTCCTAAATAAAGATAGAACTTATCACAGCATCCACCAATCTAAAGAAAATATAGTCATTTTATTTTAAATTTTAGAAAGAACTAATTCCATTGTATTGCTAGGCATTGGTTGATTATACAACACAAACAAATTTTGAATATGAATTTTATTCATTATCCATGGCTAATTTTGCGAGAGCATTATCATGTGATTAAAACATAAGAAACATAAAGAATATATCTATAAGGAAAATGACACCCATGAGCAAAGGAAAACATCATTTTCTGTTATGGAACCTCACTGGATATTTTTTTTTCTTTCCTTCCTTTCTTTCTTTCTTTCTTTCTTTCTTTCTTTCTTTCTTTCTTTCTTTCTTTCTTTCTTTCTTTCTTTTGGTGGCGGGAGTCTTATTGGTCCTTGGCTTCTATATTATGGTTTGATACATAGTTAAAACAATTTAAATAGGTCATATATATATACTTAGAAACTTTTAATTGATAGTCACCATTATCATGGAGGTACCCATTTAATTCTCACAATTATGGTATTTCCACATGTTCTAAAATGGACATAGACAAATTGTTCAGAGACACATAATATCTATCACAAGTTTGACAAATATTATATCCATTTATTTTAATAACATATTGCTTTTAGTTATTATTTATTTATTTATTTATTTTAATTTACTTACATTTCAAGTGTTATGCCTCATTCCATTTCCCCCCTCCCAGCAACCCTATCCGTTCCCCATCCCCCTGCTTCTATGAGGATATTCCTCCACCCACCCACAAATTAAGCTATTGAAATTGTTTTTGAGCCCAACATATATTTGCAAAAAGTAGACATCATGAAGCCATTTAACAAGACCTTGCATAATAGATGAGCTTTGAAGGTTAAAAAGGAAGCAGCTAGGTTTAAGATAAGAAGGGAGGGTGCCAGGCAAGGCATGCAATTTCAGGCTGTGGAAGCAGCGTGTGCAAAGGCCTGGAGGTGAGGAGCGAAGCACGCTTGGGGAATTGCCATCCATCATGAGGCTGATTATACTGTCATCAGAGGCGTCTCGGGGGAAGGAAGCAGTGAATGTCACACTGTCATTACTCCTTTAAAATATCAGCACTTATTAAATGAGATCTCAATTAAGCAGGGACCTCAATTAGTTAGATTTCATCTTTCAAAATATTATTGTTATTAAGAGAAAGAAGAATGACAAGCATCCAGCTTCAGGGCTTCTTTAGGGCTAGGGCACTGCTGAGTCTCTATAGCTCATCTATTAAGTGTGTGGAGGACATCTCTGATACATCAGTAGTGAAGAAAATATATTTAGTTTTGTTGAGACTTTGGTTTTTAGTTTCTGAATTTTTGGTTTGTTTATTTAATCTAAAGTATAATAAAAAAGCCCATCTAGGGAACTCCTTGAAGTTAATGAAAAACACTGAGGCCAAGACCTCTTGTCTTGTCATGTTATGTTGGCTGGTTTTTCGGTTAGGTTTGCACCTTTCCTCTTACTTTTATCTCTCCATCTCATCTTTCTTTCTCCCTCTCCTTCTTCATTTGGTTTATTCCCCTTACCTCTCTTCATCCTTCTCTTTAATCTCTCTATTCCCCATTTCATTTTGGATTGTTTTGAGACAGATTTTCCAATGTATCACTTTGGCTTCAAACATGTTATATCTGTACCTCAGTCTACCTCTTGAGTACTGGGATTATAAATGAGTATGACCATCACAGCATTTTTTTCTCTGTTTTATTTTGAGATATCCTAAGTATGGAGTAGAGACTATATGCACATAAGAATACTTCCCCTCCTCTCCTTACACACAAACACAAGAGATTGTTTTTGATTTTCTTTGTAATTTTTAATTGAAAATCTGTTTTCTTTTTTCTTTTTTTTTTTAAATTTTCTATGTTCTTTGTTTACATTCCAAATGATTTCCCCTTTCCCAGTTCTCCCCTCTCCATATGTTCCATAAGCTTTCTTCTCTACACCCATTCTCCAATCACCTCCCTCCTTTTTCTCTGTCCTGGTACTCCCCTACAATGCAAATCAAGCCTTTCCAGACCAGGGCCCTCTCCTTACTTCTTCATGGGAGTCATTTGTTATGCTAATTGTATCTTGGGTATTCAGAGCTTCTGGGCTAGTTAATATCTACTTATCAGTGACTGCATTCCATGTGTATTTTTTTGTGATTGGGTTACCTCACTTAGGATGATATTTTCCAGTTCCAACCATTTGGCTAAAAATTTCATGAATTCATTGTTTTTAATTGCTGAGTAGTATTCCACATTATCTGTATCCATTCCTCCATTGAGGGACATCTGTTTTAAAACACAATACATTTTGATTATGATTCCCATCTTCAAACTCCTCCCATATCTCTCTCCATGTCCCTACCACCCAGATATTTATTACATATTTCTAGGGCCTGTGAAGTTCCTAAAGCTGGAAATACAGAAAAGTCAATATGTATTCCAGGCCACACTCTAAAGTCTAAGACCTGAGAAGGCCAATGGCTTATGTCTGATAAAAGCAACCTTGAGATCCCAGATCTGATATCTCAGTTCACATCTTGGTACAAAGCTACAAACTACTACACTCTGGGATATTGGATGAGCCCATGTTTTTATTTTTACTAGGTCTAGATATAGAAATATTAATGTCATTAAGAACTCTCCTCTTAGCTATATGTATATAAATGCTTAACCAAATGTCTGGCAACCTAGCAGACACACACAAACACATACACACACACACACACACACACACACACACACACACACACTTATACATCATAAGGGTGTAAGACAAATTTAATTATTTAAAAATTTAAAAGTACTGAGAGCAATGCATGGTAGGTACTTCTTAAGCTCCTGTCCTTTGCACAGAAGATTGATATTTAGGTAAATTTCTATTTAACAATAACATGGTTGTTAATGTCTTCATTTTTCTACTATTTGTTATTTTAATGAGGTTTTTAGGGATATTCAGACAAATATCACCCTATTTTTCTTTCTCTTATGGTAATACTGAGTAAAACTTAGAGCCTCACACATCTGAGTCAGATACTTGATCTGTAAGCTACAGCCCTTGCCCTATGCCCCTCCCAAAGCCAAATATTTTCTTCCAATCTTACTTTTGATCTCAGATATTGATATCATTTATGCTTCTTTGTATTAATCATGACCTTCACTAGACAATTTCCTTAGCAAATGAAATGAGATATTAAAGTACTTTTATAAATTCCCACTGCATTAGAATATTTAATGAGCCTACCAGCCTGTCAAGGAAATACATGATTTCACACTTCCCAGTATGTGTTAGCTTTAATACTCTGTCTTTTCCTCCTTCACAAAAGCATTGAGAGTTTCAGAGATAGGGAGCAGGATGACATAAGGAAGTAGGAAAAGAGAAACTTTTAGCAGGAATCTTTCAATGTCCCCCAAGGTGCTTGTCAGACAATATAGACAAATGACAAAATAATCTAAACAAAAGGATAAATAACAGCAGCTCTGCTCAGCTGTTCAATCCATTGCTCTGGAACTGTCCTCACAGGGTTTTTTGTGGGCCCAGTGACCATGGACATGCTACCTCTGCTGCTTCCCACTGTACAGCTGGGTCTAAACCTTGGTTATGATCACTGAAGAAAATAGAATCAAGGGAATTGTCTCTAAATATATCAAAGCTCCCCAAATCCCTCCACATGGGTCCCTGATGCTTTGGGCAGGCTGTAAAGATATTTTCATTCTAAAGCAAGAATTGTCTTTTAAGGGTCATGGGGTTACTGTGGGATTACAAAAGCATGCTTTCCATGGAGGGTTTTCAATGAGTCTTCTTGTACACAAGGAAAATCCATCAGTGTATTCATTCCCATTATCTTCTCTTATTGAAAGGAATCAGAAAAGTTCAGTAAAAATGTTCTGAGAGTTAAAAAAGAAACTATCTTTGGGAAGAAAATAAATACATTATTGAATGGATTAAAGAGTAATGTGAAAATATTTTTATTTTTACCTTTTTTATATGCCTTGCCTTTAAAAAAATATTGTCAGAGCTGGACTGATATGTAGCTCAGAGTTTAAGAGCACTATTACTCTCACATAGGACCTGAATCCAATTATACAAAGTAGGTGACAACCACCCAAAACTCTACTTTCAGGGGACCTTATGCCTTCTTCCAAATGCTAAGGACACCACACATGCCCATTGACAGACATGAAATAAATAAATAAATAAATAAATAAATAAATAAATAAATAAATAAAATATATGCCACTTGTGGAACAAAGGCCAAAGAAAATGATAAAATAAAATAATAAGATATTTTGGAATATTTAAACCAATGCTCTTTAATTATAATGCAAGTTACACATATGTGGCCACTAAAGCCACAATATTCATAGATTCTGTTAACTTAGGAGAAAACCAAATTCTGAGAAGGGTTATAGTTCTTTCTCTAACAAGCGCATTTATACCTAGGTTTTGGTTTAGAAATTCCTTCACTTGAACAATGCAATTATATATGTCTATAATACATATCTAATATATACTGTTATATCTATCACCAGTTTCATTTGACTTAGATAATAAGATATTTATTATAACTGCAGTTTCAATAGGAGGTAAGTGTTTACAGCAAATGGTAGAAATGTATATTTGAAAGACATGATCACACCCCAGATACTTGAGAGGATTCTCAAATCATCCTATGGATTCCAACTATAGTACAAAGTTATTTGGTCTGCTAATTAGAAGTGCACAAAGATATTACTATCAATTGACTAACATAGAAATTAAAAAGAACTAAATAACTTTTTATTCCCATTCACCATAAAACTCACAATAAAAGGATTCTGTTTCTAATTTCTCCTTGTAAGGAATGGAATAGCTCAGATCAGCACAGAGCTGCAAGCATCTTTACTCCCAATGGACAGAACAATGTCTGAGTTAAGTACCCAGATCATATCCATCTTCCTCACAGCTGAGACACAACTGTCTCTATGATTCTTCCCTAATAGCATCAGAAACAAATCTCAGGCCAGGCAAGTAAGGTTCAAGGAAACCACAGCAATGAAGAACTGCTTTGGCCCTGTAGTTCTATCCTTTTCTTCGAGGCTAGATAACCATTCTATTAACTAGTACCTCTATAGTCCCATCCGTGACTTTATTTGGCTGTTCTTCCAAGCCCACAAATGTGTTTTGATTAAGGGAATATGCTGAGTTGAAATGGATCTCCCCACCTCTGCCATGGTTCTGCAAGGAACCAAGGCAGGCTTTAACTTTGACTTCTAAGCAGAGTCCAGAGGGAATATGTTTAATTGAACCGTGTGTCAGGTTCCTTCATAATCTGCTGAGGACAGTGTTGTTTTGTGTGCTGAGGTGCTAAAGGACATGTAATTCATTTAGACTCTACTATAATCTACTTACAGTGGTCTGATTTCCTTCAGGAACACACACACATACACACACACACACACACACACACTCTCTCTCACATGTGCGGGGGAGGAAGAGAGAGAAAGAAAGAGAGAGAGAGAGAGAGAGAGAGAGAGCATTATCAAAGAATTTACAATATAGTAAAATGCTTCTCAAATTAGCCATGAGCTAAACTTTTGCATTGTCTAGTATTTGCACAAAAAACAAATATTCCTGTGTATGTCCCATTAATCACATCCAGTATTTTATTTGGTTATTTGAATAATTATATGTTAAACAAAAGTTGGTCTTCTTTGCAGATTATGAGCAACTTTAGAATAGCTTTCATAAGATTCAAGCCATTTTTCTTCATTTTCCAAATTAACTACAATATTAATATGAGAACAAGTACTATGTAAAATGGAATTTACTGAAAATATTTTAAAATTATGAATCAGATTCTGCTTTTTGCAAGAACTCACTTCAGTTGAAAGTAAAATTATTGTATTAAAACTTAGGCAAAACAATAGATATCAATAGATATTTTAATTTTAGTGACCATAGAAATGACTCAGTATATTCCTTAATCAAATATTGAAATATCTGAATATCCTGAATTTGTATTTTGAAACTCCACACTATGAGGCTGTGACTTCTGTTTTTTGTCTCACAAACTTAAATAAAGTCAGTTGCCCCTAGAGAAGATCCTCAGGTCCTGGACAAGTCTCCTGGGGCCAAATACATTGAGCTAAACTCCACTGAGCAAGAGAGAATCACAGAAGTGAAGTTCAGGGGTGATCTGGAAAGGACAGGTCTATCTGATTCCAAAGGTATCTGTGAGGAGTGAGAAAAAGGAGCGGAAATTACCATGGAAACCAGGACAGAAAGAGCCAGATGAGACAAAAGTTCCATGTCAGAAAAGGAGTAAAATCTTTAGGAACTACTAAAATTGTGTATATATTACTCCTCTTAGGTTTTAACTACTGTGTCGTGCCTCCTTGAGACACAATTTTCCCAAATAAAAAGAGGCAGTTATAACTATTTTTGTTGCTTATCATGTATAAAACCGCTAAAATATTGCTTATGAAAGAAGATTAATTTATTCAATTACTTTTATTAGGTGTTAATTATACCAGTTGCAATATTGTGGGCTAGTTATGTTGTTTGCACTTCCTAAATTCACACCTCAGTGTGGGAGACAAAGAATTAATATTATTGAAAGCTTCGTGTAGGCTTTCTGACTTACTGACTTATTTATCAAGTGCAATATATATGTAAAATAATTTCTAATAAATATATAATATAAGTAAGGCCAAAAAAACTATTTAAAAACTGAGCTGACCATGAAAACATTTCTAATTTGCCTATGAATCAGATCCAGCATTCTCAGTGTTTAGAACTTTGGAGTCAGGATTCTTTGTTCTCCCCTTGTGATGTGTAACAAGTTGAAATGCTGAATTACTTGGAATCTCAGTGTTAAATCAACTCATCAGACAGAAGGAATTTGAGTGAAATTTGTGAAAGAGAGAATGGTTATCAAAAGCTTAATGTGGGTGTTTTTACAAAGTGTCTTGTCAACAAAAGAGAAAAACCACCACAGTCAATAGCTTCAAATAATTCAGATTTGGAAAATAAGTTGAGTCCACAGGTTAAAAGAGTTATGTTGAGTCTATAGATCAATCTTACATTTCTATCACCTGAATTAAAAGATATTAAAATGGGAGGGTTTTCTATTGCTCCTAAACCTGAAGGTAGCAGGTTTTCAGTAGCACTGTTGCAGTAATAAAATCACTTTTCTTTCCTATATGCTAAAAACATAGGCTGGGGGAGGGGCAGGAAACTGTGAGCCACAGTTGTAGGAAAGACACTGTGCAATGGCCAGGAATACTGTTTGTCTGCTTTATTGTTATTCTTACCTCAAACACCTGAGGCACCTCCTGACACAGCAGGGTCTGTAGATGTTTTGTAATACCAAATGAATAGGGGTTTTAGCCAGCGATCAACATACTGAAGCAATTTAAGTACCAAGGAAATCATCATTTATTTGTACCTATATAAGTTTTTAAGGTCTTATTATACCTTAGTGGGGCTCTGTCATGATTTCCACACTTTTACCTTCAGATACCAGTTTACTCATGACTTCTTCTTGATCTACAACTCTCTGTGTACTTTGATTCCTAGTCAGTTTCCAAGGAACAGAACATCATTGAATACTGTAGGTATTCAACACATAATTGTGTATCATAATGCATTTCTCTTAATTCACATACCAGTATGGACTGTGAAAACACATATATGTAAATCATACTGCAATAAAATAATCAAATGTGAATACCAAGTCTACATTCTAATTGGCATCTACAAAGTATCTTTATGGATATAGTCATATGTGTTCCACACACACACAAGGGTATATGGAATTTGCTTTCTCCTAATCACTTGCAAACAAAACATACCCTCCAGGTTTGAGTTCTCTTTCTGATTAGATGAATTTCCTCCAATGTAGCAAGGCATCTTGCATCTCACCACCTTAAAGACAGCTGTTATCCATTTCCTGAGTATTTTGGTTGCAGCTTCTGGTCTTCTGTTGAAAGATTTTATTTCATTATTTATGATTTGACCTATTAAATGTCAATGGAGAGACTCCCTGGAAAGGTGTGTTACCGTGGTTACCAGCAGCTTTTCTCATCCGAGGAAGAGTCTGCTTTCTGGAGTTCAGAATGGGTTCTAAAATCAGCGGGAACCACACATGCAGAAGCAGGGCCGCGTGAAGGGCACAAAGAACTTGCTATTATTTTCGAAACAGGATTCTAGGGTTTTCATTCCAAATGATAACTTATGGACAGTTTGAGGAAAATTCATGGAAATTAAAAGACCTTAATCTCATGCCATATGTAGAACAGGAGTTTTTATTCTGTTGCCGTCTTCTGCACCACCACCACCACCAATAATGCATTTTTTATGAGAAAGTCAAACGTGCCTGTCTCAGCAGCAAACGCTCCTCAACAGAACAAATGTGCCTTTTTTGTTAAATTACAGAAACAGCCAAAGATTTATGATTCTGCTAGACAAAATCCTTTTGTTTCAAATAGTTGCCATTTTTTCCATGAAGAAATCAGACACCTTGTTGGTGTTTTCTTATAGTAAACATAAGGTCATGGAAAGGAAACAGGCTAGATGAAAGATCACCAAGGTATTAAATTACTTCCATCTGCAAACACTGTAAATCCCGTAGACATAAAAAGGAGAAGTTATAGTTGGAGCTCTGAAGTGTCATGTTTTTGGACTTGAAAAAAGTCCTTCTGCTAAGGACTTTATTCTACTGCCAAGATTAAGAAACATGAAGTTGTGATGCAGTAACTGGACCGTGTCAAAAGCATTCTGCAGTAGAAATCTCACTCTCTGTGCTTAGCAGTTGCTTTTGTCCACTCACTTGCCACATTATCTAACTTTCAAGTTTATATTGGAAGACATTATGTGAATTATAGTCAAAGTCCATTGCATTAGCGCTCAACAGAAACTCACACAAAGCATGCAATTAGTCTCTTCAGGTTTTCTTTCCACTGATTATAAACTGCTTACGATTCGGATAAAATTCAAAATGGTGTCTTTTCAAAACAAGGCCACTTACATTTGAAAGCAATTAATGCTATTTGCAGTGGCAATTTTTTCTAAATTGTATGGAAGTCTTTAAGTAGCATTTATATTTTTTTTCATTCAAGGTTATTAGCTGTTACTATAATAAGAGTGCAATGCCTCTTGTTGCTAGGCATCTGAACTCAATTCCTCGTTTTCACAAATTTATTCTTATATGAGTCCCACTTCAGAGGCCAGATACTTGCTTTTGAACCTCTTTAAAGGCAAGATGTAAACTTGAACACAGTAGAGTCGGGTATCTACAGAATTTGAATCTGAAACAAGAGATTTGAAGTCATGTGCTGGTCAAGACTTCATTCTATTGATGATGCCCAGTACCCAGTGCCTGGTTGGAGGCAAAATGATATAAATGAAAACAGTGCAGTCTCTAACAGAGACTGAATTTGTATGACCTTGACTGCTCTCCTAACTTCAAAATATAATCAATTATTGTCTTGAGAAAAATATTACCTAGTCACCCTCAGCTTCTTTATCTATAGATCTGGAAAAACAATTGTAGTATTCCAGAATACTGACTTTGAGTGGGATTAGCTAATACGAGTTGATGGCACATGGCACATGTACAGAAAATTGCTGGCATTACCTAGGGTAAGTTGTGGATGTCTCCTCAGGGCTTAAAACAGTGGTTGAACTATCCTTCTCAGGCATTCTTGACAATGAATTCCTTTCAATATTTTTCAAAGTTCATTGATTAAGTTTTTTTGTTAGTAATTTTAATAATAAGCGGCATGATTTTCTATTGACAGCAGCCAAAAATTCTGAAAAGTCCATCTGTAAGTTGTGTTTTCAACAAAACACTCTCACGCTTGAAACTCTTCAAATTTAGAAGTGGGATGATTGTAGGAAGCCTTCCAGGAGTTCCTTTTGTGTCCTGATCCCAAACAGGCAAACAGAAATCTGTGTTTCATTCTGACAACAGCAATCCTGGCAAGAGTGCCGAATGTATCTTTTCATGCATTGCAATTGAAGGTTGACCAAGAGTTTGGAAAGCCTGAATATCTGAAGCAATTATGTGACCGAACACTGGGTTTTACAGTCTGCTGAAATTAGGAGAGAAGAGCCATTTGTCTGTTTCCTTTGTACCTGCAAGGATCCAGAGTTGCCTGTGGGAAGGAAGATGGAGCTACGTTTACAAGTTCACAGGGACACCAGGGATCTTCAAAGCCTGCAAGCACAGGGCAAAGGTGACAGTTCTGTTTGGCTCTTGTCCACACAGCCTGGAGGTATTATTGAAAGATTGTCAGAGTAGAAACACCAGGGCAAACCACTTCATGGGTGTCGAGAATCTGGCTTTTTGTTTAAGGATTCCAGAAGGTTGTCTGGGAAATCGTAACACCAGAAGCTTTTTTTTTTTTTTAATTGATTCTCTCTTTGATAAGGTCCCTTCTCTCAGCTTCTGAAGGAAAGGGGAAAGATTAAAGAATGATATAGAGAGAAAGTTCTAGCTGCTTTAAAGGAGGCCATGTGGTTTGCCTGCCTTATATAGCTCTTCTTAAAAAGGAAAGACAGCTGTTTGCTGAAGGAAGGCCTGAACTGCTGTGGCCAGTCACTGCAGACCACTAATTGCAGTTTCTAAAGCATCTGAGAAGGCAATTTTTTCTCATCTATCTCATATGTTTTAGTATCTTTAATTTCTTCCAAGTATAGCTCTTTCTCATGACCTCAGATTAACCTAGATGAAACAATTATTTCCTCTAGAATATTGTCTATAATGCTAGTATGATCACTTTTTACTTATGGAGAGTTGATGAACACACCTTGGGTTCCCACCAACACCATGTGCCAAGAAAAGCTACACACATTTGATACTATTTAGGTGGGAACGCTTTTCTGAGTCCACGTGGTATGTTGTGACTAGGACCAGACAAAGAGGCTAGAAAACACCAGAACAGGACAAACTCCACCTTTGCTCCTCTTCTTTCTGGTAAGATTCTTAATGGAGTTTGATATTTTAACATCAACAATTTCTGTCCTTAGAAAATAAGAAAGGTAAAAGCTTTGAAATTGTCTCTAAACCTAAATTATATAATTTTGAAATCTACAGTATATTTTCATAGTCAAAATAATATAACCATAAAAATAACTAGGTCAAAATAACTAATTCAGAATGAAATAACTGTGTTTATAGTTACCCATTTTACTGAATGTGGATATATGTGTATGAAGGTATGGTGAGCTATGTTTTGACAAATATTTCATAAAAATGTTTGAACATAGTATATTTATAATATTATTAAACATAGAACTATGCTAAATGCTATGATAATCCTAATAATGTTCAATAGATTTTATAGATAAGGCCAAATTGAGACAGTGCTATTTCAAAGATCTTGGTAAGAGGCATGAATCGTAATGTTCTATGTAATGAGTTGACCCTAGTTTATAAATTCTAAGCAATGATAAATAGTGAGGAACTTCATTATACACTTAATGAAAGCCATATGAAAATTTTAGAGTCAGAGTAGCAAATTTAAAGAAACAATACAAACACCATAAAAGAAACTATAAAAAATGTAATGCTATTTTAACATGCAAAACAAACATGATAAAACAAAACACAAAGAAACAATCATAAAAAGAGCTTGCACATTCTTTTTTTCTGACTTTATCCAGTCTGCCTGCAATATCAGTACAGTGGCTGCTAATATAATTTTCCAAGTCTGCTACTTGGATAGCATATGCAGTATATGAGACAGAATATTTGTAGCATTGAGTCTTTCCCTTTATTTATTTTTTTATCAATAGGTTCCAGTGTGCAGACCTTGGTCATGGGTTTTACATAGGACTGAAATGAAGCAAAGTACATTGTGGTCTCTGAATCTCTTCATATGACACCAAGTTAATTACAAAATTCGACAAAATATTGCAGTTACTTGTCATTCAGTGAGTCTTCTCTGCTCAATGATCTTTCCATAGATACATCAACGCCTCCTTATCACAGAGTCATTGCAACAGCCTGTGTTTATCTGATATTCCTAAAGCATAGCGTGGTGTGGTTTAGTTTATTGTATATAGTGAAGCACATTCACATGCTTTGGTGAAGCACAAAAGAAAACTATCAGCTCACATACACAATTGCAGAAAACCTTGAAGATGGTTTAGCAAGTTCTTTATCCTAAGAATATGCTTAAACTAATTAAAATAAAACAGATTTTCATTGTGTCTGTCTGAACCCAAGGCATACTGGTCAGAGTTATAAAATACATTGCCCTTGAGACGTATGTAAGAAAATTGAAAATGGAAACATAGTGAACCTGCAGATTCCTTCAAGGCAGTTTCATTGTCAAAAGTTCTCAGAAGCTGGATTCCTTCCATATGAAGGGTATGTCAAAAATACTATGTGTTGCTTAAATCCTAAGGCAGAAGAAAAAGCATGCCGGATGGACAAATAGTGTTCTCTCTCTCTCTCTCTCTCTCTCTCTCTCTCTCTCTCTCTCTCACACACACACACACACACACACACACACACACACACACACACACACTCATGAGCACACATGCATATACACACTTATACTCTCATGTGCATAGATCCACACTCTCACACACCGTTTGTAGTGAAGGGTGGTAACACATGCTTTTATGGTAATTTCTTCTACCTTATTGGTATATCTCATCCTGTATTACATTAAATAAAGTATAGTTTTTCTGGGTAAATATATTTGTTTGGACTTAAAAAATTATTTGAAATGAAGGATTGACCAAATTAATATTTAAAATCTATAACTTAAAGAGATTAATTCATTCTCTGTAATGTGTTCATTATTTTCTAGAGAAATGGATCCACTGATCATCTTTCCAACATTGGGTATAATGTAAAATTCTCAGAGTCAAGATAACTAGTATATAGTTATAGATTTTTTGGTGTGGTTTTTCAGACAGTCTTTGATATAGTTGACAATTAGTTACCGCATGTTGCCATGAATTAAAATATAAACTCAGAATGTGTACCAACACCCTTGGGTCCATAAAGGTAGGAAAAAGAAAGGTAAACATAATTCTCTTGATTATAACAAGAACTCAATGACTTGGTATTTGAAGGAGAGAGAAGAGAATGAGTCATTAACTATTAAAATGATATCTGTTCATTGAGCTTCCTTAGAGTAAAAATGGAAAAATTAGAGAGGAAGAGAGCAGTAGAAAATAGAAAAAGGAGAGGCAGTCTGGGAGCTCACAGCACAGCTCATTCCTGTGGCACGGAGCTTGGGCTTCAGTCCTGAGGCCTCAGGCATCTCCGCTTCCTGATCCAGATCAGCCTGAGCAGCAGCACCACCACATCTCCAGGTCCCAGGGGAGGCAAGTGGGGCTTCCAGGCAGCCAGCGGGAGAAGTCGGTGTGCTCCGTTGAATCCAGCAGGCCCCAGCGGGAGCCTTCAGGCGCCTGCTTTGGGATCTGAACAGCCTGGAACACAGCGCTCGGTCTCCAGGAAGTGAGGGAGACCTGGTGTGCACCCAGAGGCAGTCTGGGAGCTCACAGCACAGCTCCTTCCTGTGGCACAGAGCTTAGGCTTCAGTCCTGAGGCCTCTGGCGGTAGCCCTCAGACCTCTCTGCTTCCGGATCCAGATCAGCCTGAGCTGCAACACCACATCTCCAGGTCCTGAAAGAGGCAAGTGGGGCTTCCAGGCGGCCAGCTGGGAGAGGTCAGTGTGCTCCGGTGAATCCAGTGGGCCCCAGCAGGAGCCTTCAGGTGTCTGCTTCCGGGTCTGAACAGCCTGGACAACAACACCCTGTCACCAGGCAGTGCAGGAGGTAAGCTGTGCACCAGAGGCCACCTGGGAAGGGGCAGCTTGCACTGGTGAGTCCAGCATTGACAACACCAACTAACACCAGTGAGAACTAGATGGCAAAAGGCAGACTCAGGAACGTCACTAACAGAAATCAAGGAAACATGGCAACATCTGAACCCAATTCTCCTTTACCAGCATGTCCTGGATACCCCATTACACCAGTAAAACAAGATTTGGATTTAAAATCACTGGTCATGATGCTGGTACAGGAACACCTGAAGGACATACTTAAAGAAATTCAGGAGAAAATGGATCAAAAGTTAGAAGCCCTTGCAAGGGAAACACAAAAATCATTGAAAGAAATCCAGAATACAAAAGCCAATAATGAGGAAACACAAAAAACACTTAAAGAAATACAGGAGAACTTTGGTCAACAGGCTGAGGTCATGAAAGAGGAAACACAAAAATCTCTTAAAGAATTACAGGAAAGCACAAACAAGCAAGTGCAGGAGTTAAGCAAAACCATCCAGGATCTAAAATCAGAAGTAGAAACAACTAAGAAAACTCAAAGGGAGACAACTTTGGAAATAGAAAGCCTTGGGAAGAAATCAGTGGACAAAGATGCAAATATCAACAACAGAATACAAGAGATAGAAGAAAGAATCTCAGACGCTGAAGATACCATAGAAACCATGGACTCAACAGTTAAAGAAAATGCAAAAAGCAAAAAGCTTGTAACCCAAAATATCCAGGAAATCCAGGACACAATGAGAAGACCAAACCTAAGGATTATAGGCATAGATGAGAGTGAAGATTTACAACTTAAAGGGCCAGCAAATATCTTCAATAAAATTATGGATGAAAACTTCCCTAACCTAAAGAGAGAGATGCCCATGAATATACAAGAAGCCTACAGAACTCCAAACAGACTGGACCAGAACAGAAATACTTCCCGTCACATAATAATCAAAACACCAAATGTACTAAACAAAGAAAGAATATTAAAGGCAGTAAGAGAAAAAGGCCAAGTAACATATAAAGGAAGACCTATCAGAATCACAGCAGACTTTTCACCTGAGACTATGAAGGCTAGAAGATCCTGGGCTGATCTCATGCAGACTCTAAGAGAACACAAATGCCAGCCAAAACTACTATATCCAGGAAAACTCTCAATCACCATAGATGGAGAAAGTAAGATATTCCATGACAAAACCAAGTTTACCCAATACCTATCCACAAACCCAGCCCTACAAAGGATAATAGGAGGAAAACACCAATACAAGGAGGGAAACTTCACCCTGGAAAAAGCAAGATAGTAACCTTTCAGCAAACCCAAAAGAAGTTAACCAATCAAATTTAAAAAATAACGTCAAAAATGACAGGAAGTAAAAATCACTATTCCTTAATATCTCTTAACATCAATGGACTCAATGCCCCAATAAAAAGACATAGACTAACTGACTGGATACATAAACAGGAACCTACATTTTGCTGCTTACAGGAAACACACCTAAGGGTCAAAGACAAACACTACCTTAGAATAAAAGGCTGGAAGACAATTTTACAAGCAAATGGTCGCAGGAAACAAGCTGGAGTAGCCATTTTAATATCAGATAAAATTGACTTTCAACCCAAAGTCATCCAAAGAGACTCTGAGGGACACTTCTTGCTGATCAAAGGAAAAATACAACAAGAAGAACTCTCAATCCTGAACACCTATGCTCCAAATGCAAGGGCACCTTCTTTCGTAAAAGAAACTTTATTAAAGCTCAAAGCACACGTTGCACCTAACACAATAATTGTGGGTGACTTCAACACTGCACTTTCCTTAATGGACCGATCAGGAAAACAGAAACTAAACAGGGACATAATGAAACTAATTGAAGCTTTGGACCAATTAGATTTAGCAGATATATATAGAACATTCTATCCTAAAGCAAAAGAATATACCTTTTTCTCAGCACCTCATGGTACCTTCTCCAAAATCGACCATATAATTGGTCACAAGACAGACCTCAACAAATAAAAGAAGATCGAACTAATCCCATGCCTCCTATCAGATCACTATGGAGTAAAAGTGGTCTTCAATAGCAACAAAAACAACAGAAAACCCACATACACGTGGAAATTGAACAATATTCTACTCAATGATACCTTGGTCAAGGAAGAAATAAAGAAAGAAATTAAAGACTTTTTAGAACACAATGAAAATGAAGACACAACATACCCAAATCTATGGGACACAATGAAAGCAGTGCTAAGAGGAAAACTCATAGCCCTGAGTGCCTCCAAAAAGAAAATGGAGAGAGCATACACTACCAGCTTAATGACACACCTGAAAGCCCTGGAACAAAAAGAAGCTATTTCACCCAGGAAGAGTAGAAGGCAGGAAATCATCAAACTCAGGGCCGAAATCAATCAAGTAGAAACAAAGAGAACCATACAAAGAATCAACAAAACCAGGAGCTGGTTCTTTGAGAAAATCAACAAGATAGATAAACCCTTAGCCAGACTAACCAAGGGCACAGAGAAAGTATCCAAGTTAACAAACTTAGAACTGAAAAGGGAGATATAACAACAGAAACTGAGGAAATCCAAAAAATCATCAGATCCTACTACAAGAGCCTATACTCAGCACAACTGGAGAATCTGGAGGAAATGTATAATTTCCTTGACAGATACCAAATACCAAAATTAAATCAGGACCAAATAGATCATCTAAACAGTCCCATAATGCCTAAAGAAATTGAAGGAGTCATAGAAAGTCTTCCAACCAAAAAAAGCACAGGACCAGATGGTTTCAGTGCAGAATTCTATCAGACCTTCAAAGAAGAGTTAACACCAATACTCTTCAAACTATTCCACAAAATAGAAACAGAAGGAACACTACACAATTCCTTCTATGAAGCCACAATTACGCTGATACCAAAACCACACAAAGATCCAACAAAGAAAGAGAACTTCAGACCAATTTCTCTTATGAACATCGATGCAAATATACTCAATAAAATTCTTGCCAACCGAATCCAAGAACACATCAAAATGATCATCCACCATGATCAAGTAGGATTATCCCAGGGATACATGGTTGGTCCAATATATGGAAATCCATCAATGCAATCCACTACATAAACAAACTCAAAGAACAAAACCACATGGTCATTTCATTGGATGCTGAAAAAGCATTTGACAAAATTCAGCATTCTTTCATGCTTAAAGTCTTGGAAAGAACAGGAATTCAAGGCCCATACCTAAACATGGTAAAAGCAATATACAGCAAACCGGTAGCCAGCATCAAACTAAATGGAGAGAAACTTGAAGCAATCCCACTAAAATCAGGGACTAGACAGGGCTGCCCACTTTCTCCTTATCTTTTCAATATTGTACTTGAGGTACTAGCTCGGGCAATTTGACAACATATGGAGGTCAAAGGGATACAAATTGGAAAGGAAGAAGTCAAACTATCATTATTTGCAGATGACATGATAGTCTACCTAAGTGACCCAAAAAACTGCACTAGAGAACTCCTACAGCTGATAAACAACTTCAGCAAAGTGGCAGGTTATAAAATCAACTCAAGCAAATCAGTGGCCTTCCTATACTCAAAGGATAAGCAAGCTGAGAAAGAAATTAGGGAAATGACCCCCTTCACAATAGCCACAAACAGTATAAAGTATCTTGGGGTGACTCTTACCAAACATGTGAAAGATCTATATGACAAGAACTTCAAGACTCTGAAGAAGGAAATGGAAGAAGACCTCAAAAAATGGGAAAACCTCCCATGCTCATGGATCGGTAGAATCAATATAGTTAAAATGGCCATTTTGCCAAAAGTAATCTTCAGATTCAATGCAATACCCATCAAAATCCCAACTCAATTCTTCACAGAGTTAGAAAGAGCAATTATCAAATTCATCTGGAATAACAAAAAACCCAGGATAGCTAAAGCTCTTCTCAGCAACAAAAGAAAGTCTGGGGGAATCAGTATCCCTTACCTCAAGCAATACTACAGAGCAATAGTGTTAAAAACTGCATGGTATTGGTACAGTGACAATGCAGGAGGATCAATGGAACAGGATTGAAGATCCAGAAATGAACCCACACACCTATGTCCACTTGATCCTCAACAAAGGGGCTGAAAACATCCAATGGAATAAAGATAGCCTTTTCAACAAATGGTGCTGGTTCAACTGGAGGTCAGCATGCAGAAGAATGTGAATTGACCCATTCTTGTCTCCTTGTACTAAGCTCAAATCCAAATGGATCAAGGACCTCCACATAAAGTAAGACACTCTGAAGCTAATAGAAAAGAAACTGGGGAAGACCCTTGAGGACATCGGTACAGGGAGAAAGTTTCTGAACAGAACACCAATAGCGTATGCTCTAAGAGCAAGAATTGACAAATGGGACCTCATAAGGTTACAGAGTTTCTGTAAGGCAAAGGACACCATCAAGAGGACAGATCGGCAACCAACAAATTGGGAAAAGATCTTCACCAATCCTACATCAGATAGAGGGCTAATATCCAATATATATAAAGAACTCAAGAAGTTAGACTCCAGAAAACCAAACAACCCTATTAAAATATGGGGTACAGAGTTAAACAAAGAATTCTCACCTGAAGAACTTCAGATGGCGGAGAAGCATCTTAAAAAATGCTCAACTTCATTAGTCATTAGGGAAATGCAAATCAAAACAACCCTGAGATTTCACCTTACACCAGTCAGAATGGCTAAGATTAAAAATTCAGGAGATAGCAGGTGTTGGAGAGGGTGTGGAGAAAGAGGAACCCTCCTCCACTGCTGGTGGGGTTGCAAATTGGTACAACCACTCTGGAAATTAGTCTGGTGGTTCCTCCGAAAACTGTACACCTCACTTCCAGAAGATCCTGCTATACCACTCCTGGGCATATACCCAGAGGATTCCCCACCATGTAATAAGGATACATGCTCTACTATGTTCATAGCAGCCCTATTTATAATTGCCAGATGCTAGAAAGAACCCAGGTATCCCTCAACAGAAGAGTGGATGCAAAAAATGTGGTATATCTACACAATGGAGTACTATTCAGCCATTAGAAACAATGAATTCATGAAATTCTTAGGCAAATGGATGGAGCTAGAGAACATCATACTAAGTGAGGTAACCCAGACTCAAAAGGTGAATTATGGTATACACTCACTAATAAGTGGATATTAACCTAGAAAACTGGAATACCCAAAACATAATCCACACATCAAATGAGGTACAAGAAGAAAGGAGGAGTGGCCCCTGGTTCTGGAAAGACTCAGTGAAGCAGTATTCAGCAAAACCAGAACGGGGAAGTGGGAAGGGGTGGGTGGGAGGACAGGGGGAGAGAAGGGGGCTTGCGGGACTTTCGGGGAGTGGGGGGGCTAGAAAAGGGGAAATCATTTGAAATGTAAATAAATTATATCGAATAATAAAAAAAAAAAACAAAAAAAAAAAAAGAACATTAACAAAGTAAAAGGAAAAGAGAAGACTCGATTTTCTTAGCTAGATGACTTGATGCTTAAAGACACTAATAGTTAGTCAGAGTCATAGAAATCCAGACAATGCAATTCTAAACTAGATTAAACAATCTTAGTGGGGCAGCTAAAGAGTCAGGGGACAGCATTATTTAGTTTTCTCCACAATGAACCAGACTAGTGTGAAGCAAGATTGATGGGGAAAGTAAATACTTCTTGAGCCCAATAACCAAATTTCATATTGACCATACACTATGCATTTTTACCATAAGCTTTCCACATGGTTTCTAGTGCTTGACAACCAGACATTGATGAAGGACAAGACATGCTTACTCATCTGGGAAGTGTATAGCCAGTTGCCAGATGACTTCAGTTAGTCTCCCTGTTATTACAATTCAGCAGTGCTCCTGCCCATTTTTAAACAGATTATCATCCCAAACCTCCCTGCTGCTTCTTCATAGTCCGCAAATAGTTTTCAGTTCCACCTGAAGAGTGGGCCAACAGTTGGGATGCTAGCATATGCGCAAATCTAACATGCTTTTTACTACTGTAGAACTTGGCACAACATGAGTGGACACAAGATATTTAATGCAACTGTGCTAGTAAAATTGAATGAATGAATATACAAATTGATTGCCCCCACAGGTAGGAGAATGAAGAAGTAAATGGTATTTGTCAAAGTTTGAAGTTGTTTGACTAAGAATGGCCCAATAGGCTCAGAGACTTGAATGTTTGGACACTAGGGGTTATCCCTATTTGGAAGGATTCAAAGGTATGACCTTGTTGGAGAAAATGTGTCACTGGGGGGCTTTGAGGGTTTTTTAAATGCTCATGCCAATCCAAGTGGCTTTCTATTCCTGTTGCATACAGATCCAGATATAGAACTCTCAGTTACTTCTCCAGCACCATGTCTGCATGCATGCCACCATGCTTCCTGCCATGATGACAATGGATTAAGCCTCTGAAACAGTAAGTCAGCTTCGATTAAATGCTTTCTTTTGTACGAGTCGCCATTATCATAGTGTATTTTCTCAGCAATAGAACATTGACTATGACAAAGATCTTTACTTAAATAATGGCTAAATAAATGTTAACAAATCCTTCATTTTTAACCATAATTACTACTTCCAGTAGATTTTGTGATATGCAGAATAAGCTCAGGACCTAGTGCAGTCAAGACAGGTGCAATGATCTGGTGAGTTTAGTTAAGGAGAAGGTGACCTTAGGCATATTTTTCTGCCTCATTGAATAAAGCTTTGTTGTAGAATTTACTTTTAAATTGATCCTTGAAGAAGGCCATCCAAAAATAGCCCAGCATGTGAAGGCCAGCATGCTGTTTCTTTCACTTCCCCAGGCAACTCCCCTCTGAAAAATATTTTGATTTACTTGGTTCATTTCATGTGATGGCAGCATGAATTATCACTTCATAGAGGACATCAGCAAACAGACTGGAATTTACCAGTAAAACAGAGTGAAACTGAAACAATTTTGGCTTCCCTCTGGTTTTCTTGAAGATAAATGATGATGATGTCAGTCCAATTGGAAAGAATATTAAATCAGAGACTGAAAATACCTCATAGTCCCAATTCCTTCACATCACAGGGCCTGTGTTCTCATGAACTCTGAAATCTGGGATGACTCTCATATTTTCACTCTCAAACACCAGGCAGCTTTGCTGTAACTGGCTTCATGATGTAGTGAGAGGGAAAACGGCCCCCTTTGCACATCATGCTTTTGTACTTACAGCTGACTACAACACGTAGTGTTCTCCCTGATGCTTTCCACACATAACAGTAAATACCATAAAGCAAACCCTAAACACTCACCAGGGAAGGAAGCAAGAATATATCACAAATATAACAATTGTGGCTTCTTAAAGCTTTGAAAGCTTTTGTTTATTTGTTTTCTTTTAGTAATTATATCACATATCTTCCCTCTCTTTTGGTATATGTGTGTATGTGACATGCATGACATGTATGCTAACAACTGGGGAACACACATGTATGCACAGGCATGTGGGTTGCCAGAGGTTGATGTTGGAAGTCTTCCTCAATAATTCACCACCTTATATACTGAGGTAAGTTTTTGAATTACAAACTAGTATTTGCTGATCTTGCTAATCTTGATATCCAAATGGCATGAGGGTTTCTCCCTCTTCTGTTTCCCAGGCAATGAATATACAAACTGTCACACCCACCTGGCACTTACAGAGGTTCTAGGGATCTGAACTCCATTCACCGTGCTTGCATGACAAATTCTTTACCCACTGACCCAATTTCCAGTCCCATTTTTGGTATTTCCCTCCCCCTTCTCTCTCTCTCTCTCATTGCTTGCTTCTTTCTTTGTTTTGTTGTGGCTGTTTTTGTCTTGTTTTGCACTGAGTGTTCTGACAATGGTAACCTCTGAAAAATAGTTGTGCCATATTGCCACAAATTCCTTCAGAAGAAAAGTAAAACTATATTATGCCAATGCCAATATCTATGTAATAATCTATTGACTACTAAAGGTATCCTAAGACCTAGACATTACAAATGTGCTGCATTATGAAATGCATGTGGTCAATATGATTAACAGTTGTGAGTTGGAAATGTGGTAACGGAGGAATGTGGGGAATGGGGACAGGAGAGGTACATGTAATAGCAGAGATTGGAATGATGCACCAACAATGCAAAAAAAATGACAAACAATATCCTCTTGCATTTGGAAAGAAATGGCCGAAATTAATTTTTCTGTAGCCAACAGAGGGGACAATCTCCAATAATAGCTTGGATTTTAGCATTGCAAAACACTTGGGAGGACTTTTTACTTTGATACTTTAAGAAAAACTTTTTATATCATTTTACATCACAGAGTTTGTGATCATTTAGTATAGAAGCCATAGGAAATAATACAGCAGCTCTATATCCTATCATGAGGAATTCATAACAATTTAAGGAAAGACTAAATAAAGTTTGCGTAGCAAATAAGGAGCAGGATCTTACAATAGCCCATAATTTTCCCATAAGACTATGGCACAAATAATTTGGTTGATATTTCCTTTCTTATTCTCTGATATCAATCACAAGAATAACTCATGAATGTGGGATAGTTGGAAGTTCTCAGAAGATAATTCTGGAAAGGGAAAATCATTTGAAATGTAAATAAAAATATATCAAATAAAAAAATAAAAATTAAAAAAGAAGATAATTTTGGTCTATAGGATATTTTGTGAATGGATAAACACTACAGTGTTTTGACTGTCCAGAAACCTTATATGAATTTACAAAGCTTTTCTTCATTCACTTAAAAATTTAGGGTTATCTGCTTTGCAATGAACCAGGGAAGAGGAAATATTTAAAGTCAAGACATTTTAATATTTAAAAATCTGAGTCTCCAACTTATATTTGAACAGTGTAAGAGTCTGGTAGAATGATCATAGCTCTTATTTATTCCTTACTACTTCAGAAGGAAGTTGCCACAACAGACAACCTCATCTGCCACATAAACTGGAATAAGGGATGCTAATGGGAATGATTGAAGTCATCCCTTTCTCCTCAAACTACTGGGGAGCTATATGCAACTTCCTTAAGGGAAGTTTGGTCTATCCTGAAGAGATGCAATCTGATTTACTGCAGTGCCCACTGAGATGCTTACCCAGGCCACTCCCCTCCTCAGCAATGGAGAACAGCTGCAAGGAAATGCTCCCCACACTCATTCCAAAGGTGGGGAGAAGCCAGTCAAGCATCTGTCTTTGTTATCTGGGACTGAATCTGCACAACAAGCCTTTCAGGCATGTTAGGTTATTCCTGTACCATAGCTTGGGGAGATCCTTTGGTAACTCATTTCCGACACTCCCAAAACAAAAATATTCTGTCATGACTGTAGAGCTCAACCCAATTATGCTGAAACGTATTCAGACTTTAAAATCAATCCCCTCCTCATCTATGTCCAGTATTTATGGTAAAAATAAACCAGTGGAGGATAGGACTATACCAAAGCCCCTCAATGTACAGTAGCAAATTAGCCATCACACCAGTTTTAGCAATGATGACAACATGGATCTAAAAAAAAAAAAAAAGAAAGCAACAACAATAATTACAGTTTTATTTACATTGTCTCCCATTGGTTTTCCTATTCACCTCACATCTGATGTTTTTAGTGGGAGAGTAAATCATTTTAGGCCCTGGTACATCTTACACCTCTCAGGTTCAATCAGTTAGAAACTTTCCTAGTGTAACAAACCCCATTTTCTCTGATGTATGTATGTTAGGTGGGAGTGGGGAGGTAGAGTCTGGGAGGAGGAAGCATTGAAAGAGAACCTATTAAGTGCAGCAATTAACAATAAAATGCATGAACAGATTTCTGTTAGAACCCATGATTTAGTGTTGGATTATAAATAGACAGAAATAGTAACACATTACCGTAAACCTATGTTCTCATTTGAGATGATCTACCTGGGAATGTAGCTCAGTGGGAGGTACTTATGCAACATGTACACCCACAGAGAACTTTTAAGAACAGACAGAATTGAGGAGAAAGTGCTGGCGAGAAACAGAGGGTACCTAGTTTGAAAGCACTAGCAAATTATCAATTGGTAACATGAATTGGGGTTTTAATATTAAAATATGCAAAGAAAATTGTTATAGACATCCCAAGTGTACCTTTTAGTCCACATAGAGGAGCAAATTGCTAGTTTTTCTTATGCTCCAGAGCAGAAGAATACACAAAGTGAAATTTATCTGAAAATTGTCCTAATTTTTTTCTTAAAATCTAGTCCATTTGTAATCAGAATTAAAGGAAATTCCCTTTGAGTAAGATGGTAGAAAACAGGAGGTGAATTCATGTGTCTGTTAAAGCTAAAGCTTCTTCAGACTCTACCAACTTTCTTCTTCCTGTGTCTCCTGTGAACCTCTTCATCAGCACTCCTGAGCTCTCAACAATTGCTCATGTGGGTTACACAGCCCTTCTGTGATCACACCAAGTCCTCAAGAAGCAAAACTCCCTGTGGTAACTGTCACCATTCATTTCAGACACAATTTTAGGGAACCATCCCCTTCTTGAGAAACTTCACCTATAATTTCCCAGCATTGTTAAAAATGACACTTGCTTGATTTTTATTTCTCTATATATGTACCTATATACTTGCTTTTGATTGGCAAAGTCTTGAGATAATGAGTTGTATCATTTCAAATTTAATGACATCTCAATAAGTCTTATGGTACTTAAAATTGAGGCAAGAAAAAAATAAATAATTACTGTAAAAAATTATACAGTAAAGTAGAAGTCAAAGTGATTAATGATACTTTTTCATACTTTATCACCTAATTTAATTATCTCAAGAATTTCACATTCTTTTACATGAAGTTTTGATAACCAGTACGTGACCAGCTAAGCACACATTATGTGCCTGTCTGACATATGAGAAAAGAAGGATTAGAAACATTAAATATAGAGAGCTGTTAAATAAAAAACCAGGATAAGAATTCAGTATATTTTGATTTCAATATCTATTCTTTTATTCGAGCAAACTTTATTTATAAAACTTTTTAAACTAACATTTCTATTTCATATTTGTTCAATACAGTGCAAAAGTATCATTATCACAAAATACCTGGATGGGGATGATTAACCTTATTTTGAACTTAAAGTCTAAAATAAAAAACTAAGTACAACAGAGAGAGAAGGATTCATATCAATTCATAATCTTGACATCTAAAAAGCAAATGGGTGTGTCACTGCACATTTTATTACTTTTCTAATGTTAAATGTATAAGTGGTTTTTAGTATCCTGATATTAAAAGTAAGGTCACATCATTAATCTCTGTCAGAAGTTTTGTTGTCTTTAATAGGATAATCAAAAGTGACACACTAGGTCCAAGGTTTGCCTAAAATATTTTATTTTCCCTTTATGTAAATGTACTTATTTCTCACATAAGTTGTCCTAATTTGGGTTTTTGTGTCTCTCTACTCCTCCTATCCTCCCAATTCCTTCCCATCTTCTCTCCCATCCATCCACTCTTATGTTTTTCATTAGAAAAAAAAACAAGATTTTAAAGGATAATAAAAATGAAATACAATTTAAACTATAAGGTAAAGCAAAAACGAATCCATTAGAACCGGACAAAACAGACAAACAGAAAGTATCGTGATTAGATCCAGGTCAACTTTACACAAGCTAGAGTTATCTGAAAGGAAGCTATATCAATTGAGAGAATATCCTCTTAAGAGGATATTCCAGATTAGGGCATTATCTTAACTTCTGATTGATGGGTAAGGGCATAACCCATTGTGGGTAGTGCTATCACTGTGTTGGTGGTCCTGAGTTCTATAAGAAAGGAAGCTGAATAAACCATGACACAAAAACCAGTAAGCAGCTCTCCTCCATTGTCTCTGTATCAGCTCTTGTCTCTAGGTCCCTGTCTTGTTGAATTTATGAGTTGCTTTGGTCATGATAGTTCATCATAGCAATAATAACCCAAGTTAGGATAGAAGCAAAGAGCTCAACAAGAGGCACACATACAAGAGTCTAATTCACTGTGCTCAGGAACCTCTCTAAAAAACTGTATTGGATGTCATAATATATACACAAATGACCTGATACAGGTCCATATGGGCCCTGTGCATGCTGTTTCAATCTCTGTGATTCCTATGAGCTTTGATCATATTGATTTAGAAGGCCTTATTTTCTTGGTGTCCTTCATCCCATGTGATTCCTTCATTCTTTCCACCTCCTCTTCCCCAGGGGTCCCTGAGTTCTGAAAGGTATTTTGATGGAAGTATTTGATTTAGACTGAGAGTTTCAAGGTCTCTCTGTGCATATTGTCTAGCTGTGGGTTTCTGTATCTGTTCCCATCTGTTATAGGAGGAAGTGTCTCTGATGATGGCTGAACAAAGTGCTGATGTATTAAACTGGCACAAGATTATTAGGAGTCTTCACTGTTATTTGTTTGTTTTAGAATAGTATTTGGCTTTATGATAGGGCGCTGAACTATCTAGCTTCATTCTTTGGTCACACAAGCAGTGTCAGGAATGGGTTGCATTTTGATGAGTGAGCCTTGAGTCAAATCTGATGTTGTGTTACTCCCACAAACTTTGTGCTACCGTTGCACTAGCATATCTCACAGGAAAAACACCATTGGAGATCAAAAGGATTGTGGCTGGGTCTATGTTTATGTTTTTGTTTTTGTAATCTAAATAGTTCCTGTTAAAGACACTAAAAATAGGGAAGAAGGCTCTATATAGGCACTAGCTTGATTTCTTCATGTTCAATGAGTTATGTAGGTGTCATTTTCAGCAGTAGGACCCTGACTTTAGTTTGTAAAGAGCAGTATCTAGTCTTGGGCAACTGCCTGTGATGTTTGAGAAATCCCATTTCAATTACATGTGTACTGGCTGGCTTTGTGTGTCAACTTGACACAGTTTGGAGTTATCACAGAGAAAGAAGCTTCAGTTGGGGAAGTGCCTCCATGAGATCCAGGTGTGAAGCATTTTCTCAATTAGTGATCAAGGGGGGAGGGCCCCTTGTGGGTGGTGCCATCCCTGGGCTGGTAGTCTTGGGTTCTATAAGAGAGTAGGCTGAGCAAGCCAGAGCAAGCAAGCCAGTAAGAAACATCCCTCTATCGCCTCTGCATCAGCTCCTGCTTCCTGACCTGCTTGAGTTCCAGTCCTGAATTCCTTTAGTGATGAACTGCAATATGGAAGTGCACGCTCAATAAACCCTTTCCTCCCCAACTTGTTTCTTGGTCATGATGTTTGTGCAGGAATAGAAACCCTGACTAAGACAACATGCAATCCAATTTTAGGACTATAAGGGTCATTTAGTAACAACACATGGCCAGATTGGATATTGTTTCCATCATGTTTACAAATTCAGTTAGATTGTCTTCATTTATGACTATAATATAGGAAACTCCTGGTGTATTAGATTCCCATACTACCTCTCAAATGGCCTATACTCTTAGCTGCTTCTCCCCATATTCCATCTTTCATCACTCTCCCTTCTGTTCTCCCCATTTCAACCTTCCATTCCAGCATCATTTGTTCACCCATAACTATCTGTTCTATTCCCCTTTCCTAATGAGATTTATCTACATTATCTACTCCCTATTCTATAACTAACCTCTTTTGTTTTATGAACTATCTTTACCTTGGTTTTTATTGGCTTAACAGCTAATATCCACATATAAACAAATACATATCATATCTGTGTTTCTGGGTCTAGGATAATTCACTCAGGATGATTTGGGGTTTTTTTTTCTGTTTCTACTTCCATCCATTTACCTAAAAAAAAATCATGATTTCATTTCTTTTACCCATTCAACTATTGAGGGATATACATATTTTTCCAAGCTTCTGGCTATTAGGAATAGAACAGCAATGAACATGGTTGAATGAGGTTTCTGTGATATGATGAACACTCTGTGTATATACACAAGACTGGTTCAGCTGATTCTTGACATAAATTGGTTCCCATTTCCCTGAGAAAGGGGGGAACTGATTTTTATAGCGGCGGTACAAGTTTGCACTCACACCAGCAATGTATTAGTGCCTTCCTTATTCCACATCCTCATCAACATGAGCTGTCACTTGTTTTATAAATTTTAGCCATTCTGACAGGTATAAGATAAAATTTCAAAGCAATTTTGATTTATGTTTTGCTGATGGCTAAGGATATTGCACATTTCTTTACTTCTCGGACATTTGAGTTTCCTTTTTTAAGAATTCTCAGTTTAAAGCTGGAAAGAACCCAGGTATCCCTCAACAGAAGAGTGGATACAAAAAATGTGGTATATATACACAATGGAGTACTATTCAGCCATTAGAAACAATGAATTCATGAAATTCTTAGGCAAATGGATGGAGCTGGAGAACATCATACTAAGTGAGGTAACCCAGTTTCAAAAGATCAATCATGGTATGCACTCACTAATAAGTGGATATTAACCTGGAAAACTGGAATACCCAAAACATAATCCACACATCAAATGAGGTACAAGAAGAACGGAGGAGTGGCCCCTGGTTCTGGAAAGACTCAGTGTAGCAGTATAAGACAATACCAGAACAGGGAAGTGGGAAGGGGTGGGTGGGAGAACAGGGGGAGGGAAGGGGGCTCATGTGACTTTCGGGGAGTGGGGGGACAGAAGGGGGAAATCATTTGAAATGTAAATAAAAAATATATCGAATAAAATTTTAAAAAATTCTCTGTTTAGATCTGTACCACGCTTTTAATTGGGTTATTTGTTTTCTGATATCTAGTTTTGCGTTCTTTATACCTTTTGGATATTAGCCCTTTATCAGAAGTTTACTCGGTAAGACTATCTTTTTCCTTCCGTAGGCTGCCCCTTTGTCTGAATGATGGGGTGCTTTGTTGTACAGAAGATTCTCCATTTCATGAGGTTCCATTGGTTAATTTATCATATTAGTACCTGTGTTTTATTCAGAATCTCTTTTCCTGTGCTGATGAGTTCAAAGTTATTCCCTCTTACTTTCTCTTTCAAGGAGTTTAATGTATCTGGTTTTATATTGTATCTTTGATCCAATCAAAATTGAGTTTTGTATATATATATATATATATATATATATATATATATATATATATATATATATATATATGAATTCTTCTGCATGCAGCCATCGAGTTTGACTATTCCCATTTATTAAAGACACTGTGTTTTTTCATTGTAGAGTGCTGTTTTCTTTAAGGGAAATTTGATGACCTTAGGTGTACGAAATATGTCTAGGTCTTCAACTTGATTTTGTTCACTGATTTGTCTGTGTGTGTGTGTGTGTGTGTGTGTATGAGTGTGCCAATTCTATGCTAGTTTTATAACTATTTATATATAATATACATATACATATATGTATATATAATAGTTTTATAACTATTTCTCTGTAGTACAGTTTGAAATTGGGAATAGTAAGACCTGGAACTCTTTTACTTAGGAATATCTTAGCTATCTTAGGTAGTTTGTAATCACAGTATCTTGATCTTTAATTATATGACTTAGATAAAATTGGACTTCCTCAATTGTAGCAAAACAAAGATAAATATATATTTAAAATTGGTCATTCTCCACAACAGGAACATTGATTTGTATTTCTTTCTCAAAATATTAAAGGAAAAGAATTGTAAAACATTGTTCAAAATGTTAGCAGGGACTTACTTGATACATTTACTTATGATATAAATAATCCTCTTCCTTTCTTTCCTCTCCTCTATTCTTCCTTATCTTATTCAACTTATTCTTTTTTTTTTGACTTTCTTTTATTCGATATATTTTTTATTTACATTTCAAATGACTTCCCCTTTCCTAGCCCACCCACTCCCAGAAAGTCCCCTAAGCCCCCTTCCCTCCCCCTGTCCTCCCACCCACCCCTCCCCACTTCCCCGTTCTGGTTTTGCTGAATACTGCTTCATTGAGTCTTTCCAGAACAAGGGGCCACTCTTCCTTTCTTCTTGTACCTCATTTGATGTGTAGATTATGTTTTGGGTATTCCAGGTTTCTAGGTTAATATCCACTTATTAGTGAGTGCTTACCATGATTCACCTTTTGAGTCTGGGTTACCTCACTTAGTATGATGTTCTCTAGCTCCATCCATTTGCCTAAGAATTTCATGAATTCATTGTTTCTAATGGCTGAATAGTACTCCATTGTGTAGATATACCACATTTTTTGCATCCACTCTTCTGTTGAGAGATACCTGGGTTCTTTCCAGCATCTGGCGATTATAAATAGGGCTGCTATGAACATAGTAGAGCATGTATCCTTATTACATGGTGGGGAATCCTCTGGGTATATGCCCAGGAGTGGTATAGCAGGATCTTCTGGAAGTGAGGTGCCCGGTTTTCGGAGGAACCGCCAGACTGATTTCCAGAGTGGTTGTACAAATTTGCAACCCCACCAGCAGTGGAGGAGTGTTCCTCTTTCTCCACACCCTCTCCAATACCTGCTGTCTCCTGAATTTTTAATCTTAGCCATTCTGACTGGTGTAAGGTGAAATCTCAGGGTTGTTTTGATTTGCATTTCCCTAATGACTAATGAAGTTGAGCATTTTTTAAGATGCTTCTCCGCCATCTGAAGTTCTTCAGGTGAGAATTCTTTGTTTAACTCTGTACCCCATTTTTAATAGGGTTGTTTGGTTTTCTGGAGTCTAACTTCTTGAGTTCTTTATATATATTGGATATTAGCCCTCTATCTGATGTAGGATTGGTGAAGATCTTTTCCCAATTTGTTGGTTGCCGATTTGTCCTCTTGATGGTGTCCTTTGCCTTACATAACTTTGTAATTTTATGAGGTCCCATTTGTCAATTCTTGCTCTTAGAGCATACGCTATTGGTGTTCTGTTCAGAAACTTTCTCCCTGTACCAATGTCCTCAAGGGTCTTCCCCAGTTTCTTTTCTATTAACTTCAGAGTGTCTGGCTTTATGTGGAGGTCCTTGATCCATTTGGATTTGAGCTTAGTACAAGGAGACAAGGATGGATCAACTCCCATTCTTCTGCATGCTGACCTCCAGTTGAACCAGCACCATTTGTTGAAAAGGCTATCTTTTTTCCAATGGATGTTTTCAGCCTCTTTGTCGAGGATCAAGTGGCCATAGGTGTGTGGGTTCATTTCTGGATCTTCAATCCTGTTCCATTGATCCTCCTGCCTGTCACTGTACCAATACCATGCAGTTTTTAACACTATTGCTCTGTAGTATTGCTTGAGGTCAGGGATACTGATTCCCTCAGACTTTCTTTTGTTGCTGAGAATAGTTTTAGCTATCCTGGGTTTTTTGTTATTCCAGATGAATTTGATAATTGCTCTTTCTAACTCTGTGAAGAATTGAGTTGGGATTTTGATGGGTATTGCATTGAATCTGTAGATTACTTTTGGCAAAATGGCCATTTTAACTATATTGATTCTACTGATCCATGAGCATGGGAGGTTTTCCCATTTTTTGAGGTCCTCGCCCATTTCCTTCTTCAGAGTCTTGAAGTTCTTGTCATACAGATCTTTCACATGTTTGGTAAGAGTCACCCCAAGATACTTTACACTGTTTGTGGCTATTGTGAAGGGGGTCATTTCCTTAATTTCTTTCTCAGCCTGCTTATCCTTTGAGTATAGGAAGGCCACTGATTTGCTTGAGTTGATTTCATAACCTGCCACTTTGCTGAAGTTGTTTATCAGCTGTAGGAGTTCTCTAGTGGAGTTTTTTCCACTTATTCTTTTACCCTTTTCTTGATTACTTTTTCATCTTTGCACACTCTTTTTGTCTCTGTTTCTGTCTCTGTCTCTTTCAATCTGTCTCTCTCTGTGTCTCTCTGTCTCTGTCTCTGTCTCTTTATCTCTCTCTCTCTCTCTCTTTCTCTCATCCTTCTGTATTCCTTCTTTTAACTTTTGCTTTGCGCAACATGTATTGTTCTCTAAGAGACTTCTGTGAAATTAGCAAAAAACACACAAATAATGCTAAGCTTTTATACAATCCTATTTTATATATGAAACAATACCAATGTATCAATGAAACAACAACATGATGTAGTTTACTCATGTACCTAAAAATACAATCAATTCACTTTGCATATAATAGTTTTGTTCTAGAAAGCTGTCACTAACACAGATCAAGTCAAGATGGGAAAGAGAATGATAACTTCAAAAAAGATGGTCTTAGTATGCTGATAAAAATTATGGTGATAATAAGAAAATAAAATGGGCAGTATTCCTGTTATGTGCTTTATCCACAGGTCACTAAATCAAAAAAGAGTTCCTAGTACTCATGTTCTTGGAATCCACAATGTATTTGACATTGCTGAGTTTTCCTAAGGGTCTTGGTGCATTTAATCACCTCCATCCAAAATTGTTCCTGTCTAAAGGAAATGCAGGGAGGGACAAAATGGACAGAGACTGACAGAATGGCCAAACAGTGACCAGCCCAAATTGCTATCCATCTCATAGGTGGGCACCAATGCCTGACACTATTCCTAATGTTATATATACTACTATTAATAATGTTATATATACATATATTACTAATGTTTTTCTTGCAGGTAGAAGCCTAGCATGGCTGTCTTCTTAGAGGTACTACCTGTAGCTTACTGAGTTGATGCAGATACTCATAGCCAAGAATTCAGCTGAGTTCAGAGAACCCTATGGATGAGTTAGGGGAAGGATTGAAGGAACTGAAGGAGATTGCAACTCAGTTGGAAGATGAGCACAGTCAACTAACTGGGATCCCTGGGGTTCCAGAGACTGAGCCACCAATGAAAGAACATACACATGTGCTTGTCCATGGTCCCTGACTCATATGCAGCAGAGGACTGCCTTGTTTGGTCTCAGAGGGAGTGGATGAGCCTAATCCTGTAGACACTTGATGCTCTAGGGAAAAGAAGAAGGGGAACCCTCTCAGAAGTGAAGGGGAGAGGAAATGGTGGGGTGAGAAGAACTCTGAAGGGTGGAGTGGGAGGGGGACAGCATTTGTGATGTAAATAAATAAAAAATTACTTAAGGAAGTAGGGACAAATAAAGAAAAATCTCTCTCACAGAACAACAACAAATTTCTGCAACAATTTATTGACAGCACCCTGGTGCTATTTCCTAGGTAGTCACTGAAATACAACACATCATAGCCAAGCATGTTTGTTATTCTATAGACTTTGAGTTACCTGTTGTGTTTGAGACAATCTTGAAAGGAAGAATCTCTTAATCAGAAAGGCCAGATCTTATTAGGAGATTCTTCCTTTCAAGATTAGTGCAATGGTGGCACATTCTCTCGGTTAACTGATCCATGAGCTTCCTGGAGATTTCCCTGTTTCTTCCTTCAACCCCTCCTTAGAAATCATGGAATTTTAAATGTATCCTCTACAGCCAGGTTTATATGGGTTCTGGGGACTGAATACATGTCATCAGGTATACATATCAGGTGCTTTTAACTGCTGAGCCACCATCCCAGCCTATATTTGATTATTTGATTCCTGTAAGGTTTAGTTTTTATGGCAATGGAACCTGTGATGCTGATGGGTTACCATTGTATTCCCAGACTCAAAAAGGAGTGACAAATTCTCAAGATAAACTTCTGAGAAATAAGTGGAAGAATGCAACATGACATATTTCATCTTTAATGCTCCTGCGAGAATTTTAATAAGAAGCTACACACCAAATCTGTGCATCTAAGTATTTCATGGGAATATTAATCACATAATGGTCTTTAAATTCCCGCATCTAACAACTCAAGGTGCAGCTAAAGATAGAATACCGTGAAAAACACTTGGACTAATAGAGAATCCTAAACAGTGAATATAAACTTGGATTGAAAGGACAGTCTGAACTCAGAACTTAACCTCTGGAGTGCTGAGTTTGGGCTACACAGCTTTATGATCTTGGTGGGTTGCACTTCCAGCCACCCACTTAGGGAATCTTTGGATCCAAGAAAAAAGACACATACACATTAGATTATTTTTGAAATGCCTTGAGTACCACAAAGTCTGTGCATTCCTAATCCTTCCCCTGCTACCAAAGGCCCAATCAGGAAAGTGGCCAGTGACCTCTCACCTGAATTCTCATATGGCTGATTGGCTTTATCTCCTGCAGCTCCTATGTTGATTGGTCTCCCACTACTTCATGCCAATCCTTTCTCTTCTCCCCTGTATCTTGCCTGGCACAACTCTAAGGATCTTACCCCATCTTCCTTTGCCCGCCACTGATCATTAGTATTTTTATTGATTGTTGAAAAACCAATTGGGGACAAGGACCTTAAGCATTTCAATAAGCAGATTCCCAATTGAATCAAAGCATTAGAGCCAATCTCCAACAAACCTCTTTTTTCAATAGGCTTCACAATTGGTTCTTCATTAAAATTTTCTCAGATACTACAGTCTGTGCACCTCAACACTAGAGATTTGTTTCAGTTGGTTTGGTCTATGGTATAATAGAAGACTTACAAAAGTACCCACTTAGTAAATTTAGTACCTAGTCCTGGCTGTCATTCACTACATTATGCGAAGTCCCACGTCTGGGTTGCTTTGAGTTAAAATCCCAATTCCTGGCCCTCTCTCCTTAGTCCCTCATGGGCCCCTGCTTGCTTTGCTCATTAACTTCACTTCTGCACAGATGGTGCTTATGGACCTGCTGATGACTCCCATCACCATCAGGCTACTCGTAGCCAGAGGGTACAGCAAAACAAATTGTCTGTGCAGGTGTAATGGGGAAGAGAGGGTTGACTCTGAGGAAAGTCTCCTTTTATACTGTCTTCTATCAAAATCATAGGCCCCATGGCTGATTTGTAAGGAACTCTAGTTTGTCATGCTAATATGAGGAGAGGTAATGATGCCCACATCTATTTCGTTCTCATTCTGTTTCTTTTCCTAAAACTCTCCAGCTGTTCAGAAGCTCAGCATTTAATATCCCACACTTGACCTTATAGAACTCTGCCATCTGCTACACAGGGTGTTTCAGCAAGCTAAAGAGGCATGTGATAACAAATTAACTGGCTGTGACATGTTTGGATAATCCCAATTCGAGGCACAATTTCCAGGGGCAATACTTTGTTATATGAGAGTTATTAGGCAAACACTCAAAAGGTTTTGATGAAAAAAGTGTGTGGCTACATGGCCATTTCCCCCAAATATCTGTTAGACATTCTTCACACTTCATTTTTCCTCCTCACTGAATGAAGACAAAACCTTCTCTGATTTAAAAGTACATCTGTATTTGACCATTAAAAAAATAAAAAAAAATCATTGACATGTTTTGTTCAGTGAGATTAACAGAAAAATATTAACAATATTTCAGCATGAAGTAGCTTAATCAGAAAAACAGGAAATTAAAGCAAGTGATTTTAGAGATAAAGAAAACACAGTCTTGAACTAGTATTATATAGTGACACCTCATAGGAGCAATTGCTCATTGAACTTTCATGCCACAAAATCTTATTGGTAGTCCATTGCTAATATTATTTCATGCTACTATGTAAAGGACAGAAATGTATATCATTTCCTTACCAATCTCCAAGACCATGGCTTATTCAACTATTAGAAATGGGCACAGTAAAAAGATAATATTACCTTTAAGCACATGATAATCTTCAAAAATGAAGACCTAAAGACAAAAGATCAATATATTTTTAAGAATAGCTGTGTAGAAGTAATGTTAAGGGCCCATATTTGAGAATAATGAGATGTGAGGACTCATCAAGGTCTGTTTGGGGGATTCTTTTCCATCTCTGTGGAAGAATCATTTTCTCTCTATACAGAAAAGAACACTTCTTACATGAGGTTCTTCTGTTCCTAAGAGAGAAAGGTCAGAAACTGGCCCTTCCAGGTTCTTAAGTCTTTTCAGAGGGAAAGGAACAATTTACTCTAGTCCTTATGGCCTATCTCAGGGGAGAATGTTATAAGAGATATTCTTAAGATACTATCTTGATTATGCTATTTCCTAAATTTCCTTCATTTTAAAATACTCAGAAGAACTATAGATGGAAGTATATTTTCTGAACACTTACACATATAATTTTTTCTTACACTCATGGGAGCAACTATTTAAAAAGCAACTTCTGTAAAGTGAACAAGTGTTAATAGTAAAAGTATAAGATACAGATATTTATCACAAAGTCACAGTCACTTCTTAAACATATCTTTCCACTTTATCAGCATCTCCCACTACAGAAGCAAAGAACACAGTTTTTACAATAGAATCTATATTGAAATGACATTATTGAAAATCAGCATTCAGGCTCATTTTTGATGTTATAAATCACACACAGGTTTGGAAATAGGCATAAAGCCGTGTATCCACAATTACACTTTTGTAGCATCACTCCCCTAAGTCATGTGCTCCTCATCCCCATCCCCTATTCTTCCCATTCATAGAAGATACTGATAAACATTTAGTATCTCTATGTTTTTCATTTCCCAAACACTAGAGTAATTGAAATAATAACATATTTATTTAGTTAGTTAGTTAGTTAGTTAGTTAGTGATTGTGTGTATGTCTGTGTGTCTGTGTGTCTATGTGTGTTGGGGATATGAATAACTGTGGAGGGCAGAAGAGGGAGGGCATCACATCCCTTGGATCTGTGGTTATAGGTAGCTGTGACTTATCCTACATGAATGCTATGAAGCCAAACTTTTAATCTTTGGAAGAAGGGGACATTCTCTTAGCTGATGAGCCATTTATTCCTACAACCCCTACACATTTTGCTTATATCATTGTATGTTGATTACTTTTCAACAAGTGCTTTCTTTCATTTGAATGTGGATAGCATTCTTAACACTAAATTCAACTTGAAGAGAGGAAAATTCCAAACATATATCTGGATAGGAAATGTGGTTTCTCAAGAAAGTGGAGGGAGTAAGTGGTAGTTATATACTCAAATTCAAGGAGCAAAAGCTATGAGATTAATATTTTTGGAGACCACTTGTAGCTTTCTCATAGGAAGAAAATAAAATGAAAAGAATGCCTGTAGATTAAGAGAAAGCACCGGAGAAGAAAATAAAAGTCTAAGAAACGTCACACTCAGAATATAAAAGAAAATTTTAAAAATCAATAACAAAGAATAAAAATTTTAAAAAGAAGAAGAAAGTGTAATGGAGGATTTAGGGGAAGGAATAAAGGAGATGATGGGGTTTGCTAGTGTTCAGGAAGAACAATAATATCAACCAACCAGGACCCCCAGAATAAACTACGAACCAAAGAGTATACAGGGCGGGGACCCATGGCTCAAGCTGCATGTGTAGTAGAGGATTACCTTATCTGGCATCAATGGGAGCAGAGACAAGGGGAGATAGGGGGTTTAACTGGGAAGGAGGATAAGATTTGAAATGTAAATAAATAAAATAACCAATAAAATAAAAAATGGACAAAGATCTAAAAGAGACCATCTTCTCCAAAAGACATATAAATGACAAATGGACAAATGAAAGATGCTCAACATTAGCCATGAAAGAAATCTGATCAATAGCAAAGGAAACTCCTACCTCACTGCTTTTACCATGAGTAGTATATAAGTCACAGGAGTAAACTATACTAAGAAAAGTGGAGAAGAAAGAACACTGCATACTATTAACGAAAATGTGGATAGCTGTGTAGAAAATAGATTAAGATGCTACAAACTATTTAACAATAGGACTAGCATATGGTGCACAATTGATCTTCTTGGCATATACCCAAAGGAATGGGATTGCCATTGAGTGGAAATATCAACCTTCCTTGGTTCACTGCAGTATTATAAACAACAACTACCATAAGAAAACACACTAAGTCACTATAAATGGATGCAAAAAGACATGGTGAGAGAGATGTAACAAAAATTGTTTGAGAACGTAGAAAAGAAATGGATGCAGACATTTGTGACTATAGGGATGGAGTTGAAGAACATTAAGCTATATGAAATGAACAAGATACAGAAAGAAAAAGTGTTGTTGGAACTAAAGCATTACAAAGACAGAGAAACAGCAGAATGATGTTTATTAGGGATAATGAGGACAGAAATCAAAATCGGAAGGACTCAGCGTATGAATCAAAACAAATATACCTTTGTATCTCTAAGACTAGTCAGTGTGAAAGTCTAATGTACAGCAAGTTTAAGTTGTTCATTGCACAGCTTGTTGAAATTTGTTTGACAACATGGATTACTAGTGCTGTTATTTCCCTGACAGCTATATATTTGCATGTATATGTATACATATACTTACACACACACACATACAAACACATATAATACATGTATCACAATCTCAATTAAAAATTGAAAATTTTTATGTATTCTATATTAGGATAAAGGATGATGTGTGTGTGTGTGTGTGTGTGTGTGTGTGTGTGTGTGTGTGTGTGTGTGTTATTGGAGTTCATTTGTTAATAGTTGATGGATTTGGAATAATTTTCAAGTTGGTCCAGGTCTTTAGTTAATGCTATTTCCGTGGATAAGTACAAACACAATCTTTTTTATTAGGTATATTATTTATTTACATTTCAAATGTCCTCTTTCCTGGTTCCCCACCCAGGAAAATCACCTAGTCCATCATCCCTCCCCCTGCTCACCAATTCACCCACTCCCCATTCCCTAAACTGCCATTCCCCTATACTGGGGCATCTAGCTTTCTCAGGACCAAGGGCCTCTCCTCCCTTTGATGTCCAACAAGGCCATCCTCTGCTGCATATGCATCTAGAGCCATGGGTCCCTCCATGTGTACTCTTTGGATTGTGGTTTAGTCCCTGGGAACGCTGGGGGTACTGCTTATGAAGAAACAGCATATTGTTGTTTCTTCTATGGGGCAGTAAACCCCTTTAGCTCTTTGGGTCTTTAGCTCCTCCATTGTGGACCTTGTGCTCAGTTCAATGGTTAGCTGAGAGTGTTCCCCTCTGTATTTGTCATGCACTGGCAGAGCCTCCCAGGTGACAACTATATCAGGCTACTGTCAGCAAGCACTTACAGGAGGAGATACAGAGACAAAGTGTGGAGCAAAGACTGAAAGAAAGACCATCCAGAGACTGCCCCACCTAGGGATCAATCCCATATACAGTTACCAAGCGCAGATACTATTGTGGATGCCAACAAGTGCTTACAATGCCAGGCAGTAGTGGCACATGCCTTTAATCCCAGGACTTGGGAGGTAGAAGCAGGTAGATTTCTGAGTTAGAGGCCAGCCTGGTCTACAGAGTGAGTTCCAGGACAGCCAGGAATACACAGAGAAACCCTGTCTTCCTGTCTTGAAAAAACAAAACAAAACAAAACAAAAAAAGAAAAGAAAAAAGAAAACAAGTGCTTACAAAAACATTCTATTTCTCTCTTCTCAAGATCCTTTCCTTTTCCCCTTCAAAAGGTAAAATCAACATTGTAAACTAACAGATTTTCCATTATGCTGGATGACTTCATCATGAAGTCTTAATAGGTGGAGTTCTGTGCATACACAAAAGAATGTTGATGAAATACATCGACAGACACAGATATATCATTAAAATAAACACACACACAAACACACACACACACACACACACACACAGACATACTCTTATGTCATTGAGTGTGTTCCAAAATTATATTGTTTGTCCCATTCTGCATTTTAAATTCTCCAATTTGTTCTCATGCAAATTTTCTCTGAGATCTAGTAAACATGTGTTACTGAAAACTTGAAGGTCTGCTTGATGTGTGTGTTCACAGCATGGCATTGATCTCAATCAAAATACCTTTACTAGGCAGCTAGGAAGTCTGCATAAATATTAGGCCTGTAGGTGAATATTCTTGCTTAACCATCATTTTTTCTTTTACATATGGGAAGTCCCCATTCTACTAACAATGATCTAATTCCCACCCTCAGAAGGTTTCAAATAGATCAGCTATACTTAAGTACTAATTAAATCCATCAAATCAAAAACTGATAGCTCATTCTTTTAGTATTTTTCATCCTTGAGATGCATAATATTAAATTTTGTGTGACTCAGGCTCCTCACAAGTCACCAAGACTGGTTGAACTTTCTCTGCTGTACTTCTGAAGCATATGGGGACCTTCTAAAGATATAGCTGCATACTTCTAGAGTCTGAGTATGTACCGGGTGAGATAATCTGTCTTTCTCTTGTATCTCAGTTCTTTTTTAAGAAAGATGACTTGTATGAAAAGTCAAACATACTACAGTTAAGACAGTATGGCCCTTCCAAACTGTCAAAGATGATTGAAACTTGTAAACTAAAAAGGTGGTGAATAAAACAATTATCTTTTATTGTAAGTCATTGCAAAGCAATTGGCTCAGAGTCTAAACTAAGCTGTAGTTATTTGTAGCCCTAACAAGCCATTTCTCAAATGTGTATTTTATTTTATTTTTTAGAATCTTCCTTTTGACTGAATTTTCACCCTGTATTAGCCCTATGAGTAAATGATTTTGTGGGCGATTCTTCACATTTCTCTGCATATCTTTCTAACTGCCATCTTTCCTGCCACCAATCCTCACCATGGTGTCATATCAGACATTTCTATTATAAGTCACATCTAGCATATATTTATTATAGATGACTCTACAACTAAAATACAGTGATGTAAGTTAGAAGTATCCAAAACTAGCTAGCAATAAAAATTTAAAACTTTACCAGCATAAGTTGAGTTCAAGATTCATATCCAAGGAAGCTCCAATTATTGATCAGCTCTGGAGTATTGTATCAAATTATTGTTGAAGCAAAAATACATCTTGTAATAGATGTGACACACTGTGTTCATGGGGTAGTTTTACAAATATAGAAAATTTTCTAGTTCAATTGAAAAATTAGAATATTGAACTCAAAGTCACCAACTGAATATTTATATATCTTTAAAGAAGTTCACCCTTTTAACCCATATCATACATGTGAGACAAATTGATCATAGAATTGAATTATGAGGTAGAGGTATTGGGTAGAAATTTGAGGTAAAGGTACTTTCCTGGTGATATTATAAAAATGCCTTGACCAAGACACCTCATAAAAGTAAGATTATATTTGGGCTCGTGGTTCTAATGTACTCAGAGGCCATCATAGTAAGGTAGGAGGGAATCAAATAAGCATAGTCACCAATCAGAAAGCTGAGAAATCATACCACCAGCATAAAGTAGACAGAGAACTAGAAATGCAGTAAGGATTTAAACTCTCAAAACCTATCTTCAAGTAAAAGTGATTTAATTACTCTATTTATTTTGCCATGATCTTTCCTACCATGCTACCAGAGGTGATGACACTTGAAACTGTGGAGGACAGTAATCATTTAAACCACATAACCCAGGTATCCCTCAACAGAAGAGTGGATGCAAAAAATGTGGTATATCTTCACAATGGAGTACTATTCAGCCATTAGAAACAATGAATTCATGAAATTCTTAGGCAAATGGATGGAGCTAGAGAACATCATGCTAAGTGAGGTAACCCAGACTCAAAAGGTGAATCATGGTATGCACTCACTAATAAGTGGATATTAACCTAGAAAACTGGAATACCCAAAACATAATCTACACATCAAATGAGGTACAAGAAGAAAGGAAGAGTGGCCCCTTGTTCTGGAAAGACTCAGTGAAGCAGTATTCGGCAAAACCAGAACAGGGAAGTGGGAAGGGGTGGGTGGGAGGAGAAGGTGAGGGGGAGAAAAGGGGGCTTATGGGACTTTCGGGGAGTGGGGGGGCTAGGAAAGGGGAAATCATTTGAAATGTAAATAAAAAATATATCGAATAAAAAAAGAAGCAAAAAAAAATAGGTGATTAGGCCATGAAGTGGTGCTTCTCAAATGGCATAATTTCCCTTATAAAAGAGGTTGCAGAGAGTCCCCTGATCTCTGTTGTGGATAGCCCTGGGCTGGTATTTTGTTGCTAATTCCACTCCTCTGCAGAGGGGCTAGAGATGAGTAGTTGCCTTGTGAACCTTCTCCCTACCTTAACTTTTCTTTTTTCTTTCTTTTCTATATTCTTTGTTTACATTCCATATGATTTTCCCTTTCCTGGTTCCCCCCTTCCCATAAGTCCCATAAGCCCTCTTCCCTCCTCCCATTCCCCAATCAACCCCCTCCCACATCTCTGTACTGGTAATCCCCTAGTTTGCTGCATCAAGCCTTTCCAGGACCAGGGCTCTCTCCTTTCTTCTTCTTGGGAATCATTTGATATGTGAATTGTGTCTTGGGTATTCAGAGTTTCTGAGCTAATATCTACTTATCAGTGATTGCATTCCATGTGTGTTCTTTTGTGAATGAGTTACCTCACTTAGGATGATATTTTCCAGTTGCAACCATTTGCCTAAGAATTTCGTGAATTTATTGTTTTTAATTGCTGTGTAGTATTCCATTGTGTAAATATACCACATTTTCTGTGTCCATTCCTCCATTGAAGGACATCTGGGTTCTTTCCAGCTTCTGGCTATTATAAATAAGGCTGCTATGAACATAGTGGAGCATGTGTCCTTATTGCATGCTGGGGAATCCTCTGGGTATATGCCCAGGAGTGGTATACCAGGGTCCTGTGGAAGTGTCATGTCCAGTTTTCTGAGGAAGCACCAGTCTGATTTCCAGAGTAGTTGAACCAACTTGCATTCACACCAGCAGTGGAGGAGTGTTCCTCTTTCTCCACATCCTGGCCAACACCTGCTGTCTACTGACTTTTTAATCTTAGCCATTCTGACTTTTGTGAGGTGAAATCTCCGGATTGTTTTAATTTGCATTTCCCTAATGACTAATGATGTTGAAAATTTTTTATGGTGCTTCTCAGCCATTCGAAGTTCTTCAGGTGAAAATTCTTTGTTTAGCTCTGTACCCCATTTTTTAATAGGGTTATTTGGTTCTCTGGAGTCTAACTTCTTTTTTCAAATAAAGACTTGAGCCAATGATTGGGCAGGAGGAAGAAGGAGAAGTTGAGGCTTTGGGGGAGGAGAAAGGGATCAAGGGAAAGGGGAAGGAGTATGGAGGATCAACTTGAAAGGAAAATAATTATGGGGATCAATGGAGAGGCTGGAGAGGAGCTCGCGGCCTGGAGAAACCGCAACTTATGTAGGATAGTATAGATTGGAATAGAGTAGTGTAGTGGGAGATCTGCCCAATCTAGGCTTTTAGCTTGTATTGTTACTGATTGAGTTGAGATTTCTTTTACTGGGTAACAGATCTCCATGGATAATCTGAGAAGATGGCTTCTAGGAACCCTGTAGCACTCTCTCCTCAGGTAGAGAATCTACTGATGCCTCAGTTTTTGATTTCTGAATATCCAGACTGAGAAATAAATTCATATTATTTCCTAAGTTGCAAAGTATTTCCTCATTACAGCCAAATAAACAAGGAAACATGTTTCTTCTCAAGTCTAAGCCAAAGCATTGTGAAGGACCCTTTTTTTGGTCATGGTGGGGAAATAGCACTCAGGATGTATTATATGTAATGTTGAAGCATTTGTTTAAGATCTGTGGTAAATTATTTCAAGAATGTTATCAGATAGAGCTCATTTGACATCCTTCCTAATATCCTGTGTCATATCTTGTAGGTAAGAACACCCTTTACCCTTACTATGAAGTTGCCCACATTGAGAAAATAAATCTTGAAAAGAAAGCCAAGTCTAGGAACCACTGCAATGCAGTTCAGAAGGATTGCAAGTTGAGCAGTAGGTGGATCGAAAACAAAAGAGAAGTAACATTTGGATTCTTTAAGGCATTTAAAATTTAGCCAGATCCTACATCTACTCTTTTATTCAATGAATATAAATCTTAAAAAATTAGCCTCCCACCAAGATCCAAATTACATAGTCAAAAAGAAAGAGAATGTGGGTTATTTATGATTATACCTAAGGTAAAAGCAAATTCTGCTGCAGAATGGTAAATTTAGTGATGTAATAACTTAGATTATCTGAATTTCATTTCTATCTTGTATCTAGCACCAGTTTTGAAAGTACATCTGCAGTAACTATTCTAGATGAAGAATGAAAATTTTTCCAACCAGTTGAGAAGATGAATCTTTTTTTAATTGACTCTTTGATCAGAATGAAGATTTATAGGAAGAAAATGCAATATGTGCCTGATAAGAAATTAAGGATGATGAATGATTAAGCCATTAGCGTCACAATTCTAGGAAGCATGTGTTCCAAGGCAAAGTAACCTTCATTGAAGCAAGATAATTTAAGAAGCAAACTTCTTGTCTGAATTTGAATCTGTTTGCAAACTACTTCTTAAACTTCCTTAACAAAATCTGAATCTCACATTGCTATAATAGCAATGTACAACAAGTTCTTCTTGTCTCTAATAGGTACTTGACAGAAACACAAAGTAGCCTAGAAAGTGCTGTAAAAGCAAGGAAGATGTTGTTTATGTTTTTGATAAAGGTATCAGCTCACTGTGCATGCTAAGTTGATGCTATATCTGTGTCATGAAAATGACTCTCTAATGAGTACTAACTAATTCCCAGAGTAAAATTCTGTCTTTGTAACCAGTGTCAAAAATCTACCCTCCTGCCTTCTTATCAAAATTACTCCCAGCCACCTACCCATAACTGTATCATCCACAAAACAGGTATTCCATGAGCATTGATTAATTTACTTTGTGATTTTTGTTGAAATGAAATGGTGCATCAAGGAGTGAGGGGTAATTGGTAACCATGTTTCCAGCAAAGTTACTATGATCTAAAGATGCTTTGTGTTTTAATCAGATGGGGGAACATTTCAAAAATACCTTTGTCAAGGATATGAATAATCATTATATTTTCCTGAATACAGCCTCAATTTTTCCCCATTTAATTTTTGTAAAGCAGATTTAGTTATTTTAGGCCTTGCACCTTAACTTACTAAGTTAGGCAGGGCTAGAGACCAGAGCCTGTTCTGGCTGGTCCCATGTTAACTTCAAGGACTTAAAATAATAGGTATTTTCAGTGTTATCCATTTCTGTTTTCTAATTTCTATTCTTCCCTCAAAGACAACTGACAGATTTTCTTAGAAATGGTTTAAGCATTTCATAATAGTAAAAGTACTCTATAATATATTTTTATTTCCCTAATAATCATCCACAAACACATTTACATGTTTATTTATTTATTTATTTGTTTGTTTGTTTGTTTGTTTTTTATATGTATGGTTTATGCATGTGTTAGGACATGTATGTATCATAGTATATGTGTGGAGACAAAATAATAAGCTGTTAGCATAAATTCTCTTCTTTCTCCATCTTGGTTCTGGAAATAAAACTTATTAGGTTTGGCCTCTGGCAATTTTATCGAATCTGCTATCTTACCAGCCTTGAAATTTTTTGATGAGGGAACTTCTCCTGTATATCTTCCCTCAATCCTTTGGCAAATTTTAATTTATCCACGGGATTAACCTCATAAACACATTGGTATAACATTAGTCTTCTCTTGGAAAGCAAGACACACACACACACACACACACACACACACAAATATATTGTCACAATTTTTAGGCACCATTTAAAAATGCATACTTATACCACACAGGACATCCATAAATCAAAAAAATTATTTCATAGAAGTTGGTGAACCAGTTGCTATACAGAGACCACTTACAGAAGTATGTATGAATCAAAGGCAGGTGGATCACTGAGAAGTCCCACTCAGCACAGGTAATGATGAAACTATATCAGTGGATTACCAGTAAAATCAACTTTCCATCACTTCAATACTCTCACACCAGCTGGAATCCCATGATAGAGGCTAGAGAGAGCTCCTGCTTCTAAAGGAAATATTAAAAGCCACATAATAATATTATATATGTATTTATCCTTCAATATCTTCTATATTTGTATTTTTCTCTAATTACCCTATTATCATGACTGTGAGGAGATATATTCTGTGTGTCACCAAGTAATTCTGATTCAAGATGATGTGACAGTTACATACAGAAGGTCAAACCTGGCATAACTAGCTCTATAAATCAAATGACATGAAAACAAAAATATCACTGGTTTTTCCAATGCTATTTCACAAACAACAGCCCCTCGCAATATTTTCAATATCGTTGGAAAACTGAAAAGAATTGCACCTGTTTGCACTCCATTTCTCATCTCCACTTTCTTTAGAACTAGTGCCAAATATGACTGAGCTCCAGAACTACTGCCTTGTCAAGGTCACCATGACTTGCATCTTGTAAGGTCTGAAGATGGATGTAGGCATAATTTACCTGAACCTGCCAGCATCACGACTTCTCTTTCATTCTCTACTCATTTTGTTCTTTAAGAGCAACACCTTCCTCTCTTTTTAGCATTTCTATCTCATTTCTATCCCCATTTGTTGTTCTGGTTTCCTATTTTCTTTTCCATAACTCAGTCACTAAAAACAGGAATACGGCAAAGGTATGATTCTTTGTTTCTGATTTTCCTCTTACCAATCTATGGCTCTCTTTTGAGAATATTAAATATATATATATATTATATAAGATGAGTGTATGTGTATATATATATGTGATATATGTGCATGTATATATATATATATGTTCATATGTTCCATATTCATATATGAATATGATAGAGTAATTTAACATACCTATATGCATATACATATTTTCACTGTATAGCTCTATATTAATATGAGTCAGTATCTCAAAGTTAAATTATTTTTATAAGCAATAGTAAATCTTGTAATACATTGCACTTGCTCTACTTTCAAAAGCTATTCACAATAAATTAACATGCTACATCTTGAATACTAATCTTGTCTAAATTGTTCCTACTTTCATAATAGCAGTAGGAGAGAACTTCTATCCACTCTAGTTTTATATAGTATAATTTATTCTTTTTTCTCTTTTTTATTGTTTTTTATTTATTTACATTTCAAATATTATCCCCCTTCCCAGTTTCTCCTCCATAAACCCCATTATAACATTTGCCTCCCCCCCTCTGCTTCTATGAGGGTGTTTCCTCTACCCACCCACTCCTGCCTCACCTCTCTCATTCCCGGACACTGGGACATCAACCCTCCACAGGACCAAGGGCCTCCCCTCCCATTGATGCCACATAAGGCATACTACATATGAAGCTGGATCCCTGGGCCCCTCCATATATACTCTTTGTTTGGTGGTTTAGTCCCTGGGAGCTCTGAGGTGTCTGACTGGTTGACATTGTTATTCTTCCTAAGCGGTGGCAAACCCCTTTAGCTCCTTCAATTCTTCCCCTATATCCTCCATTTGGAGGTCCCCATGTTCAGTCTGATGGTTGACTGAGAGCATCTGCATCTGTATTGGTCAGGCTCTAGCAGAGCTGCTCAGGGGAAAGCTATCCCAGGCTCCTATGAGCAAGAGCTTCTTGGTATCAGCAAAAGAGTCTGGGCTGGGTGTCTGCAGATGGGATGGATGCCTAGGTGGCACAGTCTCTGAATGACTTTTCCTTCAGTCTGTGCTCCACTTCTTGTCCCTGCATTTCCTTTCAATGGGAATAAATCTGCGTTAATATTTTTGAGTTGGGTGGATAACCCCATCCCTCAACCGGGGGCTGTGCCTAACCTCTGGATATGCTCGCTACAGAATATCAACCCCAATATCACTGGAATTATGCTTTGAGGTTTTAAAAGCCTATGCAATCCCGCTTTGTTCTTTCTACCTTCAGGTTGTGGATAAGTTGCAAGTACTCAGCTACAGCTCAGTGTCACATTTCCTGCTAGCGGCTATGTTTTTGCCATGATTACTATGATCTTTAACTCTTTGGAATTGTGAGATTTCTTTTATAAGTTACCTAGGTCATACTGTGTTGCCATGGTAATGAAAAAGTAAGTAAGACAAAAGATATCTCTTATATAATTAGAGACAAGTATTAGAGTCTTTTGAAGTGTTGGTTTGTTTGAATGTCAAGGACAAATGTATCATGTGGTGGGGTAAGTATTGCATATGACTGAGTTCTCAACTGACTGTCAATGATATGCTTGGGTTTTTTAATTGGATTTGATTGGTTAAGGTTTAGTCTATTGCTATATATTGTAATGCTAATTCTATATGGGAACTTCTAGGCCTACAACTTTTCATGTTTATGTGCTTTTGCTGTGAAACCCTTGTTTCCTGATTTAAAAGAATTGGTTAAACAAAATTTGCTACAGCCAGTTACTGGCGGGATTAGAAGTAGGTGGGTTTGGAATGACTTGTTTGGAGGAAAAAGATCAGAAGAGGAGTAGGGAGAAGAGGAGAAGGGGGTAATGCGCCATGAGAGACATGAACCATCAGCACATGGCCAGGAGAAACAGCAAGTACTTGGGCTACATAGCCAGGCCAGTTAGAAGAGTAGAATGTCCCTGTATTTGTCAAAGCCAAATGATATAACCATATTCTGAGTCTCATCTACTTGTAAACTCATCAGGGATAAGCTTAAATTGGTTGTACTGGATTAGTTTTTCAGAAAATGATACGTGGATTATAAAAAGTAACATTTTAAAAATTAGGAAACACAAAATTAAAGACTAAAAACAGTCCTGAAGCAGCTGCAGTGCCACTTCTGCTGTGTTCCATCCCTTCTAGAAGTCGCAAAACTGGCCAATACTGAAAGAAATAAGAGGTATTTCTTTCTTTCAAACAGAAGGAATGTTATCAATGTCATATGACTGTGTTTAATCTGCCATAGTTTCAATGTAACTTATATTTTACAAAATATCATGGTGTTTTCAAATTTTACAAAGGGATTATGAGGATTCTAGCCATCCATCTTGTCTCATTTTCTATACTGTTTTTCATTATATCCCATCTCTTTCTCAAAGACATATTTGTCCTTTTGTCTATCAAGAAATTTTCCCCAATATGTAATTTTATACATCTAGATAGTTTGATATTTCTTTTAATATCAGTTCACATGTATCCATCTTTTTATATTTTTATTGAAATTTGCAATTAAAATAAAATTATATTACCCTTGGCTTTTCCTTGTCCTCTTTCCCATGTTCTACTTCATCTCCTTTCAAGTTGATGACTCATTTATTTATTATTATTATTATTATTAGTAGTAGTAGTAGTAGTAGTAGTATTGCACATCTATTTTGAATATACCAATAATACGTGCTGAGTCCATTTAGTGTGGCTCATGTGCTTATTATTTAAGAGATGACCACTTCGTACTTGATAAAACTACCATAGTAAAATATATACATTTGTTTTCTAATTATCAACAGACAGAAGGAAACAAAAATGGAGAATTTTGACTATTTATTTACGACTTCATCTGTAGGATTTTATCTTTAGAATGCTTTAAGCAGGTCATAAGTATAAATTTTGAATGGAAAATACATTCCACGGTTGTTTAATTACCTGTGGCAGTCCCATTTTGTTTAACTGCAATAATTTAGGATTTTCCCATTTGATTCACTTTGATCACCCTGCAAAATCATCATAGAAATAGTTCTCATTGCTCGAATACTGATTACATTCATGGAACCACGAGAGAGAGGCACATCAAGACTTGAGAAAGTTTTGGATTACTATTAACATACACACATGGAATCTCACTAGGAAACAAATGTGTGAGTAGTAAGCAATACATTCATTTGCAAATACCATTTTGGGATTTAAATATCCTAAATAATTAACACGGTACTTTGTAAAGTTTTAAGTTCTGTAATTCCATTCCCTGACATTTATGTAAACCTTTACCTAGCATTTACATACAAACATACATAAATAGGGAAAAAGCAGTAATGACTTAAATCTAGAGGTTTCATTTAAGCTTTAGTTTTACTAAACTTTTGGCCTTATATTTGTCTATCCAATTATATTGCTTTCTGAAAATAAATCAAATAATTATTAGGGAATTTAGTTTTTTTATCCTTTCCCTTATAAAGGTCTTCTAATGTCTCAGAAGCTCAACTGTATTTTATAAAACTGCAAGGTATACATTTTTAAAAACCATTGAAATTCCAAACGTGCTTTCTTCATGTTGGACAGCAGTCATTATGAAAAGATTTCCCAAATTTACCAAGATTAGTGATTATTGTTCAATTATGCTTTCTATGCACTGTGATGTGAAACATTCAATTAGCCAAATACTGATGGTTCCATAGCAATATGGAACATACAATAAAGTTTTGGGGTTCTTGAGCGCTAACTCTATACAGGAAACACTGGCTACATATAGACATACTATTAATATTAAAAACACGTTAGTCTTTTTAATGTGTGTCAATCTATCCATTGCAGGGATGCTCTTCTAAATATACCATCTCTGCTTTCCTCAAAGGATATTGTTTGGGGGCACACTTCCGCACCATGAAGAAGACTAACACAGTAAGACCCACATAGCTCTTCCTGTTTTCATACTCTTTAAACCCCGATCAGTTCTTTCCAGGGTGGATATGATATATCCCTCTCTGTCTTGGTTCTGGCCTCTTCTCTCAGCTTGCTTTCATAGTGATGATCACTTTCTTTTCCTGTGCTAGCTGTTGCATTGCTATCATTCTTCTGAGTCCCATCCTCATTCTCCTTACCATTTTACTTCTTCCTTGGCTATAACTGTCACATATCTTTTTCCACCCACATACCCTAGAAAACTCAGTCTTTTTTTCTATAAGTCTTAATCTCTGAGTTTGATTTCATAAAAGCTCATAAGCCTCCTCAAACAACTCTTACTTTAATTAGTTTTAAACACTTCACTGTGCATTTAATTATTTTGTCCCTATGCTTTATAAACACAAACACAAGCCTCACAAAGAGGAGGAATATATGAATTTGTTAACTACTTATACACCTAATAAATGGTACTAAATTAACATTGCAAATATTTAATAGAGAACACGAAGTAGAAAATTTGAATGAATTTTATTTTACATCATTATATGAAATTTGCCATTTTTGATAAAAATAAAATAAAATGTCAAAGAGAGGAAACTACAGAGCAATGGGCAGAGTATCATTAGGAAGCACATATTCACTCTTTTAAGGATGACTTGAGGTCATGTTAAAATCTGAAAAAGAGAGTGAGCCACAATACAGCATCAGATCGCCATGGAAAATAACAAGGACAAGAATCACACATATGCATACACAAGCACCCACAGTATCCTTTCATCATTTTACTTCAAAAAGAGAAAACATTTCTTAGTCTATAAATCAACAACAATAAAAAAGGGCACTTGAGGCAGCGTTTAGTGATTGTCTCCAATGACTGGGTTTTCTGAGGCACTTAGCTCTGGACCTTGCTATCTTTGCTTCCATGAATGTCTTCTTCCTTTGTTGTCTTTGAAATTCTTTCTTCGGCAATACATTCTCAGTGTTTTCTCAAATAGCCTGTGTTTCCCCGGGACTCTGCCTTTGTTCTCTCTTTCCATATTATCTACTCTATGTATCTCTCCTCTTGTGTGATCTCAGCTTTAATCACTAAAAAGTGAATGCTAACATATAGCAGATAATATTTTTTTCTTTTCAATTAGCCTTCAATATTCCATACATTCTCTTGAAAACATCTACTGAGTGTCTATTGTGAGCTAATGAGTTACATTAAGGTGACAATCTGTAACAAAAACTGGGAAATATTTGCAGTCTTATTACATTTGCCAAATTCAAAAGAGACTCCACACTAATAAATGTGATTATATCAACGAGTCTGATAGGTTTGAATAATAAAAAAATACACTTTATCTTCTGATAAAAGAAATTGGAATTGCAAATAAGGTGAGATCATGAATGGCTTTTCTGAATTGAAGGAGAGAGCAACTTCTAGTTGACTGCTTAGGGGAGCTTGCCCAAGAACACTTTTACACATGTGGAAGTTTGAGCAAATGAAATTGGGCTGAAAAGCAATAAAGAAGTTCTGTGCGTGAAATGTGACTAGGAAACTCAAGATTGAGGAGATAAAACAAAAGAAAATTTCAAAATCTTCACAAATTGGATGCTACAAAACTTGGAGCTTCTGAGAAAATTGGCAGAAGACTAGGCAGATCCACATATAGGAAGGGTTCTGACCAACCTCCAAGAGCCATTTTGATATCCTTAAAGACAGTGAGCCTACACACACAATGCATCTGAGTACATGCAGATGTATATAAGTGTACTCAACCATCTATAGCTGCCTTCTTGATACAACACAGGGTTTAATACTTGTACACAGTGAATAGTCCACAAAGCCATGTGTACCACATTAGTTTGAATTTGTTTGGCTTTTAAGAAAAGAGTTCCATGACTTTTGATTGAAACTGTACTTTCTGTGTTTTCTAAGAGGATTATCATATATGACACCCTGTGCCAATCTGTGTCTATGTCTGTTTCTATCTCTGCATCTCTCCATCTTTCTGACACTGTCTCTATCTCTGTCTCTCTCTCCTGTGTATTTATGTGTGTGTGAGTGTGTGTGTCCGTGTATTTTTGGAACCCCTAATATGATAATATTTTTATGACATAACATCAGTATCACTGTGCTAAGGAAACATTTTAAGGTACTTCTTTGATACTCCAGTTCAGGATTTTTTTTCTGTATTTTGCAATGTTCTCAGATATATTGTTTTAAATATTACACATATTCTACTAATATTCTGAATATTTTGAGGTCAGATTCAGGGTCTTACTTCTGGACATATCACATTTTTTTCAATATATATGATACACAAATTATTGGGTGAGGAATGTGAAGGCATTTGTGTTGACCAGTTTAGAGAGTCTACACTTGAAATACATACTCTTTGGTATGTTAGAATTTAATTGCAATTTGGCATTTTTCTGCAATCACAGGTCTTGCCCAGAGTATTTTATAACAGTTCATTTCAGAGAGCAAAAGAGACAACTGCCTCTATTAACACAAATGGCCAAGACAATTTTCAAATGAGGCATTTGTTTTTCCTAGCCTTGTGAGTTAAATCATTTAGGTATTTTGCATTTCTATAAAATGCTAATATGTCCACTAATGTAACCCAGCAGCTTTCCCTAGACATAGAATTAAAGTCCATTCATATCACAGCTACAATTTATCAGGAGTTTATTGGCCCTGAAGGGCATCAGAATTTAGCACCAACAGAACAAAGAGAGACTAGATGGCTCACTGAAGAGAATTGATGAAATAAAATTTCCAAAACAAAGAATTGCTAGAAAGAATTGCAGTCACTCACAAACAGTACTCCATCAGAAGGCGGTTTACAAGATAACACTCCAGAAATAAGTGAGTGCTTAAAATGTGTTTTTTTTTCTTATTGGTTTAAACAGTAGCAAGTCAGAACTGCTGTCCCTGACCAATGAGAACCAAGTCATTTCCATGTGTGTCAGAACATAATTTTCTTGGTAACATCAATGAGGTGTGAAGGATTTTCTTACAAAAGAGTAGAAAAATAGTAAAACATACAAGTTCAACAGATCTCTCACTATATCCCCGGATTCTGGGAAAAAAAAAACAAAATTAAAAAAAAAAAAACCCAAAAAATGTTTAAACTTCTGTAGTTGACTGTTCTCTATAACCTGTGAGTTTAGGGTTCAGCTATTCAAATGATAATAATTTCCTTTAATACAGAAGACTGAATATTGAACTCAGCTATTGTTTTCCTTAAAGATATTTCCTTTAACATTTTTCTTTAAGATGATATTGGGGGGATAAATAATAGAACTTGTAGGACAAATAAGAAAAACAAAATATTTGGAAGGCTAAATATTTTTAAAAGCATATCTATTACAGGTAGACACAATTGATCACTATGCAGAGACTAACCAACTGTGGTGTTCTCAGTACCAATCAATATGTCTACTACAGTATGCCTACTCCTAAAGCTCAGAGAGCTTCATGGAAGACAGTGTACAAAAACGATTAGAGCCAGAGTATCAAAATGTGTTATCTACTGTGAGACAGGTTTTTATTTTATATATGACTGGGAAAATGTACTGGTCTGATTATCAAAGAAATGAGTTACTACAGGGATATTAATAACTTAACTGTATTCAGCTTGAGCGACTTGGTCATTTTAACATTGGCTTCTTGGTTTCAGATACTGAAATAAGTTTAATAAAGAGATGGATCCACAATGTAATATAAAGAAGAGAGTCAGAAGACAGGGAAAGGAAGCAACCAGAGAAAACAATAAAAGCGGCCAATGACTTAGCATGTAGAGTTACTATTAGTAACTTAGCAAGTAAGTTACTATTATCAATAATGGGGAATTCTGACTTAGCATGTGATATATATATATATATATATATATATATATATATATATATATATATATAGAGAGAGAGAGAGAGAGAGAGAGAGAGAGAGAGAGAGTTACCCTTACTTCAGGATGAGGAAGATAGATCTAATGTTGACTCAGGCCTTATTAGTGTTCAGTAATCTTCAGTGCTGCAGCTTTCTTCCATAAGGTGGAATTGGTACCTATATTTGTAAATAAAGATCAGAACTGAGGATTTTAGTAGAAGGGAGTGGGAGATCTGAGGATGTGGGAAAATTCCTGCTAGAGTCAGCAATAGAGTGGCCATAGAGAAAAATGACAGATCACTTTGTTTGATATAAATATAATTATGCAAATATCTAAACAATATTTGTACCACGTATCAGTTTATGATGTATAAATCAAGCAATCATAGGATATATTAAAAACTGTGCTTTATACCAGCCCATGATCTAACCAAAAGTGGACAATGTCTCAGTGTGGCGGGGCCTATGAATGTGTAAGGAAAGTCAAAAGTGTCAAGGTATAAAACATTTTCAAGACAAAGGTTTTCAAGGACCCTGATAAAAGGTATGAAAACATTTACTCACTACTGAGAACGGAAGCACACGCTTATTGCTATAAGCCAGATAGCTACAGCCTTTTTGAATCTCTCTGACATGTATGCATGCATTTACATGCTTGTATAAATATTAATTTCTCTCCCCCATACATCCTAGATCCAGGGGAAAGTTAACATAGTGACGGTGTTGTAATATCTGTATATCACAGATGGAGTAGAGGGTATCATATTCCATCCAACAATTAATGGAGATTTGCTGATGATGGGGAAAGAGTTGGGTGTTTTTTAATGGATTCCCAGTTAAGGTCTTGTGGATTTCTGAAACAATATAATAGCATTGGGGATGATGGCATGCATGGATGGATACAGTCATTATTAATTGCCAACATTTTTACAAATAGAATCCTAGTTTGTACAAGTTGCTATAGAGTCAGCATATGAAAAGGAAGTATAATGGCTCCACAAGAGGCAATGCAATCCCATTTGATTGCCAGATTATGTTTGGCAACTCATAGAAACAAGAGGAACCTATGGGGCCGAGTTATGGCTTGTGAATTGCGCAGTTGATGAGTAGCATTCTTCCCAATAAAAGAAAGTAATTCCCATTCCCACATTTTAGCTCATATGTTTAAATGTAATTCATGTTCACGGTATTTAAAAATGACCTGGAAAGAAAATGCAGTGACTTGAGTTAGAAAAAGGGGGCAATATGTTGCAATGTATGAACAAAAGGATGAAAAAGTATTCAATATTAGCAATCTGCATGAGAAGCAGAATAAGGCCAGGAACCATTGGCAAGAGTTTTACTGTGAAATCTTGATTGTTTAGGTTATTTTAGGCAACCTTGGCATTCTATTGCTAGCAGTCACATTTCCTGTTTGTCACAATGGCATAAATCCCTGCATAGCTCTAATGCAAAGCAATAGGGATCATTCATAAGATATTGAATCTAAGGTGGTGTAAGTAATTGAGAGAGTATAAATATTTTGAAAATACCCTATTGGTGATGTATTACAAGTTGGCTTACAGGGTTTGATTAAAGTGTTATTTTCAAAAGAAAAAGAAATCTCTGAGAAAATGCCTAAAATAATATCTCCTTGGCTTCCTACAAGTCAAAAGCTTTTCTTCTTAAAATATTTGGCCACAGACAAAACCCAAATACATATATTTTCAGATCATTCAGTAGTGTAATACTTGCTACTTTGTTTTATATATCTGGATATAATTTCTGTGTGTTTACTCTAGGACCCCTAAAGAGCTTACCATGAAATCATAAAGACTCCAACAAAATTATTAATCACAATATAATTAATAAATTCTTTAATAATACTGAAATTCAACAATATAAATGGGACTTTCCTTTATTAGGTAATGTACATAATAAATATTATTTTTTAAATCTTTTTTTGTTTTGTTTTGTTTTTATTCGATACATTTTTATTTACATTTCAAATGATTTCCCTTTTTCTGGTCCCTCACTCACCGAAAGTCACATATGCCCCCTTCCCTCCCCCTGTTCTCCCACCAACCCCTTCCCACTTCCCTGTTCTGGTTTTGCCCTATACTGATACACCGAGTCTTTCCAGAACCAGAGGCCATACCTCCGTTCTTCTTGTACCTCATTTGATGTGTGGATTATGTTTTGGGTATTCCAGTTTTCCAGGCTAATATCCACTCATTAGTGAGTGCATACCATGATTGATCTTTTGAGACTGAGTTACCTCACTTAGTATGATGTTCTCCATCTCCATCCATTTGCCTAAGAATTTCATGAATTCATTGTTTCTAATGGCTGAAGAGTACTCCATTGTGTATATATATACCAATTTTTTTGCATCCATTCTTCTGTTGAGAGATACCTGGGTTCTTTCCAGCTTCTGGCTATTATAAATAGGGCTGCTATGAACATAGTGGAGCATATATCCTTATTACATGCTGGGGAATCCTCTGGGTATATGTCCAGCAGTAGTATAGCAGGATCTTTTGGAAGTGACGTGCCCAGTTTTTTGAGGAACCGCCAGACTGATTTCCAAAGTGGTTGTACCAATTTGCAACCCCACCAGCAGTGGAGGAGTGCTCCTCTTTCTCCACATCCTCGCCAACACCTGCTGTCTCCTGAGTTTTCAATCTTAGCCATTCTAACTGGTGTAAGGTGAAATCTCAGGGTTGTTTTGATTTGCATTTCCCTGATGACTAATGAAGTTGAGCATTTTTTAAGATGTTTCTCTGCCATCCGAAGTTCTTCAGGTGAGAATTCTTTGTTTAACTCTGTACCCCATTTTTTAATAGGGTTATTTGGTTTTCTGGGGTCTAACTTCTTGAGTTCTTTGTATATATGTAAAGTTTTACAACTTGCTTTTGTCATATAAAATATATTAAATATATTTAAAAATATTTTACATAAAATAGAAAACAAAACCAAGAAGAGGAACTGTTCTTTGGCACATACAGAAAAAAAAGAGAGAGAGTTTAAGATACATTTCAAAATGATGATTAATCAATGGCAGGGACATCTACCTTAATGTGGATGGCACCAGTTTCTTGGCTGGTGAGAGGAGTCAGGTAGGTTAAAATGGAAAAAATGGGGGTGCCATTAGATACCACGTATTTTCTTGACTTTCAGGCCACCTTGAGGTGAGCTGCTCTGTTCTCCTCTCTAGGTATAATGGACTGAAACTTCTGAAATACTGAGCCAATGTAAATCTTGGGTCTTTTAAATTACTTGTCCAATTACATTGTCAGACAAAGAAGCTGATTAACACAAGCAGATACTTAATATACAATCTAACTTTTTGTTTTATAGACATTTTCTTTAATTAACTTTCAAATGTTATCCCCGTCTTTGTTCCCCACACCCCCTGAAACGTTGCTATCCCATCTCCCCCGCCCCCTGCTCACCAACCCACCCATTCTCTCTTCCCTGTCCTGGCATTCCCCTACACTGAGGCATCAAGCCTTCATATGATCAAGGGACTCACCTCTCATTGATGTCCTACAAGGCCATCCTCTCCTACATATATGGCAGGACACATGGGTCCCTCCATGCATACTCTTTGGTTGGTAGTTTAGTCCCTTGGAGCTCTGGGGGTACTGGTTGGTTCATATTGTTGTTCCTTCTATGAGGCTTCAAACCCCTTCAGCTCCTTGGGTGATTTCTCTAGCTCCTCTATTCGGTACCGTGTAGTCAGTCCAACGGTTGGCTGTGAGCATCCACTTCTGTATTTGTCAGGCACTGATAGTGCCTCTCAGAAGACAGCTCTGTCAGGTTCCTTTCAACAAGTACTTGTTGACATCCACAATAGTGTCTGGGTTTGGTAACTGTATATGCGATGGATCCCCAGGTAGGGCAGTCTCTGGATGGCCTTTTCTTCAGACTCTGTTCCACACTTTATCTTCTCCCATGGGTATTTTGTTACCCCTTCCAAGAATGACTAAAGCATCCATACTTTGGACTTCCTTCTTCTTGAGCTTCATGTGGTCTATGAATTGTATCTTGGGTATACTGAACTTCTGGGCTAATATCCATACATAAGTGAATGTATACCATGGGTGCTCTTTTGTGATTGGGTTCCCTCACTCAGCATGATATTTTCTTTTTTTTTCACAATTTTTTTATTTGATATATTTTTTATTTACATTTCAAATGATTTCCCCTTTTCTGGCACCCCACTCCCCAAAAGTCCCATAAGCCCCCTTCCCTCCCCCTGTCCTCCCCCCCACCCCTTCCCACTTCCCTGTTCTGGTTTTGCCCTATACTGCTACACTGAGTCTTTCCAGAACAAGGGGCCATTCCTCCATTTTTCTTGTACCTCATTTGATGTGTGGATTATGTTTTTGGGTATTCCAATTTTCTAGGCTGATATCCACTTATTAGTGAGTGCATACCATGATTGATCTTTTGAGACTGGGTTACATCACTTAGTATGATGTTCTCCAGCTCCATCCATTTGCCTAAGAATTTCATGAATTCATTGTTTCTAATGGCTGAATAGTACTCCATTGTGTATACATACCACATTTTTTGCATCCATTCTTCTGTTGAGGGATACCTGGGTTCTTTCCAGCTTCTGGATATAATAAATAGGGCTGCTATGAATATAGTGAAACATGTATCCTTATTACATGCTGGGGAATCCTCTGGCACTTTCCTTTATTAGGTAAAGTGTATAATAAATATTATAATAAAATATCTAAAATATTTGTGTTATAAGTAACCAAGAACAGATCCTATTCATGTATTTGCCTTTAAGCTTGTTTAACATTTTCCATCTTCCAGGAACTGTCTTCCTAGGATATCATTAACACTCAAAAGTCTGCAATAAAAGTGTAGACATTAACTTTGGAATAATAATACTTACATAAATCACAATTTTATTTCAGTAAAATAATTAATCCAACAAATTCTCTAAAGAAATATAAAGCAAAAAGGTTCACTAAAATATAAAACAATAAAATATAAAATATGAAAAATTATCTTCAATATCAATTCTTTTTGTTTCTATATTTACCCTTAGAAATCTATTTATTATATTCCTTAAAGGAATTTGTGTTAAAGGTGGGAAAAAAAAACCTAAGTTTCATAGCTAGTAAATAGTATATTCTTTCTCAAACTGGAATGATTGATCACTGATGGTTGATGATAGAGTTTGTTTGCCATTAAGAGTGAGACTCCTTATGGGCCACCCATGCTCCAGTGGATGACCATATGTCCAAGAATATATCAGCAGCACAAACTGGACTTTATAGCTAGAGAATCCAGTCTTATTCTTTCCTTAAACTAATGTAATGTAATGCTATGTTCTAATAAAAAAAAAACCAGTGTGAAAACTGACTGTAAAGTCATAAGAAGGCTTAGAATACAATTGGAATGGAAGACTGATGAACAATGAGAATGAAACAGTAATAGGACACATTTCATTCACTCCAACACTCTTGAGAACTTGCTTATAAAGCCAAGAACGAAATTAAACAGTATTTATAAACTCGCTTTAAAAATACAGTTATTGGTGAATTAGAAACACTCTGCCAGAATATCCACATTGATCCTCATCATTAGAAGATGTATATACAGAATGAGTCCTCGATCATCATGAGTTGAAACTGCCTGCCTTTTAATATGTTGGATCATAAGTATTTGTATGATGATCAGTTTGTGCACTCTACATAGTGTTGTATTTAAGGGACACAAATGGTGGCATCTGAGGAAATTTTAATTATCTTAGTACAATAAGAAATCTCTTTCAACACATCTAGTTCATTGCCACAACTAAACTGAATCATTTTTTCTGGAAATCAGATGAATATTGATCTGGTTGAGAGAGATGATGTGAGACCCTTTGGTAAAGGGGTTGCAGTCTGTAGTTCTGAGAACTTTCAATTGCAACTGTTGACCGAAAAAAAAAATCCTTGTGCCAGCTCAGTTTACATAAATTCAGTGCACAGACAAAGATGAATTAAGAAAGAAATTTACACCAACAGAATAAACAAATGGAGATAGAATTTAGAATTTCAAACTTAAAGGAGATTACAAGTTGTCAGAGACTAAAATTAAAAGGAAAATGGCACCTTTATCAGCACTTCGCATAAAAGTTCATTGTTTTTAACCCACACTTTGAAGTCTACCAGGTATTGTAAAATACTACTCCTTAAAATATTATATTGAAAGCATATTGATCTCAGGTATTGTATTTGAAATTGTTTGATTTATTCTATGTGTATATGTGTATGCGTGTGTGTTTGTGTGTGTGTGTGTGTGTATGTGTTTGTACATGTGTGTATGTATATCCCATGTATATATTGTAGATGTTGATGTAGGAGTTCAGATTGTTATATCAGATCACTAGGAACTGGAGTTACAGATGTTTGTGAGCCACTATGTGGGTGCTAGGAACCAAACCTGGGTCCTCTGCAAGAGTTAGAAGTACTGTTAATATGAAATTATCTCAATTATCTCTCCAACCCAAGCATAGTGTTTAAAAACTGAGTATATGCATTAATTCCACGATGAAACACATTGTTAGTGGACATAGGACATGACTATAGAAACACAAACAAAATGTCTCTTCTATTATGGTGAGGGAAAGAAGACAAAATGAATAGGGGCCATCAGCTGGTACCAGCTGAAACCCAATCTTGAAATTCTGACGTTTCCAAATATCTGTTTTGCTATTTCCCATTGCAATATGAGGTTTGAAAATTACACACTTGAGCCTGGAGAGGAAGGCAGTGTGGAGTTTGTGGCTTTTGTATTATAAAAGGGAAAGGCATGTGTAAAGTCAGAACCATATCTTCTCAGGCAAGGGTGCTTGTGGCATTTAATCTAAGGCAAAGATACAGCTATGTATTTGCCTTTCCTCTGTTGTAACTTTATTCTTTCACATCACTCTACAGCAAGCTGGTTGAGATTATAATGGAAAGCAAAGGAAAGAAGACCCATCTTCTGAAAACTCAGAGTAAGGTACATACCAGACTGTAAACAAGTAGTCCTCACAAAGCTACTATGGTGATCTCTAATCTGACATCTGGCAAACAGACAAATCTGCAGGGGCAACTGGGAAGAGCCACTGAATTTGAATTCTTCACTTCCACTGAATATTTATGCTCAGCACCTAAATTTTAAACAGCGGATGGTTTCTGGAAATGTACTCTTTCTTTAAGAGGTTGTTTCATTAGCATACAGGAAACATCTGGAGCAAGAGAAGTGGATTTAATGGCTTCCCAGACAAATGGCATCTGTACTGTTTTGTTAAGGGACTATAGTGGGTGGTTAGGACTTATTTGAGGGTTCCCCTAAATGTATGTGTCTGTGCCAGCATTTCTCAGAATCTAGCCTGAAAAAGGATAAAAACTACCACAGAACACATGACATGAAAGGGAACAGTGTCTCAAATTCAGTACCTTAAATAAAGAATGTACTTAAAGTTAAATGACACTTTCAATGTTAGCGGTATTAAAAGAGTCATGTATTTCAACATGCTTTGCATAAATATCTTAGTTAATTGAACTTAATATATTGTTTTGGACTTGGTGTTAAATAACTGACTTCAAATAGAATGAGAAATCAAAATAATTATTTTGTTTGAAATTGCCTTTTTTGGGATCATTGTATGACTCTTCATAAGTACAACTTGTTGGTTTATTAAACTGTGTTTTTAAAAAATACCCAGAAGATTATAAGCATGGTAGAAATGGATCAAAAATAGAAAGAACAAATAGTTGTTATGTGCACATATTAATTATTATTACATTAGCTTTATGGATGAGACCTTTAAAATAATGCATACCTTTTACTTTATTGAGCAGAAAAGAATCACATACACTATTATCATAGCATTATCAATAATAAAGAAATATTTTAATCACCTTAAATATGCAAATAGAAAGCAGTGTCACAAAATTTATGATTAGTATGGTGAGGTATTATTGATCTAATTAAATTATTTCTTCAGACAGTAGGTAAAATCAGTGTAATCTCTATGTGACATAGACCTGTATGTGATGCAGTTCCAATAGTGTGTGTGCATGTGTGTGTATGTATACATGTTTGTGTATGTGTGTGTACATGTATGTGCATGTGTGTGCACATGTGCATGTGTGTATGGTTATGCATGTGTGTATGCATGTGTGGGGGGGGGTCCATTTGTGTGTATGTTAATGCTCAACATGACTAGACACCTTTCTATGGGAATGTCTGCAAGGATGTTTCTAATGAAATTTAACTAAGAAGATCTACTCTGAATGTGAGAAGCACTCTTTATGGTTCTGGGCTGGCATAAAGAGTCACCATTCCAAGGTATCTCTAATAAAAAGAAGCATTTAATTAGGGGCTTGCTTATAATTTAAGAGGCTTAGTTCATTATCATCAGAGTGGGAAGCACAGCGGCTTGAAGGCAGGCACTGGAAAAGTAGCTGAGAGCTATATCCCAACCCATAGACAGAAAGGCAGAGAGAAATCCCGGGCCTAATGTGGGCTTTTGAAACCAAAAAAGTCAACCCCCACACTTCCTCCAACAAGGCCATACCTCTTAATCCTTCTCAAATAGTACCTTTCTCCCTGTTGACTCAGCATTCAGATACATGAACTGTAGGGGCCATTCTTATTCAAACCACTACACACAAGTATTATGACTATCCCTGCCTTTTTTACTGGACTAGTATGACCTGCTTTTACCACAGCTCCTTCCATGTTATGATAAATTGTATTTTCAAATTGTGATGCAAAATAATCATTGCCTACTTTAAGTTGTTTCTTCACAGGTCACTAGCAACATAGTAACATACAATATATCTTGGAAGGTAGATTTGTTTACAAAACATAATTTTCCCAAGGTCTTTTCTTGATATTAGGTGCCTTTAATATGGCTTAATGGCTGATCTAATTGTGAGGCTTTTATGACTGTAGAAAGCATGGGCCTACTTTTCAAGGGCATATGTCTAGGTAATAAATAAATAAGTTCGTACAGAGGAAATAGGGTAAAGGAATACAGATGAAAATCAAATTTATATTTGATCAGAAAGAAAGCCACCTAGAGATGCTGTATTGGTTTGTTTTCTGCCAAGTTGACACAAGCTAAAGTCATTTTGGAAGATGAATCATCAATTGACAGAATGTTCCCACCAATTGGGATGTGGGCCAGCCTGTGATGGATTTCATTGATTGATTCATTTGGCAGTGCCATCACTGGGCTGGTGATCCTGGGTGTTAAAAGAAAGCAAATGGAGCAAGCTATGAAGAACAAGCCGTAGGCCACGGTCCACCATGGCCTGTCCACCAGCTCCTGCCTCCAGGTTACTGCTCTGCTTGAGCTGCTGTCCTGACTCCCCTCAGCAGTGAACTGTGATATGGAACTGTAAGCTGAAATATACCTTTTTCTCCCTAAACTAATTTTGGTCCTGGTCTTTATTACACCAACAGACAAGGAACAAAGACAGATGCGAGCCCCTATTAGCGAGTGATCATGGAATGACTCATGATCAGAACGACGGTTTCTTTAGTGAGCATTTTCACTAATTGGTTTATTGTATGTGGTAATGAAGCAGCAATAAAAGTGACAAAACTAATAACTAAACTTCATCAAACAGAACTAGAACATAGTTTAGGGCCTTTGCCTAAAACAAAGAAACAAACAAATTTGCCTTAACTAGAAAATGACCACATATTTTAATTAACTGACATATTAAAAAGTATGCAAAATATGATCATAGATTAGTAATTGATATATAATATATGCACTGTGTACAATTTCAAAGCTATACTTCTTTCTCTTATTTATTGTTTTATTTTCCTAATGAGATATAAATAGCATTTTTGGAAATGGGTGAGCAACATGAAGTTTGCCTAGGTCTCATAAATGAAGATGATACTTGATTACTGGATCATATAATAGAATATTTTGTATAAGCATGAAAATCCCATAAAACTCACCAATTTATATGCTAACTTAAAAAATAAATTGACAAAACCCACAGTTTTTTCATCCCATGGAGAACATAAATTATAGCCTTATTTCTTGGATGGCATGAAGGAAGAAAGCAAAATCTCTCTTGGGCATTTGGAAATCTACTTTTGGCACAGGAAAGAAAATTTTAAAAAGAAGAGAAATATGCAACATGAAACAATAAAGGGAGGAGAAAACAGACTTCCTAGTAAGCTAGGATCTCTTCATCTAACTTGACTCTGAAGACTGTGGTTTAACATGAGGCTATGTTGCCCTTGAGGACTGGAGCGAATAGTACAGAAAGTAAAGATAAACAATAAGAGAGAAAGTGGCCCTGGGGCAAATTCTCAATCACCCCACCCTAGTTACTAAATTGGCTTGTGGCATTTTGATAGTTCCATGGCTTGTCAAGGCTTCAATGATGACCTTTATCCAATCACACAGAGGATGATGCAATCAGGCTTGTGGTTTTAAGGCTGATGCCAGAGCCTGGAGTTGTGTTCCACCCTTCTTCCTTTGGGGGGTGTATAAGTCAGTGGCAATAAACAATGGACACAGCATAAATTCGAGCTGTGTTTTTCATTCTACATGTTTCTTTAAGCCAAACTATCATGAGAATGAAAGTATTAAGTACAGAGATTAGTTGTGGTATAAATTCAAGATCCCATGCTTTCAACTGGTCTATATTAAACTCCTTTCTAAACATGTTCTGTTATTCTTGTTTGTCTTTCAAAGTAACCTGTAAATTTGATGAAATTAATTCAGAGGACTTCTTCAGTTTTTACAAGAGCCTACTGTGTGCATTGTACTACAAATTTCTTGGAACAAGCAGCTAAGAAGTGGAAAGATGTTCTACATCAATAGAATGAACATTTATTCCTTTGGGGGTGTGTTGTATAAGTCTCAAAAAAAATGATGTGGGCAAATGTCTAGAATCAGACCTGCTTGGTTAATTCCACTTTTCATTGCTGACAAACTCTATGTGACCTCATCTACCTCCTTTGTCTGCTTTTCACATTGACATAATGTTAGTCACGAATCATTGAGGTGTTTGAGAGTAGAATTAGGCACATGTGATATACTTTGATGTACACACTACTGGCCAGCAGATGTAAAAAAGGTATTCAAGTGTCAGAATTATCACTTGTTCCAGGGAGCACTGTAATGAGTACTACCACCTTCATCACGGGATAAGAGCATTTTGAGTTAATATCTTTCTCTTGTGCTCTACCCATTATGATATCCCATAAGATATATCCCATCTGTAGAGAGGAAGACATATTGAATTCTGGCTTAAGGAAAGACTGGCGATAAATTTCCAAAACATGTGTCTTGTTTGTGCTCTAAGGTGATAATACCAGTTTAGACACTGCAGATTTGAAGAATGAAACATTGCCAGAGAATGTAGTCACTCAGGACACTACAACAGGCATCTTTTTTTATCATTGATTGCTCAGTACTTTCTGCAGATTAAATAGTTAAATGCCCACAGTAGGGTTCTGGGAGTGAGTTTATTAGATTAGAAATATTTACAGAGTTTGAAAAATAAAATGACCCAATATAAAGTCACCCAGGGAATAATAAGCTGGATTGGGATAGACCCAGGAAGAGTTTCAATTTGTACATTCTACCAATCCTTTCTTACCAATGCAAATGAAGTATTTTTTAATTGTGTATACTAAATACACATATTTGTTGAAATGTTAGATGATATAAAATATGAGTCACATTCTTTACATAGACATTATAAAAGTACTTTTCACAAAAAAAGACAATGTACTCTGCTTGTCTAATATCTGGAAAACTGTTCAGGACAAAAGCAAAATATTCCACATTTTGAAGAAGTGGGCCTCATATTAGTGCCAGGTGAGAGGTGGTAACTGGGGAAAGGGTGCAAGAGCAAGTTCACACCAAGCATAATTCATCCATTCATCGACTTCATTGTTCACAAACTGGGAAGCAGGCTGTATGACTGAATTTGATTGTGTAGCTGAGAATTTATCTCAGTTCTAGGCATGAAGTACTGTTCAACAATTAGAAAATACTGGGATCTTAACTTTAAACATGAGCTTTACAACAACTATACATATACAAATATACCTGGCATCTTGGAAGGACATGCACAGGATGGGGCCAGACATTTAGCTAGCTGATCTGTTAAATGCTTGCAATGTGAGATGGGGGGAAATCATTAGTTCCCAGTCCTCAAGTCCTTAAGAGCTATGGATTCAGTCCTTTACCTTACTAGAAAATAAATGCTGCTGTTTTAGATGGTCACATAAGTGTAGTACCTAGTGATGCTTTTTTTTCACTTGTTTTCAACATGTTCTCTTTAATAAGATGACTAAATGTTGACTAGAATTGAAATAATTATGCTTTATTTGTTTGAATTAGAATCAACTCTAGGTAGGAAAATCTTTGAGAAAATGAATACATTTACTAGGAATCGGAAAAAAATGAATAATTTTAAAGATGTGTAGGAGTGTACAACATGTGGAAGAAAACCATGCTATAATGACTATGATGTCCATAATTCTGTTGCCAAGCACATATGTGTGCATTCAGGAGAGCACAAAAGTGCTCTAATCTGGACCACATGTGGGAGTTAAGCTGCCATCTAATCCAGGGGCCCTTCTGTGTATGCACAGTGAGGTCACCCCACTGTTTGACACTTCATACACTGTGTAATGACATTTGATATTGCTCCGACATGGCTGCTCTGGAAGAATTAATGCTTTGCAGCAGAGAGGTGCATTGTGTTTGAGGAGTCATGCTCAACAAATTCAATACTCAATCTCAATACTACAAGGGAAAAAACAGAACAAGATCGAGTAACAGAGAACAGGGGGAAGGGAGATTTTCATGTAGGCACGAGATCACTTCCACTTTTCTTGGAGTGAGGAGGGCTTACACACACTCAGTTTTCTGCAATGCTCCAGTAAGCTTCAATAGTTCGAGCCCTGGATCAAATGTTATTCTCCTACCACTTCCGACAGAAGAAAAAGGCACTTTCATCCCTGAGTCACTTTGCAAAATGAATAATATCTAAACAGTGTGGCCTCTTCTAAGTTAGCCTGAGGTTTGGACACACACCAAAGAGGAAGTACAAGAATAAACACGGCCAAGGCAAAGAATTGGATGAGAAATCCTCAGGATTTTTGGAGTGGGGAAAGGAAAAACAATGTGAAACATGAGTATATCCAGAAAATGAGTTCATTTATATAACCTGTAGTGATTGGCAGCAATTGGCTGGCTTTCTTACACAAATCCTCAAATAAGAAAGTAGACACACCTCAAAGGATAGTGGATCCTTACCAGGAAATGTATGTGCAACCTTCTTACAGATCCATGAGTTTAAAACTGGTCATGCTTTTGTGTCCATTAGCACCCCTCTGCCCTCTGTCTATTACTTTCTTGTTGGTACATATGAAGCATTTAAGACAGGATTTGGCTGCATGAAATTTCTATACCAGAAGTATCTGGGACATGCATTCTCCCATTTCTTCATCTTTTCTTTTTCATCTTCCTTCTGGTCCTTCTTATCTCTCTATAAAATCATGGGTGGAAAGTAGGTGTTCAGCACTTGTTTCCCATGTCATGGGTGGAGCAAGATCTCCTACTGTTCTCTCTCCAAATCTATCTACCTAAAATTGTATGAGCAACAAACTCACCCTTCACTCCGTCCTTTATTTTATAACAGAGTATTTTAAATACAAGAATAATAGATCAGTTCAATGTGCTATAGTCTTGGATAAAAGATGAATATTCAAATTAAAATGTGAAGGTATCCATATTTTTAACATATTATTTAACCTCTCTGTGTTGTCTCCACACACGATAAGCTAAGGGAGTCAGGATTTTTTTTTCTCATCCATGGAACTTCCCTACAGGAATCACTGGATAAGGATATTTTCAAAGAAGCTAGGAGCAGGTAAGAAAGGCAAACACATGAGAAAGGAATTTACATGGGAGACAGATCTACACACTCATTGACAGGAGTCCCAAACTGGACCTTGTTCTAACTATGTAAATATGCAAAAGTGAAACTTAATAGGCTATTTTATGTAATTCAATTCCACAAGTTATCAAAGGCCAGTCATACCTGGAAAAAAGCATATCTTACTCTACCAGAATATTTCTGGGAAAACAACTCACCACAGATTGTCTGTTCCCTTTATCACAGACGTGACTGACTTTGTCTCCCCAGGGAAGTGGTAAGGAAGGAACCTGGAGGTTGTTGGAGCAAGAGAATGAATCCTGGAGACAGAAAGACCTGACCTTAAACATCTTCCATTTGATATCCCGAGAGCAGGTGCAAGTTACTTAGCTCCTCTGAACCAGGTTTTCTTAGCAAATCTAAACCCTATTGTTGCTCTCAGCCACCTTCAGTTACATTCTAAAGAAACATAATAACACTTAGACTTGTGGGTTTTGTAGAAAAGTATAAAAAATAAAAACCAATGCATTAAATTTTTGGTTCTGGTTATTTTCTAAATTATTTTAAAGTCACATAGCATTGCCATTGTAGCTCAAACATTTAGATGAAACAAAAATGGCCTGTGTTTAAACTGCAGAGCGTAGGTTAAAATTAGAATTCTATTAAATTCAATCGCTTCTCTTATAGCATATTGCAAATAATACCTAAATTAAAATATCTAATTCTTTTATTAAAATTGCTACCTCAGTAACTCATCAGTAATGACATTACACAGTTCAAGCCTTCACTATCGTTTCTAAACAGAACAAAATGAGAGAGAGAGAGAGAGAGAGAGAGAGAGAGAGAGAGAGAGAGAGAGAGAGAGAGAGAAAGAGAGAGAGAGATCTCAAAAGCAACATCTTTTTCTAACATTTGGTGGGCCAAAGACTAAAGATTTTCTCTCCTGTGAGTGATTGAATTTCGTTTACCCAGTGGGAAGGCACTAACAGCAATCATTTTGTTTTCCTCAGTTAGAGCTATTAGCTGTAATTGCTTTTGTTAATAATACTTTACTTATTATAATCAAAGCTCATTTTTTTTCACTTATACCTCAGGGCCAGTTTTCACAGGCAATTTATAAGTAGATGAAAACAATTAATAACAATAGAAAAACCATTAATGATCTTATCAACAACGTCCTATGCAATCTCCAAGTGCAACCTCATGTGTGGTACATCAAATAAAACTTTGAAACTCAGACATTGTTGGGAGCTCTCTCAGGAGTGACCAAAAAGCATTTCAGTGGTAGAGAGAAAAATCCTAGAAAGGGAAATTTGTTTGCCCTTAGACTTGAGAGAGTATATGCCTACTAAGCAGGTGAGGTCAAACTCAACATTTGTGTCTTCTGTGGTCTACAAGACGGAAATAACAGTAGTGTAAGGAGAAAACTGTTATGGCTGTTCAGATACCCTTTGCCATAACTAGAAGGCATGCTTCGATCGGGTGAATCTCTTTCTATCACTCTCAGACACCACGTTGTTCTTGAATGCCTCATTACATAAGGCCTTAGCCTCTTCACAAACCACACCTTATGGTTTCTTTCCAGCACTTTCACATCCTCTGGACCTTGTTTGGAATAACATCTCTGTAGATTTTCTTGTGGTTTGTCAGCTCTAAGATACTGTCTGTTGATCATGCTTCTAAGAGTGATTTCTAAGACACATATTAATGGTCTTCTCGTGGTCACAAATGGATAAAGTATGCATTCAGTGCCGGGTTTTGGGTTGTTTTTTTTTCACAGCATTATACCAGCACTTTTAAGAGGACCAAAATCATATATACTCAAAACTTATCGTCAAATAAATGGACAAAGTGAACTATGAATTAGACTGGGAATTAGGGGTTGCCTCCTGGTGTTAAGTTTGTTATCTAGAGAACTGTCAGTGAATGTTCTTTGCTCATTCCAGCCATCCACTCTGTTCTCTCTCTCATCTCTTGCCTTTGCTGAATGCATAGCAGCAGAAACCCCTCTGTTTTAATAGCAGATTTCTCTTATGTGTTGACTGAAGAAAGCAAAACAGCTCTTGGTTTTCTTCTCAGGCCAGTGTAAGGGTGGCAGAAGGCCAACAAACAGACAGTGTTTTATGCTGCCAAATGAAGACAATTTGAAGGAATGGCTACCTTCTTTCTTTCTTTCTTTTCTTTTTTTTTTTTTTACGTTCTCTCATAGAATGATGTTAGATAACATATTTTACCGTGTTAAATATATTCTTTTTCCTCCAAAAGAGACAACTAAAATTATTGCTTATTGTGAGAATTAACTGAGGTCATACTTTTCCAGGAAAAAGGAAGAGGATAATTAACATTTAAGAATTATTAGCAAAATGTGTTTGTTCTTATTTGAAATGTAAATACTAATAACTTTGATGGAATCACTCTTCTTGAACATTGACACTCCCATTAAAATATGTCCTCTCTTTCAAGAAACTCACAAAATATTTCCTTCCACCCTCTAGCTTCGTTTGTACTCACCTCCGTCCACCTGGGCTTCCATTTTCAAGATTCATGGAGCTCTAGGCTACCCCAAGGATGTGGGGCTCCAAATATTGTTCGTACTGGGCTTTTAATTTTTCTTTCCACCTGGAGATAATGGGGTGTTTGAATGAATCCTTGGTCTTACAACCATGTATGAGTTTTTCCTGATGACACACCTAAATGTTTTATCGAATATTTGGTGAGAAAACAAGTCTGGAGTCAGAAGTTGCCCTGCTGCTTTTTGGAACATATTTTGGTTACCTTCAAGAGCAAGACCCTGTGTCACATTGTGATTCCCTTCAGTAACTGAGCCTTTTATTTATCTTGTATGTGAGTGTGAATTCCACACAACTAGATCATACCAATGTTGTGCTATTCAACCTGGAAAGCTCCAAAGGATTGAGAAGACAGGATTCCAGTCTGTAATGGGATAAAGACACATTTTAGGAAGTTCAACCCAATAGAGCAAAGGTCCCTTTTATGGTTTAGATAGTCAATTTCCTAAGCTATAAAGAGATAATGGCTAAACATGTAAGACTTATGGTTCCCAAACATAGTCAGTATCCCTGAGATATTCATCTATTTAGGATGCTAAAGCAAATGGTTACTGACTCCAGCTAAAATTACATATCTTTAAGATTATATTAATGGAGGTGAGACACTTAGAAGACAAGGCTCCAACAAATTCGCACACACACACACACACACACACATATTTATTTATTTATAGCATAATATACATATTTATTTCTTAAAGACCTCATTTATAAGTACTGAAATTTTCTGTTAAGGCTTCAATATATAAATTTGGTAGGAAAACATACACAGTCTGTAGCAAACTCCATTATAAAAACAACTGTGAGAATAAAGGCAATCTTTCAAGGATGTAATATGAGAAGAGTAAATAAGCATAGATAAGCTGATAACATTTTATACTCAACTATGGATCTTTTATCTCAAGTTCTAGCTCACTAATTTCCTTTATATCATGGAACAAGTCACAGAAGAGTGATTCCCACTGAAAACAGTATACTTACCAGCTTCTCAGTTTCCTCAACGTTGATGTTTCACCAGCTTCTTATAGGCATTCACAAAGCACAGGGGCTTCTCACTCAAACATGCAGTCAACTGCTACAGGCTTAACTGGGCTCTACTAACTGATTATGAGTTGAGGTAGTGGTTGCTGTCACCACGTCCTCATGGGAAAATAAAAGTTGTTCCCATACCTTTGTCAACATGTCTGGTACATCACAAAACTGGAAAACTCTCAAGTGTCCCAAGTCATGTCCAAAAATAAAAATGCAGGGAAGTTTACCCACCATAAGCCACAGCTTGTATGGCAAGATTAGTGAAGTGAAGAATTAGGCTTGGTAATTCTACCCATCCCAGAGTTTGTATCTCAAAGAAGTATCTGGTACCTATTCCCAGCAAGCTAAGAACTTCTGAAGATAGAATTTAACATAGTGAATTCATATGGCCTATGTGTTTGTGATTTGCTTAAACAACTAATGTTGTGTTGACTGTTGTAATACTAATAACATTATTTTTATTTCCTTAACTTTTATCTCTATGGTGAAAGCAGAAAAACGTGCTTTGGAAAGAAAGCAAGGGAAAATGCAAACATCTAATTCCAGACCTGGATATGTCACCAATTAACTCTGAAATCATGAACAAATTATCTCAAATTGTTTTGGCCATGCTCACCTCTTCTGTGCAGGTTTGGACTAGATAGCTAAATTTTTTCTCAGCATTATTACTTCATGACAGTGTTTACTGGCATGGAAGGGGGCCAGAAGGACTTGTCTTTTCAAATTTTTTTAAAATTCTATTGTTTCTGCATAGTAAATGCTTCACTACCAAAAATACAGTTAGGGCTTTATTTAAAGTCATGGACAGAATTTGCATGCTTTCTAGATAGAATCAAAGTTATGTGACTCCTTTTATTTACAGGCCTAGAGTAGCAAAAGCAGTGTGTCAAATATTGGATGAATGGTCACCCTTGATAATAAACCTCAAATCACATTCAGAAGAGGGAAGGAATTAGTACACAGACTTGTTTCTGTTTGTTGTTTTTCTTGTTGTTGTTTTTGTTTTGCTCAAATTTGTATGGAAATACAAAATAACTTTTGTAAATGGGATCATGGTAATTCTTTGGAGACTGAGATGAAAGCAAAATTTGGAAAGATAACTGTGTCCTGCATGCTTTTTACAGTGATGCATCAGCCAGTCATCTATAAAGAGCTTCCCATGTCCTCCTAACACTCTGCAGCTGAGATTTTCTCTGGGCTGGAGCCCTAAATGAGCATAAACCAAACAATTATTTTTATTTTTATTTTTAGTCCTAGTGCGCTGTCTTCTTAATGACCCACAGCCTTAAACTTACCCTGAGTAGGATGGTAAAAACTTTCTTTTTTTCTGCCCTAGGCTCCAACTGTAAAAGGCACATTCTGGAAGACTACTTGTGGGTGACCAAAAAGCAATTTAGAACATGAGCAGCCTTTGATCGGGGCAGCTAGCTTACTGCTAATTGTTTCCAGAGCACTTGTTTGAAAATCTGTTAGACTATACTTCACATGCGATGAGAATTGATGCCTGAGTCCACTGCCTTCATTCATGGCTCACAGAGGACTTATGCTTGGTTCACTTACTCGCAGAAAGCTACACTTGGCCAAGCAAGAGATAAGTGAGCTCAATTGTTGTCCATTTTCTCCCATACCCAAAATAACAAGGCAAGAACTGATAGACACTTTAGGAAACTGTGAGGTAACTGGCTACTGTCTAATTTTCTCTGGTTGTACTCTCTTAAAATCCAAAGGCTTTTACTTCTTGATTTTTGATTCTTGTAGATAATTGGTGAATATAGGCTCTGTAAAATTCCCCTTTAATTAACAAGCAGGTGGAAAATGTAATCAGTGTCAAAGGAAACATTCTTAAGCCAGACATAGCAAAATCTTTCATGATTTTGGCTTAAAGGAACATATTAGTGTCCCCCTACACTAGAAGAGCACAGGGTGTGGGAATCCCTTTTAGAGACTCGAAATTCTAAACTTGAAATTCTTTCCTTCAAGCCTATATGATATCCTTTGGTGGCTTCACATATGCCCTAAAGGCTCAATAACTATTTTAATTCACCCACAACTTATGTTTACTCCTACCTTCAATTTTTGTTCTCTATACTTTTGATTGCCACTATAAGTCATTGCCTAGAGAGCGGTCACACATTGACCAGAGAGAAGTCACACACACGAACTTCAAATTCAGTGTGGCTAGAGACAACTTAGTCATCTTGTCCAACACACAACCAATGCTCAATTCCATTGCTTTGTGTATATTCTTTAACTTTTTACTTTTTATATTGTATATATGTATGTATGTAAGGAGACATGTGTGTATGTGTGTGTATATGAACACAAATATGTGAAGGTCAAAGAGCGGTTGTGGAAGCCAGTTCTCTCTTTCAAACATGTAGGCTTGAGATTGAGCTCAAAGTGGTAAGGTTCATGATCACCAGTGCTTTCCTCTCCTAGCCTCTTGCTAACCATACTTTTATTTTTGAATTGCTCCATAATTAATTGTAGTAATGATAGCCAAGAATTTGGACAACCCCTTCAAATGTTTCCTGACTGTATTACTGCCAATATTGTTATTTGTTGTGAGTATCAAATTGTTTATAAAATTCATTCTTTTTTCTCCCAATGCTCTAGAAATAGACTCCTAGCAGGTTCCCTAATCTTCCTACTTGCCTGATACCACCACTTTCTATATATTAAGATCACAATGAGTATTTTTAACATTGCCCACAGTCCAAAGATAATACAATGAGTCCCAAGACTACTGTTTGCCAATACAAGTTAGCATGGCCATATCACTGCTACCCTGAGTTTCAAATGTAATTATTTGCATAGCATATTGATAGTCCACCATCAATTGTGTTCATAACCTGATCCTTAATTTTTCAGAAAACCTATCATCAATACAACTTTAAAAAGTAAATCTACAGTTTGGAAACTGCTCTAATAGAATCTACTGAGAACATGTAGCATTACAATGACCACTCATCTACTGGTATTAGTTTGTCCACAATCCAGGCAAATGTTTTTTATACTATGAATCCCGTAGTCTCAAGAAGATTAAAATAGGTGAACAACCTTAACCCAGTGTGGTTACTGATTATAAACCTGTTTATATCCTCAGAGTATAAGCTGCCTAAAGTTAGTCAAGCTTTAATATAAATTTTTTTTAGTGTTAAAACACAATACAACTTCTACAAAATAGTCAGCGCAATAGTGAAGTAAATACTATAATTATGTTTTGCTCTTTCTAATTTGATCCTTAGAGTCTTTGGGAAATGTTGACATTAACTCTCGTCTGTTGGACATGCAAAACAAACATGCAAGAGAAACAATGATTTCCCCAAACGTATACATACAGAAAATATACACACAGATGCTTTTCTGATAATATGTTCATTCTGCCATGGAAACTGAATAAGTCATTGATATTCTGGGGTATTCTGTTTTATGTTAGATTTGGCTACTTTTTCCTACACACAAAATAATTTGAGGAGAAAAATTATTAAAATCAGATAAGCAGTTAATTACCAACTTTTCCATGTAATTAAATTTTGAAATAACTATTTGTTTGAATTAGACATCTTCAAATAAGATTGAGTATCCAGATATACCTATTACAACCAAAACAACCGAAAATAAAAATAAATGTTAATTTTACAAGAACTAATGAGATAATGTAGAAAAGGAGACCACGGGGATTTTCCAGTCAGCAAGCGTGTAAGCAATAGTCACAGAAATACTGTTAAGCCCTGCAGTTCTCAATTAGGAGCACTTTTGCCCCAGGGGACAGAAGCAATGACTGAAAACATGTTTAGCTTTCACAAAAAGAAGAACAGAGTCTTTAACAATGTGCTACTAAACACTCTCCACTGAATAGTATATCTTCTTCATAGAAAAAAAAATCACCCAGCCAGATTGTCAATAGTGTAAAGACTAAGAAAAACTGCTTCAGCATGAAAAGGAGGTAAAACAAAGATTCTCACTATTAATATGTAGTCTAATAAACATGTACAGAAGTGAACTGTTGAGATTACACCCAAATACACATATGTCTGTATGTAGAAAAAATATCACTAATCACAGATAATTAATCATTCTCTCTCAGTCCATTTGTCTCTCTGTGTGTATGTGTATGTGTTTACATTTTAGTGATGAAAACATATCTTAAAGAGTTCTACTACTATGTGTTTTGATTTATTAAGATGCGCATTTGCATTATGCTAATGATTAAATTATTCATTATTTAAATAATAAAATTTTAAAATATACTACAATCTAACCTCCAAAAGAAATTAATATATTTAATCTATTTGCTTAAGTATGCACCTTCACAGGTTTAAAAATATTTCCAAATACACAAATTGTGTCTTTTTAAGTAAATAAGCAATAGTCTGGTATACTATTGCTTCTGAATTGAACACATTTCATCATATGACTAAGATATAAATGATTTAAAACAAGTTCCAAGCTAGCAATTTGAAGTTTTTAATCTATATTTTTCCATAATAAATAAGTGTATGAAGAAAATTCCTGAATATACAACTTTAGCCCCTTCTCTGTTTATTTTCTTGGGATAGATTCCATGAACCAGATTGTTGGGGTCAAAATGAAGCAACTTAAGGTTTAGGGTTTCAATGATATAATCCATAAAAGAGAAATAATAAACTACAGACTCTCCCTAGTCCATAGTATAAAAGAGTCATGGAAGGACGATTTATTAACATAAACCTCAGAACAGGCATCCAACTGTGAAGTTATCTCTCCTTGTGCAAATAGAGGTGGGGGGCAAAAAATACACAAAGGCACTGTTATAGAAACAGACATGATCATGTTTATTTTTACTGTGGCTCAAAAGCTATGACTCATCTAGCACCTCCTTTTCAGGTAGAATGTCAAATATTATCCCAAAGAGACTCATGAGTGACTCTCACCTCTCATACACATATAGCAAAAAGAAAGTGTATTTACAAATTATACTTACTAAAAACATACAATGTTTCATGCAGACATCAGGGAGAAACAGTATACACCATGCCCAAACCTTGATGTCTTTTATTCTAATACATGTTGGTTTTATCCTTACAATTTTGACAGTTTATCACCACCTGATAAATAAAACACTGCAGAGCTGAGGTCATTCAGAACACGGGCCATGAAACTGCTTAGTAATTATGGAACCTGCTATCATTATCCTCATCTTACGCTGCAAGTCATTCTTCTCTCTAATATCCTTACTGTGGTGCTACCCACAGACTCACATGTTGGAGACTACTAACTGTGATAATTATCAATGAGAATAGAAACTTTATCCCTTGTACTTTGGTTCTAACACTTGCAAAATTGTTATCCACCAAGCGATAGGAGACTGTCTCCATTAGCCAGAAAGTGCAGATTTCACTCAAAATTGTTTCCTTTGGCAACAAAGATTCAAGGAAATGTATGGGAAGTCTCCTTTCAGGGCTTCTTATGATTTTTTTTTTTAAATAACAGCATGTCTCTTCTGTTGCAGCCTTAAAACATGGAATTGTCTTTGATCCTCTAGGACTCCTAAAAAAAGGAAACCCATCTCAAGAACTAGGGATCAGTTGTGAAGATCAGAATTCATGATTTCACTGGTGTATACTTAAAGCTACATAGTGTCCACCATTGGCCGGTCCACCATTGCAGAAGACACTATGTACTGTTTGACCAATGTTTCTTCTTCTAACAACATTATTTTCTGATAATTTAATTGACTAACCTCCAAGATTTGCTAATCTCAGTTGTCTTTCACAGTCTTTCTCTAGGAAATGTACCTGTTTTCTCTGACTTCTTTTATTCAGTTGGAAGAGCTGTATTTTGCTATTCTTCCCTATCCTGGTCTATAGCTCTGTAGATTCAGAATCTTGGGGTGGATTGGGAGTGAATTGCCATTTTCTTTTCCTACGACATTACTTAGAAATTCATATAGAAGTTATGAAATATCTTCTGAGTTAATTTTCAGATTCTATCCTCATTATCCCATGTCCTAGTAATTTCAATTACCTTAGGATTCTTTTCACACCTTCTGGTTCATTCTCCCATCTAGAATACTGCCTATTGACATCTGGGCTCCCAAATTATTATTTTCTGAATAGCTTAATTTGTCATATCATAGGTGAATTATGAACATATTAAAATATTAAAAGATTATGCTTTAAACTCATGAGTTGAAGGTAGTACCCATTAATACAGCATCAGTAAGCATACATACACCTGTGTGAGCATTCTTATAAACCTTTGTAAAACATGGAGTTTGCAAGTATTCAGTGTGATTTAATGTGTTGTCAGTGCTTACCATATGCCAAGAACTGTGTCTTGCATTGTCAGTGCACAGTAGGATGGAGTGACTTAAGCAAGGTTCCTAGGAGGCAAACTTTGCTAATATGCTCTCTCATCTTATTCAGTTTTTAAATACATGAACTGTAATGACTTTTGTGACTGTAGCATATTCCTCCTGTGTTCTACTTCTTCTTAGAGTGAAATCTCTTAAAGTACATGACATCTCTTTGAAAATTTCCTTTACCGTTTTTCCTATGTGTAAGAAAGACATGTCCAAGGATTTTTTTCCAATACAACCTGAAACACTGTTTATTAAACAGTGTCTAGTCTCTATAAGATTCTTTCTATCAGCTTTTGTATTATTTATTTACCCCTTTAATATCAAAATGGTGTCTAGCAGATATTTGCCAGATGAATAGTGTGGTGAATCTGTAAGCTACTAAATAGTTATTAATATTACTGCTTGTATTGTGGTGTGTGTGTGTGTGTGTGTGTGTGTGTATGTGTGTGTGTATGTGTGTGTGTGCGCGCACACACCTGCATGTGTGCTTGTGTCTGTGTGTGTGTGTTTGTGTGTGAATTTTTCTGATAAAACTGAAGGAGAGTTAGTGAGAATTTACTTTCAATATTGTATTTCCAAAAACCTCAGTTGCTAATCTTTTGTAGTAAAATCTTTTTAATAGCACCCTTACTATAAACATGGAAAAATGATAGCAATACAAGGATTTTTTTCTCTTCTTTGTGTTGCTCCATTAGACTAGAGGCTGGGAGGAGAATGGCTTCAAGGTTCACCCATCAGGAGCTATGCAAGGAGTGAGGTATGAGTCAGGTTTATGACAACAGGTTCTATGAGGAGGCTGGTTCAGCTAACTGCTCTAACCAGGCTCCCCAGACACCACAGATACGTAAGTGGTACACTCTAGGCAACAAGCCTCTTTACAGACAAGTCCAGGACTGAGAAAAGACAAACTCTTCACGGGAACAAAGTGAGGGGTCAAAGCACTGGCAACTGGGTTCACTGTGCCAGTCAAGGTCTCCTGGGAAGTCGAGGCTGACAGGCAGGAGTCGGCCTTGGCTCATGTCTGCAGATTCCGAGCCAAGGTGTCAAGAGTGCAGCCTGACTGCTGGATGGGTCAGCTGAGACTCCTTTAGAGTAAAAGTCAGATACTATAACACTCACCTGTCATCCCAAGGTTTTAGAGGCAGAGACAAGCGCCTTCCTAGATATGGCTAGATGGCTCTCCTAATCAATCACACTGGTAAGTTCCAAGTCCTATGTCAAAGAGGAGACGGGAGAGAAAGTTCAACAGTTAAGAGTTCTTTTTTTTTTTTAATTTTTTTATTCGATATAATTTATTTACATTTCAAATGATTTCCCCTTTTCTAGCCCCCCCACTCCCCGAAAGTCCCGTAAGCCCCCTTCTCTTCCCCTGTCCTCCCACCCACCCCTTCCCACTTCCCCGTTCTGGTTTTGTCGAATACTGCTTCACTGAGTCTTTCCAGAACTAGGGGCCACTCCTCCTTTCTTCTTGTATCTCATTTGATGTGTGGATTATGTTTTGGGTATTCCAGTTTTCTAGGTTAATATCCACTTATTAGTGAGTGCATACCATGATTCACCTTTTGAGTCTGGGTTACCTCACTTAGTATGATGTTCTCTAGCTCCATCCATTTGCCTAAGAATTTCATGAATTCATTGTTTCTAATGGCTGAATAGTACTCCATTGTGTAGATATACCACATTTTTTGCATCCACTCTTCTGTTGAGGGATACCTGGGTTCTTTCCAGCATCTGGCAATTATAAATAGGGCTGCTATGAACATAGTAGAGCATGTATCCTTATTACATGGTGGGGAATCCTCTGGGTATATGCCCAGGAGTGGTATAGCAGGATCTTCTGGAAGTGAGGTGCCCAGTTTTCAGAGGAACCACCAGATTGCTTTCCAGAGTGGTTGTACCAATTTGCAACCCCACCAGCAGTGGAGGAGTGTTCCTCTTTCTCCACACCCTCTCCAACACCTGCTGTCTCCTGAATTTTTAATCTTACCCATTCTGACTGGTGTAAAATGAAATCTTAGGGTTGTTTTGATTTGCATTTCCCTAATGACTAATGAAGTTGAGCATTTTTTAAGATGCTTCTCCGCCATCCGAAGTTCTTCAGGTGAGAATTCTTTGTTTAACTCTGTACCCCATTTTTTAATAGGGTTGTTTGGTTTTCTGGAGTCTAATTTCTTGAGTTCTTTATATATATTGGATATTAGCCCTCTATCTGATGTAGGATTGGTGAAGATCTTTTCCCAATGTGTTGGTTGCCGATTTGTCCTCTTGATGGTGTCCTTTGCCTTACAGAAACTTTGTAATTTTATGAGGTCCCATTTGTCAATTCTTGCTCTTAGAGCATACGCTATTGGTGTTCTGTTCAGAAACTTTTTCCCTGTACCGATGTCCTCAAGGGTCTTCCCCAGTTTCTTTTCTATTAGCTTCAGAGTGTCTGGCTTTATGTGGAGGTCCTTGATCCATTTGGATTTGAGCTTAGTACAAGGAGACAAGGATGGATCAATTTGCATTCTTCTGCATGCTGACCTCCAGTTGAACCAGCACCATTTGTTGAAAAGGCTATCTTTTTTCCATTGGATGTTTTCAGCCCCTTTTTTGAGGATCAAGTGGCCATAAGTGTATGGGTTCATTTCTGGATCTTCCATCCTGTTCCATTGATCCTCCTGCCTGTCACTGTACCAATACCATGCAGTTTTTTAACACTATTGCTCTGTAGTATTGCTTGAGGTCAGGGATACTGATTCCCCCAGGATTTCTTTGGTTGCTGAGAATAGTTTTAGCTATCCTGGGTTTTTTGTTATTCCAGATGAATTTGATAATTGTTCTTTCTAACTCTGTGAAGAATTGAGTTGGGATTTTGATGGGTATTGCATTGAATCTGTATATTGCTTTTGGCAAAATGGCCATTTTAACTATATTGATTCTACCAATCCATGAGCATGGGAGGTTTTCCCATTTTTTGAGGTCTTCTTCCATTTCCTTCTTCAGAGTCTTGAAGTTCTTGTCATACAGATCTTTCACATGTTTGGTAAGAGTCACCCCAAGATACTTTATACTGTTTGTGGCTATTGTGAAGGGGGTCATTTCCCTAATTTCTTTCTCAGCTTGCTTATCCTTTGAGTATAGGAAGGCCACTGATTTGCTTGAGTTGATTTTATAACCTGCCACTTTGCTGAAGTTGTTTATCAGCTGTAGGAGCTCTCTAGTAGAGTTCTTTGGGTCACTTAGGTAGACTATCATGTCATCTGCAAATAATGATAGTTTGACTTCTTCCTTTCCAATTTGTATCCCTTTGACCTCCTTATGTTGTCGAATTGCCCGAGCTAGTACCTTAAGTACAATATTGAAAAGATAAGGAGAAAGGGGGCAGCCTTGTCTGGTCCCTGATTTCAGTGGTCTTCAATAGCAACAAAAACAACAGAAAACCCAAATACACGTGGAAACTGAATAATATTCTACTCAATGATACCTTGGTCAAGGACGAAATAAAGAAAGAAATTAAAGACTTTTTAGAACACAATGAAAATGAAAACACAACATACCCAAACCTATGGGACACAATGAAAGCAGTGCTAAGAGGAAAACTCATAGCCCTGAGTGCCTCCAAAAAGAAAATGGAGAGAGCATACATTACCAGCTTAATGACACACCTGAAAGCCCTGGAACAAAAAGAAGCTATTTCACCCAGGAGGAGTAGAAGGCAGGAAATCATCAAACTCAGGTCCAAAATCAATCAAGTAGAAACAAAGAGAACCATACAAAAAATTAACAAAACCAGGAGCTGGTTCTTTGAGAAAATCAACAAGATAGATAAACCCTTAGCCAGACTGACCAAAGGGCACAGAGAAAGTATCCAAATTAACAAACTTAGAACTGAAAAGGGAGATATAACAACGGAAACTGAGGAAATCCAAAAAAATCATCAGATCCTACTACAAGAGACTGTACTCAACACAACTGGAGAATCTGGAGGAAATGGACAATTTCCTTGACAGATACCAAATACCAAAATTAAATCAGGACCAACTAGACCATCTAAACAGTCCCATAATGCCTAAAGAAATAGAAGGAGTCATAGAAAGTCTTCCAACCAAAAAAAGCACAGGACCAGATGGTTTCAGTGAGTCCCACTACTGCCTATATAACTCTAGCTCCAGAAAATCTAGCACTTTCTTCTAGCTTCAACTTGTAGTACTTTCATGCATGTGTATACTTGTGTATATACCAACAAACACACACATATACACACACATACAAACACAAAGTACCTCTCATTCAAGATAGTAACATGTTATAGTTTTAATTCATATACCTATGTAGTCTACCTCATCACAACTGTGCAATTTAAAAGCTCTTCTTTCTTACTATTGCTTTTGCTGACACTTCATGATCACCTACAGAAAATTTACAGTGTTGGTTACATTAACATTCTGTCATGTGAGGAGAAGTGTCTGTTTCATGATGCCCCATCTGTCCTTTGAGGAGTTATAGGCAGTTCTTGCTTGGAATAATTTTAAGTGGTGTAGACACTGGTAAGTTCCCATGTTCCTGTAAATAACCTCATCTGTGCACCTCTAACTGAGCCAAATAAAACTCATTATGCTCCAGGAAAAAAAAAAGGCAAAAATGTGTGAGAGGAAAACAGGGAATTATAGAGACAAAAAAGACAACAGGACCTGGGGGTGGGGAAAGTGAAGAATGTGATTATAATTTAACATATGCATTGTTAGCATTTTTTCTAGGCTCCACCCAACTGTTACCTAGCAACAACCAGGTAAGAGCCTGGCTTGCTATAAAAAGACTGGTCTCTCTTTCTTTCCCTCTTTCCTGTTGTTGTATCAAGACAAAACAGCAAATTTCAGGCATGACTACTGAAACAGGGAACTGAGAAATTACATCTTTACCTACAAACAGGAAGCAGAGAAGTAACTTGAAGTACTGCAAGGTTATAAACCTCAAACCCACACCCAGTGACATTCTTTCATCAGGAAGGACTCAGGACCAAATGAGAACCAAGTTTTTAAATACCTCAGCCTATAAGGGTCATTCAAATTTAATCCTACAGGATAATAAGAAATTAAATGACAAAACCCTTTTATTTTCCTTTTGGTAAATGTCATCTTTGATAAGTACAGCGAAAAAGTCATGTTTTCTACATGTAACATAATGGATCCAAGTAACTGTTGATTCTACTCCAGTGTCTTCAAGTTAGAAAAAATTAGTTCACATAAGTGTTTGAAAGGCTTTTACACAAAAAACAATTTTCAAACCAATTCCCCACTGGTATAAAGTAGAGTGATAGCATAGGATACAAAGACATTAACCTACAAAGCCTGTAAATAATCTGTTATAGAAAGTACTATCTCAAGTTATCTGTGTGAACACAATTTTATTACATGAGTTCCTGAAGAGAAAAGGGGTGTTTTGTATTGTTTGTTTATTTTGTGTGTGTGTGATTGTATGCATGTTTGTTTGTGTGTTATTTTTTGGAAAGTCTATGATCAGATGCAGATAATGATCACAGAAAAAAAAAAAAAAAACAAACAAAGATGCTTTACCTAGCTGGCTTTGAAGAAAAAAAAGAACTGTGGGCCGGAGAAGTTTTAAAAGAGAGATAGAAAACCAAAACAAGCAAACAGAAAACCCAAACAAACTAAACTTTCCCTAAAACCTCTACCAAGGGCTTCAGCCATGCTGTGACTCCGCCTTTAGCCTGGTGAAACCTCTGTCTAATCACAGTGTAAGGTCATATATTTGTATTGTTTTAAGCCACATAATTTATGTGAATGCTTATTCTAGTTTTATTAAAATTCTTCACTGCCACTTGGACTTCTAATGATAACAATGAAGACAGGCTCATAAAGTTCATAAAATGTTTGGAGTTATGTCTTTCTCTAGGATGCAAGCTTTTATGAACAGTCACTAGAAATCACGGAGAGAGGAGTGCCTGACCCTTGGCCTCATGTTCTTTCTCTTGTGGTGTGCAGAAACTCAATACACTATGAAGAACTTAATATTATACAGTTGCTTACATAATGAATATTAAGCTGCAATTAGCTGCATTATTTAGTTGCAGAATTCTATAAATAGTGACTAAGAATTTTTTGGTTGTTTTTTTTTTTTTTTAAGAAAATTATTTTCTTAAAACGCAGGATTCTCATCACACAGCATGTCTTCTCTCCTATTGTATTGATGAAGATAAATCACAAGGTTAGATCCAAATAACAGGTATAGAATGGTATGGGTTAAGGTAGCAACTATTTTATTTATAAAGATATATGCACATCTTTATATATATATATATATATATATATATATATATGCATGTATACATATATATATATATATATATATATATATATATACATATTCAATCCATTGCATAGCTATATTAGTTAGTACCTAACAAATTTCATCATGGAACTTTTGTGTCTATGCTCTTTGTAGCCAATCTTAAAACTTGCAGTTTGCAAGTAGAGATGTAAGGCTTTGCATTACACAAAAAGACATCTAGAAATTTTAGTTCAACATTTGGAGTTATAAGAAATGTATGTTTTATAAGTGAAAGGAAATTATGTGCTGCTAAAAGCAAAAAGGCAAAGGCAAATCATGAGAAAAGAATAAACACTCACTAACCAGCACACACATTCGCAATATGGGGATGAGACAAACTGCTTCAGACCCTAAATCTGATGAAGGTGGGAAGGATCAGCCCTGAAACAAAATAATTATTGACAATTGAGAACATTTTATGGATAGTGTACAGAAAATAACTCAGAGATCAAGAAAGTAGTTTAGGCACACAAATCAGATACTGTCATGAAAAATGAAGATAAATTGTTTAAATACATGAGAAGAAAATTATATCAAAAGAGCTACCTTGGAGCATCCTCTGGCTGGTCTGAGGCCTCCTGCATATCTATAGCAGAGGACTGTCTGGTCTGGCCTCAGTGCAATCAGATGTGCATAATCCTTGAGGGACTTGAGATACCAGGGAAGGGTAATTTCCAGTGGAGTAAAAGGGAGGGCACCCTTTCAGAGCCAAGATAGAGGGGGAATGGGATGAGGAACTTTGTAAGGGTGGCAACAGATATTATTTAAATAAATAAAATAATTGCATTTAAAAAAAGAATTGCCTGGGATATATTCTTGATAGAAAACAGTAGCACATAGATTATGATAAATATAATGAGAAGAAGAATGGCTGTACTTCAATAAATTGACTTCTAATAATATTCTCCTAGTACTTGAAGTCCTAGCTAGAGCAATCAGATAACAAAAGGAAGTCAAAGGTATACAAATTGGAAAGGAAGAAGTCAAAATATCACTATTTTCAGATGATATGATCTTATACTTAAGCCACCCCAAAAATTCCACCAGAAAACTCCTAAAGCTGATAAACAACTTTGGCAAAGTGGCTGGATATAAAATTAACTCAAACAAATTGGTAGCCTTCCTCTACCCGAAGGATAAACAAGCTGAGAAAGAAATTAGAGAAATGACAACCTTCGCAAAAGTGACAAATAATATTGCATTGTGTGGTGTGATTCTGACCAAGCAAGTGAAAGATCTGTATGACAGGAACTTCAAGCCTCTGAAGAAAGAAATCAAAGAGGATTGCAGAAGAAGACCTCCCATGCTCATGGATTGTCAGGATTAATATAGTGAAAATGGCCATCTTGATGAAAGCAATCTACATATTCTCTGCAATCCCCATCAAAATTCCAGATTGATTCTTCATAGAGCTAGAAAGAACAATCTGCTGAGATAACAAAAAACCCATAATAGCAAAAACTATTCTCCACAACAAAAGATCTCCTGGGGGGAATCCATCCTTGACCTCAAGCTCTACTGCAGAGCAATAGTGATTAAAAACAACAACAACAACAACAAAAAAAAAAAACCTGTTTGGTATTGGTATGGAGACAGGCAGGAAGATCAATGGAATAGAATTGAAGACTCAGAAATGAACCCAAAGACCTACAGTCTCTTGGTATTTGACAAAGGAGCTAAAAGCATCCGGTGGAAAAAAGACACCATTTTTAACAAATGGTGCTGGATCAACTGGAGGTCTGCAAGAAGAAAAATGCAAATTGACCCATTCTTATCTCCTTGTACAAAGCTCAAGTCCAAGTGGATCAAGGACCTACACATAAAACCAGACACACTGAAGCTTATAGAAGAGAAAGTGGGAAAGAACCTTGAACACAAGAGCACAGAGGAAAATTTCCTGAATAGAACACCAATGGCTTATGCTCTGAGAACAAGAAAAGCAAAATTTCTGTAAGGCAAAAGACAATGCCAATACTCTGCTGTACTCATAGATGAGTGAGTGCCTTATTCAGACAACATTAGAGTTTTCTCCTGCTGGAGAATAGCTGGTTGGAAATGGCCAATCTTTGAAGATGAGGGAAGAGCCTATCAGCTAAAAATAGTATGATGACCACTAATGCTTGCAAAAACAGGTAAATGTATCCTCCATGCACCAGGAAAGAAACCTAGTAACAGCTTGATTTTCCTTGCTCAGTACATATTTCAGATTTCTCCTATATAGAGATCCATGAGAAAATAACTTTGTTTTTGTTTGATATTACTAATTTATTGCAGAAAAATCCACTTCTGTTAAAATGTTCCAACTATGGGGGAGATAGAGTACAAAGTACATGGCAGACATCTTGGGGAACTGATGTTGGATCCTGAGAACCAATGTACAGTCAGATATGGTGAAATGCATCTGTAATCCCAACACTTCTGCCACATCATTGGAGTGGAACACAAATAAATCTCCAATAGCCCTATACCCTGCAATCTACAAATGTAGGTGATGACAAATACTCAATGTTCTTTTCTGATATCCACATGTGTGTCACATATTCACCTAATGTAGGCACAAACATGGGTACACACATGTGTACATACACAGACACAGAAAGATGGGGAAGAGAGAGAGAGAGAGAGAGAGAGAGAGAGAGAGAGAGAGAGAGAGAGAGAACTGTTTTTACCATCCTTGGGATATTGGCTTCCAAGTATCTACTTAGAAGATTCCAAGAATAACATTCTTAAGTTATTACTACAATCTTATCTTCTTAAGGTAGCTAAAACTGGAATGTATATTAAATTTCGAAGTCATATCTATATTGTTTGTCCCTCTATTCTACTAATTCTTCCACATTTTCCTTACATAGTTCTTGCCCTTCTAACATAGAATGGCATTCAAATTATATATGCATTAAAAGCAGCCTCCAGCAAAATAATAGTGAAAACAATAAATGTACAGAACAAAGAATACTAAAACCCGCAAGACCATGTAACATATAAAGGCAAACATATTAGAATTATAGTTGTCTTCTCAAAAGGAACTCTAAAAGCCAAAATGGCCTAAGCAAATGTATTGTGATCTCAACCAGATTGGTAGCTCAAACTACCATACCCAACAAAACTTTCTATCACCATAGATGGAGAAAAAAAAGATATTCATCAACAAAAGCAAAATTAATATCTATCAACAAATCCAGCCCTACAAAAGATAGTTCTTCAGACAGAAAACTTCAATGTAAGGGTGTTAGTTATACCCAAGAAAATGCAGGACATAATTCCACGTCAATAAAATCAAATGGACCTAACAGATATCCACAGAACATTTCATGCAAAAACAAAAGAATATACCGTCTTCCTAGAACTTCACAGAATTTTCTCCAAACTTGAGCATATAATCAATCACAAATCTAAACAGAT